>NC_083598.1:54740999-55956493 GCF_020882245.1 Rhopalosiphum padi
GTATACATTTTAAACCCAGTCCAGTGGGTATTACTGTATAATACAAACCCATTCCTTTGGGCTATTTATCGCGGCTGCAGCTACAGTGTCCCGTCGGTCTGTTATGTACAAAGACCGACTTCATAATAATAATGTAAATCAGATGCTCCCCATTATTTTACTTTGCGTCTGTAGATTTCATTGCGCGCACTTAATTAAACGGTTCCTACTCACCTACGCTCCACTCGCATTTGTTGCGGTATCGGTCGACTTTTTTCGACGGTATTATCGGCGACAGTTCGAACGCTAGATCGCTCTTCAGCTGCCGTTTGCGCGTCGCACACCATTCCGCAAGCGGTGGTTGTTTGCGTTGAATTATCGTCCCAAACCGTTGAAATAATATTCTCGCTTCTTCGCTCTTTTTCCTCAACTGTTTCGAACCGAATCGCCAATTAATATAGCATACAAATCGTACACGAAATCAATTAAATTAAATATTCATTAGGTACAGATAATTTGATAATAGTATTATATACGAGGTAAAGGTAATAAGTGCAATAGTACACGTCGATTACAATGAAATATTTTTAACATTATAAAACGAGATTAAATATACGTATATACAGGGTGATTCATCAAGTACACTCATCCCCGTTTTCTTTTATAAAATTCAATAGTTATACTCAAAATCTGATGTTTTAAATTTTTTTATTAAATATACATACTTTTAAATGTTTAAGATGTTTTGTACTACCTACTTAAGGAGTGTTATACAAGATTTAAACTCTTGTTTTTTAAATACAGCTTTTCTACTGAAACTATTAAGAATAATTATAAGTTCACTAAAATAGGTTTGAAAGATATGAGGAATGTATAATTGATTTGAAAATTTGAATATTTTAGTATAATAACTAATGTGTGAATAACATTTATGATTTGTATAAAAATGGTCAAGTAGAATGAAATATATTAAGTAAATCCATTATTACATCTATATTGTACTTTTGTAAATCCATTTTTAAGGATTATTATCCTTAGAATTAACTTTTTAACAACTAAGAAACTACCCGTTTGAATTTTGACTTTTATATGTCAATATTTTCAAAAAAGTGATCTGCTAAATAATTTATAGTAGAAAAGATGATTCTCATTTAAAAAATAGAAGTTTGAATCCACAGGAGACAGAATACTCGTTGTAGGTATTGTAAAAAACTCAAAAATTTCAAAATATGATCCTTAAGTATATTTAAAAAATGTAAAACTTAATGGGGGTGTGAATGTTTGGTGAATCGTCCTGTATAATAAATATATCACTATTATATAACGGGTTATATTTTAAAATCATTATTAACTACAGTTATAAGCTTGTAATAATAATCGCATTTGTAATTAGTTTGTACTCACTTGTTCTTCGTATTCAATACTATGATAAGGAATAGTAGACATCAAAACTTGTTCACTAAGTGGAATATCGAGTCTCGGTCTTTTAGCAACATGGTTTCCTTCGACATATGTTAAATTCAAGTTGTTTTTAGGCGTATCGGCCGTAACTAACTAAATAAATAATAAATATGTATCAATTTTCTATATTATTATTCAAACATTTTGATAAAATACTAACTAACCGTGCTGATTAAAGAACGTCCTTTCCAGTTATATTTTTTTAATAGTTTTAAAGCAACCGCTTGTTCGGATTCGGTTGGAAACGTGAGATACAGCCATGCGTTACCTTTTTTACTGTATCTCGCATGTATGCAATTTAATCTCAACTCCTCGTTGATCATTTTTAAAAATTCTTGTAGTAATGGATCCTAGTAATAATAAATTATCCATAATATTAAACTTTTTATGAGTGGATATTTAAAGTAATGAAGATTAATATTTATTTATTAAAGAAATTATATTACAGCGTAGGTACTTACGACTTAACTCAGATTATTATACTTAAAATATCTAAGTCACGCAATAAAACTAAAATAAGAATACATTTTTAAGTAAATCATCCTCAGTATCTCCTTTTTCAATACGGTAATAATAACCTGTTACTTTCTTATTAAAAAATAACAATCCATAACTATAATACGCTTTTACTGTGCTAAGGTTTTAATGTTATTATAATATAGTTATTAAAACAATTGATTATCTGTCTTAATTGTAAAACGTCAAATATGTATTATTTTAAATGTTTAACTGAAGTAATAATATTTGTTTCACTTAACTTGATTTTAAATTGAGTCGTATTTAAGTGTAACTTTTTGGCAATAATTTTAATAATAATAATCGTCTTTTGTGCACACAAATGTATGTATGTTTAATACTTTAAGTGATGGAAATTTATTTAGTTAATATTCTATAAGAAATAAGAATGGTTCTTACTTGCTCATTGTGGGAAAAAGTGGAGCACAGTTAAATACTTAAATATGTTTAGAAGCAGCATTGTTCCAGGTGTTTATAACTAATCGAAATTGTATGGTAAGCTCGAAATGATCTTGGTATTTACTGATCGTTGTTATAAATATTTTTGGTAACTGAGTTTTTGTGTTTTTTTATGAAAAAATTAAAAATATTAAATACCTATACAATATTGACCATAGGCCATATATTAAAGATAATTGGTTAATAATATGCGCATTTATTAAAATTAAAGGCTATGGTAAATTAAAAAAAAAAAACGAATTAAAAATAGTAATTTATATAGGTAGTCTATTTATTTATTAATTATTATTATAGTTGGTACTTATTCTATTTTTGAGATGTAATAAATCTACGTAAATGTATGTTAAAAATTAAGATACCTGTCACCTGAATATTAGAGTTAAGATTAGCTACATTATATATCCAATAAATAGTATATAATTAAATATTATTATTGTTTAGTCTAAATATTTATTAAAAAATTAAATGTAAGTACATTTCAACATATATATTATACAATATACATGTATAATATATTATATAAAAAAAGCAACATTTAAATGTCTTAATTTAGATATATACAGTTTTAAACAATATTTATACATATTGAATAAATATGAATATTTTATAATTATAATTAACATTACTAAAAATAATTACCAAAAGTTTATCAAAATAGACCATTTATTAAGTAATTAGTATTTTGTTAATTAATCATAATAATTTATTGAGATATCATTTATAATAAAAGTTCTCGCTTTTAATTACTCTAAAATAATCGTTCCATTACAATAATACTTATTAAATATAAAACACCTATCTATAATCTTCTATATAATAAATAAAATTAAAATAAAATTACTTACCAGTAACGAATAAAATCTAGGGAGACCGCTAACTTTTATTTTATACCGTAATTTATCAGAATTCACGGGTGTTGCGACATTCATTTTAAATGTTATTATTACTAATTTATGAACTAAGCGTTTAAGGTACAATGCACAAGTATATCGTTTAATATTTCCGTCAGTAGTGTTCCATGTATCGTAGCTGAATGATTAATAAATTATATCATTGCTTTGTTGGAATAATAGTCTCTATGACCCCTGCATTGATAAAAACAAAACAAAAAATGTTTAATATGAAAGATAAGATAGAGATGTTTAGGTAGTTAATTTTGTTGATATATTCTTATTTAAAGTATGTAAATGTGAGTGAATTATGAAAAATTTCATGTAAACGTTATAAAAAATATTAATACAATACATACAAGCGTACCTATACATTTGTATGAAGTATATAAAGGCTTAACAACTTAACAGCCTTGATCTTAGATTATATTTTACATATAGGAAATAATTTAAAACTGCAGTCCAATAATAATTTGTTTATTACAGAAATTGCAGTTGTATTATTTATATTATTAGTGTAGGTATGTTTATTGTTTATATTATATACTCAACTGTTTATTTTTTTGTGAAAAATAAAACTTACGAGTTATGACGTAATAGGGTTAGAATTAGGTATATTAAAAATTATTGCAAACAATTGCTACCTAGTTGTTAATAAATAAAAATATCTATAATTAATAAATGAAAAATTTTATTTAAATTATTTGTACCACCTAGAAAAAAAAATCAAAACATATTGAGTTTGTAATAATTTATAGAATTTATAGTTTATTTAGTTATTCTATAATTTCTATTCATTATAAAACTAAATAATTTACCAAGATGAAATAGGCAACATACTTCGATAAAAAATAATAGTAGGCAAGTAGTCAAATATTTACCCTTTTCAATTGAAATTTATTTGTTAAAAATAAATTTGTCGGTAATTTTAAAAATTTTGTAATTTTAAGATTTAATAAATGTCAAAAAAAAAATGTTTTAAATGTTTTGAACAGTTCTAAACGAATAGCTCAAGTATTTTTCAAAGCAAAGTATTTGTAAAAATTAACTAAATATATTTTAAAAGTTTGATGAACATATAAATATGTGACTGTGTGAATATGTACAATATGCAATAGTAAGTACATATTATTCTTTTAGAATATATTTATCAATTTATTCTATTTTTAAATATTAAAACAAGATTGAGCAAGTTTATTTTATATAAAAATTGGGGTTAATTCTGTTATAAACCTCAGTTAAAATAAGTACCTAACTTTCCCTAAACCGTTTAAAAATGTATTCAATAAAATAGAATAGTTATGAAAATATATTTTTTATAATTTTATAATACTATACAATAAGCTAGCTATATGGTATTATACTACTTTTTAAGTATTATAGTCATATAGGATTTACAGCATAAAAATTGTTTCTCAAAAACATTATGTAGTTAGACTAATTACAAATGAAATATACTTTAATTACGCGGTAGACAAATAAACGTGGAACCTTAATAGTTGCTCTAAATATTATCAAAGGTCAAAAAGTGTTTCCCGTGCAGGTTTTATTTATTTATGAAGCTAAAATTATAATGTAGTATGTAATATATTATATAAATCTTATAATTTAAATTTTATAATATCGTCAATAGGTAATTACAAAATTTAAATTATAGGCATTACATCTGGTAGGTATTGAAATTATTAAATCATATAAAATATAGGTAAAAAGTTTTAGATATTTATTTGCTTATTTCTTTGTTGTTAATAATATATTGTATTGAGAATTTATTTTGGTAGGTAAATTTAATAATGATATTAAATAGTGTATTTACTCGTAACATACATATTATTAATTTAGTTGTATAAAATATTTTTTATTTTTATTAAATATTAGAATTTTTTAAACCTTTAATTGGATTTAAACTTTAAAATTAAGTTTCGTGTTTTTGTAGCTACTCGTCAGCGTCATTTATATCTCCTAATTTAGCATACTTCCTTAAAAAACACTAAAGACATCTTAATACATCGTTAACGTTTTAATGAGGCACACATTATGTATACTTAACTATTACAGTGAGCATGTTAAATTTTATTAACCAATTATTTTTAAAATCAATACACACATAATATTACAGTTTTGATTTGTTATGATGAGAATTGTATGTAGGTTATTTTTTTGGAAGTATTTATGATTGAAATACAACAGTTTCGCAGAATTTAATGATACAATTGTATCTTTAAGTATTTAAGTAAAACTATGATTTAAATTTATTTATCAATCATTGTTGTTGCAAATTTTGCTCCACACAGTAATGTTAAAGAACACATGTTTATTTATTTCAAATTAGCAATAATGCTTTAAAAATTTTTATTGTTGTGAAATAATCCATAATAGAATTGAATATGGAATGTATTAACATTAACTATTAAGTATGAAATGTAATGTTATTAATTGTTTGACAGGTGTACCTTGTATAAAATATATACATAATTTATCATTGCCCTGTTAATTTTTCGATTTAAGCTCATGTAAATTTGAGTATATGATATTAAAAAGTACCAAAATGGTTCAACTATAAAACGAAAAATAGATATATGAAATAAATAATTACCTAACGTGACTCGTACTCGTTATTTAATAATATACTTTATTTTATATCGTATCTAAATGGTATAAAGATATACCTTTTAAAGAAATACTAATAGTCATTGTACATTGTATTGTTTTAATTTTTTAAAGTTTAACCACTGCAGTTAAGCACTGGGCTTACTAGTGTGTTTGTTATTAGTAAGCATAGTATTATACTAATATCGAGGCATAACCTAGACGAGGGTTAAAGGTCTAAATACGTATTAATTAAATAACTGATGAGGACATTATTTCGGAGTACAAAGGACATGTCTTTCTATTTTACATAAACAGTGGTCATAAAACTATCATAAAAAGACTGCGACCGGTTATTAAAATTAAATATACAAATATTTCCTTTTAATAGTTGTTATAATAACCCATAAATAAAGAGATAAATAAATATTTTATATTTATGGGATAGTATAGGAATAAGTAATAGGTAACTAATAAATGATAACCTATATTAAAAATAGTGTATAGTATTTCAAATACTATGTAGATAAAAATATAAAATAAATTATACAAAAATCATATTACCTACACGGATAGACGTCTTATTAACACAATCGCTCGTAAGATTGAAATATTAAATAATACATACCTGATTAGATAAGAAATAATGTGTTACATATTTAGGTATGTATACATGGATGCATTATATTGATCTATATTATTGCAGACTATTAAGTATTGACTATAAAAATTTTACGAAACGTCCATACGCAATGACGGTACGAATATTTTTACCAGTGAAACAAGACAATTTATTAAGACCAGTTATTCCCACAATTTTTTATCAGTATCAAGAGGGAGGGGATTTGCCCCCACACGACATAACATGATTTCACGGAACATTGATCCAACTACAAATTCATATTATACTTCAATAAAAATATTATTTTTATAATCAAATAAATAATTGCTAAAAATCAAATAATTGTTGTATTAAAAGGATTTAATAGCTTTTAACTATTAATATATATTATATATTTTTTGTCCATCTTCGTAGTCTTATAAGACAGAAAAAATGCTTTAATTTTTAAACGTTGAAGATCATTTCTAAATAGACTTGAAGTTTTCATAAAATATTTATAATAGCATTTTTTAGACAGGATCAATTATACAATATTTCTAGCCTTTTGAGCGCTATTTATTGACATTTAAAATTATTCACTTCTTTTTCAATTTATGTATAATAACATTTTAATTAGTGAAAAAAAGTTTGAAAATGTAATAAAAGAGGTCCCTCATAAATTCTTAAAGCAACCTTAAAGTATGAAAAATACACATGAGTATAATCCACAATTCTTAAAAATATTATTTATACTTTCTTAATTCTTTTTTAGTATATTACAAATAATAATATACGTGTCACATTTATTAAAATTTTTTTATATATATTGTAAATTTATTACATTTAAATGTAAGTCTATTTATCTATGTTATAATTAACAATAAGTTATGAATTGAATACAATTTTTATAAAAATAATAATTATATATTATGTTATATTATGTTCTAATATGTTATACATATATAGGTGCAATAGGTGCATACACCCAAATACTAAAAAATCCCGGAAAAAGGGAGAGAGGTAATTTTATTTTCCTATCATAACACTGTTGTATATACTACTATATAGTAAATTAAATTTGTTTTACTTCTTAATAATTATTATTTTTAAATATTTTGTTATATTAATAATATTTCAATCATAGGGTTATGTTAGAAACCCTATTTTATTTTGTAATAATATTATTGTACCAAAGTTCATAATATTTTAAATTCTAATTTTAGTATTATAATTAATTTTAACGAAGAAAATAATTTTTTTAATTAATTTTGTCAACATTTTAACTGTATGTAATAACTTCTATAACAGAAAAAAAATTATTTTTGGTATTTTTTAATTGTTGTTATAATAAAATTTAAAAAAAAACCTAAAAAATAAGAATGTTATCAATGTTATTATATATTATATATACATCGAAAATAAAATACGTAAATATATTTATAAATAAATCAAACATTTTATCACATATTCCTTGTCTATCAAAGATTAATATATGAATGTTTGGTAAAAGTTTCAAGTCTCTACTGTTATTTATTTTTAAATAATTATAACATAAAAAATATTTGTTTTTATCTAAAATGGGTTTACGTAAAAATTACAGTTTTGTAAAATTAATACATTTATCTCTTTACTCAAAATCTAAAATTATTAGGCATTAGCTATCTACTCATATTATAATATATTCGTCTCATTATTTACCCTAATGTATTTTCCACAACTCCACGTGTTACATTATGTGTTGTTGTATTGCTGCCATGGCAATATTACATCAACAACAAACGTCATGCTTGCTATATAGTAGGATGGTGGATAGACCTTATACTCAGAGTATAAGGTCTGAGTAGATAACTTATGTTTTTGATCATATACCTATAATGTCTAAAGAATTATTATACAAGTACCAAATTTAAATAAAATATTTTTTTAACATGTCAGACTTTCGGCAAGACTTTATTATAAAAACAGCAGGTATATTTTTATGTTTATATTAGTGTGTTTTAACTAAATTGGTACAATTAAAAGTTGTAAATTTACAGGAAACTATTTCGGGTTTGATGTATTTGATAAAAATACGATTTTAAAATCAGGTACCGAACACTTAAACGCTTTTTTGAACTCTTCTAATTGTTCCACAATATACATAAAAAATACAGACCCTGGAACACTTGAAGCAAATGACAAAATCGTGAGTAAAAAAAAAAAAATATTCAATAAATGTAATAACCTATAATATCCCTAGGTATAAAAAATAACAACAGTACATTTAATATTTAATTTTTATCGATTTGAATAGCAGCGATATTATAACATTAATCACAGTTTTATTTGTTGTTTTTAGGTTTTTCAAAAAGATAACAAAATAATAGTATTTTATAAAACACGACCTGAAAGTATAACAGAAGATAATTTACACTCTATTATATGTGTGTATTCCATGTTAGATTCTCCAACAGAAGCACTCTATCATAGTTTGCATTACATATATACCCCTTCACTTTTAAAAGTAATTAATATCAATAAGTCTTATGATAATATAGACGGTAACGTTTTATGTAACATATTTCTGCAATTATTAACGTACATAATTATTATTTGTAATAATTATTCATAGGATACCAAATCAGAAATAAAACTCGACCCAAAATTACAATGCCTTATATCAGACCTCGAAATGGGTTTAAAAACTACTATTTTAAAGTCGTCGATTCATCAATCAAATACCTCAATAGAATCACATTTAGGAGGTAATTATTTTACAAATACGTAAATTATATTAATTGCAGCGAGAAATATTGGAACAATTTTTTTAAACTTTTTATAGCTATTCTAGACCTCGAAGACGAGGCTGAATATTGGTGTGTTGTAAAAAAACATACAAGTAATAAAGAAGAATCCATCGCAGCGGGAAAAATATGTTCTTTATTTTTACCTGTAACAAAACAATTAAAGTATCTATTATTTTTTATATGAAATAATA
Organism: Rhopalosiphum padi; assembly: GCF_020882245.1. NCBI lineage: Eukaryota > Metazoa > Arthropoda > Insecta > Hemiptera > Aphididae > Rhopalosiphum > Rhopalosiphum padi. The sequence goes on from NC_083598.1 coordinate 54,750,472, forward strand.
TTTCATAAACATCTAATATTATTATACTCCATAATCATAATATAACCTTTTATTTTAGAGAATCGTCAATTCAGGACTTGGAAGAATGCTTAGAAAATGTACACAATTGTCTAGATGATATATGGAAAATTGAAGAAATTAAATATCCTCAAGCCAGAATGGAACACATATTTGAAGTTATCGGAAACAGTATGATAAAACTAATTCAACGAACCACAAGTGATATGAATATATGGACTGGAGAACATAATGAAAATATCGATATGTTAAAAATGTGCATGAAAATGTGTAATAAATGGATTAAAACATGTGAACAGTTGACTATGTTATATTGGCCGAATTACACTTATCATAAATGGAATGGTCCAACATTTTTGCCGAAAAACTTAATCACCTTTTCCAATCATATTAAAGAAGTTAGTCTTAAATATAAATATGAGTGGCTTTATTTTAATTAAATATTTATTTTAGATAATATCAATATTAAGCGTGAATAATCAAATGATAAAATTATTGACTGCCTACGAACAAGAAAAATTAAGGACATCTGAAAATTTAAAATCATTTATCGGTAAACATTAATATAATAATTATAATATATCTTAATACTTTTATTTACGTTATTATAACTAGATACGCACAACGTACACTTTAAAATAATTAATATTATTGTCTATTTAGAATTCAATGATGTAAGTCAGTTAAATACATATACTAAAGAGAAATGGGAAGCTGCTGTGGAAAAATTTGAACAAAAATTACAACCAGCCGAAGACCTAATTGCTGGGAAACTTCGAAATTTGATTAATCGTAAAAAATCAAACACAGTAGAAGTAATAAAAATCAATAATTATTATATTTTTTAATTGTTCATTTTAACTATTATTATTCACTTTTAAATAGCTGATTCACGAATTCATTCATTACCAAGAAATTATAGAAAGGCCAAAAATGTATGTTCAACTCAAAGGAGAGTTGGAAAATTTTCTTAATTGTCTAAAACAAATTATCAGTGCGATGGGAGTTAATGTCGAAGGAGAACAAAAAGTGAATGTACTAGAATTAGCTGGTTTAGAACCTATTGTACAAAATTTATATTCATTGAAACAACAGGAAGCTAAGGTTAGGATACTCTAATAAACCACAAATTTTGATACTTATGTTGAAAAATTTGTTACTATTTGATATTTATATTTTAAATTTCGTTTGATAGTTTTAATATATTTATTTCAGTTAAATGATATCGAAAAAGTAAGCGATCGTATATTAACAAATTTAAATGGTTATGAACAACTGAAAGACACATTAACGATTCAAAAGAAAATGATTAACAATATGGTTGCAGAGACTTATGGTAATTGGGTAAAAGATAGAAGATCTGCAGTCATTAACAAAAGCTTTAGGTATAGTTATTTAAAAGATACAAAAAATATTTATTACGTCTATGTAAATAATTTAATAATTATAAACGTATTACTATAAAAAACACATAGGTATTAGTCATTAGGTACCCACATTTTAACGATGAAACTAATTCTAGAAAACAATTTTATTTCAATAAAAACATAAACTTTTAACAACTATATGGGCCTTTGCCGTTATCTTTATAATCGCAGATACAAATTGTATTGATAATTTCTTTCTAATTACTCAAATAAATAAATATGATTTATAAGAGTAGTTATTGTATAACCATCATGAATGCTGAATATAGTTGTACGTATTGTTTTGTTTACCTTGTTTACTTACAATATTAATTCTGTGGTAGGTAGTTTATATAAATATAATAAATCAAGATAGTATACTAAAATATTATCTCAAATAAATAAAAACAAATAATGATTAAAGAAAAAAAAGTATTCTCATATTGTATAACTGTAAAAATATTCAGTCTAATAACTATTTAGGCAAAACTATTTTACTATTTAACTATTTAACAAAACGAGAAGAAAATAGGAAATCTACGGTTAAGCGTGGTAGAAACAACTTGCGTTTATCTAGAAACTTCGGTACATTAGAGGTATTTGTCGTATTCACCGTCACTGCGCGCATTCCGTGTAAGTGGTCAGTGTTATTAATAAATAAATAATATTGTTTAGTTAAACGATTTTACTAGTCATTAATAGTCACATTAAAATAACCACCTTAACCATGGTATAGATTAATTGAATATTTTCAACAATTTGATAAATCGTGGTAATGGGCTTATCACATAATGTAGATACATGCAATGCGGAAAATGTTTCGTACAAATCATAATAAATGTAACTAATGTAAACAATTGAGTAGCATTACTCTTTTGTTATTAATTAATAGAAACAAGATAAAGTTACTCTGCATTTTGATTGGTTACAATATTATTAAAAAAAATAATTATTATTTTGAAAATAGAATAGATAGATAGAATTGAGCTTTATAAAACCGTTGGTGGTAACTAGTTACGATAAGTCGATAACCAATAACCCGAATACAAATTGTACTTTATTTTACACATATTTGAAATTTCTTTAAAAAAATTTAATTTATTTTTAATTTTCGATTAACTCAATTGCATGATTCTGCATTTCATAAATTATTTTTTATTTTATTATTAAAAAGTTTATATTGTCCACGATGAACTGAATATACACAAAGTTTATTAATAACTAAAACATAGAAAAAATAGTCAATAGATAAAAGAATCTTTAATTAATTACTCATAATTTTCACATAGAAGGTGGTATAAATGGCAATAATATGCATGCCATTTCGACCCTGAACAATAATTATTAATAATCGATATAAATATAATTCTATGATTAGCTTCTATTTAAAGGTTAAATTCTGACGATCCTGTGATTTATTTTCAATCAAATAAACTTATGAAAGTAAATTTTAATCCAGATATAGAATTACTTATTAGAGAGGTAAAAATGCTAAAAATTCTTGGCTACGTTATTCCGTCAGAGATAGAAAAAGTGTCGGATATGGGGAGCAAATTTATACGGCAAGCAAAATCTCTCGAACAAGTATGAAACTAAAATATTTATTCAACAATATTTAGTATGTGAATGGTTCTTCATAAAAATTTATTACAAACTTCAGATAGCTTCGTTTCATAATACAATAGGGGATCGAATGATTTCATCACAAAGGCCTATGATGTTGTCGTCAGCAATTGAATTGTTAAATCTTGTCAAACAGCAACAACGAGTGACATGGACCGATATCCAATCTGTTGATATTTATATACTTGAAATGCGAAAACTAATGGAGAAAATATCACTTGAAAATCAAACGCTAGCTAATTACCACCAATCCATATCCAATAAGGTAAGCTAAATAATTTAATGTAAGTAAAACTTTTTGTTTTATTATAATTGTATACAATAAATATAAAATATATTTTATGGCACTAATAACATATTTTAGATTATAAATCTTATGGCCATAGATATTTTGCAAGAACAACACCAATGGAAGGTCGAATTAAAAAGCATCAGGGATATTGTAAGACAAGTCGAGGAAAAAGTAATATATAGCACACATTTATATTTTATTACTTAAATATATCTAAATTATATCGATCGTTTTTCCAAAAGTTCTCTAACTGCGAAGCCTGGAAAACACACTTGGATTTTCAAATATATAAAGCTTTAAACCATAGGTATCAAATAGGACTAGAAGCTCTAAACCAACATTTGCCAGATTTTAGAATAGAAATTGTATACAGGTATAATATGGATATAAAATATTTTAATTAATTATGGTTCAATACATTTTAAATTTTATTAGGCAGAGACAGTTAAAATTTAACCCTCCAATAGAAGAGATAAGAATGAAGTATTTTTCTCAACTGAAAAAATTCATATCAGTACCAATTGGTTTTCGTGGTATAGTAGATTCGTCTGTTTCAATATTTGCATCCATTATAGATCGGTATGTAAAAATAGTTATTATATTTTTATATTATATCTATATTTATTTTATACTTAATCGTTTTAATAATATATGATTGTTATTTTTATTAGTAATGCTTCCAAATTTACTAAGTTGTTCTTAAGAGCCGAAAAGTTATTTGAAAGATTAGAAAATATTTTAAAAGAATGGGAAAATAGAGTTACCCTCGGATCAATAGACATGGAGAAAATGATTCAAGAAAATATTAAGACTGCTCACGATTGGGAAAATAATTTTAGATCCTCAAAATCGTGGGGTCAACAGATAGCTAAATTTAACTGGTGAATTTTTTATTTAATATATTATAAAAAAAAATTACGTACTTATACAATAAATGTAAAATTAATTGTTTGCTTAATTATTCAACATTGTAGTGCTGAGTTGAATGTCGAGTGTTTTATTGTTAGCACTGCAGCTGTACGATTAGAATTGGAAACACACAATCGTCGTTATTGGGATACAATGTCAACTCTACTACATTCATCAATTTTATTTGATATTGCTAGATTGAACAAATTTATTGAAGAATCTGTTGAAACACTTCAACAACAAACTTCGTCAGCAAAAGAAGTGAACAATAACCATAAAAAAATAATTGATTCCTCAATTGAAGTAAAATCTTTATAACAAATATTTTTCATAAAATGGAAACTGATGACATTTTTTTCATTTTAGATGAATTTTGTAGTCTTGGAAATCGTAAAAAAACAAAAGGTCTTATCAAATTGGACAAATGAAAAAGTAGACAAAATGAACCAGGCCTTATCTAATTGGGAAAACTTTAAAAATATGCTGGAAAATCATCAAATGATTATGAAACAGCAAATAGATACAATGAAAAGTAATTTAACGGCAGAAATGCAAAGCGTTTTAAATATGTTCGATACATTTCATTCAAAGTGGCAACAATACAAACCAAAAGGTTTTGAAGATGAAAATAACTCAAAATTGAAAAAAATTGTTGAATTTTTAAAAAATAGTCGCACCGAATGGAATACGCTTAAAGAAAAGAAAGAAAAAATAATGTATGATTATCAAACAATTTTCAAGTATAAAAATTATATGTAATTTCAAATAAACTTTTATTTTGTGTATAGAAATGACTGTAAAGATGCTTATATTGATATACCGGACTTCAGTTCATATGATTCAATCGAAAATGATTTGCAGCAGTTAGAAAACATATGGGGCCTTTACGATGAATTTAATTTAGGTTAAAAATAATTCTGTAATATAAAATGCAATGTACTAAAAAATATTGGTAAAAATTAATTTTAGGTTTACAAGACATTGGACAAGAAAAATGGATTGAATTTCGTGGTAAAGCTTACAAAAAATGTATGGATTTTATTTTAAAATGGCAAGAGAAACTTAAAGAAATGACTACATCTCTGTTAACAATTAAAATACACAATGAATTAGAAACATTAAAAGTAATTATGATAATTTATGGGTATATGGTTAATTTTAAATATAAAATAATAATACATATTTTGTCAAAATATGTCGATTTTAGGCCTTTTCCCTTTGTATAAAATATGTTCAGGGAGAAACCTTTACAGAAAAACATTGGATCGAAATGTTTTCAATAATTGGAATTCCGTATAAACATACTGAACAACTGAAATTTGAAGATTTTATTTTAGTAAAAGATAAAATCAAAGAAAAACTAATTAGTTTACAGGTACAATAAAGTGAAATATCAAATATTTAAGATTTCTAAAAATGTAATTATATATATTTTTGAAGGAATTAAATACTAAAGCAACTAATGAAATTACAATCAGACAAGCACTATCTGAATTAGATATGTGGGAATTTGAAACACATTTCTCTACTATAAACTATGTTGACTCTAAAGGCCATACTATTCGGATCATCAACGATTTTAAAACAATATTCAGCTCGGTAAGGCAAATGTCTCCACATAAAAAAAAACAAACGCAATTTGTAGTCTTAACATAGCATATCTGTATTAATATACAAAACGCAGAAGTTAAATGTGCATATTTTTATAAAATAACTGCCTATATCGAAATATTATGTTTTATTGGGATAGATTGGAGAGAAACTATGTTTATTACAGTCAATAAAAAATACTTCTAACGACGAACAATTTTTAGACAAGTCTAATGTATGGGAAGGTAGATTAATGGAGCTTGATGCATACCTAAGACAATTTTCCCATGTACAAAGAAAGTGAGTCATTCGATAGGTTTAGTTTAAAATATTATTAATAGTTAATAAATAATAAACATTAATTAAACGTTAATTTTGACAGGTGGCTATACTTAGACCCAATATTTGGTAGTGGTGCACTGAAAATCGATAAAGAAGTAAAATTGAGATTTGATAGAGTGGATAGAGATTTTAAATATATATTACAGCAATCTTTAGATTCAAAAGTTTTACAGTTTTTGAAAATAAACAATATCAAAAATTTGTTAGAATCCATGCTAAATTTATTAGCAACAACGAAAAAGAGTTTAAACGATTTTCTTGAGGTGAACAAATGTGTACCTACTAATTTACTTTAATAATTTTTAATGTTCTGAATTATTTATTATGCTACTATTCAATGATGGTAATAAATTGTTATTTTACAATATAAAGGATAAACGAAAGAGTTTTCCAAGATTTTACTTTCTCAGTGATGAAGATCTATTAGAAATGATTGGACAAACAAAAAAAGTATCCATTGTACAAGCCCATCTTAAAAAACTATTTAGTGGTGTACAAAACGTACAGTTCAATTCATCGGGAAATATAGTAGCAATAGAATCACCTCAAAATGAAATAGTAAATCTTGACAAGCCGGTACAAGTATCTAATCAAATCGAGGTATTATGAAACATTTTTTTTTTATTTCTATTGAACTTTTATATCATACTACAGCTTGAATGGTTATTTAAAATTAAAACTGTACAATGCTATTATTTAAATCTTAATGTAAATATTTTAGTTTAAAACATTTAAATTAGTTTTTCAGTTTGTCACATTAATTTGTATTCAACTGAAAAAAAATTTAAAATAATTTATACAGTATACTTGATAACTCGATTGGCGTACCTATAATTAAGTTATTAATGTCCTAATATAATTATTTTTTGCAGGAATGGCTCAAATTGCTTGTTCAAGAAATAACTAATACGTTGAAAATATGTTTTATGAACTGTCTAAAAGAACTAGACCCTTTGAAGTATCCGTCACAGATTTTATGTATGGTAAATGAAGTGCTCTTTAGTTCAAGATGTGAAGACGCAATTAAAAAACAACAATTACAACAATTACAAAAGTCTCTAAAAGTAACCGAATACTATTTTAAATATAATATTTATAAATTAATAATCAAATTAAGTATTAATTATTAATACTCTTATTTTAGCATAGGGAATCAATAATAATTGTTGCCAAAAACTTTAATCATCAATATTTTTTATAAATTGTATTTCTTTATTTTTATTATTTTTTAAATTGTTTTAAATAAAAATTGAAATTTTTTTTTTTTTTTTACAATTTTAGAACCAACTAGATACTTATACAGCATTAAATGTCGAAAGTTCTGTAAGAGGAGAAAATGTGCTACACTTAAAAGTAAAAAGCCTAATTTTAGACACAATACATCATATTAGTGTAGTAGACGAACTTATTAACTCTCGAGTATCGTCTATCCACGATTGGGAATGGCAAAAAAGAATAAGGTTTAGATTTAACGTGTATTGCCTAATATTTCATAATTGTTCACGAAATAACACGAATCAATCAATGCATTTATTTTAAAGGTTTTACTCACATTCTGGCGGTGAAATAATCATTAGAATGGTGGATTCGGAATTTACGTATTCGTACGAATACCAAGGGATATCGCCTAAATTAGTTCACACACCACTCACGGATAACTGTTATCTAACACTCACTCAGGTATATATTATCTTAAGCATTAAATGTGCCTATGACTGGTTAAAGATTTAATGAATGACAACGTTCTTGTTATGGTCAGGCAATGAGCATGGGATTTGGAGGGAATCCGTACGGACCCGCTGGGACCGGAAAAACCGAGTCAATCAAAGCGCTCGGTTATTTATTTGGCCGACAAGTGTTGGTTTTTAACTGTGACGAAGGCATAGATATCAAATCTTTAACCCGAATATTAATCGGTTTGGCGAGATGTGGAGCTTGGGGATGCTTTGACGAATTCAATCGCCTAGAAGATTCCACACTGTCGATGATTTCAACTAGAATACACCCAATACAAGAAGCAATTAAAAACAAAGAAACTAGCTTCGTATTAGAAAATCAGAAGGTTCGAAATTTAAGTTCTCAAAACATATTTTCTTATGTAAAACTTGATCTAGGAAAATTATTTAACCTGGCTCTTTTAAATAGTAAAATTACGATTGGCATTAGTTAGTATTAAAGTCATTACTTTTAAATACCCGTTTAAAATATTACAATAATTTGCTTTAAAAAAATGCTATGCACGTGCAACGGTTTATGTGTATTATAAGGATATACAGTGAAACTTCCATATTACGTAGTCGCACGGGGAAAAAAATCGTAATATAGAGAAACTCGTTAAAAAGAATTATATAGGTATTTCATATTCTATATTGAATTAAAAAAAAAAAAATTAAAAGTTATTAAAAAATAAAGATCAAATATATATAATATATATCATATAATAAATCTTATTATCTTATTACATATTTATCTATTTAATTTATTGTTGAGAAATAGGTAATTAGTGAGTTTTGTTTGTTTATTATTTTTTATAAATTGTACGTTTTCGTAAAATGATTTGATTTCGTTTACAAAAACGAGTTTGTTATCAAATAGCTTATTCGTTATATAGAAACATAAAATTCTTTTTACAGAAATAAATTTACGTATAATTAACAATGAAGGTCGTGGTTCTCAAAAATAATTCATTAGGTCAACAGAAAATTTCGTTAAATTGAGGTTTTACTGTATAATACAATTTTAGATTTAAAAAAAAAATATTTAAAAATCTATTTTTATTATTATTATTAATTTATTGTGTATAGGAATTAGGAACATTTAATAATAGATATTAAAGTTGGTGTCAGAATTTGCCGAAACGCCCGTGAAGGCGTGAAATGCATATAAATCTTGTTCTATTAATAATCTATTGCAGATAATGTTTTGTAAAATATTTTTAATGAATAACGAATAAAACAATTTATTAACGTATTTTATTTTTAATTTGATTGTTTGAAGTGCATATTTTTATAACGAATATTCTAACCCTATTTATCACAATATTAATATACATATCAGTTAACTATTTAACATAACTTTCCGACAATCACAATATAAAATAATATATAGGTACCTATTAAAAGTTTAAATGTCCAAAATACAAGTTTTATACTAAACACGGTTGTAGTTAAGTTATAAATGTATGCCAATTTTGGGAGTGAATCACATAATATTTTGTTTAATGATTTAAAAATGATATATTTCAGATTGATTTGAATTTGAATGCGGGAATATTTGTAACATTAAATCCAGCTGGACAAGGTTATGGTGGTAGAAATAAATTACCTGACAATCTCAAGCAACTTTTCAGACCTGTAATTATGAGTAAACCTGATCAAACTTTAATAGCTAACGTAGCACTTCACGCCGAAGGATTTAAACATCCGCAAACGATAGCTAAAAAGCTAGTAGAAACGTTTGATTCTGCCAAGTAAAATTTTATTGAATTAATAATATAATATAATAAATAGTGTATGCTAACTATAAACTATATATACTATTAAATTTAATAATAAAATCAATTCTGTTAGGCAATTGTTGAGTAATCAACAACATTACGATTGGGGTCTTCGAGCTTTGAAGACAGTGATTGGTTTTTGCGGTACAATATTAAAGGCTTCGGCAGTGACTTTAAAATCACTTTCAGAAGAATGTTCAGTGGCCGTACAGGCGTTGGAATTGAACACGATTTCAAAATTAACGTTTGACGATAGTGTACTATTTAAATCACTTATTTCAAACATATTTCCTGAATTTAAAGTAACAAACAATACTCAAATATATGACACATTGACACAAAAAATACGAAAAGCAGCCGAGGATATGGAATTACAAATTAATCCAAGACAAGTAAATCATTTAATTTAAACCCATTAAACGAGATCTAACTGTGTTAAATGTACATTATAATTTATTAAGGAACAAAAATGTATTGAACTTTACGAACAGTTACAACAACGTATGGGAGTAGTGGTTATGGGTCCACCGTCGACCGGAAAAACAACAATAATTCAACTATTGTCACGCGTAATGAAATTTAAAAGCTTTGTTAATTTTCGAATAGTCTTAAATAAGTTATCGTGTTTTTCAGGCCTTAACTACTAACAATAATATAAAAATACATAAAATAAATCCAAAAGCTCAATCACGATCGCAGCTATTAGGAAAAGTAGATTTGGATACGCGTCAGTGGATTGATGGCATAATCAGCAAAGCTGCTCAACAAGCATATTCAGAGAATCCCGGTAAAAAATGATTTATTTGTGTGCCACAATAACAATAAAAATAACTAAATATTATCGATAGTTTTTTAGTTTTAAATGAATTAGTCTTGATCAAAACACTTAAAATATAAGAAAATATAAATATTAGAAAATTTTTTTTTTCATCGAGTAATCTTAGTTTTTAATTATTTTTATATACATTATAAATATTTTTGAATAACTCAAATTATTTCAAGAATAAAATAAAAATATATGTAGGTAATACAGATTACCGTAAAAATAAATAAATTATGGAAAATATTTAATCAGCTGTGGTTTTAAGAAGACAAATATATAAATATTATATACAATATAAATACATTAAAATAATATTTAAATGTATTCTCACAAACTTGGCAGCATAGCCAAAATAGACAAATACATAAATATAATATATATACTATATATATTATTATGGTAATGTGTTGGACATTAAAATATTATTGTAGTATTCTCCATTTTATTTTTTTGGATTTAAACTAGTTATTGATAAGCTCTTTTTGGTACTTCCTAATAATATTGAAAAAAACGAGCTCTACATTTTTATTCAAGAAGAAATTGGTTAGTAAACAGTTGTGCTGTTGGAGATAGTTTGCAAAGTATATACTTAAAAAATCTCTCTTGGTAAAATTAAATTGATATTGTTATTTGTTTCTCTTATACAATGTTAATTTTAAATTATAAGTCTCATAAAAGACACTGTAGCAAATTATTCAACAAAAATAAACACAATTTAGATATTACAATATTAACTTAACAAAATTACCTAACGATAATTTAGGCTAAAATTAATTTTTGTTTTGCCATTAAAGACATATGCACAAAAACTACATGATAGACATTTTATAATAAAACCATCATGTTTAATTAATTTAAAACAATTTGTTCAATGGTTTTTCACATAGATTATGATTATTATTTCTGATAATGATTATACATTTTAATTTAAGTTATTATTTTACAGATATTATTTCTTGGATAATATTTGATGGAGATGTGGATCCCGAATGGATAGAATCGCTCAATTCAGTCTTGGATGATAATAGATTATTGACATTACCTTCTGGTTGGAGAATTCAATTTGGAAATAATATAAATTTTATTTTTGAAACTCATTCTCTTAAACATGCATCTCCTGCGACTGTATCGAGAATGGGTATAATTCTTCTTAGGTAATAAAATAAAAATATTATAATCAACAATTCTAAAAATAAAAGTACTTATTGCATTTGTTTTTACCTTTACTGCAGCGAAGAAGACACTAGTATAAATAATGTAATCGATTCTTGGATTAATACATTTCCCAATAGTAATATTGTAAAAGATTACGAACCTCAATTATATAAAGGTAAAATAAACTTTAAAATAGTTCTATGGAATTTTAAATCTTATGAAATATTTTAAAGCTATGAAATGGCTGGAAATAAACGGACAACTTGTAAGTTCGTGTTCAACGATTTCAACAGTAAAAAATGTTTTACATCTTTTAACCGATGTTAAATCAAAATCCCACTTCATGATTTGTCTAATTAACGGATTGGGAGCTAATTTAATTACATCACATAGAGATAAATTTACAACAATGGTAAAAAATATATAATAAAAAGAACAAAGTAATATCATACTATTCATTATATAACAAAATGATATTTAATGTTTAAAAAGGTTTTTGAAATGTTTGGAGAGTATATGCCGGAAACAAATGACGTAAAATATTACTGTTATAACGAAATCAGAGATAATATTGAAGCTTACAATTTACTAGACACGGAAAACTCAAATGTATTTGGAAACAAAATCGGTGATTTAATTGAAACACCAAGAATAGCAAATGCTTCTGATATTTTAGTCAAGTGGATACAACACAGTAAATCAATTTTTGTTGTTGGACCATCGGCTTCGGGTAAAAGGTATATAATAGTTCGTTAAAATTGTATCACTAGGTACGACATAAGCTTTTTATTTTTCAGCAAAATTATTTTTAAATGTATCAATCTTTTAAGAGGAATTGAATGTGTCACAATTCATTGTAGTGCTCAAACGTCACCTGAACAGATTTTATTAAAAATGTCACAGGTACTTAATGACCTCAAAATAAAACTATATATGTTAATAAATCAGATTCATATAATTAACTTACACGAGTGTGCAGTTTTTATCTTGGCGATCCACACACTTATTATCTTATAGATTTATTGATAGTATTTTATATTATTAAATGTTTGTATTGCCATCGATAAATATCAATTTAAACTTTTTAAATAAAATATATTTTATAAGCAAAGTTTGTCTACCTTCATTTTTTTTAGTTAATTATATTAGTCTAAGTTCAACTATAATAATTAATATTTATTTGATGATCGTATACCTTATTGTTTTTAAGATGTGTGTGGTAGTTTCTAACAATAAAGGTAGAATTTATCGACCAAAAAATTCGGAACGATTAATATTACATCTCAAAAATTTAAATCACGTCAAACCAGATAAATGGGGTTCTATTCATCTAGCTGCATTTTTACAACAAGTGAGAGTAACACTTATAAAAATAATTACTTATATAAATTGTAGTATTTTGAAAAGGAAAGATTATTATTAATTCTGTCGAAATTTATAAATGAAAATTAAATATGTTTTAGTTAATTTTTTTTGGAGGATTTTATGAGCCTGCTACTTTAGAGTGGATGGGAATTGACTCTAATATTATAATAATAAATAGTTTAACTTCAATAGACGGAATAAACCCAAGGCTTGTATCGGCTAGTAACATTATACATATCGAGTAAATAAAAAAAAATGTCAAAACTATTATTTATTAAAAAAATAATATATTTTCAAAAATTGAAATAATTTATAGAACACCACAAAAACATGAACTTCAAAAGATTTGCTCAGAATACTTAAGCACTGTGATAGATGACAAATCAGAAATAATTACAAATGCAGTAGTAGATTTATTAGTTAAGGTATTTATTAATTTATTATGTAGTCAGTTATCGGGTAGGTAATCGATAACTGTAACAATAAAGTTAATTTCATTTTTAAAATATAAAAAATGTGCATTAATAATCTTATCATCTTTATAGACTAGAGAAACACTTACATCGGTACAGACACCTCATTATACATTTACAAATCACATTTTAGTTGAATTATGTAAAAATCTAAGCCGATACCGATTTAATGATAAAAACAATGCAGCTCAAGTAAAGGAAAAAAAATTATTTACCTATCCCTTCAATGTTAATAAAAACCATATTTCAGGTTTTGTTTTTCGAAGCAAACCGCATTTTTAATGATCGACTAGTGACATATGAAGATAAGTCAAAATTTGAAGAAATAATTCAAAAGATTTATGCAGATCTTCGTTTAAATTTTAAATATGAAGGTGATTTTATAGTGTTATTATAGTATAATAGGTATCTATTAACATTAATTATAAATAATAGGTGATTATTTTATCGCAAACCACTCATTATTTCAAAAACTATTAATGTTTTTAATATAAAAACAATATACATGCATTGCTCTATCCAAAACTTAAAATGCAATTATTTTTTAAGTTTTATTTTTATTTTTAATGGAATGACATGATATCATACATTATTACTTTAAAGCAGAATATTATTCGGAATATTTCGATATGTAAAAACAAATTTCAGATAAGTAGGTAGTTATTAGTTTATGAGTTAGCGGTACCTATTTAAAGTTTTGACGAGCGGAGTAGTGGACAACATTTCACGGAGCATCCCTGGTTACCATTTAAAAATATTATTTAAATTTTTAATACCGAATGATTTTAATATTTTCAAAAATAGATAATTATACAAGTTTGGTCGTAAATCACTTCGGAACAAATTATAGTATAATTATGAATACTATAAATAATTTATCTCTATGTTAGACTACAGTTATGAAATACTATTCTATCGTCTATTTATCACACATATAAATATATTATTTTAGATGTTGTGTATATATGTGAAAGAAAAATTGATCCAAAACATATTGGTTCACTTTCAAAAGTTTACATAGAAGAATGGAAAAAAATAATTGAAAAATGCATTGTCACAAATGGTATTTTAAATTTAAATAATTTGTCTATCTATCACTATCATATAGTTTTCATTTAATATTGTTAACTTTTTTAAATTTAATTTAGAAACCACGAATCAAGAGGTTGAGTTGAACACAGAATTACTATACCTTATTACAGCCTATTGTGAAAGGGTTTTGACAAACCCTAGTGGATGTATGTTATTGGTAGGACGTTCGGGAATAGGACGAAACTTGGCCGTAAGAATTGTAGCATCCAGACATAATGCAACAGTTGTATTCCCTAAAATACGACCAATTTTTAATTTAAATGCATTTAAAAATGACCTCAAAGCGGTATTATAAGTTTACATAAAGATTTTATAATACGAATATTGCTTACATAAAAAATAAAAATATTTTTTTTTTGTTTTAATTAGATAATGCAGACATGCGGAATAGACAACGAAGAGGTTTATTATGTTGTCGAGGAATATCACATTGTAAACAATGAAGTACTGGATATAGTGAGTTGTTTAATAGTGTCTGGTGAAGTAATGGGGCTCTATCAAAATGAAGAATTAGAATCACTGTGTGCACCTCTCAAAGATCAGATGTCTCAACAAAATTTCGATGGAACACCGACCAATTTTTTTACACAAAGCATGTCAATATTAATAGTACTTACAATATAATAATTGATTAGTGATTACCTATAGGCTATTAGTTTTGTTAATATAAGGCACAGCCATTGTCAAATATTAACTTAAAAATATTTGTTCAATTTCAGGAGTAAAAAATAATTTACACGTCGTGATGATTTTGGATTCAGAAAGTGAATTTTTCAACAACTGTATAGAAAATAGCCCGGCAGTGCTAGATCACAGTCACATCATATGGCTTGATAGATGGGATGACAAAACTATGGAAATAATACCGGAATTGATTTTCAAAAAGTTATTACTGAAACCGTTCAATAAATTTCATTATTAATTATACAAACATAAATTTCAGAAATAAAATAATAGAAAACTTTCCAAATATTAATGAACATATGTCGTACTTTGCCAGTATCCACCGAGAAGCTGCAGCCTGGATGAATACTTGTCCAAGACGTTATTTATCGTTTATACAAACATTTAGTATCTTACTGACAAACAAACAAGAATCAATTAATAAAAGAATGGCACATTTAAAAGTAACCTAAATTATAATATAATGTATTTTAAAATCGTTTTTATAATTAAATATTTCTAAGGCCGGATTATCTAAATTAATCGATGCCAGAAACATCGTGGCAAAATTGAAATCTGACGCCGGAGTTCAAGAAACAAAACTAGCGGAAAAGCAAGAAAAAGCCAATCAAGCTCTGAATATGATATCTAGAACCATGCAAGGAGCTAATACGAAAAAAGAGCAAATGGAGAGTCTTAGAAAAGAATTTCAAACAAAAAATGATATTTTAAACCAGAGGTAGCTGATAACCTAGTATATAATATACTTAATATTATAAATAAATAACGAACTAAAATAATATGCGTTTAAAGGTATAAAAATATAAATTATCAAAATCAACTACTATAAAACAAATTTTCTTAAAATATTAGGTCTACAGTGTTAAAATAAATAAGTAAGTAAACGAAAAATATAACACTTTAAGTGTTAATTATATTTCAATTACTTTCAATTTTTTAACATATATATATATTATATATATACACGCGAATGGTATCTTGAAACGTGACTAAAAATTAAGTAGAAATATACATTTTAGGAAAAAAGAAATCGACCAAGAACTAGCGCAAGTGGAACCATTGATTGAAGAGTCTCAGGCAGCCGTAAGCAATATCAAATCGGAAGCACTCACTGAGATCCGATCACTTCGAGCCCCGCCAGAAGTGATCAGGGATATATTAGAAGGCGTGCTCCGGCTTATGGGAATACAGGACACGTCATGGAACAGTATGAAAACGTTTTTGGCAAAGAGGGGCGTCAAGGAGGATATAAGATTTTTCGACGCGCGCAGGATTTCGGAAGCCAATAGGGACTCGGTAGAGAGGCTTTTGAAGACCAAACGCGATTCATTCGATTCAAAAAACGCGAAGAGGGCGTCGGCGGCGGCGGCCCCGCTGGCTTCGTGGGTCGTAGCCAATGTCGAGTATTCTCACATACTTCACAAAATAAAACCATTGGAAACTGAACACGCTTCGTTGAAATCGTAATTATATAATTTATATAATAATATATGTGTTACTGAGTTACACTTCGCAGTTGATGCTTTAAATTTTTGTGTACGGTCATGCATTTGTTTGATACAGAAAGTTGCAAAAAGCTGAAGAGCAAATAGAGCTCTTAAGTGATGGGTTGGACAGTGTCGAGAAGAACGTGTCAGAATTAAGAGAGCAGTTAACTGTTAATACTAAAGAAGCGGCAGAAATCGAATTGAACATCAACAAAGAAAAAAAGACAATAGAAGCAGCCCAAAAACTTGTTGAAAAATTGGACGATGAATTTTCGAGATGGGGCTTACAGGTATTTGTATGAAATTGGTATTTTAAATATGTTATAAAATTAAGTTTATTAAATAAATAAAGCCTGGAATATGAACTATAAATTTATATTAAATTCCAATATTAAATCGTCTATGCTCGTTGCACAATTACAAATTTACAACTCATTTATATATTTCAATTAAATTATATTATATTATGTATAAGCACACTAGAAGGAAATATTTTCATTTTTTATAGTATAAGATTGTATACATCATCCAAATTAAATTAATACAATTTTATCTAATTTTTATCAAATACTTAATACATAAATTCATAATTTATTATTTATGCACAAATAGTATACAAAATTAAAGTAAAAAGTTATAAAGTTAAAAACTAAAATATAATTAATGCTGCAGTACCAAATTTTAAATTATCATATAAATAGTAACATTTATTGTACTCGTCCAACCATTAAACGGATAAGAATCGTATAAATGTTTTCAATATACCCAATAAATAATTAACTGTTTTAATAATTGTAGGTACCTACTACCTACCTATAATAATTAATAATTATATAACTACTTGATATTAAGTTTTAATTATATGTCTCATTATTCTATAATAACGAGATATAAACTAAGACTAACTAATAATTTTCTTTATAGACCATTATCAAATTCCTGAAATTTTTTCACTTTTGAACTTTAACAATATTATAATCAAACATTTGACCTTAGATAATTATTATGTACTGATAATTATTGACTAATACAAACACATTGTTTTGTTGCATACTTTATTATATATGTCTAGAAAAAAAAAATTAAAAAACTTATAGTGTTATAAATTTATGATGTAATATTATGAAAATATGAATAATATACTTCACACGTTATATAGTATAAATATTGTATATTATATATATAATTAAGGAAAATATTAAATATATTTTATCAAAATTCAAAGTAAATTAAATGTTTTCTCGTATAGGTAAACGAACTGTCGTTAAGTTTAGAAAACCTGTTACCGAGTACACTGCTAGCGTCAGCGTTTATGACATATTTATCTGAATGTTCGGATAGTATTCGCAATGAAAAAATTGAAAAATGGAAGTACGAATTAAAATCAAATGAATTTTCGTTCTCTAAATTCATGGAATCTGAGCGTCAGATATTGCAGTGGATTACTGAAGGCTTGCCATCTGACGAAACATCGCATCAAAATGCCATAATACTCAAACAGGTAAATATTGTACCTACCTATTGCTTTAATAATTAACCTATATTTTGTTATTTGTAGTACCATATTTAATTAAAGCATATTGTTTTTAATAGATTAAGACTCTTCAGATTTCGGTAAGTTGACAAATATGCCGTACACAAACAATTGACTATAATATATTATACTATGTGATGTCTCGTATAGGCTAAATTTTACCCATTGATCATTGACCCTAATAACAATATAATGGAGTGGTTAAAATTAAAATTACCAATAAATTCAACAGACTTTACACCATTCGAAAATCCAAAATTATACTCAATTTTAGAATTAGCTGTTCGGTAAGCATTATTATAACTTATAAATCATGTTTAATACAAATGTGTATCGTATATTCGTATAGTATGAGTATAACTTAATATTGATAAAAAAAATTTTTTTTAAGTTTTGGTAAAACGATGGTAATATATAATGTAAGCAAAATTGATCCTATACTCGTACCTGTATTGAGAAGTGACTTTATAATTGAAGGTAAATTTATACAATACTTAACGATCGCAATAAAATAACGTTATTATATAAATAAACGAATATGTATAATTAGGGAGCAGAAAAATGATCCAAATTGCAGACAGACTGGTAGATTACAACGAGAATTTCCAATTATACTTATTTAGTAATACCGTTGACTTGACCTTGTCCTCAGACCAATCTGTTCTTTTAACTATTGTTAACTTTACTCTAAATCACATTGGACTTACTGAACAGGTACCTAAACATACATAATTTTTAATTACACAAATAATTTTAAAACTTGATTCAATTTCCATAGCTTTTACGACACGCACTGAAAGTTCAAAATCCTAAATTAGACTCCATGCATTTGGAACTGTTGCACACGGAAGAAGAATTGAAATCGAAGTTGCATGTACTTCAAGAGAACGTACTGAAAGACTTGGCTGGCGCCCAAGGGAATATACTCGAAAATCAAGTAAAATAATTTTTTTATATGATTTAAAAAATTCTAAACCTGACGTTATAATATTTGTGAGCGGTAAATATATACAATTATTTAGGAACTTCTTAATTCGCTAGACAGTATAAAAACCAACAGCACTGAGATATCAAAATCACTCGATGATTCGTTAAAAGTGCAGAGCAAATTAGAGTTTGAATGTCAAGTGTACAAGCCGTTTTCCAGTTACGCTTCAAAAATATATTTCGCATTGAAAGATTTCTTCATCTTTAATCGTTTTTGTCAAATTTCGATGGCGACATTTGTCAAACTGTTTCAGTCTACATTAAAAGTATAATAATGATTAACTGTGAAACGATTTTAGTATTATGATAAAATTTCTTTTACTATTTATACTTTTCAGGAATCTACCGGAAGTACGAACCAAGAAAAACGACTGTTGCACACAGTTTATTATTACGTTTCGAGATCGCTATTCAAAGATCAACAATTGACATTCGCCACATACTTGTCATATAAATTGAATCCTAACGACTTCGGTTCTAACGTTTGTATATCTTAAAATTATTTATACAATTTGATGATTTGGATAATTATATTTAACTCTTATGATTCGTTTGTGTAAACAGGAATGGGAATTGTTCATCGGAAAAAAAACTACAAATATTGACGAAGAATTGAATTATAAAGATAATATTCCAAAATGGATTGACGATAACAGAGCTTTTGATGTGTACATGTTAAAAGTAAATATTATTTATATTGAAGATGTTTATTAGCGACGGAGTGTTCAAAATTTAATTAACTCAAAGATAAATAACGTTGTATTATAATATTTTATAAATATACCAACTATTGTTAAATTATTATTATTTTTAAATTGTAATCATTTTAGTCATTATTTACATAAGCGTATAACTTTTTGATACAGTCAAACACCATAATTATTTTATTATTTCCTATACGAATATTTTCAAGCCTGTTCTCATAAAGCCACAATCAATGACTAGTCGTTCAGGGACTTCGCCTTTAAATTTTACATTATTACATACATAAATATAATCAGATTAAAATATTTATAGTCTAATTTTAAATTTAAATTTAAACTTAAATATACAATATTCTTACATAAGGAATCTATACCAGAACTTTACGAAAAGCTTCAACTTGATAATCAAAACATTTGGAAGGACTTTGTCGGAACAACAAATTCAAGTATTCCGAATTTAGTAAACGTGTCAAGTTTTCAACAAGTATTAATAACGCAAGCATTAAAACCCGACAAACTACATAAAGTTTTGACAGAATTCTCTCTCAATCAACTAAGTATACATTACAACTGATCGCTTTTATTTTAGTATTTTACAATGAGAATTTCTTATAGTGTATATATCTTTCGTTTTAGAACTGGCCGATTTATCGCCATCGACGTTGAGCCTATCCAAATTGGTCGGAGAAAACACAGAACCAGTGATGATAATAACTTCCATCGGATCTGATCCATCTGATGAGCTGAGGATGTTGGCCAAACAGATGACTCACGAAAATTGTATAGAAATAGCTGTAGGCGAAGACCGGAAGGAAGTCGATTCACTGCAAGAACTATGCAAACAGCCGAAATGGGTCGTCTTGAAAAACATTCACCTGAGTTCGGAGTCCCTCCTAATGGAGCTGGAAAAACGGCTTAAGTCGTTGGAGAACGTGCACGAGAAGTTCGCGGTGTGGATGACCGCAGAGCCCAACGAAAAAATTCAACATTCATTAATTGTATCGTGCGTTAAAGTCGCATACGAAGCACCACATGGCGTCAAGAGGAACATGAGACGGGCCTACGACATCTGGAAGAACGAACACGTGGTGTGGAAATCTTCGGACGAAATGCGATCTGTATACGCTTTGGCCTGGTTCCATTCCATAGTCTTAGAACGCAGAACATATATACCACAGGGATGGTCGCAATATTACGAATTTAACGATTCAGATTTAACGGCGACCTTGAAAGTCTTACAGAAATCGATACATCGAGGTAAATACCAACAAATTTGACTAATCACGTATTATACTATAAATTAAAATACATACTTTATCGGCAAAAGTGCATTAATAGTAATAGTGTATTTATATGCACTAATGATAACCGTGTTGTATAAAATATTCACACATGCGTGCGCACCACTACACAACTTTCAATTCGTAAGCGTTACACAAAGCTAAGTACATTAGGTTAAAGCCGTATTTGTCAAGGACCAAAAATATATAAAATACGTCTTACTGTTACACTACATTATATTATTTATAATAGAAAACTTTAAAACAATTCTATATTGTAAATATTTCGATTAAAATTATTAGTTCAGTTATTACTTGTAATATAAAATAATTGTGTAACGTCTCGCACAATCTTGTACCCAAGTTCCGTGTGTGGAGCGTACATTGACAAAAATGACAACGTCACCAACCCACAGCCGAGATTTGGAAACCAGAGCATGTGGGATTTTATAATATTATATATATATATAAATAAAAACAAACAGGAAAGAATAGTTAACGCCTTGTTTTGGGGATGGTTATTTTTGTAATATTTATATAAATAAGTGGAAAACAATAATATGTAAGTTATAGCCAAGAAAAGCCATACGACATAAAAACTTCACCCCAAGTAAAGGTCACACCAAAAATAATAATAACAATTGATAATAATAATTACAATTGATGCAATATTTTAAATTTTCATATCTATTTCCTCTATAGTCATTTATAATTTATGATGAAAACAAATAATATTATAAAACTTTTTTTTACATTTTATAATTTTACTCTTTGTATATACGAATTATAGCTAGACGTTATATATGAATTTTTATTTTTTTCTATATTAATGGAGAATTTCAATTATTTTGTGGTAAGCTAATAATATAATATTATCAGCAATAAAAGGAAATTCAATGTTAACAATATTAAACTTTACCTCTCCCCTCTGCAGTATTATCATTTTACAAACCAAAAGCGTTCGTTACTAGCTACTGTAAAATTATAAATAAATAACGTAAAAAATGGAATTAATTTTTTCTATACGCGCAACTTTTGTTTTAAATCACTAGAACATGGTTCAACAAGATGGGCATACATTCACGGACTATGTGAAAAGGCTATCTACGGCGGCCGGATTACGAATTTACAAGACGTAGCTATACTCACAACATATTTGAGATGTGTGTTCACATCGGACAATGTCAATTGGAAGGATGGTATACCTGGAATAACGGAATTAAATTCAAGTGACGCAAAGGTATGTGAAGTAGTGATTAATGAATCATTAATAATGATTAATACCAGCAGCATTTAAAATAAAACATTAATCAATTTTATAAAATGTGAGATACAGATAACTGATAAGTATAGTTTAAACTATAGATGATAGTTAATTTTGTTCATTATGTGATAATTTTACAAATTTTTGTCGGTCTAAGGTGTCGTACAACTGTACAAGTATAATACTCGTATGTACTATATGGTGTAACATTTTATAAAAACAACCCGTATAATGTAAACTAGATATTTTAAATACAAAATAATATTTGTTTTCTTTCATTTTAAATATAAACCTTAAAAGTTAAAATTATCAACATCTTAAGATGTATAAGTGTAAATGTATAATCATTATATGTTTAATTATAATAAATATTAATTAATTTTAAATTTAATGTATTATTTTGTTTTTGTATGATCATTTGACTTCTTCATATTGTAAGTTATTTTATAATCTATTAAGCACGTAAATGGGCATTAGTAATAATTTGCCTTTGAAATTATTTTTTTTAAATAATTGTTTTTAAAAAAAAATTTAAAGCTGATTTCTATACAAACGTTAATAGCTTAGAAATATCAATACAATGATATTAAATAATTTTAATATCAAACATTCTGACGATTATTATCGATCAATAGATATGTATATATGACTATATGAGCGTATGTGTGTCAAATCGGATTTAAGTAAATTATTATTATTTATTTGCGCAAATAGGATGTCGAGAACGCACTGAAAAGCGTGCCGGAACAAGACACTCCAAAACTGTTGGATTTACCGGAGAACGTAGACAGGTCATGGCAAAAGAAACAAAGTACCGAGACAATATCACAGTTGCGACGTGAGTAAAAAGTTTAAAAACTGACATAACACTATAAAAGAGTGGAAGTTAATTAATAATTATTATTCTACTTTTAAAATATTCATCATGAATCATGATAATGGATATATCTTAGATTCACGAGATCTAAGACGTTTTTTTAAAATTATTATTATTATTTTGAGATTAAGTAAAAAAACCTGATGTACTTATATATGTGTTTGGCACCTATACAAAAACTTTTTAGATACTTACATATTTTTATAATCTAATCTGTATAATCTTTTTCGTTGTTCATGTCTATCTAATACCTACGTATATAGATTCTTTTAAGGACCATATTTTTAAAATAATACCTTTTTCCCGCTAATTAAATGGATAATAACTGAAAAAATAATCATTTAAAATTTCGTTAAATATCGACATAAAAAAAAATATTATATTTACATAAATTCCATAAATCCAAATTCAAATTAACAAGTATTCATAAAATGGCGTAAATTATTAGCATAAAAATAGGGTGGTGATAAAGTTTATAAAAACACTGACCTACTGAATATATAGGCGTTAGCGTTGGTCGCATCGGAACGAAACTGCACATAAAGGGCGACTGGCACTTGGAAGTTCAACCCATTCTGGATCTGTGGAAAGCCTTGAACAGGGGCGTCAATCTAACTGAGTTACCAACGAGCAGAAGTGGCGACAGTAATCCATGGCCAGTAGACACGTTTTTCAACCAAGAACTTAACTTCGCGGTCCGACTGGTCAGAAACGTGCATAAGACCTTAGCCGCTGTAAACCAAACGATTCGCAGCAATACGAGGCCCTCGACCAAAGTGTCAGACACAGTGTTACATCTAATTAGACTCCAGGTATGATATATAATATCGTCTTGCTCAAAAAATGGATAGAATCAGATAGATTCTATAACCCTCAATCGGCGACGACTTTATAGTTATCCGTTAGGTTATTGTTATTATTTATTAATTTATCGAGTAATAAACGCTCATAAGGCATGGAGTACAAGTATAGATAAATTATACATATAAGGATAAACAATAACAATACAGGTAAATACAAAATAAAATTAACAACTAAAGTGAGAACTTATGTAAATAACAAGATTAAAATTAAACAAATTAATAACAAATTTAAGGCTATAAATATTAAATTATAAAAATTTTTTAAGTAACATTTTAAATCATAAAAAGTATAAAAAAGAAATCAAAGTTATCAAGCTTGTTTCCTAATGTTAATATCCGGTTAACCGGCGCGAAAAGATAATTATTATAATTATTATAAATATACTCTATAGTCACTCTTGGACGGCAAAAACTCGGCTTCAATAAACAAGAAAATCTACATATATACATATATCATTGAAAAATCATTGAATTAATAATTACAATTATATTTAATTAATTTGCAAATAATAAAACTTAAATACAAAGCAGTTTTGTAATTTAAAAAGTTGAATATTAGCTACCCTGAAAACAAGGGTAAAATTGTGTGTAGTACGACAAACCTTTTCTCGTACAAATTCTAAGTGTATTATACGAAATTAAAAAGTATGTAATTGCTCAACTATTTTTTTACAGTTTTTTCTTCAATTCATTTTTGACTGACTGATTATAATAAACTTCAATTAATTAATTTTAGTCTTTATTTAAAAATAATAATAAATTAGCTATATTCTGTTTTAAAAATACCCGAGGAAGACTGAGAAAACTAAAAAAGTCCAGTCAACTATTCTAAATTTCTAAAATCCAAAGACGGTTTCAGGATCCTAATTATTTAGTGTTTCAAAGCCAACCATTTATTATCTTGAATATTAGGATGTGAATTTGTAGAAAAAAGGATTATTTTTAATTTACTGTAAATAATGACTTCCGTAAAACTGCAAAGTATGAATTATGTTTTAATGAATTCAATTTTGAAACTATTATTTTGCAATTTTTCATTTATTAGGTCTTTTTATCAATGGTAAGTCTATTTTTGAAATTTACTAATTGCTGTAAAAAAAATCTTTGACAACCCTTGTGTAAAATTCCTAAACTTTTTCACTTACATATAAAAATTATATCATATAAATAAATTATAAAAAAAATATTAAAAACATAAGAAGTTTAAAATATTATATATGTACAAATAGCACAGAAAAACCAATTTTTTTTTAAAACCATAGTCTGAAGAATAATAATGTAAGTATGTTTTGAACATTTCTAAAATATTTTATAGCTATTTATTTTTGAACTGCCTATACCTACAACAAATTAATAAAATATATTACACTGGACTATGCCATATCAAATTCATCTGCTACATAATAACTAGGGCCCGGAAGTTCATGTACTAAAAACTATCAAAATATGTACTTAAAATCATTAAAATATACATTTTTTTACGATAAGTTTTTATTGTTTTTGATAAAAAATCATTATTAAAAGATGGGGAAAAATATGCACAATTTTAATATGATATAATATATGTTATATTTACTTCAAAAATTAAAATTTACAACTAAGGATTTTGACAGGTTATCAAATATTAATGAACGGCAATTATCAGCCCGACCAAGCAACGACCTTTAAATCAAGTTTTTATTTTTTATTGGCGACGTTTTTTTAAGGATATATTTTTGAACAAATAAATTTTGAAATATATTCTAAGTCCGACATTATCATGAAATATTAATAAAAAAAAATAATAATAACACTAAAATGCAATAAAATATGCATATCTTTTTAAAAAACCTAAAAAATATATGTACACTAAAATTTTATTTTTGAACTCCTTAAATTGTGATTCAAATTTTTATCTCATCCAGCAACTTTTTGATGCACTCAGTAAAAACATGCTAATTCATGAACATCCGGGCCCTAATAATAACTTAACGATTCCATAACAAAGATAGGTAATACTTTTTAATCTGTATTATATTTTTATTTACAACTAATACAATATATTATGTTATACTATGCTATTAAGTATTAAGCTATTTTTTTTTTAGACGCCTAAATCGTGGATGGACCAATGGAATGGTCCAAACGATCCAGTGACCTATATCAGAAATGTCGTGGCCAGAACGATGTCTGTGAAAAAAATTAACACTTCAACTGACAAATTGTCGCAAAAAATTGATCTTGACGAGCTATTCCATCCCAGAACCCTCCTGATAGCGCTAAAACAACAAACAGCCAAGTATGTATAGTATACAAACTACAAAGTTATTATATGTTATGAAATGCAATGAATCATAAAGATATGTTTAAAGTTACTTCACAGATTTATCGAAATATTTCTGATTTCGATTTTACTATACACTAATTTATACCTTATACTCAGCATTTCTGCATCATAAGGTATTAGACAATTTCAAATTTTTCAAAAAACTGTAAATAATATATATATCTACCTTAATTTAAAAGTATTTTTATTATCTAGGTATGTGAATATTTCAATACTTTCTGAAAAATATTTTTTAAACATGTTCCATGCAAAGAAAATTTAAAATGTTCATTATCTACGAATAATAATTATTAATAATAAGATAAATATATTGTGTATAAGTTAATAAAATTAAGTTGTCACACGTGACATGTCACTTATTGCGTAGAATAAATGACTATATATAATACATTTTTAATCAGGATACCCACATTTTTTTATCAATATAATGTGGGCTCTTTTCTGACATAAATAATAAATACCTACAATAATAATTTTAATAACAAGTTGAAATAATTTTTAAAAAAATTTAAAATTTAAAATGTATATAATTAAATAAAAACTACATTTTTTGAAAATTCTAATACCATTAATTGGTGAAAATATAAAGTCTCTAATGGTTATTTCTTTTAAATTTAGATACAGATTTCGTATAAAACTATATGAGAGATACAGGAGATTTATATTGTATAATATATAATATTGCAGGGGTGGCTAAACTTTTTTGTCACAATCTACTAAAAATATACTTGATACCTTTAAAGATCGAATTCCATAGAACATGTTTTTAATTTTTTAATATTGAATAACTATAAAATTATTAAGAAACATATACTTGCATAAAGTGTATATAAACATATAATAAGTACCCATTATAAACTACGTAATTACTAACTACTAAAAAAAATATAATAATATATTATAATTTCTAAAATCTAATATATTAGGTCTAAAATACGTTGGTGTATATTCGTATATTTTTGTTGGAAAAATTGCGTTTAATTGACGTCGGTAAATACCTACGTGTATTTTTGGTAGGTCAAACTTAAAATGATTTACGTTTAAGAATAAACTATTAGCTTTAAAATACGATGATATATATTCGTATATTTTCGGTGGAAAAATTGCGTTTAATTCAATATATTAGGTTTTAAATACGTTGGTGTATATTCGTGTATTTTCGGTGGAAAAATTGTGTTAAATTGACGTCGATAATACGTATATTATTGGAAGATCAAACTTAAATTTATTTACGTTTAAGAAATCGGGAATATATTAGGTTTAAAATACGTTGGTGTATATTCGAGTATTTTCGGTGGAAAAATTGTGTTCTTTGACGTCGATAATACGTATATTATTGGAAGATCAAACTTAAATTTATTTACGTTTAAGAAATCACGAATATTTTATGTTTAAAAAGCGTTGGTGTACAATCGTGTATTTTCGGTGTAAAATTTTCGTTTAATTCAATATATTAGGTTTAAATTACGTTGGTGTACATTCGTGTATAATCCACAATACATTTATTACATCAACATCAGGTTGTAATTAAATATTAGTGTGCATACCCGATCTATATGACTTTAATAAATACATTATAGCACAGTCTCTTAAAATATTTTCTAAGTATTTCATACATACACACATTGTGTTTCATCGGGTAGGTACCAATCTTTTTTAAAATATAATAAATATTATATAATATATACTATATAGAAATATAATTAAATTTTTTAAAAAATAAATAATATAATATAACATACTCAGTGGTAGTGAATAAATACTATTACAAAAAACATAATAACTAAGCTGATACCAAAACATATATATTTAACACTTGCAATATATTATGTGTTTGATTCAAAAAGAAAATTAGTACATAAATATTGAAATACTGCTTTTTATTAGTCGAGTAATAAAAAAATATACCGACGTTGCCAGCAAAATCATATAAAAATAAAAAAAAACATTGGAAAAAAATGGAAAAAATGATTGGCAGTGTAAATCACAGCGCCGCCGGGATTAAGCCTCACGCGTTTTATAATATAAGATAAACATATTATTTTGTTGAAATGTGACAATACATGATCGACTTTGAAATTTCCGCGATCGACCGTTTGGCCGACTCTGTAATATAGCGTACCGCTTTAATATTCCTTGAGAGACTTCAGTTACAAAACTTTAATAATAATCTTTAATTTTTAATGTAGGCAATATGAAATACCAATGAATAGTCTCATACTTGATTGTTCGCTGTCAAGCAATGGATTGAAAGGTTCCAAAATCAACATAACAATAACTAATTTAATCATAGAAGGTGCAAGACTCAATCACAACGTACTTGTTGAAAACACAGCAGATTCACCATCAGTAGCAATCACTGACGACATTAAACTTGCATGGATTCCACAGGTTTATGAATAACTAAATAAAATCAAAAAAAAAAATGTTATGCAATAGTTTTTGGTTTTTGTAGAATGTGTATTTTACAAAATTTAACATATTACTTTAGCTGTTGTTTGATCAGTAGAATTAACATTTTTTAATCGTTTTATAGGAACATACAAACTATATGAAAAATTCTGATTTACAAATAGCATTATATGAGACACAATTCAGAGATAGTTTAATATCG
Organism: Rhopalosiphum padi; assembly: GCF_020882245.1. Lineage (NCBI taxonomy): Eukaryota > Metazoa > Arthropoda > Insecta > Hemiptera > Aphididae > Rhopalosiphum > Rhopalosiphum padi. The sequence continues at coordinate 54,779,676 of NC_083598.1, forward strand.
TTGCTACCAATGGCAATACCATTAAATGAACAAAAAAAATGGATTTTAGCCGGAGTGACACTGTTTCTAAGAACACATTAATTTTATTAATTTTAAGACTACTTGTTAATTTAATACCTATATATATTTTAAAACAAATGTATAAATTAATTAGCTCATATCATTAATTTATACCAACATACCAACATGTATTAGTAAAGTAGGTAGTTAACATATTACAATAAGACTGTGTAACTGTTGCTATTGTTCAAATTCCATATGGCATAATAGCATAATATTATAATAGTATAATACTATAGTACACTAATATTTTATCACTTAAGGCAGTTGAAAGAAGCGTATTTATTTCATGATTTAGACCTGAAAAAGCCCGACAAAATGACGCTTACTTAAAACCAGATTTAAATTCTGTAAAAAGATTTAAGTTGATCGACATATTTCCTAGGTAATGTGAGAATCAATTTTTCATATTTCTTTTAAAATTTATTTTAAATCCAGGGGCGATTCAGTTTTATAAGAATGCCGAATTTCCCCACAATCAGAACACAATAATAACAATGGAATTTATTACTATTTCAAAAGATTGGGCGGTGATCCTTTATAACAGGGGTGGGCAACTAGCGGCCCGAAAACCTTTTTTATCTGGCCCGCGCTACATTTTCAAATTTCATCATACAATTTTAAAGTCAATCATCTATATTCTATGCTAAATTAAAATGCATATTTTGAATGACATTTTTTTTTTTGCTCTCTATACTCTGGCCCGCTAAATTTGAATTTTCTAAAAATTAGCCCTCTAATAACTTTCAGTTGTCCATCCCTGCTTTATAGGGTATATTCTACCATTCTAACCTATTTGCATAAGTTTTACAAACATCTTATACTCTTAAAAATATATAAGAATAGTTTATTTTTTTTACGTTTTAATAGTCGTTTATTGTTCCGGCTACACACCTAATCGTGAAATAGATTTTTTTATTCATAACTTGGTATGTTTGCTATAGCCTGTAATGTGTTTTTACTCATACACTACAATTATGCCTGAAGTTGCCTAAGGACTTACTAGTTATTTCAGTTATTTGGAAATGTAAGATTTAAATTATGTACAAACACAAAATATACTATGTTTAATATTTCACAACAATATTTTTTATTCATTATTTACTCTAAATTTTACAATATTAATATTAATTTAATTATTAATATATAATATATATAACTTATAAATATATAGATATGCTAAAATTTTTGTAAATTTGTGTAATACATTACACGGTAAATAGTAAATTCAAAATAACCTCATATTCAGACCAACAAGAATGAGATAAATTACACATCAACTTAAATAAGATGACTTTTAATTCCAATAAATTGGCTAAAAAAATATACATTCAATTTGTATTCAAAAGCATTTAAAAAAAAAAAAAGAAAAGTAAAAATTCTCACCCATTTTCTTATTTTTTATTTTTTTTTATCTAAAACAGTTTAAAGTAGTGTAAAATTGAACTTCAATGTTAATAATACAAAATGTTACTGCGCAACACCATTACAAACCAAAACTATAACTATTATGCATAATTATGAAAATAAAATGTAGAGATAGTCTGACTGAAGACTCTCACTAAACCATTCACATATATAGAACATACATTTAAAAAAATTATACATTGGTAATATGCATGACAGACAAGAGTAAAGCTATAATTCTATATTTTTACATCAACATTAAAATAATATAAGTTAAGTTGCTATAGAGTATTCAATAAAAACCTTACAACGTAACTGGTAATTCAATATGGAAAACATAATAAGTTTTGTATCGCCTAATGTTTGATATATTATAATATATCATTAATTTAAATAACTGTTTTCACTATAATACCCACAAACTTCATTCAACGTCATTAAATAGACTTGAAATACAAATTAGGTTTTATAAAACAAATTGATCAATATTTTTAATTTAGTTAAATAATATTTTACATACAAAAATATGTATACTATGTCAATATACATTTACATTAAGATGAAATTCGTTTACAAAATGTTTATATTTTGTTATTTAATTATAATTAGCAGTCTAGGCTTTCAATACTTACGTTGTGTATGGATACTACACAACATGTAGCGTTTTTTCTCATAAAATAAAATAAAAATTACAATTTAAAAATATAACTTAAACTTGTTTGTAAATAATAAATCTTTATAATATTGAAATCAATTCATTATCTATAAAATCAATTATGAAAAAAAAAATAGTACACATTTTCTATCATAAAACTTAAATAAAAATAAAATAACTTGAGATTTTGTTATGAATTGTGGCCTTACATGTTGCGCAGTTAAGTTATATATATAAAATGAATTAAACATTTTTAATCATGTCAATAATTAAAATATTACTGTTTTAAGAAAAAAAAAAAAGAAAAAATGAAAAATGTAGGAACTGACTCATATTCAGGTCTTAAATATGCCAACTATAAAATAATAATGATTAAAATTTTATCATGCTAACACCCATTAATAATGTACGGAATTAGGAATTTTTGCATGTATATTTAAATATATATATTTTTAAGTTTCTTCGAGGATCAATCATGTAGCATATCGTTTTGTCCACAGCCTAGCAATTCTGTCATGTTCTTCACGGTTTTGTAGATACTGAGTAGCAATACTACCGACTAGGGGGTCCGCTAAAAATAAAATTAATAAACAAAAATTATTTTAATTATTATGAATAAAATATTAAGTAATAATAAGATTAAAGTATAAAAATTATTTATTTGTTTTACTAAACATTTAATATTAACCTTTTTATTTTATTTTTTTTTTTTAATTCAATTATTTTAATAAAAATTAACAACCAATGTGGTTCCAGAGCGAGGGGGGGGGGGTACTAGCATTCTATAGCACCCTCCTTGGCATGTAGTTTCTAGAAAACAAATACTATACACAAAATGTATTTTTCAGAAATTTCTGAACAAAATTGGTACCAAAAAAAAAAAAAAAAATTAAGTAGTTTTTTTCTAAACAATACCAATTAATAACCATATGTGACTATAAAGAAAATTGATTATAAAATTAATGGTATACTATTTACATGTATATTAAATAGTGCTATCACAAATTATATTATCTTAAATCTAAATTAAATTCACGGTTTTATTTATTAATTAGTTAAATTATTATAAAACTGAAAATAATTTGTTAGCTTGAAAAAAAAGGGAGAATGGAGTTGGAAAATTGGTCAAAGTAACTAATTAGTAAACAAATATTTATTTGTTGTTTACTAATTATAATGAATATATCATATATGTGACAGAATTTAAATTTTTTTTTGAAACATTAATTTTTTATTACAGACATATTTTAAGTAAAGGAATTTATATTAGATTTGTTTTTAGAGTTGCCACCTTTTGAAGACTAAAAAGGGTCTTGTCATCAGGATAGAGTATACACAATACGAGACATTAACCTTAGCACCTCCCCTCCCTCATAAAAGTTTTTTAGATCTATCACTGAATCTATACAAATAGTACAATAAACAAATGAGTGGTAATACAACATGAGGCAATAAAAAATAAAACATTGAGCAAGTTTTCACATTAGAAATTCCTGAACATGAGGAGTAATTTAGGGAGAAATAATAATATACACACAGTGTGGAAAACATTGAGAAGATTTCTAAAAATATTATATTATATTAATATTTTAGTAGATTTAATCGTTTTCAAATTTTTACAGTAATAAAATTATTAATATTCATCTTTTAAATTATTTATTTTATATTCTTTTTTAAGTTATCTAGATTAATTTTAAAATATGATAATTGATAATATATAAATAAATTATAAATATTTACCTGGATTACAATCAGTCAATAGGGAACAAATTGATAACAGCACCTTAGAGATAGTTAATGCAGGAGACCAATTGTCTTTAAGTATATCCAAGCAAATTACACCCTGAGAGTTAATATTGCAATGATATATGCGAGTCCTAAATGTTACCTAAAAATTGATAACATAGTTTAATATAATATATTATCATAAATAAGAAATAAAAATTGTTTTTTACATACTTTAGGAGGCTTAAATGGATACTCTGGAGTGAAATGAATGTCTAAAAAGAAAACTCCTCCTTCATACACCGAACCTGGTGGGCCTAAAATTGTGCTGACCCATTCAAATACATTATCTCCTTTTGGTCCAGCACTAAAAAATTAATCAAATACTATATTTTTAGATTGATCTTACAAATGAACAAATTAATATAATTTAACACAAAAAATACATTTTATTTTAACAAAGCTGACAAAAGTAGATTATCAATATACATCAGAGATAGATAATCTAAAACAATCATATTTTTTTGTTTAAATCGAAATCTAAAAAAAAATTTTTTTCATCAATAAATGAATTATTCTACCAAACTTAAACACATATTATAATTTAATTAACTTTAATAGCGAAATGAATAATTGTTATCAAATTTCATATTATATTTAAAATTGATATAAAAAATCCAACAAAGAAAATTAAATAATTTATTTTTTAAAAAAATAGATAAAATACCAGGAAGTAATAATTCTATTCTGGTATATAGAAAATTTCAAATGGATATGTTAAATTTGAATTTGACGATAAATTATTATTCATTAAATACAAAAAACAATTCTAAGCAGGGATGGCTATTATAAGCATATTATATAATTTAAATATAATTGGGTATTTATGTGTGTATGATTTAAATTTTTCAAAAACATCACATATATTTTACAATTACTATACATTACATAGGTATAATGTTATTACTTATTAGCTTATATTTTATAAGTTGATACAGAAGAAAAATGTTAATAGGTTTGTTGTAAGACATATTAAAATTAGTTAAATTATTTTGAAAATTTAAACGGGGAATTATAGAAAATAATTATCAACATATAATAATATAATATAAAATGTTGTTAAAATTCAAACTTCAACTGTCAATAAAAAAAAAAATGTTAATGTATCCATATTTTTAAAGTGTAGTAAGACTTATGAAGAATATTGTTCCTAATAAAATACTAAATGCTTAAATCTTAGCTATTAAAATTGAAAATTAGATTAATTTAAAAGTTTTGAGTATTTGAGAAATTGTATAAATGTATTTTCAATATTTTATAATTGCAATCAGTATAACTAATCAGGAATCTTATATTAGTTAAATTAAATCTTCAAGCTTTTTGATTCATTTTATAAATTTGTTCTATTACTTTGAGTAAGCCATCCCTGACACAAATTAAATTTAAAATTTGTATGAAAACATACAAATAACCACTAAATCAAAAACGGTTATATTTTTTAATCATAAATTAACTTTACCTGCAATTGGGTGGAGGATCCAATGTAATTTCAGCTAGTTCTTTTTGAATCCTAGAGAATATAAATAAATACTGAGTATTATATTATGGCCTACATATTATATATATTTCATTATGTTTAAAATCTAAAAAAATCAGTGTACAATCACTACAATTACTACCAAAACCAAAAAATTACATAATTATACCTCAATACTAATCAAAGAGATAATTATTCTAAGATACAATGTTATTAACATTGTTAAGATGTGTGTAATATGATGTCCAATTATTAATATTTACTACCTACAAAGGTTACACAAATTAATTTCTAATTCATAGTTATAACTAAAATAATGTGGAAAATTGTTTTAAAAAAAAATTGACAAATATGTATATACATAATGTAACTGCAGTTACTAGGTAGTTTGTATTTATAAACTTGATCATAGGGGTAGAAGATATTTTAGACCAAATGGCATTTGTAGTTCAATTAGTACTATCAAAAGTAACACAAATGTTTGATAGTATATTTATTTAGATAGGTAGGGGCATAGAAAAGAAATTTTTGATATATTTATTTAAAATAAAATTAAGATAAAACAAACAGGGATGTTATATCCAATTCTAATATTTTATTTTTATAAAAACTAAAATTTGTCATTTACATATTATTTGTATTGATTATTCAAGTATAATATGATCTAATTATTTAACTGCTGTACTTATTTAAAATATTTTTTAACATGTATCTATAGGTTATTACAAGTTATTGATTTATTTTTTTGTGAATAATTATTAGCTTATAGGTAATAGAAAATAATTATGTTATAGTTAGGTAGATACTACTTCAAAATATGGGATACTAATATGTTGTCTAATAATATTATAAGACAGACAGATAGGTAGGCTGATAGATGTATAAGAAAGATTTTTTAACGAGGCATAAAAATAGTATAACTATATTTCTTGAGGGTAAGTACGTAATATAGCAGGGGTGGCCACTAATATTAATTTTGGGAGCTGCAAATTTATGAAACTAATTCTAAGCAAGCCATATTTTTAAGAGATATTTATAAAATAATGAATAATTTTACTCTAAGCTTGATGTCAAGAGCCGCACATGATTCACAAGCGTTGTTGTGGCCACCTCTGTAATATAGGTACTTTACTATTTTGTACCCCAAATAATACTGTTTTAATAAATATTATTATGTTACTAAAATTTAAAATTGAACACTATATGAATACTCAAATAGGTACGATGGATCAAGTGGGGCATTGGTTATGCCACCAAAATAGATAATGATGTGTGACAATTTCAAGACAACAAACACTCACCTCTTAGTCGAAGTGCTAAGAGATTTAGACATCTTTGGATTTGGTTTCACTTCCTTGGTAGTTTCCCCACCTATGGACGGCGATGATGGTGGAGTCGCTTGTACGGCTGCGACTGCAGGCAATGTCGCAGTCACACCTCTGCGACCAGAATTGTTAGGACTACGGGGGGTTGGGGTAGTAGACATTATTAACTGAGGGCTAGTGGTGACTGGCGACCTGCGGACAAGATAATGTTGCACATGAAATCGGTTATTTCAACGGTCAATAGTTGTAGCGGTCGCATACCTCGAACACTTGCGGCGGCCAACCTCTACAACTCGGGGAGGGAATGATGTGAATTTATTCAGTCTTAAGACATTGAGTACAACTAACAGTGGCAGCGGTCGGCGGTCAGAGCAGCCAGCGAGTGGCGTCAGCGTCGGCGGCTAGGTGATGACGATCGACTGTGGACGGATCGAGAAGAGCCTTTGCATGCGGTGGCGGCGTTTTTGCAAACGGAAACTGCACGCTGTAGAACAACAGCGGTCGGGCAAATTCTTGCGAAACGTACCGGGATTGACCTACAGCGCGAAATGCGATTTATTGGCCCGGGTGCGGCGCGTTAAACGCTCAAAAAGGCCGTGAGACGTGAGCGCACTGCGATAAAAATGCACGACAGCGGTGGCGGCACGACGGGCGAACAAAGGAAAACACCGAAATAACAATCATGCGTCGAGTTTTCGAAAACGATAGTGGTTCCAAAAATGGTGTCTGCGTACCGGCGAATATTACGGTTGTCGGACTTTAGTTGCCGGTCCGTGTGCGTGCGTGCGTGCATATTTTTTTCATAATAAATACGTCGTCGTTATCACTGAATCGAGCATGCGCGCGCCGTCGTCGTGCCACAAAATAATAACAACTACCTTAGCATCAGCGCCCAGCGACACAGCGGCTACTTCATAAACCATGATAAATTATATTGTTTAATTAAATTTAAATATTTATTATTATTAATTGTAACATTGAATTGTTTCGTAATCGTAATCGTGTTTAATTGACTTGACAGCATAGACCTGTAGTCTATCGACTATAATTGTGTACTATACAGCAGGGGTGGCCAACCAGTCGATCGCGACACCTTTTCCCATTTTCATAAAATTTTAAATTTTTTTTCAGGAAACAATTAAAATATTTTTTTTTTTTTGTAAATTTGTATACTTTTGTATATCCCAGGAATATAAAAATTATATTTAGAAAAAAGCAATAAATAAAACGAGATTATACACAGATATCGAATAAAAGAACTGTAACACACATTGACAACCTTATTTTTTTTTTTTTTTTGGTCGATCGCGACAACCTAGAAAATCTCTAAGGTCGATCACAAATCTATTAAAGTTGGCCACCCCCGCTATACGGAGTGATCCACCAAGGATATTCATCCACATGTGTAAATTTAGTAATGAATTTATTCAAATTCTGGTTTTTGAAATGTATAATATACTTAAAGACCATATTTTCAGATTCTTGTGATGTACTACTTAGGAAGTATCATTGGACAATAAAAGCTTTTTTATTGTAAATTATTTAGTTGATAATTTTTTTGAAAATCTTGATGTACCTACTAAAATCCAAACTTGTGTGAATATATAATTCTCCAGTTATTAAAATATTTATATTAAAGACAATATTTCTTAAAAATATAAAATATATGTAATATTGATTATGGATAATTATTATACTTCTAACCATTTTCTAATTAACTACCCTCATCTCTTAAACCTACTATATGAAGACTTATTATTCTTAATACACAAAGTTAATTTTTTTTAAAATACTCAATTGAATTTTGATTTTGATGTCAAATTTAAAAAAAATATTCATTAAATAATTTACAGTAAAAATAGTAGTTCATATCTCCATCTTAAATAGCACAAAAATGTATAAGAATTTTAAATTATGGTCTTTAATTATATTTGAAAATTCCAAAAAATCAAATTTTGAATAACTGCATTATTAAAAAAGAAAAAAAAGGGGTGATCATGCTTGGTCATCACTGTGTATTATTCATACTTTTATACTGAATATATATATTTATATTTTACAAATATATTTTTATACCTAGCGAAATATTAGGACGAATAATATTTGGGTGGCGATAATAAAAACGTATCATATTGACATTTTTATTACAGAATAGATGAATTATATTTTATTTCATCCATTGTACATTGGTATTAAGCTTGTTTTAAAGTATGTGTATAGTCAATTATTTCTCTGGACAGAAAAATAAACTGTTACTTATCTATTAATATAATAAATAACTTATAAGGCTGATGTGATCCATCTGTCATTGGATCATACATGCAACAATTTGTAAATTGTATTGGCGCCACAATTATTGAGAGGAATATTCCATTTCAAAATTCTGATTCAATTGGCTCACAAAATGATCAAGTATTGATATTTGAATAATATCTTCTTTTTGGCCTAATGTGAATGAAACATTTTACTTAAACAAGTCATAATTGTCATTTTAAATCTATACTCAGCATTTTTAAAAATATAGGTTAATTTAAAATGAAAATGTATATCAATAATTAATACATACATTTTCTTCACAGAATAATTATAAATAAGAAGTTATAATTATATTTTATCTCTCACACTCAAACAAATCATTAACATTTGTAAATCAAACTTATTTAATGAAAGAAGTCTACTACATTGGTTAAAAATTTAAAGTTAAATAATATTTAAATAAAAGAGAAAATAATAAAACAAACAAATATTGTTCATAAATATATTTAATATCTTTGAAATAATACAAATAAAACTGTTTTATATTAAAATTCTAAAAATAAAATATAATACTACATGAGAACAAGATTTCAATAAAAATGGATAATAACTTAATATAATACAATAAAGAAGTATATAAGTAGTAAAGCTAAGTAGAACTAATTACTCAAATAGTTTTAAAAAATCGTAACAAAAGTGTAAAAATTATACAGAATATATAAAATAATAAATCATCCCGTGAATACTTAATATTGTATATTTGTATACAATGTTATAATTAAATTTTTTTTTTTTATTATATAAATCATATAATAGCTGATAATATCAAGTATTTACTTAATGGGTAAAGAACAATGGCAATTAATATAAAAGATAGTTTTAAGTTTTAAATGAACAAATATAATCAACAAATTGTATTAAAATTGAACAATAAATTAATACAAAAAACAACCGAAAATTATCATAGATTATTGTATATATATGATAAAACATAAAAAAAAAATAATGATTTAATATTATATCAATGTTATATCGGTTAATCTAAACACATGATAATTTATAGATGAAATAGATAAAAATATTGGGAGTAATGATAAAAATTGGTATTAATAGTACATATTCTTTTTATAGCTCTACTATTAATAACTACATACTTCCATGATAATTATGTTTACACTGTTTCATATTCTTTGTGTAAAGAACACTTGCGACAACATGCTAAAAACACAGCAAAAAGCTAAAACAAAAAAACATTACATATTATTGATTACTATCACAATAAAATTAGTTTATATTATAACTCAAACATTTTTAAATTAAATATATATTTATTCTAGTACATCAAATTATGATTTGTCTTATGATTCTATTTCAACATACCTGAACTAAAGCAAATCCAATTGCTGTCCATATTATTATTTCACTATTTTCCTGTAGAATACTTTCAAACTTTTTAAAGCAGCCATCTTTATATGATTCAGTTTCTGTGCAAAATCCATCTAATGGTATGGCATAACAACAAGATGTAGGCAGTTTATTGGGTGTAACCAGTTTCCAATCTTCTGGTCCATAAATTCCACAACATTCGATCTAAAAATGGAAATTAGAAAATTGAATATTAGTTAGGCTGGATAAGATTAACCAGAATTTAATAGGTAATTAAGATAAACATTATTTACATCAGACTGTATCAAATTCCAAGTTTGTGTGGAGGCTTCATAGCCTGTTTTATTGTACCCAGAAATTGTGTGGTTCATTTGATTTAATGCATAATCTTTAATTTCATTGCGCATTTGGTATACAAAACCGGACAAAATAAGTTCTCCAATCAAGACGATTGTAAGCAAAACAGAAAACTACAAAAATTGAAATGCAAGTTATTTTAGAGTAAAAAAAAGTATTAAACAACAGTTTGAATAGTACACACCAGTGTCAAAAGCCATCCAATATCTCTCAGTACACCACACAGACCAATGATGGAAATAATTAACAGTCCAATACCAATGGCCAACAGTATTTGAGGTGTGGTGATGAAATCCGTGCTTATGAAATTTGACCATTTGTACAGTTTTTGATTGATAATAAATGCGATCGACAAAATGCCAACGCTGGAGATCTGTAATTTGTGCAGAACATATTTTATAATACATGTGGTGTAGGGAAAAGATTAGTTTTCTTCCTTATTATTCTCCAAACACCATCCCAATAACAATCATAATATGTTGTAACAACCCCATGTACTGATAGCAATTGAAAGAAAAAGGAAGCACCTTGTAAAAAGCTTAGGTCCAGAATATTTCTAAGTATTTATTAAAATAATTATATAATGTGTTTAAACATAATAGTGTAAATTAAATTTATAATGATCAAATATAATATAATATATTATTAAATTAAATCATTATACTTTAAATAAAAAAAAATATGATTTAACTCATCATTTTCCAATTCCAGAATATACTTGATTTTTTTTAATTCCCGTAGTGTATTCATTCCTATACCTAAATCCTTAATGTGCGACATTGTTATCTAGTTAATGTTAGAGTGATATTTCTGTTGGGGTTTATATAGGTAATTATGTTAATCTCAGTACATGTGTGTAGAATATTTCTCCCCAATAATACTGATATTGCACACTTTAACACCTTCATAATAATATGTAGTACCACAAGACAATCACAATTCACATTTCTTTCAGTTTTTTATTATATATCCTTTCTATATAATACAACATTTTACATCTACGCCATTGCGTCATAATTATTATATTTTAAATTGAATGGAATGTTCAACGCACGCGGCAGTAATACAATATTATTTATATTTTATATCAATATATACTTACGAGACACAGCAGATTAAACAAGTACAAAATGTACTTGCCCAAAAACGTGCAGATGGCCATAATTTTGGCAGTAACGTCAATAGGTATATACTGACCAACAACAGACGTGTAATGAGCACTCCGGAATAGTTAATATTAAATTTGTAATGCGAATCGTGAACGCCGTGAACAATGAGCACAATAGGCGATGACTAGCCACTATTCATTAGTCACTAAAATATATTCATTCTTCACTGAAGAGAAGTAACAACAAACAACTACAGACAATAGAGTGCGCAGTAGTCACTAGTACTAATAATCAACACAAACTGTATACAAAGCGAAGAGGATTGCGGAGTAATCGATAGTCCAATTACTCATGTAGTCATGTCTTATTCCAATATGAGGAAAAAAGTAACCACCATAGCACCATTGTTCCCACCACCACAGCTGATGACTCATGTTATCAGTTGACAGTAAAGTTATCATTAGCCTTAGACCGCGGTTTAAAAACAAAAAACAAATCATAGAAAAAAATTATTAAAAAATATATAAAATTTATCAATTAAATAATAATTAAAAAAAACATATTTATATGTCTGAAAATATTACTATAGTATACAGTGTGATCACGATTTAAGGTACCACTAAATATCTCAGGTGGATGACTTTGTATTGAAGTAAATATTTTAGAGGGCCTAGGGGGTACCTAAATACACATTTATGTATGATTTTCAATTTTTTTACACGTTTGGTGTGCGCATGCGCAATACAACTTACATTTTTTTAAATGGAAACACCAATTTTTTTTTACATATTCGGATAGATTATTTTTTTTTAAACGTTTTTTGTATAAAAAGTTTTTTTCTATTTACAAAATTGACCAAGTTAGAGAAGTCACCATTTCAGTTAATGCATAGTTCGTGTTATAATAATATCGTATGTCGTCCAGATATCTTTAGTATGTGATAATTTTTGTTTCGTTGATTGCTATAATACAATTACAATTTTAACTATTATTATAGTGGAATTCTATTTTATTTTTCAATAATATGCATTAACTGAAATGGTGACTTCTCTAACTTGGTCAATTTTGTAAATAGAAAAAAACTTTTTATACAAAAAACGTTTAAAAAAAAATAATCTATCCGAATATGTAAAAAAAAATTGGTGTTTCCATTTAAAAAAATGTAAGTTGTATTGCGCATGCGCACACCAAACGTGTAAAAAAATTGAAAATCATACATAAATGTGTATTTAGGTACCCCCTAGGCCCTCTAAAATATTTACTTCAATACAAAGTCATCCACCTGAGATATTTAGTGGTACCTTAAATCGTGATCACACTGTATATATATATAAATATAAAATAAGAACTATAAATATTTTGAATGTTATAAAAAGTATAAATACTATAAATTTAAAAAAAATTATATTTATTTTAAATAGAAAAATGCATTTATTCAAACATAAAAAAATCTTTTTTCTTATATCTTGACCAATTTGCTTAAATACAATTCAGTCGGTTTTGAATTTAGGACCTGCAGGCTGCAAGTGTCAATTCGGTTGTCGTTTAAAAAAATACATTTGGTATTGCGCATACATTCACCGATAATGTTAAGATTAAATATAAAGATTTGAACATTTTAAAAAATGTGTATTTCTGAAACAAGTGGTTGGACTTGAATACCCTTAAAATGTTGAGTATTAATTTCAATGTACGTAGTGGTTATCTAAACGAAACATTTATGTTCCCTGAATTCATGATCACATTGTATATGAAATAATTTTTATTTATAATAATTGTTTTATGTTTTGATGATAAGATGATTATTACTCATTAGTCATTAGAAACTAAAGTTACTGCGTAGGTGCATAATAGACATTTATATACCAAGTGAGGCTAATTAGTAATCATAGTAGCCTTCCTAATTTATAATATGATATATTGTCTTGTACCTATATATATAGCAAACACAATGTTTTATATTTATATAATATGTATAGCCGTATAGCCGTACAGGCATTATGCGTAGGTACATGTACATTGTACATAATAATATATACTTTTCAGCCTATTCAGTCATTCAAAATGTTGGTTAATTTATAAAATATAATTCTTGTTAGTTGTTGGACGTTTCCACTTTCCATTACAAACTTAAATAAATAAAAAAATATGTAAATAATATATTATTTTTCAGTAATATACGAGTACATAAACATAAAAATAAATTTATAAAATTAATAATTATGATTTATGAATCATCAAATAAACTTAATTGTGAAAAATTAAATTAGTTTTTATTTTCTAGATATAGTGAGATATACCTTTCCATTGTTATACCATTGATTATGGAATACTGAATGGCCTATATTATTCTCGCTACGAAATCATAAATTCCCACCAATATCATTCAACAATTGAATCCTCAGCTAATGAAATAAAAATCTTGGATTAACTTTTTCAAATAATATAACTTGTATTGAACATATATTTAAAAATTAAAATATCGTAAAAAAACAACGAGAGAACAGATAATGTTCTTACCAAAAAGTTTTATAATAAGTAAATTTACTCTAATACAGTAATACACTAATACATATTAAAACTAAAAGCACACTATTAAAATTGGTGAACAAAAATTTACTATATCGTACGTGTGTAAGACGGCGGAGACAACACATACGGGCGCGACGAGCCTGGAGTCTTCAAGAATGATCTGATCGAAATGACTTTTTCGAATAGCAAACAATTCGACAATTTTTTGTATCCATCCATGTTAAACTGGAGTTTGGCGTAAATAAACTGATCATAATAATAATAATAAACGCTAAATACATCGCATATCGTCTATACCATTTCAAGAAATCTATTTTGTTATGGCGTATTGGCGTATATATATAACCTGTTGTAGTTGTTGTTATATTTAAATATTAACGTATAGCTTAATCATTATAATTTTATTATAAATTTACAATACAATATTTAGGCATGAACCTTACTGCACGTTCACATCATAACAGTCATAAATTCATAACACTATCGGATATCCTATTTAGGAATTACGTAAGTAGTACATTTTATAATTTTCTCTAATGAAAACCCCCTCAGCTTATAATTTATTTTTATGCTTATAAAATTAAAATTTGGACAAAATTGTAGGTAGGTATATATTTACAATTCAATTGATGCTTCTACAATTACTAAGTATAATATATTTACATTCCCACAAGGCAAAATAAAAAACACGACCATTATATAATTAGGTATTTGAATTGAAAAATTATAATAGTAATTGAATGTTAATTTATTTAACGATACAAGTATATAACTTACAACTATAAAATATAATAATAATATCTATTTATAATAATGTCTTATTCAATATAAATGTATAATATTGCCAAAGTCAGATGATATTTAGAATGACGAAGTAAAACATTAGGTTTATTATATTGTAAGAATATTGCGCAAACTTCAATTATAATATGTTTGATGGTACTAATAATAATAAATAATGATCATTATATTTTCTCATATCCTTCATGAACAATAGAACACTTAGAATAAAATGTTAAAAATGCAGCAAGTATCTGAAATCAAAAATTCGTACACATTAATACTATTATATTTATTTGTTTTCGTGTCATAATGCAATTTCATATAAGTAGGTGTAGAGCCTAATGTTATAATATAATATATATAACTTGAACAAATGTATAGAAATTATTCGAATGATATAATGTGACCACTGACCACCAGAGCCGTGCCGTGGGGGGGGGGGGCTAGGAGGCATGCGCCCCAGGCATATGGTTTAAAGGGGCGCCAAAAAAATTGAAATGCATAATGATAAATAAAATAGGGGGCGAATATTTTTAATTTTGCCCTGGGCGCCAAATCTTAACGGCACGGCTTTGCTAACTGCACTAACCTACAATGATATTGCAATAATGGACAGTTCTATAATATTTTTGTATCATATAAATATATAATAGTATAATACATAATAATATTACATTGTTTTTAAAATACCTGTAACATAGCGAATCCTATTGCAAACCAAAATATTATTCGATTATTATGCTGAAGATTGGTCTTTAACTTATCAAAACAGCCGATTGTGTACGAATTGATGTCTGTGCAAGATTCATCGATTTGGATGGCGTAACAACAAGACGCAGGCAGTTTACCGCTGTGAGTAACCAGTTCCCAATCTTTCTGTCCGGTAATTCCACAACATTCGGTCTGAAAATAGGAATCATCATACTCTATAATATTCTACAGTTATAAACTTATAAACTTATAGTATGATTAGTATGGACTACAAACTAAATTAAGTAGAAAATAATACTATGTAGAAACCAGCAAACTACCTTATATTGTGTATAGTATAATAATTATTAATTAGGTACACGTTTTTAATGAATATATGCATAGTTTCAATTACTTTAAGTGCTTCAAATGTATAAAGATTAAAGGTAGTACACGTTTCCTTGATATTTTATTTATCAATTCATAAGTATTTGTATATTTTTTTAGTTTCTTAACACATTAAAATTCAGGGTTTGATGTTAAAAAATTAAAAAATATTGTACAATTGTCAATTTATCATATTTTTAAATGTTTTAGCAGTAGATTCGTTAATTTTTTTCATACGAACATACAATTTTTATAAATCATCAAGATAAAATAAATTTCAAATCGATTATCGATACTAATTTAAACCACAGTAATTTTATAAACATATATGTATACAATGACAGTGTGTAAATGTTAATTGGAAATACTCAATATCGCGTGCATTTTGTAGTTTTTTGTTGAATTTTTGTAATTTTGGACTTAAAAAGTTGGTTAAACGTTAAACTATCAACATTTATTAAAAAATAATAAGTGGTTAAAATATGTAGTTATCATTTAAAAAAAAAAGTTGTACTGAGCATCATGCCCATGTCTAATTAAGTCTAAAAATGTCATAGATCATAAAAATCTGTAATTTTATGTCATACGTATATATAAGAACCAACTAAAAATCAGAAGTCAAATTGCAAGGCTCTACTCAGAGATATTGAGTGTTCCCACTTTCCCAGTTAACGTCACGACTCACACGGATATAGATACTATAGTATCATCCGTGGTTAGCGTTTACACATTGTATGTATTTATTAATAATCTATTTTTTACATTGTAATAAGATGTTTGGAATGAAATGAGTAATGTGACACACTAATATGTAGCATTATTACTATTTAATATTTATGCATACAAGTACAAGAATATATTATGTTTTATGAATTTTTAAAGCATAGAAACATTCTATATTCTTATTATTTTAAGTGCATACAAACATGTTTACTTGTTAACAAATAACAGTTATTATCATTGTTATATCATTAAGCTTACGTCAGATTGTAGTACATTCCAGGACTGTCTAGAAGCTTCATGTCCGGTTTTATTGTATGCGTTGATACTGTATTTCATTTGTTTCAATGCGTATTGTTCCATGTCACTACGCATGCGATATACAACACCACCCAACACGAATTCTCCAATTAAGATGATTGCGAGCAGCAAAGATAACTATAATATATGGTAATGCAATTTAAACGTGATATACACGTAAATATTATTAATACATTTATATACCTGCATATATAAGTTAATACATATTGTGTAATTATTAAATTTGTATAGATATATAAAAACAAAGGCTATAGGGTGCGTCGTAATCTCGTTGTTTTATATCGCACATATTTTATATTCACTCACTTGTTATTAAATAATTGTATAGATATTAACGCTAAAAAGCACTTTGCCACCCCATGCAATTTTTTTTATACTTTAAGACTAGGTTACAATATTTTGTACATAAAAAAAAGAAGAAAATCATGAACTTCAAAAGACTCCAACTTTTAAACTTTTGTTCGATCGACAAATTCTGATTGCTCTTAAATAATTAATGTATAAAAGTTTCAAAAAAAAAAAAAAAATCGAAAAATTTGTGTGATGTGGTAAAGTGCATTTTTTCTAAAATGTTAATATAATAATATGCTATGGAATAAATTATAGGAACGATATCGAACACCTAATGAAATCTAGAAATTCAACTTGAAAAAAAAAGGAAATTAGGTAACTACTCTGCTGTACAGTAGGTGGTTATAGGTGGTAGGTGTATCTATACCGTCGAATGTACCTTGTCACTGAGGCGTAAGTCACAATAATAATGTATCTACGTGTTAAATTTGAATTCAATGATAAATTAAAAACTCATTTGAAAAACGATTCTGAGCGAAGATGGTCTGACTACGGTCAGGTAATTACTGAGCATGTTTTAAGGTAAATGTATAATTTAAATTGTGATTAAAATAATTTATTTTACTATTAATAATACGAGTTGTGTTGAATTAATTCTTTCCGGAACAGTGGCGTGCTCACGGGGGGATCAGGGTGTCATATCCCCACCTTTCAAAAAAGCTAAGCACGCCGAAGCCACTGTTCCTGAAACATTGCTGTTCGATATAAAATTTGTTATCTAACGTAGTTGATAATATTCGATACTGTCCAGGGCTGGATAATATATGGCATGCGTCAATTTTAATGTAAAATAAAAGCTCAAAATTTGGGACGTCCTAAAATGCGTTATCACATTTTTAAAAATGATTTAAAATAAGATGCTATATATTATGTATCGGCAGCTGTGCTTAATATAGTAGCGCCAAACTTATGTCATGTAAAACAATCGCTTCACTTCTTAAATGGGTAGGTGCCAGGTTGGTATAGATGAGTTCTATGGGTTAATGGGTGAACAAAGTTAAATAATTATTTAACCTAACCTTAAGGTGATATATATATATGTATATTATAATTGATATTTAATATCGTGAGACACAAAAGTTAGAAGTCCACACCTGTATGTATTTTTATATCATATTAGGTGGATTAGGTGGATGAGACAAAAATAATAATCACTAATCAGTATCTATGAGATATTATAAATAATAAAATAGAATTATTTTGGAAAATGAAGAGCATCTATCGTTGAAGCTCAATATTTCACTATAGCTGACAAACAGAAATCTTGCATAACACATTTTACGGAAAAAAAATTGATCACATTGAGGACGCAGGGGTTGGGGGCGGGGTGTTTACCTACCAACGACTCTCCGAAATATCAGGAATAAAAAATAATTACTTGATCTACAAATGAATAGTATGATATTTATGAACATTTTTTCAAAATTTGAGCTTTTAAAGTGTTAATAATTTCTCCTATTCCTAGACTTTTTTTGTATAGATAAAGAAAAACTGAAGGTAGTATTGTATGTATATGACACGCTGTAGTTATCTACGGTAATTTCACAAAGTAATACGATACATTTAAGTACCTTCTCCACTTTTAGCAAGGTTATAATTCATGTTTATAATATTATATACGATTTCTAACTTATAAATTCATTTTTAATTTTTATCAAAAATTGTGAATATAATAAATATATCAATTAAAGTCTATAGTATCCATCACTGCTGAATCGTGTTGTGTTTTGAGAAAAAGACGTATTTAGGAATTTATCACCCCCCCCCCCCGGCCCTTCTAAATAGTCTCTGTTTTCAGTTTTGAGATAAAATGTCTGTATTATAGCCATTCTAACAATATAGCATCAATTCCGCCATTAAAAGTGTCATGTAAACATTGTATACCAATTCGAAATTTAATGTTTTGTTTTTTATATTTTTGAACAGTAATATTTTTTTTTAAATACACCACTATTTATCGGTCAGAACATTTCGTTGAGTCAATCTCGGTAAGTGCACTGATATTTTATACATTTTATATTTCCTAGTTACCTACAGCACAATTATTGTCTTACTGCAACTTAAAATTAAAGCCTGGACACACGATCTATATAAAATCAATATAAAGTGTAAAGGTCTATTACGAATATATACCTAGGTCATCTTATCTCTTATTTCTTAATAGAATTGTTTATTTTCATTGAATTAAATATAGTTTTTTTATAATTCATTGTTAGGTAAGTAATTATATTAGGCTCATGGCATAGTGTGATTTAACTGGATTAGTTGATAGTAGGTAGCTCTGAACAGGCAATACAAATTTCCATAACTCGGTTAAATAAAAAGCATTAAGCCATAAATATCACTTTGAAATCGCAAGAGTTTGTAGTAAATCTATTATTTAAATATAAAATATTTACTTGAATTTGTTAATTCACATCTCAAGTAAGTGAGTAAGTGACAGTATAAATTCTTTGAAATGTATTTAAATATTAAAAGCTTTATAAAGATTGTGTATGTTAATTTAATCGTACTTTGATGTTTTGAAAAAACTCCCGAGGCGTCGTCTTAACTATTAATAGTATAAATGTTACTAAACTATTTTGTTTACATTATAGAATGAGATTATTTTTAAAAGATATTACAGTAATTATGAAATTATATAACGAAGTGAAAACACATTAATGCGTAATATTATAAAATGTGTATACAATTAATCTATACAGGGTGATTCTTTTACCATAAAACACTCATTATTACAAAAAGTATTCATGTTTTTAAAACATTTTTTTACATAGTTTCAAGTTGTTAAAAAAAACAACGTTCTTATTAAAAAATTACATTTTTAAATATTTATCCTTATATTTTTTTAAGTTTCTTACTCTTTTGAATGACAGCATAGAATATTAATTTCATATTCCAAAGCAGAATAATTTCCTGAGTATTAGTGATACATAAAATTCGAATTTAGGGCGAGTAGTTTATGAATTATACTTATTTAAAGTTTAGACAAGCGGAGTAGTGGACAAACATTTTGCGGGGTAACCCCGTACCACTCCACTCCGCGAATCATACTTTAAATACTTATAACTCTTAAACTTAAAACTACTCACCTAAATTCGATTTTTATGTATCAAAATACTCAGAAAATTATTTTGCTTTGGAATATGAAATTAAAACTATGTTGTCATTCAAAAAAGTAAAAAACTTAAAAATTATAAGGATAAAAAATATTTAAAAATATAATTTTTTAATAAGAACGTAGTTTTTTTAACAACTTGAATCTATGTAAAAAAATGTTTTAAAAAACATAAATACTTTTTGAAATAATGAGTGTTTTGTGGTAAAAGAATCACCCTGTATAGCTATATTTATATAAACCACCATTATAAGATATCTACTAAGATACGTAATGTTATTAATTGTTTTACTTAGTTGTTTTTGACAATAATCAAAAAGTTTATAAATAAGGTACTAGTGAATTTCTCCTATATTTTATTTTAAATTATGTTTTCATGTTGAATATATGAATTATAACTTACAAGGGATAGGTATAGACGTATAGCATGAAAAACATAATATTAGACTTCAAACCTTTTCCTTCTCCTCTATAAAACCTTAGTTGAAAACAAATATTTGGACTGAAAAGTTAGAAAATATAGTGCGTTTGACATGTACTCGTAGGACACCAATACAATAGACAAGCGTTCGTAGGTCGTCATGTTATACTTCAAATTACTTTTAGGAAACATAAATGTATAAAAATAATAAAAACTGCATAGTGAATTTTCACAACGAAAAATGGAAAAATTACAGTTTTATAATTTACATAATTACATCTATCATAATTCACAATGTATAGAAAGACATTTTATTATAAATAAATAATAGTAATAAATAAAATGATAATAAAATTTTTCTGCCTTCGTAGTTCGTATTCTAAGAATCTAAGATCCCCTTCAATCACAAATTAATATTTTCAATTGCTTACTCTTGTACAAAAGTTTACTGCAACCTATCTGGTCTTACGGTATTGTAATTTGGGGTTCGGCCAAATCACTAATCAGCAAACAACAGAACCATTCAAGCACTCTAATAAGCTATCTGATTACGAATGATTTGATCCTTTCCCTTGGTAGTTTGGTACATTAACAATATTGAACTTCACAATGATTTAAAAAACCCTATCATAAGACAAAAAGCTGTCAAATACGCACTATTCACACCTTCACTCTAAAACGGAACATCATACCAATAGCCTTATAGCTTAGCTTCACTAATTTACCTATTGTTGCAAATTATCAAAATCAAATATTTGTGTAGTTATTTAAAAGTAAATATATATTTTAGAAGGCAATAAAATTACCTCTTCATTCTTAATGCAACGCCTAGACCAGCTAGACCAGCGGTTTCCAAACTTTTACGACCACGGCACTCTTGAGAAATAATTTGTGTTTCGCGGAACCCCTTTTTTAAGTAATTTAAAATAATAATTTTTAATAATATAAATAATCCAAATATAATATAAAATAATTTTCTCAATAATCACATATATACATCCGTGGAACACATTTTAGGAAACGCTGGCCAAGACAATTAGCTAGTACGATTAATAATGTCTAAAAAAGATTTAATTTAATTTTTGGCTACTCACGAGTTAGGTACAATCCAAAAAAAATAAATTAATAAGTGAGAACAGGAATTGCGTTCAGCTTTATCTAAACAACTAGGTACATGAATTGCGTTCAGTTTTTAAATTTTTTAAGTAAATTTGATTCAATATTTGTGGATGGAACTTTTAAAAGTTGCCCAAATTTTTTTAGAATCCATGGCTTAAAAGAATAATTATATACCACTGGCATTTTTTTTGACAAGTTTTTTAATTTTATATTTTTAAATTTATTACACTCCTATAAAATTTAAACATACACATTTTCATTTTGCTTACTTCTTATTGCATAACAACGACAAAAATCAATATTTTTAACATACCGATAGTCATAATTTTCTATTGAAAGTCCTAAGTCTGTGTAAAATGGAAAGAAAATAATGTTTTTACATTGAGACGCAGTTCGTGTAGTTATTAAATATGGTTGGGAGTGTTGGGACGCAATTCGTGTGCTGTGTAATTTTTAATGATTATGTAAGTTACAGCGCGAGTAAATACCACAGTTAATCGACATTTGGTGTTCTTGGGTGTACCGAGCGTACAGGCAATAGGAATGACTAGTAATATGAGACCGACGACCAATAGTATTTGAGGCACTGTGGTCAGTGTCGAATCAATGAACTCGGACCATTTGTATAAGTTTTTGTCCATGAAGTACGCGATCCACAAAATACCGACACCTGATATCTACGAACCGAACACATGAAACAAATAATATGAATAATATGGTATTATTATTTATTATATTATATAATCATTATAAAAAAGACTAAACATATAATATTATTATGTCACAAATACTGCAGAAATACGTATTAATGCAATATAATATAAAATCACTGCTAAAATGTTCAAAGTTAACACGATATAAATATAATATATTATAGCAAAATAAATAGGTAGGTACTCACGAAACAAAATAGATTGAATAAGTGTAACACGAACTTGTTCAAAAACGTGCTTAAAGACATTTTTGATTTCTAAACAGCAGACTGAGGGCAATAATATAATATATGTATGTATAAATGTTTAATGTATTGTATAGGTACAAAAAATTAAAAAGTAATAACAATAATATTGCAATTTATGCATCAACACATTGTATGAGAAGAATAAGAAGAAACGGAGACGACACTAAATTGTTTAGTACTGACCATGTCGAAATACAATAGCTAACTGGACGAACATTAATAATAAATTACACAATATAAAAGTAGTGATTTAGAAAAATTAAAGTTCAGGGTTCAAGTTATAAATAAACAGCTATATAAAAATTAAAAACGGTCTATTTAATTGATAAATCCTGAAATTAAGAAAAGTAAACATAAATATGACCTTGGACCTCTGTTTTTCAAATACAAACTAAATAATTGTATATTATTATATAATAAACCATAAGTTATAACTCATAATATGTGTATTGTGTAGTACTATAGTGTGTTTATGTATAAGTGGCACAATTTAAATTGGGGCTCCAATGGCCAATGTCAATTTTAATGAAAAGGCTTTAATAAATTAGTTCAGTGATTTTTTTGAATTTTGTGAGTAATTAGAATCAAAAAAAATAAATAAATTGAATATACAATTTATGCAATAAAATATTTTAAAAATAACTGATTATAAAATCACTATATAATATATATTATACCTGTTATTAATTTTAGTCTATTTTTAAGAGTTAAAAATAAATAAATAATATATAAAAATGAAAAGGACACACTCTTTTTTTTGTCAAATTTGATAACTTGCTCTTGTAGTTCTGTGCACAGCATTTATGGATGTTTATGATTATTGGAAAGAGATCAAGGAAAAATGGATAATGGTATAACTATTAAAGTATTATTGTCTAATATCTTATTAGTAAATAAAAACAATTATGTGGTACATAAAATTGTATTATTGTATGATCACTTTACAAGTATATATACACTTACTTAATTAACATTAGAATCACAATAAAATATTTAAAATCTATACATAATTACAGTTTTTGTTTTATGTGTATTATAACCAATAACCATATATAATGTTCTAACAGCGTTTTTGGTTGAAAATCTTATCACTGGCATGTAAAATAAAATAACAAATTAAATCTATGAAACACCAATTGCATTCTAAAATATAGAAATTAATTGAAAAAGCAAATAATCAATTATGATTATAAAAATAACCCATTTATAAATTCATGTGGCTGGATGAAATATAAAGATAACTGATAAAAAGTTTTCTTTCACAAATTCTCAAAATCTCAAATGAACCATTAAGTACTATAAATAACATAATGATAAATCATCATAACATAATATGTATATTGAAAAATCACATAATAGAAATAAGTTTTATACTCAGTTTTATAATACAATACAATGCTCCCTAAGCTTGACAATAAAACATAAAAATATATAGTATGTACATATATTTGCAACTATTACTAGAATGAGATTAAAATAGAATATTGATTATCGTGCAAAACGATTCATCAATATAGACAAATTAATATGTAAATCTGCTTTATAAAATAATATACTAAATAGAATACTTAATTGTATTATTGTAGATAGAAAGACACAGGTTTTTATTCATTTATCAGTATTATTTGTATATACAATTAGTTTTAAGTTAATGCAGCAAAATTACTAATAAGTGTCTATACTTTACAAAACACAATGCACGAAGCATTTACTTTATTAACTTAATAATAATGATAAAATTATCATCATTATTTTTAACTGGTAACTTAAATAATGGGGTTTATTTCTTTTTTCAAATTTATTATAATTAAAATTATTTCCATGTAAAAATTATATATTCACAGATATATTATATTAAACAATAATAGGAACAAAAGCAATGAAAATTCATTAAACACTTTTTACAAATAATATTAAATATTTATTAAAAATGTTGGGTTTCTTATCTATTTTTAAATTTAATTTGGTAGTATACAACTCTGACGTGATATAAATATATATATCAAGGGTCAAAAAATCAGTTCAGAAAATAAAAATTAACCCTGTGTGTCCTATATAATTATTACAAAGAATGTTGCAGGTGTTATATATAATTTAATATGTATATATATATATTTTTTTTTTGAAAAATAAGAACTTGATTGCACGAATACAACATGATTTTAAAAAAAAATTCATAATATTTCATTAACCAAAGAATAAATTTATTAAAATGGTATTACTTACATTTTAATTCAATAGAAATCATTGAAATAAAATTAATTGCACATAATTAAATTTTAGAAATTACATAAAATAATAATTATACTAAGTAAAAATTGTTCATTACATTTTATATGTAAAATAAAAATGTATACATAGAAGAATAATATAGTTATGTTTAAAGGACACTAATAAGGGTAGTGGTGAGAAATTAAAAGAATAAATTAACATTAAATTCATTATGCCAATATTTTGACTATAAAAATAAAATATATTCAAATTCAAAAACTTTTTAAGTTTTGGACTACCTAGATTGAGAAGATTCTTCTTTTTTAGGTAATTGCATATCTGGAGGCATTGATCGATGAGTATTAGGAGATGGGTCTTTTGGTCTTAAATGGGCTTGAGGATGATAACCAAATAATTTGGCTCTATGTTCTTCTTCTTCAGCTCTATAAGCAGCAGCAGCAATTAATGGACTAAACCTTAAAGAATCATATCTAAAATATATCAAATAGTTCATAAATATTTTAAAAATTCAAGAAACAAAAAAAAAACCTTAATGGCTTAGTTTCTAATTATCATTGTGTATTGTTTTAAATATTTAATTAATTAAAATATAATTGCACAATTGTACGCACCTATATTGATCCCATGGTGAAAAATGTGTTGGTAGATGTGTAGCTCTTTGAGGATGTCTTGGTGGCGGAGGCAGGTAATGAGATGGTGGTGGAATACGACCCAACATCATATTATTTAAATCTTCTTCTTTGGACATTAAATTGGGATCTTTTAAAGGTGATCGTTCTCTCATCTTAGCTACTTGCTGCTGTTGTTGTTGATGTTGATGTTGCAAATGCTGCTGTTGCTGTTGATGTTGAAGTTGTTGTTGATGTTGATGTTGCTGTTGTTGATGCTGCTGCTGCTGTTGCTGTTGTTGATGCTGTAACTGCTGCTGCTGAATCATATGTCTTCTCTTTTCTTCACGTTTCACTCTTTCTCGTTCTCGACCTCTTTCCCTTTCTTTTTCACGCTCTCTTTCGCGCTCACGCTCTCGTTCTCGTTCTCTTTCACGTTCTCGTTGTTGCTGTTCTACACGTTCTGTTTCTACAGGATCTGGTTTTATTGGCCAACCTCCAGGTGGGCCATAAGCTGGATTTTGTGTAGGTAATCCACGAGAAGGCTGTAACCTAGCCCATGGATCATTCATGGGATTGGGTGGGAATGAGGATATCGGTGGAAATCCAGCCGGGTACCTCGTAAACATTGCTGCAGGACCTAATACATAAATTATATTAATATTCAAATATATTTATAGACAAGAAAAGCATTAATTTTAATTACCCATAGGTGGATAGCCAGGAGGTAATCCTGGATGATGATGATGAGGTGATGTAAACGGAGAGAGATCGTGTGGTGGTCGGCTAGGTGGAAATAAATGTGTGGGTGGCCTTAATAATTCAGTCTTTGGCACCGGATTGTTTGCAACATTTTTGGTTTCTGCAACTTGTTGTTTCTGTTGATAATGATAAATTTCCCAGGCCAATCGCACATGCATTGCATTCCATTTTCCAGGTTTCTACATATTTAAATATAATCATAAAAATTAATTTAAAGTCAGTTCAAGAGGTAATATAATATAATTCACTTACACTTGACTTTGTTGGCTTTGATGTATCGGTCAACTGCTATAAAATAAAAAAATATTTATTATAAGATTTTAATATATTAAGTAATTTATATAGGCAGAGCCAGCTCTATAAAGTAAAGCAAGATCTGGTAGAATTTTTTTTTAGGTGAAGCTTAAGAATCTATTTTCATTTCATTAACACAAGGTCCAAAATTTCATATAAAAACATAAGGAGCTTGCCTAAAGCTGACTCTCATTACAGATTTTGAGATTTTAAGAGGATATCAGCGTAATATTTGTTTTCTCTCTCTGACCCGCACGCAACATAGCAAATTTTTTGTTTACAATTATGACTATAACCATATTAATTACTCAAATTAGACTGAAATGACCTCTTATACAATTTAAAGTTAAGAACATTATCTAGAGTATCTCATAAGCGTTTTATTATATTTTAATTTTAAAGCGAGTTATGAGTATTTTAAAATTAAATTATAATAAAATGCTTATGAGATGTCCTAGATAATGTTCTTAACTTTAAATTGTATGAGAGGTCATTTCACTCTAATTTGAGTAATTAATATGGTTATAGTCATTATTGTGAAAAAAATTTGCTATGTTATGCGTAGGTTAGAGAGAGATGACAAATACTACGTTGGCATCCTCTTAAATCATTAAAATAAGCACCTAACATTTTTGTTTAAAGCAATCATAAATTTCTTTCTTTCTGCCCCTTTAACTTAAATAAAAAAATCCGATTATAAATAAGTTCCGAATTTAGATACACTTATTAACTAGGTAAATAAAAGATATCTTTAGGAGTATAAACTATATTGAAAATATTAACATTAAAATTAAACACACAACTTTGTTAGATTATACTAGAATTAAAAATTAATAATAAAAAGCAATAGTAATAAATTTAAATTAACGACAATACCACTTTATCTAGTTTGTATGTATATTGTATATAAAGGGGTTCTTAATTTTCAATGTTTTTTTTATTGTTCACACCCTCTAAAATTGTTTCAATATGCAAACATATTATATAGCATAATTATATAATTGTAACAATCATACAATTTTATAGCTCAATAGATTGAGTGAGTTTAACATGTGTCCCAAGCACTTAAAGTTTCTTACTTATGTTTATTTTCACATAATTATAGGTTTACATTATATAAAGTTTTATAACCGGATGAACTATAATACTAAATAAATATTATATATGTTATGCGAAATTAGATTATAATGTATAATTACTTTTGGTGTAAATGTTGGCATATGATTTGGTGGTGTAAATGGTGTGTGACCCATTGAAGAATGCAGCAAGCCTGGTGTAAATCCTGGATAGCTACCAGATAATAAATTCTGTCTATAAAATGGTGAATCAACTCCTCCCAATTTAGGTATATCTTTAAACTATAAATACATATATATTAATTATAACTATATTATATATTATTTTATATTTGTTTAATATATGCTAACGAGTGGAGGAGGATATAATGCTGACGTTGGTGCTGGTGGTATTGTTGAAGCATTTGGTATAGTTGTAGCAGTTGCAGCTACAGCTGGGATTAGTGGTGTTGCTGTGTGTTGGTGAACATGAGTATGTTGATGTTGATGATGGTGCATTTCAGTCCGTAAGTACGGTGCACCAACAGCCAAAGATCTTTCTTGAGATGATGCTAAAAACCTTGAGTCTAGTTCTCTCCTTAACATGTCAGCTTGATCTAAATTAAAATCATTTTAGAATCCTAAATACAACTAATATTTTTTACTTTAACTTACTTGACTGAAATAAGGACTCAGCGGAAAAGGGATTATGAGCAGGCGGTGCTGATGGCAATGAAGAAGATTGGGATGTAGCAGTAGCCACTGGTGAAGAAAATAATGGAGGAGGGTATGATGATGGATGTTGTCGAGTAATATTTGCCATTGTAGATGTTGCAATACTGTTGTTTCTGGAAAAAAATTTTTTTTATTATTTTGAAGCAAATAGTTATGTCTTAATAAGCTCGTGTACTTACCCCATTGGGCCCCATAATGGTGGTTTATTATACACAAGACTAGAAGGTGCTGAAGACGAAACAGTAGGTGCTAATGTTGGAGTAGCAGCTGGAGGTAATGCTAATGATGAAGCATTGAATGACGAAGGAGAATTTAATTGAGGACCATTACTTCGGTTTAACCTGTTAACAATACAGAATTAATACATGTTGCTTCAACAAAATAGATTTTTCAATATTTTAAATTTACATATAACTATCACGATCTCTGTTTGGACTTGGTCCTCGTGGTGACTGCCCTCTACCTAGCACTGGGTGTCCACTCAAAATTGACGTAGTAGTAGTAGTAGAAGTAGAAGCAGCAGCAACTGTTGGTGCAACAAGAGGAGGTGCTGACACAACACTTGATTTTGTTGATATCACAGACATGGGAGAAGTTCGACTCAATCTCTATAAAATATATATTATTGAAATTATTATTAATATAGTCACATTAGGAGCAAAATATAAATCTTTTATTCTATAAATCAAAACTCAAATGTTAAACCATCATATTACCAAGATTGTAATAGCAGTGTACAAGATACACGTAACAGTAAATAATATAAAAAAGGTAAATTAATATATTGTTTTGATTTTAAGCTCCACTAAATGTAAAAGTTTCACAATGATGTCATCAAACACCATTTAAAGAAGAAAAAAAATTCCGATTTCAAGTCATTATTATAACGGGCAAAAAATTAGATCAAGTCGGTTATTTTGGTCAGACAAATGTACAATTTCTATCATATTTTAAAATAATTGAGAAAAAATTACAGAGAACTAATTTTTGAAAAAATAGGTTTTGTTTAATTGTTATCATTCAAAGATCAATAAATACATAGACTTGATATTTTTACAAAATATTTAGTGTTTTCTAGAAATTAATTTTGGGTTTTTTTGTATGCTATTAATAGGCAACTGAAAGTTACAACTTTTTTTTTGATTTATATTTCATTATAAAAATTTTGTTTGTAAATAAAAACTTGTTTAAAAATTCATTGCAAGATTTGTTTTTGTTAGATTGTACTTACGATTATAAAATATGGAAAATATATACAATTCATTATTGTAATTCCTTTTTTTTTATAAGCCTTTAAAGTACTATGTTTTTTTATCATTTAACTCTCTTATTCAAACTATTTATATTATTACTGTTTATATTTTATTATTATCAATTTGTTTTTATTTCGGAGCAAGATTGTTTTGAAATAAAAATAGAAGAAATGAAATGATTACATTTTTACAAAATTCTTGAAAATAACTAAAATGTTGGAGATCAATAGTTAAATATTTATGATATTTTTAATTTTAATAGTTTAAACTTAAACATCTAATATAAAGTTAATAAGTTTATAAGTTTGTTTTACATAATTCTATAACTACCAAAAAACAGAAATAATTTTCTTTATTGACATTTGAAGTTCCAATTTTGACAAAATTATACATGTAAACGAAAAAAAATTTTTTTCAATAACTCATAGTTGTTATTTAATTTATTTTAATAATCAATAACTAATAATAATTTAATATGCAATGTTTTTGTCAAAAATAATTTAACATTCCATTAATGCATTTAGCAGTATGTTTTGCTAAATAAAAAATGATTTATAAGTTATACATACTAGTTAATAGTTAATATAACTATAGTAATAAACTATTTTTAATTTTTCAATCTGTTGAACAAACAAATAATTTTAGTACCAATACTACAATATACTATATTTATATTATAAGTGTAACTTATGATTGAATTTTGGTTTAACCATTTTAATAAGAATATTTTTATCAATCATGATTCATGGCTTAAAAAGGAAACCGATTAATACGAAAATAATAACAATAATTTAAATAATAAAATGTTTTAAATCATCGTAAAATGGACGGTAGATATTTGGAATTTTTGGATAAGACGACAAATTTAAAATAAAAATAATAAATAATTAGATATTAAGTTAAAAGGTTTGTTTGTACATACACGATTACACGGAGTTTTTAAGTGTTTAACGAGGGGAAATTAAAACTGTAAGTTCGTGGAAACCCAAAAGTTTATATCGGGCTGAGCAAAAGTCGATAAGCGGTGAGCTTTATGTACAAGGTAGGGAGAGGACTCTGTTGTAGTAATTAAGGAGGTACCACTACCGCCGCCATCATGTAGTTTTATCATTAACCTTCTCTAGACTTCTCGTCGGAGCAGCCGAATGGAAAAATTAACATCCGTACCCAAGGTAAAGAGAGGAGGGAAAGAGATAAAGTGGGAGAGAAAAGAGTGAAGCGAACAAATTCCGTGCAACGTTTCCCCCGGCTTCCTAATTACAAGCCCGTTTTCTGCTCCGTTGAAACTCTATTAATATTAATGATGCCGTTAAGTTTAACAGCAAAACGATGGTCTATCTAACCATAATCAAAACTATGGTCAATGCATTTTCAAATAACAGTTAAATGTATGGTAAATAAACGTTATTAATTAGTAGTATTAAAAAAAATAAAATAAAATAAGTTATTTAGGTAAAACATAAATTTAAATATTATTTTCAATCTATTGTGTTGAACGTTGATTATTTTTATGTCATACTTAAAATAATCTTTTTCAAGGATTAACGTATTAATATCATAATATAAGTAGTATATGGAGTAGAATATTTTTCCAACAATTTCTAAGTTATTTTAGGTAATGTACTAATAACTAATGTATTGGTAATTTTCTGTACAATTTTATTATTATTTCAAAGAACTGTGTATGAAATAATACGATATATCAGTGGTACTGCATAAATGGTTGGATGAAGCTCAGAGTCCAATACAATACAATTATATTTTGTAATATTAAAAACTAGATTTTAAATACATATCAAATACATAGCATTGATTACAAATTAAAAAAGATAATTACACACTCATTTAAGCTTAAGTTAAAAGTAAGTTGACTGTCTCCCGTCTCTCTAATGAGTCATATAATAATTAATGATTATAAAATAAATTCAATTGTATTCTTGTTCTGTATTTCTTATAAATATATTTATTAATTTAATATACATTTTAAAGAAAATAACGTAATTTGGTTACACCCGTTTTTTCGATATTTCAAATTTAAATAAATAAGTTATACTTCAGTAAATTGTTATAAAAATAAAATCGTGAGATAACCATTATCATTTTTTTGTATTTAATGATATTCAAATTATATATTATTATTATTATTTATTTATTTATTTTAAAATAAGTACTATACTAAAAAAAATAGGAAATTTTTGTTTTCATCAAACGCGCGATGAATCAACAAGTAGATTTTAATTTTTAAAGTAAACTCGTATTATGTTATTTTTAAAATTAATTTGTATATTATAAAACAATTATTATAATT
Source organism: Rhopalosiphum padi (assembly GCF_020882245.1). Lineage (NCBI taxonomy): Eukaryota > Metazoa > Arthropoda > Insecta > Hemiptera > Aphididae > Rhopalosiphum > Rhopalosiphum padi. Next base: position 54,812,143 of record NC_083598.1, read on the forward strand.
ATTAACTATCCTAACCCTTTGTATAAAAAACATGAGTAAGTGGATACCGCTTTGCTGTACGGTAGGTATCGAGTGGGTTACAGTGATGGATGTGTTAAATTTGAATTTAATAATATATCATTGTATACGAAAAACGATTCTGAGCGGAGACAGTCTGTCAGTTTTTATATTCTAAGTTTATTTACTGTTATGATTTTTGATATTGCTATTAGATAAAGTAATTTATTTTACTGTAAGTAATACAGTAGATTGAATTAACTTCGAGGAAAATTTTATTTTAATTTTAACTTCGTACAAACAAATTGATAACATTTAGTAAAAATTAATAGTATCTATGGTAATTCGTTTTTGTTACGCAAAAAAAAAATTGAATTTGTAAAAACTAGATTAAAGTAAACAATTTTAGCTTTGCTTAAATTTTTTCCCGGTTTTTTTTCCAAAATGCTAGATATTTTAAATTTTTATCTATCTAAAGTAAAAATTAAATCCAATTTATTATCCAAAACCACACTCATAGTTTAAAATCGAAGAATTTATTTTACTACTTATCGTGTATATACATGCACAAAAAAAAACCACACACACACCATTTTAAAATTAATACATTTATCGCTCAGCTCAGGATCCAAAATTATTATACTTGTTAGCTAAAACAATACTTACGGCTGCATTTGAAAGCGCAGATGGCATATATGGTGTACTTCTATATGGAGCATACAACGGTGGATAATGTTGTTGATGAACAGGAGGTTGGTATGGAGAGCTAAAATTGTTTACTGGCGTTGCTGTTGTTAACGGACTGCTGGACGTGCTAGGAATCGTAGAAGAAGCAGATACGGTCACTGTGGATGACTGGGTAGAATATGGCATATATGCACTAGACACTGTAGCCAATAACGGAGGGGTAGATTTATATGGACTAGGATGATAATTAGGTGATGGATAAGGGGCACCGTGAGGTGGATGGTATATCATGTTTGGTTTTTGCATATAAGGAGAACTATGTTGGTGAGGAGAAGGTGTTTGATTTTGGGATTTTGGGATGTAATTCGATGCAGCGTGAGATAAGACTGGGTGTTGAGATGTTGAAGGAGTAATATAAGAATTTGTTATGCTCAAAGACAATGGACACGCTTGAGGTGGTGTTTGGTATGGCGGCGCACTCGTAGGTGGTACCGGATTCGTTGAAAAATTCCTAGGACTATTGAGTCCTGATGATGGTACCTAAATAATATAAAAACCACTATTTTAATAAGATATAAAAATAAAAATATTATTTAAAATTTAAATTTTAAGATATTTATTTATTTATTTATTATGTATCAATAATAAAATATAAGTAGGTATTATAATATTAAAATAACATGTTCTATAAATTTATATTTTTATAATGAATAACTGGTAGTAATTAACCAAAACATATTATTAGCTTCTGTTCGGTAACATCTCTTATAAGGCAATCATACTTATTTTATTTATTTATAAGTCAATGTAATGATAATTATGATGCACGTGCGAAACATGAAAATGATTCTTAAGTGTATACCTACATGTTTTTTTTTTATCCAAACAAGTGCGATATTAGGCAGCTTAAAGCTGGTTTATTTCTTACAGAGAATACTGATGTGACGATAAACACTATAGTTTTAAGATGAACTCGTTTCCATGGCAATCAGGGTAATGTACCGGGGAGAGTACTGTATAAATGCCCCGCGATAATATAATATTATTATATAATATATAATAATAATAAAAAAAAACCTTTGCCAATAATGGTATAAACTATAAAGAGAAACTTGAAACGAGTGCATGGAATACATAATAGTCTTCAGAGTTTAAATACTATAGTCTATAACTATTTGTTTATGTGGTTGATGAAATAAAATACAGTTCAAAATGATTTTATTTATACATACAATTCATTAAAGTAGGCATATATAAATAGAATAAGTAATAATATTTGATGAAATACATTGCTAATCTTATTATAATAATGATTATTCTATAAAGTTGATGATTAATTAAATTGTTATTATATAGGTAAAATATATTTAGTATTAAATGTGTTCAATAATAATGTATAAGTGTAGAATAAGAGCTGACAGTATAATAGTACTAAGAAATGTATTTCCAAATAATCTTTGAAAAAATCAATCTTTATTAAGCAAAATTTAACGTTTTAAGTGAATAATGTCTATTGATTAGCTTTTATTTAGATATTGCCATTTATTTTATAATGAACAAGCAAATATAATATAGTAAAGTAATAAGTAGTTAATAGTACTTAATATCACTTTAAAATCTGTTTTAAACATTCAAATTCACGATTTACAGAAATATACTACGATGACCTTGGGATTAAAAGTCCGAACAAAAAGACGATAAGTTTGAAAAAATAGAACAAAATAGATATACTATATTATTATACTACAATAATTGATCATCACTTCTGATTTATTTCCCTAACACTGCAGTTATACTTCAATAGTTATTAGAAAGGTATTTATACTATTTATTGATTCGTCATTAACAACAAATATTTGACTCAATACTTTGAGTTTACTAATTTATTAGATTTATTAAATATTATTTTAGTGTTTAATTTTATTATCCCTTGATTCTTGATGCATTTTGTAAATTAATATCCAGCTAGGTTTTAGGATAATTGTTCCGTAAAATATGTGAACAGAGTATTCCTAATTTCATAAATTGTATTAATCATTGATCACGATGATGAACATAAACAATTGAGCATTGTATCAGGAAAATAAGTAGAAAGTTATATCTCTTTTTTTATATATAAGTACTAAACTTAATAAATCATAAACTTTTTTTTAAATAAATTATATTTTTTTTTCAAAACTTTATTACTATTTACTAGATATATAGTTTTTATATTTTGTATAATCGGGAAAGAGATGCATTTCAAAATATCAGTACAATTATAATATTAGTATAAAATATAATCTAAATTCATATTTTATAAATAAAATTTAAAATACTGTATATTAAAATGTATGGTCATTTTACTTACTGGGGAATACCTCGACGTAACTGTAGCAGGAGTCGTTGAAGGTTCATGTCCATTCACGTGTGTACTTTGAGGTTTAGGTGTTGTAGGGGGCGTGGATAATGGAGGTATCGTGGGAGATGGACATTTTGGTTGAGACACCTGTAGAGCCCGAGGAGTTGTTGAAGGTGGTGGTAACATAGGATTTTGTGAGGGCCTAATATGAGTCGTAGATGCTGTAGTTGTTTCAGGCGTCGAATGGTTATCAAAATCTATGCCATTAACTAATGGGGGAGTAGGTTGTCGACCTGGTGGTGTTATTGATATAGGTTCTTTAGAGACCGTAGCAGGTAAATTCTGGGTAGGTTCAGAAGAAATTCTTCCAGGTAATTCATCTAGAAAAGTTTTAGTAATTTAAAAATAAATTATTAACATAATATTTATAAATATAAGTAGTGCAGAATTATACTAAATTTGCCGTGTACAAAATTATTAATAAATGTATTATAATGTAATATTAATATTTAAAAGAAATATTTTCGATTTTATAAATTTATTTAAGTACAAAAATTATATAACATTGTAAATTTAACTTTTGTTACAGTAGATTAGTAATTACATGGCATTAGGATGAAAATATAATAGCATACAACTTAAAAGTGTTAACATCGAAAAGCTCAATAAAATAAACATTATTAAAATATTTTAAAGACTGCTTACCTTTCCTGGAAACTAGACTGGTCCTGAAGAGATCAGAATTATCTGAACCCTAAAACAATAATAAAACAAAAATTATATAATTTCGTCTAGTTTGTTTTCAGTGCTCAATAAAATGTTATTATCATTATATTTTCAAAAAGCCATAGTTTGAGTCACTATATTTTTAATAACCCCCGAGTTTTACGATCACGGGTCTTAAAAAAAACATATCAGCTTTGTGTGGTAGTCGAGTTAACGATTCACTGCAATGGTCGTAAACCATATTGAAAAGTAGTCAAGCTATTCGAATTCAATGACATTAGAACGATGTCATTTTTAGAGATTAGTATTTGTTGGATTGTATAATACAATTTAATATTCATATGGTAGTTAACATTTTACGATAACTAATTTAAATTATTATTAAACTATTCCAATTTGGGCACAAATACATCCAAACCTATTTCGCAGCAGATCATTTAATAAATTTGAATTTTATCAAAACACATAAAAATAAAACTTGACCCTTGGTGTGATTAAGCTATAAATAATTATTTCTGCAGTAGTTTTTATCAAATTAATGTTTCTTCTCTGACACGTATAACAAATTCCGTCCATTATGACGACGTATAATAAGCGTTATATTTAATTTCAAAGTTAAATAAAATATATTTAATATTTATGTTTTTAAAATCTTTATGTATTTTACCGTACACACATTATTATAATTGAAAAGCGATGAAAAATAAAAATAAAAATAGGATTCTTACACGAGTAAAATATATTATAAATGTTTTAAATTTTATATTCGAGGTTCGTCACTGACGAACTATTCACGTATTATTTATATTTTAAAATTGTGCACGGGATAAAGTAAAAACTTCAAGTGCTACACTCAACACAAATATCGACTTGCTGTGATGACCGAGCATATTTTATTAACTAACATCCGAAGTAATAGTTTATTTAACGTATAAAGTATATTTTAATATTTCCCACTTTTTTTTAATTCACAGATAATATCTTGTGAATATAAATACGCGTTAAACAAGGTCATAGGTAATATAGATAATGAAAAATTAGTTACAATAACTTGTAATGCGTACAAATATTATATTACTTATTACATTGATTAAAACCTTAGATTATTTTCCTAGACAAAGAATATAAGCTTATTATTATTCGCGGTGAAATAGATATCTAATATTTATATGCGATAAATTATTATTTCAAAACTAAAATTTTGACGTTTGTTCGTTTTAGATTTTTATATACGTATTATGATCTAATTACCCAATATCATATCATTAATCGAGAAAATTGATATGGCCCAATTCGATAATATAATATAACTAAATAAAATATATTGTTTTCAAAACGTTTTTCTCTGCTTGATAATACGAATGTAATAGGTGAAAAAAAATGAATAAAATATATTTAAGACACAAAGCTGAACCCAAGTAGTTGTTACTGCCACCTATGCTAACTAGTAACTAGGTAACATCGTTATTTCTATTACAGGAGAATTTGATTCACAATAAAACGTCAAGAGCGCATTATGTGGAATCACCGTTAACGCCGTCGCCAACCACCTCGTACTACGGCGTAGCATTAATAAAACCACCACCGGGGGTATGCTGTTTGCACTATGCATGTATCACGAATATATGAGACATGAGAGCCGCCTATACATAAAGCCACGTACGCTTTAAAATGGCAATAAAAATACATACAGTTGAAGTGAAACAAAAAAACATAATATACGAAACATAGACGGAAAAGCATAAAACTTAACAACGGAGTGTTGTTTTGCACGCGTACACACTTGTTTCCCCTAAATAGGTTAAGTTTAAGCACTGTCATAATATAATATAATCTGATAAACGAATATTTAAGAAGAATTTTTCGTGACTAGACGACAATACAATGACAGACGAATAATATATATTAATATTATGTACGATCGATGTTTACCGTTTGGTCGTTGCAACAAGGTCTGTCTACGGTCATAGTGGTCGCGGAGAAATTGCGTTCAAAAGGCGGCATCTTTCAAGAAGAGCATGGTCGTGATAGACGGGCGGGTGTATATGTCGGACGACGATCCACACAATAACAACTACACGTCGGGCGTTTCCGTGTCGATCGGAATATAAATCGTGTTAACACGATCGGTCGTCACAATGACAGCCGACCTAAAATTGTATTATTTTATAAATAGGCGGGAAATTATGAACCGAAAACACGCGCAGACGGACACGTGCGCGTGAATCAGATTTCGGCGACGACCGCGGCGGACTTGGCGGACCGTAAACACGTACGTACACACAACAGCGCGCGCGCGCCAAGCTCACCAAGCGACTACTGATGTGACTCGTGGCTTGGTGCTACGGTAGCAGCCGAACACGCCACCCGCCGTATTGTTGTTGAGTCGACGACAGTGGCCGGGAAGGGAAAACGCGATACGGCGCGCACGCGTCACTCTACGAACGCACACAGCCACCGTCACTGCCGTCTGGTTACCACCGTTCGCCATCATCCGTATTTCCCCCAAGGGTCGTAAAAACTTTGGTGGACTTGCGCACAAACGTGCGACGAGAAAGTGGAAAAACACGGGATGATAAAATTCCTGCACGTCTGTCGCGAGGGAAAAAGTATAGTAACCAGCAATCGCACTATAGCCACTATATATATATATGTATGTAAAAACGGCACATACTTCTTTATCCCTTCTTTTATTTAAAAAATATCGACCTGTGTTATCGATGTCATCGAATATGTAAAGAAGCATACGATAATATTACAGGACATTAGGAATTCTTTTTCAGCGTACGACAATAATTGTAGCTCGCAATTATCATCGATGAAAGTGTGACATCGATTGCGTCTGCGGTTTTAAATATACGCGATGTCTATATGTCGAGACAAGAATCGTCGTTAGACTATGGTCGCCACCGTGAGGGTTAGAAATGCCCGGGCGACGGAGATGAGCAATAAAAAATTCAATATATTCAAAAGCAGCAAAGTATATATAATATTTATACATATATATAAGGGGAGGAGTAAAGAGGTGCTGAGGGTGTATGGGACGATTTTTCTTTGCCCTCGTCCTCGCAAGTGTTAAAACTTTTAATAAATATTCATGTCGCTACCACTGTACAGCGATGTCGAAAAGCCCATTATTATTATTTGTAGAAGGAAAAACATCAACGAAGATTTTACCTCATCCCCCTCTATTAAAGATAACTTTCAGACTTTTGTGTGTGTACACCGCCTAAAGGGAAAGAGGGGTTTTCTCCTCGGGAACAAATCGAGGAAAATAAAAACTAAATGGATACAGAAGAGAATTGGGAGGACATGGTAAAAAGACCCCGGGCCGACAAGATTTTACGGTCGTTTCTTTTTCTCCTCTAAATGGCGACAGAGAGAAAATAATATAATATTTTATAGTTTTTATTACCAAGATAATCAAGATTACACAAAACAAAATGAACTCAAAATGTAAATAAAGGTTAGGTTGAGATTTTGACACAATGCTCTCGCCAACGTTTTTCACATTATTTAAGACTAATACAAAACATTGCGCTATATGAAAATAATGTAAAATCAAATATACCAACTTAAAAACTTCTTTATATTCATTTTATATAGATGATAAATTAATAAGCATACTTAAAAAATATCAAAACACGCACTCTATATTATTAATATTTAATCATATGTTTTACTTTTGTAACTGTGGTTAATTGTATTAAAATATGTTTCAATCTATAAGACTACAAGAAGTATTACCGTTAATAATATTCGATTTAAATAAATCATCTACTACTCCCACGTCATAATTTTCACAAAACAACAGCATTTACGAGGTTTCTTTTTATGATTTATTCAAAGATTAAAAATGACATTAAGAGTCATCACAGTTCAAATACATTTAAATTATACCAAATATAATTAACATAGAATAAATTTAAAAATCTCAATTTGGATAACCATAAAAGAAATTATTTTGACAAATTAATTTTAAATTATAAACCATCATATTTTATTGATTAAATTTAAAAAAAAATAGTGATTTAATAAATTGTAGCATTATAATTAGTTATTTAATTATAATAATATTCAAAGAAATCTTACCTTATCACCTTCGTCTTCACTATCACACTGAAAACATAATAAATATATACAATTAGTAAAAAAAAACAAAAAAATGTATTGATTACAAATAAAAAAAAATACATATTACCGCGATATAAAAAATAATAGTTATAAATTAGGGGTCAGCAATTAAATTCTTTGACGGTCCAGATAATTTGAAAAAAAATTGTTGAGGGCAAGAAAATACTTAAATATTAGTTAATAATTGTTGTATTATGACTATTATTGTAAATAGCGATAAACGATAAATGCCATCGTAATATCAAATATATAAAAATAGATCAAATATCTACTATGTGCGGAAAACCAGCATTAAAAAAAAAATAATTTTGGCGGTCTAATTATTTCCTATCCACGGGGCAGATTTGCCAACCCCTGCTTTATATCATTTACATAAATCTAGTAAGTTGTATATATAGAAGAAAGAACGTTGTCAAAATCATTAAAATGTTAGTTTTACGTATAGTGTTTTAATAAAAATGTTTATTAATATAATTATATATATATATATTAATATATTAAAATAATCTAATTTACAAGCAAAATAGGGAAATCACGCGTTAGAATATAAAAATTCAAAAGATTTAAATTTTATTATCTTACACACACGATATACGCAACATATTATTTACGTTCTATATTTCCAATACGGTTTTTTTTTTAGTTTTGATAAATAATTAGAGCAAAATAATTGTAATTTACTTATTCTTACACTTAAAAACAATAACATTATCCATACTGTATACTCGAGTTTATAAGAAATTATAGGTCATTTTGTCATGACCTTAAGAATATGTAAGCACAAAAAATAAGACAAAGAAAGTAGGTTTCGTTGAGGATGTCACAGCTGTTTTGGCTCTATCAAATAGAAAACAGCAAATATACGTTTAATAGTTTCAATTTTGTATTGTAGCATTATTATTCAAATGAATAACCTTAAAATCGAATTTTAAGGTATAAGAACAATATCTGTGTTCTCGCATTAGATTTACACAATATTTTTATTTTAATATTATGCCAATTTTAAATTTTCAAAGATGTACATGCTCATTTAAATATTTAAATATTGTAAAAAAAAAATAACGAAAGAACATAGATAATAAGTCAGTTTACTCTAATCTTAAAACTAACACAAAATTGTAACACCCGAGTTCAAATTTGCAATGTTATTATAAGACGTAGGCAATACATCCTCTGTAGTCTGTAACATACTACTATCACGTTACATATCTTAAGAGATTTATCATTTCAAATACAGTAGTAATAAACCTCAATAAAAGATGAATTGAATTTCAAACGCCAAAAAAATATAATTAAATTCTTTTAGGCAACTAATAATTTTTCTACAAATAGTTTAATTAAACATCAAAAAAATCTCACATATAATTAATAAGATCATAAGAATGAAAATAATTGAAATAATACAAATAATGTTAACAATAAATAATTTATATAATGTCCCATTTTTTTTTTTTTTTTTTTTGAAAAAAAATTGAAATGTCAGTTCATATTCGTAATAAATAAATAAATTATAAACCAATTCATTGTCAACTTGAATATAATATCCCACTTAGTATGAATCTGTTTTTGATAAAGATACGCAACATCAAACCCCACGGAACAGCATGCGTCTAGACGTCTATTATATATTCGGACCACACTGCTGAGATCGTACCTGAAGATACTAATAATTTTCTAGTCAAAATGCAAAGAGATAAACATAAAAAACAATTAGTTAAAAGACCCACACTACTTATAAATATATTATGTATCGTCTATTAAAATGAATATACTTTAAAATTAAATTACCTAATCTTAAAAATTAACTCACTAAATTCGAATACAAGAATTTTTTTTAATAAATTATATTATTATAAACAGATCTCATATTCTTAAGTACACTGTTTACTAAGAATATATGATTGAATTATTAAAATACCAAATATATATTTTTAAATCGCGCGATTAAAAGTAATTATAATAATAAATACAACTTACAATATACCCTCTGCCAGAACTACAATTGCTACTCGCCTATAAAATAAAATAAAAAGTGTTAATCGTAATTAAAAATGAATAAAACAGTAAATATTTTGATCTTACATCACTGAATCGTTCCCTTGAACTTGATCGTCTTTGACCACTCTGGCTAAGTGACGATGTAGATACTTTATTGCCAGATGGCCTTTTAAAGGATTGTACAGAATTTGAATGTACAACAGAAGTATCATTGTCTCCTCCTTCACTGTCGTGTTTTAAATCCAATGACGACGAATCCTATATAAAAAATATTCATTCATATAATTAACCTTGAGAGAAATTGTAACACAAATGAAACTTATTGGAAAAATATTTTATCCATAAAATCATATAGTTAAAATTGTTTTCTTAAAAATTATGACTATTTTTTTTTTTAATTTGTAAGTATTTATAAAATATTTACGTTTTTCAAAATCAGAATAATGTATTTATTTACAAATTAGTACTAACTTCCTAGTTTCATGTTTGTTGTCTGACTTACCTTATTATGATTAAAATTATTAGGTGTTGTAGGAGGACTGGGAACGTTATATTCTGGTTTAACTGGTGTAACTGGAGTACTGGAATTACTGTCATGATGATGATTGTTGTTATTGTGGTTATGTGCATGATTTCGGTGATGTTTATGATGATTTCGGTGTAAAAAGCTTTGAGATGATGGATCTAACCCAAGAGTCACTGCACTCTTCACCAAACATTGTTGCACACAATTCTAAAAAATGTAAACATCAGCATATATTTATTTATTAAAATATTTACATACAAGTATTAAACCTTTAATTTTGAATCACAACACATAGCAAAACATTTTTTCTCAATCCTAACAGTAAATAAAAATCTAATATACATTACTTTTAAATAATTATGAAATAATATGATCCAAATTTTTTGATTGCAATTAATATCCATTAGTTAGCATTACTTTTTTTACACATATTATTGACTATTGGTTATAAATTATATAGCTTATGTATATATGAATAAATCTTAATAAAATTAGTATATGTGGGTATCATTATTTACAATACCATATTACATTATTATAGAATATTATAAAATATCTTTAAGCATTAAATTCTGAATTCTATCTAATAATAATAAAATTAAAAAAAAATATATTTTATTAACTGTCTATATATACAAAAGTGAAGTAATAGATGTATAAGTATTAGGCACTTATCCCTATCCTGGTTAATATATAGGTACTAATATAGAATTTATAATTTGTAATCTTATAAAGAAATTCTTTAATAAAATAAGATAATATTGTAAATAATTATACTAACATATATTTATTATATTAATGTAAATATATACACACAATACATAACTAGTAAGATAAAATTAAAAATGGCAATATTACACATTATAAAAATAACATAACATTAATTTAAATAATTCAATACATTATATACTTTTCATTACACATTTTTATGGAAAATAAATTTTATTCTTCATAAGTTGAATTAAGATGCCAACGTAGTAAATACGAAAACGCATTATCTACTTAAAAGCGAGATTTCATTTTTATAATAAAATTTAGTTAATTTTAATAACTGTACAATTTAATTATGTTACTCTTGTATATAATACACTTCCCGCCACTATCACACATTGCAGCATTTTTCAATATTTTCATCAGTTTTCTTTTCACCAAGTCTTTTTTATAGTAAATATTATGTTCCCAGTGTTTGTTATCTTCTTTTTCATGGGTCACCAAATGGCGGCCCGCGAACACATTTTATCCGGCCCGCAGACAAAGAATAAATAATACATAATATTACGACAACATTATATGTGTTATTATTGTAAATTATTATTTTTGTTAAATATTATTGGTTTTTAAATAATAATGTAAATATCATATACTTAGAATTTTGATGGCCTGCGAAATGGGACCTTTCAAAAATATTAATTGGGGACCCCTGTTCTACTTCATTCCACCTCTCACTAATACTCTAAACTTGAGTACGTATCATGGGCACGTACCTTCTTTTATATTTCGGACAACGATTTAAATATTTAGTTAAAGATTTTTTTTTAGTTTAACAAGGAATCTAAAATTTAAATGTTTATATTTGACATGATTCCGTTACTATAACTGCTATAACATCTAATTCAAACATTGTGTGATCGTAAAATAATTTTAGAAAAGAAATATAAATTATACTCATTGATTAATGCAGAAACTCCCTTTGTAGTCATTAACTACCCTATAATAACTTAACGATACAAGTTTTCAAAATCTTTCCCGTATATCACATTTTTAAATAGCCACGTTTTCTAATATATTGCTTATACTGCAGTGCTGCTTAAAATAAAACAATATTTTCAAACTTACATAAAGATGAACTATGTGCAACCAAGATAAACAATTTGAAGACCAAAAAAACCTAGTCTTTGAACCCTTTAGTCGTCAGTTATTTTACATAATAAAATATTTCAAAATCGTATATATCTTTTTTGCGTTAATTTATTCTGACCTAGACGAGAAGGTTTTGTTTTCGACTATGAGTGCATTAAACCGTGAATATTTTTCAGGGTAGTAAAAATAAAACGTTTGTTTAAGTACTTTTAAAATAACCATGTATACCCATACATATCCTAAGTCACGGTAAGAAAAGCAAGAAGAGTGACCGGTAATATAAGAATTATTAACCGGGAAATTATTTTATTTTATTTTTAACATAAAAAGTACACCTATTTCTTAAAAAAAAAAAAATCGTTTTTCAAATACAATAATTTACTTTAGCTTTGTAAATATAACAATATCTATACTATCGTATACCAAAATTATTCGCGTCTAGCCGGTTGATCAGTGATGCGAGACCAGGCGTAGATCCAAGGGGAAGAGGAGAGTCGATAGCCTCCCCCTTCAGTACTCTGGTGAAATCTAGGAGTCTGCTTTCGGCAGCCGATAAAATGTATATTGTTTTGCTAATTGCGTTTCGGTCATGTCTTTTTTTATCGGTCACCGACAAAACGCTAGTCGTTAATCGAACGCTTGTTTGTCATAATAAATATTGTTTTTATTCGTATTAAAAATTCGAAAAGTACGGGATATATAATTGTCTTATATAAAAACTATATAATGTCGATTCAACACTATGATAGTCGAGGTTATTAGGATTTCACCGATTGTGATATATTCCTGAAGATGTATTCCTTTTTAGATGGCTTAATTTCCTCGCGTACAGATTTGATGATAAATCAGTGCCAGTGTTTGATTTAGATTATTTTTACTATCTTGTATTCATAATAAAGTTATTAATAACAAACAGAATTTAAAAATAAAATTGAGAATGTGATGTTACAATTTTGCGAATTAATAGCTAAAAAAAATATTTCGAAGGAGAGCTTCAATTATAGCAATGACACCTCTAATCGAAAAAAAATTCTTTACAAATAACACTTATATAGATTCTGAGAGAACTGAGTTTTCGAGTATTATATGACATAATGAACCTTAAAGTTTGTAGTTATATAATATAGTACAGTATATAGGTATAATAATAATATTTTATGGGGGGGAGGCGAAAATTTACAAAAATGTTTGCAACCAAGAACATGAAGCCTGGCGCCGCTTATGCCTATTAGATTAGATAGTATTTATACCAATTTATCAGACTTGAGTTGAAATTTTAATTTTATCCAAAACGCCCCCCCTCCTTCCCCATAAATATATACTGGATCTACGATTGTGCCAGACAAATACTCAACAAAAAATTCAATCAACACTTTTAAGAACTAACACTAATTTTTTTACCTGTACTGGATGTAGTACAAGTGAAATGACAAAACTTAACTGATGGTCGGGTATATCAATTACGACTTATAAGTGTTATGCTTATGACCCGGGCTCGGGACTTAAAGCATTTGCTTAATTTTATGGATTGACTTGAAATGTAGCAGAATGCTATGGAAGTGTATGTCATATTAAAACACGTTCAATTATGAATTTTGAAAGTGCTTTATTTTTGCTTTTTTTCAACGATTTTTTAAAAATATGCTTATTTCCAGTTTTTCTACTTTTTATGGATTTTTCAGAAAATCCCTAGGAAAATCTATAAAAAAAAATAAGCCATAATGTATCGAAAGTGAAATTTGATTTTGTCATAATATAAAAATTGATTTTTTTTGAATTTTTAGTTAGAAAGTATTTCTAATCATTTTGTTTCAATATTATTTGTAGTCTTTAATTATATTATTTTTAGCACAGTTACAAATTATGTCTAGTACCTACTTTATCGTGTAAAAACAAAGTTTTTTTTTGATTAAATATTTTTGCTCAAATTTAAGTTTTTTAAATACTTATTTGAGTACTTATAATGATATTTTGTAGTGCTTTTTTAAGCGCTTATTTTAAAGATTTTAAATTCTATAAGTCCCGAGCCTTATAATTTATTAATAACTTATTAATATTCTTTTGTATTTAACTATCTGTTTCTAATTACCGTTTTCAATAAATATAATGTGATTTTGATGTTATAACTACCTTTTATACTTTAATATTTATATTATAGAATAATGTTGTTTTGTTATTACTTTTTTGTGCACAAATACATTTGTATAACCAGTAGTCTACCATTTGATTTTTCAAAAGGTTGGAAAATAATGAATAAACAGTAGGTATGCAACTCAACATCTACTTTAAAAAAAAATCAAGTGTTTTATTTATATTATACATACTTAATTTATATCCTACTTCAAAGCTTATGCATTATGAGAACAAGTTCCCAAGAGTATTTTAATGAGGGTAGCATATTTATTCACACCCAGTCCCCACTAAACTATTATAAACATATTTCACAAGTGCTTGGGGTCGCATACATTTTTGAAATGCCATACCTGACGAATACTTAATCACATTTCTCTCTAGTTATTTCCTTAATAAAACTATAATTTACTCTCCAAATTTTAAAATAAGAAAACAAATACAAGTGGTTTTAGCAGTTTAATTTACCACGTATTGCCCTACATAAATATACAAAAAAATCTCTTACAACAGTTATATTAGTTTTTTAAAAGTAATTGTTTAACTTTTAAACAAATAATACGAAATATTTCTTAAAAATAAATTTTCTAATATAATAAAATAATTATTAAATAAACCATAGGCATATTAATAATTAAAACAATAATTAACTGAAATCTATTTTTATCAAACGTTTTAAAATTATGTACCTACTAATTAATTGATCTATGATAAATGATAACACCGTATAATTAGTCAAGTATTTATACTTAACTTAAATACTTTTGAAAATAAGTTACTTCATTAAATATTATTCAAATATGAAATAATAAATTTAGATTAATGTTTATAAAACATAATCTAATATATAAAGCGGAAAAAAAAATTAATTTATCTAATAAAAATCTGTTATTAAGAATGAATAATAAACTTATTCATAGAATATTGCACAAGTCAAAAATATGTCTATTATAATACAATAATATTCTAAAATAATAAAATGACGCTAAGAAACAATTTCATAAAAGAACAAATTGGAAAAACTATTTCACTCTTTTTAAATATTATTTATAATAATAATCATAACATGACTATTATTTGATATTTGTAAAATTATATCTGATGGATTTTATTAAATTAAAATATAAGCTTATATTTTATTAAAAGCTCATAAGTTATAATCAACAACTATATAGTTGGAGTAAATTATAGTTTTTGCAATACCTACTATTCTTATTATTGACGTTTAACAAGGTTTCCACGCTTAAAATAGTTTGATTGCATCGGTGGAAGGTCGACAAGAATGCAGCCCAACAAGAGTATGGATTTACTCGAGTTCGGTTTAATTATGAGTTAAACTCAACTAACACGCCAGTTAATATGCAATGAATAAACGAATGGAATAATTTTACGCGTACCTATATTCAAGCCAGCAAAAAAAAAACTGTTTAACATTTACATTAAGATTCTTCTTTCTAAAAAAAACCTGTCTTGTACCAACGATGTTTAACGTCTCGGTTACGCACATAAAACAAGTCGTTATAAAATATAGCATGTTAAAACCTAGCCCAACAGTTATGTGGAAAAATAAAAGATTCGAGTTGGTAAGTTAACTTAATATAATTTAAACCAACGATACAAGAAAAAAATAATATTGAATATATACTTTTTTTGTGTTTCTTATATTTTAAGTATAAGAGGAAGTATTTGGCTTTTAATATTCATTTTAACATGGAAATAATATTGAGTCTTCTACACAACATCGTTAATAAGCACAAATTCACATTAGTACAACGAATAACGATTAGCGTCGCGGTAATGTTAACGACAGCGACGAACAAACTTCAAACAAATCACGACATTTCCTGGATCGTCATCTAATTATAAAATTGTATGATATTTTAAAATTCTGGGTAATATTATGATATTAACCTGAGACCCTATTGCTATGAGTATGAATATTCTAATATTATTATCGTTATAATATACACTACGACGAAATCGCAAATACAAACCAGCAGCCACTGGGAACAAAGGAGAAACACTACAAACGCGTGTCTAGACTATCACGTGGCGCTATAACCGTATAGTTTGTGTACCATACGCCACCCGAGCAACGCGGAAAAGATGCTGCCGACTTTTCCTCGCCGCCGACCGAATGGCGGATTCAGCGGACAGCAAGCATGTATCGATCGGGTGGTAGCCGACCACGACCGAACTACCGCTGCTGCCGTCGGTCATCGCTTTTGTTCGATAAGGTTTGTGATGGAAGGAACGACGATGTGGTGGGTGGAGTTAGCGTCGGAACAACCGGCTCGGGTTCATAAAACGACGAGCAGCACGCCGCCGCGACGGGCACGGATGAACATGACATGGACAAATTATCACCTCCTCTCACCCCAACCTCTTTATCCACGGGCTGTTTAATAATACAAACGACAGTCGTACATTGCAACTAGCTATAACTCTTTTTCTTTTATATAATATAATATATATTTAATTATTTCCTCATCAGGTGTGTGTAGTTGTGTGTTCTTCGCGGGAATCGATCTCATTTCTCAGCCGTATAATGCGATTAATAGGTATGCGTCTGTCTCAAAGATAATTATATTTAACACTTGTATACATGCAAGAGTTTTCTTGTAGGCTTTTATATCCCCGATTACGATTTTTTGACGGTAGTCCTACGGTAACAAAGATTTTTGTTGAAAAAAAAATAAGACGACAAATTACACGTTACACTACACTACTGTTATAATAACAATATATATATTATGTTATACCTTGAAATATTGTTTTAACTCGAGTGATGCTTGTAAGTTGTAATAACCAAAAATGTGGGGTAAGAGTGAATAACTAATCCAAATGAAATATACTATAACTGTAACATTATCCGTGACGTTTGAGCAAGTCAACACAACGTAGAATCTATTAATTCTATTATTTTTAATGGGAAATTTGCCAGGTAGTTCTCTTCCCTATTAGAAAATAATCGATATCTTGTAAGTATCATAATAATGATTAGGAAGCAAAATTTAACACTATAGGGCGGATAAAATTTCAGGATATCGAGATCCTTCGTTGCTGGCGACACTCGTACAGTTGTATACAACTGTGCATTATTACTAATAAAGTAATAACTAATAAGTTTTTAATATAGACATTAAACGGTTTTACGAGTCTAACAACTTAACTTAAAAACATTAAACAAACTGATCGAGTTCCAAGTTACCTAAAATAATACAAAATAACGTATCTTATCAAAGTATCAAAACATTACAGAACGAAAAATAAATGAACAAAATTCAATTTATTTTTACATAAAGAATATTAAAATAATATTATGCATAATTGTGAAATAATAATAAACAAACTTATAATAGGTACAATGATACCTATTATGACACTACATTATCAATACCTACACTATTTTAATAAAAAAATTACTCATCAATTTCATAAATCCTGTAAACTTAACTATACTATATACATGATTCCAAGTTTTCACATCATATACAAAAACGAACAAAAGGAACTTTTTTCACGACCTCAACTATGCCATATCATTTTAATTTTTTTTTTTTTAAACATTGTTATGAATATTATTATCAAATAATATGTTTTTAAAATATTTACATTAAACCTTCCTTGCTTAGCGAGTAACTTGTTGATTTTATCTTTGAGCCAAAATAATTAAATTAAATAGCTCATTAACAAGGTAAAAAGATGTGTGATTAGTGACATAGATTTAAAATTTAAATAACAACTTGGGCTTAAAAATAACAGGAAAATTTAGGATTATAAATTGGGATTCATATACCCAATAGAATAATAAACAATACAATCATTCTAAAGACTTATAAACAGTGTGTTTAGCAATTACTTAAATTTAGAAATCATTTGACATAATAAGTTATCTGTTTATGATATATATAAATAAAATGTATGTTTTTTTAAATTTCAAAAATCTTTTAGTTATTGTGAGGATAATAGTTTACTGTTTACTATATTACTGTTAGTAGTTTATCTAAACTCTAATAAATAAAAATAAATATATAATATTAGGTATAGATTAAAAATTTATACCAACAACAATATTTATGTTTAAACACATAAAATAAATAATAAATTTCAAAATCATAAAATAACTTATAACTAGGTATGTACTTTTACCTACTAATTAATAATGAATAACAATCTATATTATTAATTAACATAAACGATGGTACTAATGTATAAAAACTTATGAAAAGTATAATTCAAAATACATATAACTTCAATTATTATTTAAATATATTTTCAAAAGGTAATATTAGTTTAAAACTTTGAAACAGCTTAATACTTAACTATTTATATCATTACTAAAACTTGTTTATTTTGACTCTGTACAGAGTATTCTGTACTATAAAAGTATAAACTAATTTATTTTTATTTATACTTTCAAGTTATAATATAATATTATAACTAATATTAAATATTTGTATAAAAGTCATCTAAAAATATTTAGTATTTTATTATTTTTTATTTGTATAATATTTTATGAACACTATATAGTATATATTCAAAATCCAGAAATATAGAGCATTAGATTAATTATTTCGATTAGATATTATTACAGTTAAAACAATTTTAGACTAAAAATTGAAGTTCCAGTGAATAAACTTTTTTAAATATTATTATTATTTTTAAAATGTTATTTTTGATAATATCCAAAATACTAAATTAATACTACATAATATTAATTTACTAATACTTATCGGCACTTATCTAACTTTTTTCCAAACATTTATACAGAATAGTGGTTTACCTATTATTACTTAAAATGTTATTCATAGAACTATTCTTTATGTTTAGTTTAAACAAAATTTGTGATATTTCTCACATTTATTTCTAAATAATTTTTAAAAATTTCATATTATTGAGTAATATAATTGTCAGGGGCACAATTTCAATGAAAAAACTGGGGTTGCTGAAGTCACTCTAATTTTTTTTTTCATGTTTTTATATTATTATTTTATAGATAGAATGCCTGTTACTATTAAAATCTAAATTAACATGAAACTATGTTATGGGTGCTAATTTAAAATTTAGGGGAACTAAGCAATAAGCATACTCAATTTGTACTCATGATAATTATTTTTAAACATAATATAATAATAATATAATATAATCATTAATCAGAAGTATAATCTGTGTTAAGTTAATAATCTATTGATAGGCGATAAGACTTATGAATAATTTAGACCAATTACTATACCAGAAAGAAGTTTCTAAGAAAAACAAGTAAAATAACTCTGCAAATACTCTCCACCTCAAAGTTCCATTCAGAAACTAAGAGTAAGAGATTTTTTAAAAAATGGTATAGAAAATGAGTGTTTATATTTTAAGTAATTATCTACATATAAAATATTCCGCTGATAATAATTATAATAAAATATATATTGTTTCAACATAAACAAAAAAAAAAACAGAAAAACACTTCTTTATAGCATCAATTATAGAACAATCAACATTAAATGCATATACATTATATTATTTATATTTATTTAGGTTAATGACATGCCCAAGTCGTTCAGTGGCTCATCAACACTCATCCCAATCATCAATACATATAAATATTCAGTAAAGTAGTTGTAAATATTGTGATAATTACATCTCCTGTTATCATATACTTTTCTTTATCTCGATATGCTCAGCTAAGTATATGTTAAAAGAACCACTATGGAGTCAATACATTAAGCCAATATGGATCCTTTGTTGATATTGTAAATATATACCTACTCTCCACTTACTTGTTATCTTTCTTCTAATGGATATATAATTTTGTAATTATATGTAGTTATTACTTATTAGTAAGTAAGTTACATTATACTATTATATTATCAAAAGGGTTTGCCTGTATATATATAATAATTAAGAAAAAAAAATTAATAATTTCAATAAAAAAAAAATTGTTAGATTTTAATAAGTAATTTAAAATGAACTAACATCATAAATGATTTAGAATTTTTATTTTTAATTAATAGATTATTACAATACTATTGTAATTTTATACACCTACCTAGTAGTACTGCAGAACATTTTAAAAGATGTAAATCAATTTTATAATAATTTTTAATAAAAATAATAATATTTAATATAGGTACTATGGGTACTATTAAATAATAAGATAGAATTCTTAAGTACCTAACACACTTTTTTTGCTTATGATATATCTTTTACTCTCATATTTTATCAATTTTAATTTCTATAATTTATGAGTCTTAATTAAAATATTAATAGCCTATAGGTTAATAAGTAATAACTTCATATAAAAACCAAATATTGCTATGTTGATAATTATTTTAATCACTGAATCATAATATTTTTTTTAATGCCTTAATTATTATTTAAAAGAATATACATACAAAATAATAAGTCAATGGTAATTAACATTAGAGTACATACCTATAGACTATATCAACTAAAGTACCTACCTAGTAGTGTTGGACATACTACATACAAAACCGTGAAGGCATAAAGAATTCATTTTTAAAAATTTCTATCCATAAGTTGGCAAAAGAAATTTAATGAAAAATTCACAAAATGAATAACATTTAAATTATTATTCTATATATTATGTCATGATAATGTCTAAGGAATGAAAAAAAAAAAATGACCGTGACACCTGGGTTTTTGATAATAATATCAAAAATCAAATACAGTAGAACCTTGATTATCATTGTGTTCGCAATTAACCGTGCTCACTCTTCCAAAAATTTAAAATTAAGTATGGACTATAATTGTATAACATTATTGTATATATCTTTTAATTATAATTAAATAAAAATTTTCAAAATGTTATTATTATAAAATTGTACCTATGTATTTCTAATTATAATAAAATAAAAAATTACACTATTATAAAAAGTCTCGATTAACCGTGGTTTTCATTTATCCGTGTAACCCCCTACCCCGCCATTAACTCGGATAATTGAGGTTCCACTGTACCATAGTTTTAGAAACATAGTTAAGCACAAGATTATAAATAAAATACTATATTTCATACATAAAACTATCTCACATTGCTAGAAAAGTTTAAAATAACTTCCAAATTAATTATTCTTAACATCAACTAATTGATTGAGTAATCAAGATTGATAAAATTATTTTAAATTATAGACCTTAAGTGCCTATTATAAGGCTAGGTATAACATTAATCTTTGTTTAAGATCAATAATAAATATAGTTAAATTGTTAAATATATAGCTAGTTCCAACATTATCATCAATCAAATACTAACTATATTTTATATCATTTAATTTGAATAATACTATCATGATTATTAGTAAAAAAATATCATTGTTACCTAATAATCTAATTTAATTTCAGTATAAATGTAACCAACAATGTAAACATGAATAATATATATCTTTTTAAATTCTATTTACATAGTCAGAAGTTAATATCAATATCATTTCTAATATTATGTAGACCTACTCTTAAATGAAGCAATGTTTAGATAATTTTAATTGTCATACATATAAATGTTTATTTTATCAAGATGTATTTTATAATAAAATTATTTAAACGTTTTAAAACAAATTAATGATTAATAATATTAGATATATTGAGAAATCTAGAACAATTCATAGTACCTATACTACTCATTAAAATTATGTAAGAATATCTTTTTTATTTCATGTCAATTAGAAAATTTAAAATAATTTAAATACCTAAATCGAGTAATTAAATTAATATCGATTATTATACACAAATTAAAAACAAATAATAAGACTAGTACCTATGTAATTAAACTGCCAAATTTAAATTCAATAATTATTGAATATACAATTATGATTATAATATGTAGAACGAAGGTATAAAGAAACCAATTGTATTTTGGTTATTACAGGTGAATAAAATAGATAGATACCTACTTAAATTCTGATTCATTAAAATATTAATTCATTATTAAATATAATTTAACTATTGACAGCAGGTATGTCCTCCAATTTTTAAATAAGTTATTGTTAAATTTATGATAAGTAATTAATACAAACTAGCTTACTTGCTTACTAAAAGAGTGTGTTATCAATAAACAAAATTAAGAAAACTGAATCAAATATAGATAATTAGATTAACCATTATCTTGCTTAACTACATACTTGATATTTTAATCAAATTATATAAATACATAACTATAAACTTTAAATAAGCACCTACTGTCCATTGAATTAAGATTTATCTTAGAAAAGATCAATGACAGAGGAAATGGCATATTGTTTTTCTATAGGTAATGGGTTTATTTACTAATATCTACTATGGATGGATATAATATATATATATACAAAAAGATATATATCATTTTTGAATTCATTAGATACCAAATATATAAATTAATGTATATATATTTTTAATAGTATAAATTAATATGTTCCAACCTATACTCTATTCAGTGGAAGAACATACTGAGATCTGACAAAAATTTGTTCTTCTATGTATTCCTATATTATACACCTTGCCATAATGGAACCAGTCTCAATTGCAGTGATGCTTGAGATAAAGTATAGCCTTTTACTCGGCTTATTAGCTATCTACATACATGGATATTATGCTAAGTTATACAGTTTGATTTTTTATAACATGATGATCATAACAATAATAGTAATAAAACGCAAGTATTGTATTGGATATTATCTATTTAAGGTAACAATTAACTATCTAGCCAATACTAATAGCATTAGTATATAAGACATTTCAAAAATGTTTAAAAAATTGTTTGTTGGTAGCACCTTAAATATTATTATTTTAACTAATCCAAAGTAAATTAATGGCTAAATTTAGCACTTTTAGAAAAATAAAGGTGATAACAAAAATAATAGTTCTTAATAAAATGTTATTTAGGTATGATTTTAGAATATCCAATATTATTTGTATTTCCTATGTAGTTAAATACTTATCTACATAGTATAACATTATTATAAATGTGATAACTTATCACA
Source organism: Rhopalosiphum padi (assembly GCF_020882245.1). NCBI lineage: Eukaryota > Metazoa > Arthropoda > Insecta > Hemiptera > Aphididae > Rhopalosiphum > Rhopalosiphum padi. The sequence goes on from NC_083598.1 coordinate 54,835,505, forward strand.
TAAATATTTAATACAATAAATATGAATTAATCACATACTAATAAACAATGCATGTGTTTATCTAATATATAACACATTGCTATCAATATTTAATCAATACCTCATTTAAAATTAATACAAAGTACCTACCTAAATAAAAATCAAGGCTTAAAGTTGTATCTGAAGGTAAATTGATAATAATATACTAAATAATAGGTACTCGTGTTAGGGTATGGATTACCTGCAGCGTCTAAACATGGAGTGATGCTGCCGTGCTGTTCCACTATCTATAGGCTCAAGACGCTGCAGAAAAATCTTTTCTTACCCACTTTAAAAATATCTATTGAGTTGGAACCAAGAAAAAATAAATACAAATAAAATCAGATAGCTATATTAGTTGATATAGAAAAATGTTTATAATATATATCAAACTATACACCTAGATAGGGTTTTTAAAACATACCAATAGTACCTAAACATATTCTATAAGATCAATGGTAAAAAGATTATCACTCATTGAAAATTGTTCTGTAATACTTATCATATTTAAAAACCATTTGATTAACATACTATTTTACAACTATAAATATTCACAAATGACACTTTTTACAAGGTAGTGCAGTCTCGAACAAACCAAGCCAGATATCAATTTATGAAACCATCAAGTATCGACAGAAAACACAATACCACATAACTATTTTATGTTGTATACTTGATAAAACAACAAGCTATGTGAGTAATAAGTACATTATAAGGTGCTCTACATATATGTATTAGAGTTGTGATCACTCACTTCGAGATCTTCATACGATTTGAAGGAAAGAATGGCAAATCCGTCGACAACATCCTCATCAAACAGAGTGGTTTCCTTCTTTTTTCTACGACTCGGCGGCGGGGGCCTCTGCGCCTTTTCTTTTGTGGTCAGTTCGTCTTCTTCGCCACTGTCCAGCTCATGTTTCTTAGCGTGCATACGCTGAGCCCGTTCACGGCGCTTACTGCGTTTGATACGCTGCTGCTTTATATCCGTTTCCATGTTATCAGGACACGTCAGTCGTCCAGCACACAACAAACTTGTACCCGTCGAACGCCGGTCGGCCGGTCATCGCGAACGGAAAACAAATATCGGCGGAACCCTCTACTCGTCACATCATTCGAAAATTATCAAAAAGTAATAATTCGGCGGGGATACAATAAAAACACGCACACAAATCTGACGACGAATTACTAATATATATAATTTAATAATTATATCACGAGACGCGAGCGTAGATCATTGGCCCGTGCGGTGGCTGTACACGATTGCGCGTGAGAGAATAATACTATTATCGTTGGCAATCAGACGCGCGGACGGGTTAGCGGCGGCGGCGACGTCGTATCGTCCGTCCCTCTAGCGTACGACATCACCGCCGGGACCGGTGCTCTACGATCGGATATTATATTTTTGCCGTGATGAACTGTCGGTGACGGCGATGGCGTCAAACGGCAGCGGAAACGAGCAAAGACGAAGAGATCTACGGCGACGGCGGCGGAGCGATAACGCGAACGGGGCAATTGATTTAACAAAACACACGCACACACATACAAACACGTACACAGACACGGGCGCGAGAGACGTCAGTGGTGGTCGGTCGGATACGGGGACTGGGGAGAGGACGCGCGCGCACACACTCACTTGTCGCCGTAGTCGGTTTTCGGTCGGGCACGTAGTAGTATTGGAGAGAAAAAAAATAATAATAGTAATAATAATAATAATAATAATAATAAAGGATAGAAAAGAAAATAACGCACTGTCTGTCTCGCTTGCGCGCACGTCAGTCGTCGACGGCCGTGGACAGTGAACGCGACGGTAATAATCGCACGACAGAGTAAGTTGCTGCAGCAGCCCGAGCCCCGAATGACGGGAAAAGCGCCGCCGCCGACGGCTGCGTGGTTGGTACGCACTGGGCGAACGCCGTCCACCGTACAGTGTGGCCAATTAAACGGACGCGAGTCGTCGTAGCCGCCACACGATCGCGCGACGTTCACCAATCGCCAGACCCTTATTAATATTATATTATACACACAATATGTATGGGTAATTAATATTATATTATTATTATAATATCATGATCTAGACCAGACTAGTGACTACCGGAGTACCAGACGGCAGACCCCAATCCGTAGCAGCGAGACCGTGACGTATGGCTTGTCTGTTCGACTCGTTCGTCGCACTCGGCAACACGCGGTAGCCGGTAAATTATGATTTATGAGTATCCACTGTTCCGTAATATTTACACTTACGAGTTGTAACTTTCAACTTATATTCTGCGTTTAATGTTTTTTTATCAAATGCGTCATGCGACACGTATACTGTTAGTTTCGATCAACTATTTTCTATTACAGTACGTTCTTCTCTATGTCTTCTGAATTTTAATTTGATTCCGTTCATTGTAATTCAAAATTATAAAAACGTAACGATGAGATTTATTTATTAATCCAGCTATAACATTTGAGGAATTTTAGTGCACTCAATAAATATTGAAATACCAATAATTTTCTTTAATTTATCAAAACCCACGCATGATGCAGCTCAATTAACATTTAACGCCACAGCTTCTTTTTTCCTCGTGTAACGGTGTAACTACCCTAAAACCGTATGTGATATAGGTAGTAGTCAGTGGAGTCTACTAATAATTCCCAAACAACCATAGAAGTAAAAGAAAATTTAAAATGCTCTAATCTTTAAATCTTAAGGTGGCTCATGGAAAAAATGTGACGAAAAATCCAATCCCTATCTACCTAATTGTTACTTATTGTAAGGTGGTCAAAAATCCCAATATTTTTTAAAATAATTATAAGAAAACTAACAAAAACTGGAATATTTACACAACATTAGTTTTTTGAGAATAAAGGTAGGAATAAGTTGTTGGTTATAGCTTATAGACTATTTAGTATTGTATCGATTTCATTAATTAAAAGTTAGCATTTTATTGATATAGGTTGTATACATTTTAAAATATTTTGACTCTTTTTAAATTATTTATACTTTATAGTCATTTGAATTGTTTTTATTTTTTAAATTTAATTCGATGTTAAATAATTTATCATTAATTCATATTATGTTTCTTGACTCATCAATTAACCATTAAAGTGATCTATTGAATGACGAGAAACACTCGAAACCTGCCTATTGGTAGGTTACAGCAGACCGAGTATTACTGTTTTCGTTTCTGCATGTGTTCATTGAATTATTATTTATTAGGTAAATTGTAACGCAAATATTGTCACTGCGATATTGATTAAATATGTATATTAATTTACCTAATTATATTCTAGAACAAAAAGTTAAATTTAAATTTGTTTTATTATAAAGCAGTATGAAGAACATAATATAGGAGAATGGAGATTAAAAAAATGTATGCCATGAATTATTTAAAATAAGACAATTCAGGTTTACGAGAGCGATTTTCTCAGAGGTTTAAATACATGTCGAATAAGGCGCCAATAGGCAATAATAGTCTCTGTCCATATATATACATATTATATTATATTATAGTACTTAGTATCTATAATCTATGCACAATATAATATTATTTTATTTAATCAATCTTAACTTTTATGAATTATCAGCCATTACGCATTTTTAAATGTTATAGTTAGGTAGTTTATAATTGCGGAAAAAATCGAGTTGTCATTGTAAATATACAATCCCTATTTCCCCAAATGTTATCCAAAGGTAAACAAATATTAGCAGCTATATATAGGTACACAGTGTCACAGTGTCCCGTGAGAATTTACCCATTACGATATCTCCTAAAATAATGGAGACATCATAATTCTGGGTTTTTTAAACAGAGAGAAGAACTACAAATATTTCATATTTTTATTTATTTATTTTAATGTTTTGGTAAGAAATTAAAAAAATTATATACTTTTATTTAATTATTTTCAATACAATTGAAGATTCAAGATAGGTAGCCATTATGTAGGTAGAGTTCATTTTTCTGAAAATTTTGACGTTTCAACAATTTAATTTCATTAATCTCCTGATTTTTAATAGTTTTTTTAGTTTCGAAAAAAATTGCAAATTATTAAATACGATAGTGCCATAATTAGGGCTGGGATTTAGGTATATGTAATGAAAATGGCCAGCAAAATATATAGTATAAAATAAAAAATATGTAATAAGAAACATTTTAAATTATGTTAACTTTTAACGTACAAAATTAAAATAAAATTCTAATTTATTTTTGAATTATATACAATTAATTGTTTTTAATTTCTAATCAATTTAATTTAAAAAAGGTGGGCAATTGAGTATCGCTCTGCTGTATAGTAGAGATAGGGAATAGGTCACTATATAATGGATGTGTTAAATTTGAATGTAATGACAGATATCATTGTATACAAAAAACGATTCTAAACGGAGATAATTAGTAGGATATATTATTACCTATATTTAAATTGTAATATATCGTTATTTTACACGGTTTTGTAAAAAATTAATTTCATACGCTTAAAAAAATTTTTCTATATTGACGCTGGAGTTTTTTTTTTTTACAATTACTTGAAGGAAAACTTATGAATAACCTTGTATTGGGTTTTTTAACATTAGATATAAATCACAAAAATTTTATGAATTTTCAACTTCAAAATTCCTTGCAAATTGTCGAGATTTTGACACATTTTGTAAACATTTGAACTTACTATCTTGACTAATGATTTTTGATTTTTTTTTTTTTACTACGATAAGTACAACTTATAATAAACCTTGTATTAAATTTTAAATTTTTTGGAAAGCCACATTTTTTTTATCAGCATTTCAAGAAAAAAAATTTAGAAAAATGGAAAATTTCAATTGTCTACAAATAGCTTAAAAAATGTCAAAATATTTTGAAAATTTAATCGTAAATAGATAACTCGAATTTTAACATCTGGTTAAAATTTCAAGTACTTACAATGAATCGTTTTTGAGTTACAGCAAAATAAAAAATTGATTTTGTCATGCAAAAACTGATTAAGCGTAAAAATTTCCATTTTTCCGTTACTTTTTTAAGGTTTTTTCTGACGCATTTGAAAATTATTGACACCCCAAAGTACCAACTAGATGAATTTTCCTTTTTAAAGAGGAGCTGAAGTCAAAAATCAAAGCATTATTTCTACTACAAAACGTGATGACAGACACAAAAAAAAAACACACATGTTAAAATTAGTATTTAGACGAAATATGTAAAATGAAAAAATATACTAAAAAATAATTTAGTCTAACCTAATAGTAACTATTATTATTATTGACACACACTGCAGGAGATTTATCAGGAGGAGAGACACTAAAATCAAACTGTGCATTAAATTTAAAAACAAATAAATCAATACTAAAGTCAAAATATTAACGAAAAGTTTATGTAAAAAATAATAAATAAGGTTCCTTTATTTATTTATCCAAAATTATATTTTAAGTCCGAACTCCGAGGGGGAGTGAATGCCTCGTCTCAGCCGCTCTCCCGACTATGAGTTTCGAGTTTTTGACCGAGCTGACAAATAGTCCGATAAAACTACAACTACGTGATAGTTCAAGTTCGTTTTGAATTTTGAAAACGGAACGGACCCATAGTAACTATATGATGGAACATAGTGACCGATTGACCGAAGTGACCACTCAAGTTCTTATTGACAAACCCATGTTCTATACGCCTTCCACAAATTTACTGTAACAAAAAATCCTCACCTGATGGTCAAAACTTGAAAAAAAATTTTAATATGATTATCACGTTTTATTTTTAATAAAACGATAATTGTCATTTACAATATAATATAAGAGTATAATAATAAATATTATTAGATATTTTGAAGTCATAGGTAAGTCATAGTTATTAAAATTTAAATAATTGAGTTTCATTTACAAAATAATTGCGAATTTTATTCTTTTTAACGATTATCATCAAAATTGAAATTTTAAGCCAAAGGACATAGGTGATTATCCAAACAAATTGTGTACATGTACTACCTATGTGTCTATATGTAGTTATTTAAGCATTTTTGATATTTTTGAATTGTTATAAGAAGGAACTATGTGTTACATTTTCAGTTTTTTAACGGAAAAATTAATATTGAAAACCCTAAAGGTCATAAATAAATAAGTGCATGATTTTTAATTTGTTACAATTTTAATACGTATTTGTATCAAATTATATTTACAGGCCTTAGCTATTTCAACGTCCAGTACAAGAATTATTTTTGTAACCATCCTTTTATAAGCGCTCGAGAATTGGGCAACGATTTTTATTATTATATCCGGTAATTAGGTCACCATTAAATTTTTAATTTTTATAAAATAATATTTAATATAAGAGTTCAATCAGAAGTTTATTAAAATTAGAACCGTAGGAACGCTAGGAACATTAAAAGCCAGGAAACTTCAATTTGAAAACATTACGATATATTCTTAATGAATAATGAAATTAAAAAATATGAAGGGAAAAAAGGCAGATTTGAATTTGTAAAATCTGTGTCAAATTATTTAAAAAAAATAATTTTATTTTTGTATATAAGAAAAAAAATTAGTTACTAAACATAATAACATACTTGTTTTTTTGTGTTAAATATTTATGGCCCAATCTCCGGGTAGTAAAAACTAAGCTAATATTTTATATGAAGCAGGTTGATAAAATGTGACACAATTTCCGACCACCCCATTTAATAGCAGGTAGAATAAAGAAGCTTCTTACACGCTTTTATAATTTTGGCGATTTAGCTGTATTGTCGCGGCATTTGAATGAATTTAAAAATGGCCCTGCACATTTATTTACCTAATTTAACATATTTAAGTATGAATTGTTATAAATATCAAATAAAATAAGTTATCGAAGTATCAAAGTCTAGTGAGCACTTTCTAATCAAGAGAGGTCTGCAATTCGCTAAGCCGTTTTTAAATCAATAAGTTTTGAACAAAATTATGTATTCATGCAAATTCCAATTCCAATTGGAAGCTAACTACACGCGATTGTTTCATTGTAATTGGGTAGTTCAATCTAATTTTATATTCAATTATTTTGTACTAATTTGTTTGGATTGTAATGCAATTTGCATACCTACAGTATTTATATTTTATAATACCTACTTTCAAATCGCAAAGAAGCATACATTTCATGTTAGTGATTATAGTTAAAACAAAATGTATTTTTCTTTTATAATAAAGTACTTATTTTGAATTTTTATTTAAAGAAAAAATTGAACTGTATCTAATTATCATTGAAAATTATAATAATTAAATAATATGAATACTTATGTGTTTTTTATTTTTATTAAATGCTTCATAATTTGTGAACCACAGATATCGGTTACATCTTCAACAAATACAAATAAATTTAAGTATGTTTTGACTCTATTGTCTAGTTAATTATATTTTATTATACCTGAATATTAAATAAATTTATAACTGTTTCAAAGTTCTTATGGAAAAATAGAATGGAATTCTGAATTTGAAAATTTAGCTGTAGATATAACATATAAATGGAAAGATACAGCTACCTGCTTGAATTTAATACTTGATCATTTTCATGATAGTATATTAGATAAAGCATTTTATAGAGCTATTGCTGGAATACCAATATTTAAAGTAATACTGAAACAAAATAGTTTATGTTACATATTTATTTTAATTATTAGTCTTTTGAAAATAATTTATAGACATTAGTTGATGACTCAGAGGATCTAATGTCTCCAAATTTTCAAACCTGGCAAATATTAAATAATGTTAGAAAAGAAGGATGCAATATGAACATAATATTTATCCTAAATGCTGATCAAACAATGAGATTACTAAAATTTAGCGATAAGTAAATGATTTAATTATCATCTAAAAATGTAATTAATAACTATATAAGGTGTAACAAGATTATTTGACAAACTTCCATTACAAATTTACAAATGTTACTACCTATATTTGTTAAATAGTCCTGTTACATCCTGCATATTATAAGTAGGTATTCTATTTATAATAATGTATTAGTTACCAAAGCTTAACTCTAAGTAGGTATTTTGTATTTGTAGAACAAACTAAATGTATTATAGTATTGATAAAATTTATTTATGTGTTAATTCCACAACATTGTGTTTAATACTTACCAGTCGTCAGCCACAGAGTATATTATACTAACAAATGTTTTTAAATTATTATTTTATTTGATGGTGATAGGTATTAGGTACTTTTTAGTTTTTTATATAACTAATAATAATAAATGAGGAAGAAAAATTCATACTGACAAAATAGTTTTAAGTTAACAAATAATAATAAAATGTAGGCTGTGGACTGTAATAATCTAAAAAAATTTAATTCAGATAAAATAACAATGAAAATCAATTTTTGGTGACACATTTAAAAAAATAATATACAATGCATTCTGATAAATTGGAATACCTATTTAAATTATATCTAAACCCAATATATATTTTAATAAATATATAAAGTGCAAATATTATAACTAAATGAAAAATATACTATACAGCATTACACAATTTTCAGGCATAGAATGTTGGATTTTAGGACTAAATTTATGTTATTACATGATCGTAGACTTTTCACAAAGCAACATCATACTATATGGACAAAAATTATAAATGTTGTGTTTATTAGAAAATATCGTTTTAAAGAAATGTATGAGTTATCCACTGTTCCATATCCTGCTCCAATCAAAGGGACATTGGTTACACTAAGACTAGATATATGGAATAAAAGAAATTTTCAAAAAAAAACGGATTTATATATAGACAAAGTATCAGATTTACAAGGAAATTCACTTAAAGTAGTAACTTTTAACTACATTCCATCTGCAATAAAAAATGCATTAATAAATGGAAATGATGAAAATTCTGGCTATAAGAAGGGCTTAGAAATTGAGGTGTAATCATAAAAATGTAATAACATTTTAAAATAAAATTTAATATTCTGTTGTTTTAGGTTCTCAAATCACTTGGAAGTGCAATGAATTTTATTCCAGTTATATATGAACCACTAAATTGGCGTACTGAACAATGGGGTAAAAAACAAATTAATGGAACTATATCAGGATTGTTAGGAGAGGTGTGGTCTGCTCGTGCTGATTTGGCACTGGGTAATTTGCATTATACACCATATCATCTAAATATTTTAGATCTATCTATACCTTACAATACAGAATGTCTAACATTCTTAACATTTGAATCAAAAACAGACAACTCATGGAAAACTTTAATTCTTCCTTTCAAGTAAAAATATATAATAAATTATGTTAATAAATTAATATTAATATTTACACTTAATTTATTTTAGGTTAAATATGTGGATTGGCGTACTTATTACACTTCTTGTCGGAGGCTTTTTATTTTATGCTTTTGCAACGGCTCATAAACATATTGAAGATAGTGAAAGCTCAATTAAAATTATACAGTCGTGTGATACACAGAAGACAAAAATATTAGAAAACAAATCTGAACTATTTACAGAAAATAAAATAATTAAAAAATGTATAGATATTTTAAAACATAAAGTTAAATATCCAAAAATAACCAAGCAACAAAAATGTATCAACAACCATACAACAAATAATAAATTTAATCAACTCACAAACAAAGATGTAACTGGATTATACTTATTTGAAGACATAGAGAATAGTATTTTATATACTTATGGGATGTTAGTAGCTGTATCATTACCAAAAGTACCCACTGGATGGGCCATAAGAATTTTAACAGGGTGGTGGTGGATTTACTGTTTATTAGTTGTAGTTGCTTACAAAGCTAGTATGACGGCAATTCTAGCTAATCCAGATACCAGGTTATAAAATTATTTTAATAATACTCATTAATCATTATATTTTAATCCATTTAACAGGGTTACAATTGATACATTGGAAGCTCTTGCTGATAGTAATATAAATTGTGGAGGATGGGGAGAACAATCAAAAGAATTTTTCATGACATCGTTAGATAAAACTGGACAAAAAGTTGGTCAAAAATTTCAAGAAGTTTATGAAGTTGAAAAAGCTATTGATTTGGTATCTAAAGGACAATTTGCGTACTATGATAATATACACTTTTTGAGATATGTAAAAGTGATGCAAAATACCAAAACATATGAACAAAATTTTCAGTTAATTAATGGTATTCACAAATATTAATTTGTTATAAATATAAAATAAGTTGAACTATTATTTTGCCATATTAGTTTTAAATGATTTAAGCATTCCATTAAATTCAATTTTTAAATAATAATCTAAACATATTTCCTAAATTGTATTACAAAATTTAAAAAAAATCACTAATTAATCATAAAAATATGATTTATAATAATTTTAATTACTTTTATCTCATATATAGCTTATGAGTTATTATAATGACTATAACACTATAATATAGTGACTATATACTATATTATATTTATTTTATTATTTATCAATGGTATAATGGAAAATGTAATTTTGATATGAAATACAATATTATATTACAGTTTAAATTGTATTACCTAAGTTTAGTCCCAACAAAAATAAGTAATTATACTGAAGACTTCACTTTTAGTGAATTAACAGAATATTCAATAATATTAATACTAATTTACACAAATGCACTTTATTTGTGTTTTTTTTTCAATTTTTTTAAGGTACACTGAATGGTACAAGTAATGGAGATTTTACACTACACATAATGTCAACATGTATAATAAATATGCCAATATCATTAGGATTACAAAAAAATTCACCATTAAAGCCAGCAGTTGACAGATTCTTGAGAAGAGTTATAGAAGCTGGGTTAGTGAAAAAATGGTTAAATGATGTTATGTCAGACACAGTAATACTCGAAGAACCACAGCAAATTGAAGAAGTTAAAGCACTTATGGATCTTAAGAAACTTTATGGGGCATTTGTTGTTTTGGTTGCTGGTTATATTTTAAGTATATTGGTTTTGTTATTTGAAATTGGTTATTGGTATGGAGTGGTAAAAAAAGATCCACTTTATGATGAATATTCATTAAACTGTTATTATACACAGAAATAAAAGTAAAAAACTACAATATTATTTTATAACTTAGAACATAATGCTATATTGATGAAAGATTTTGAAATTATAATATAAACCTTAGTTTTGAAAACAAGAACATGTATTTAATTTATAATTACTTTAAGAGTTAATTAAAAATAATATACATTATTAATAAAACAAATGAAAATATAGTGATTCTACCGCCGTTTGAACCCATATTTTTTCCGTTCGTAAAATAGATCTGTTTTTGAACTTCCCAAATTTACAATTTTTGGACAGCCATCTCTCTGAAATAAAATAAACATTATGAACTTGATTCATAAAACTAATAATATAATTTGAAATATAATTTACATCTTTTTCTTGGACTGTACATTCCTTACAATAATATGCATCCGATACACCAGGTCCACCGCATATAACACATCGGCCCTGATATGAGCCATAATTGCACTCATCGCAAATGCGTACCAATGTACATGGTCTCACATATGAATCACATATTACACATTTACCATCACATTTTTCACATAATCGTCCTATAGCTGTTATAGAGGTAAAATGTGTAAATAAACGAATTGCATAATTGTATAATAAAGTACTATATTAGATAGATATGAAAATATTAAAAATATTATACACAATGCTTACCGACGCCGGGTTGCTTACGACAAAATATCAAGTCTGGATGATGTTTAGCCATTCTGTTGAATTACTGTTTAACGTCAATTAAATCTAATAGAATAATCGGCAAAAATTATATATTGGTTAAATCTAACCGGCTAGACCACGATTACGAATGAACTAATTAGTTATCACAATTCACAATCACACCAAACAACCAAACTTCCGTCATCCAAACAATAATATTTTTAAATGTCAGTGTCGCCAAAGTAAAACTGTACAATTGAAAATGATAAAAAAAAACAGAGTAACCAGCTTAAATAAACTTTATTTATCACAAATATTCAAAATCCGGCTCTTTATTATATATTGTTAATTGTTATAGAGTTTACTGTTATAGTATATTTATTATTTACTATTTAATATAATATTAATTAACTTTCTATTATTAAAAGTCGATTTTCTCATAAACTATAAAACGAAAAAGGAGGTATTTAAATATTTCAATGATAGTGCAAACATTTTTAAAAAATAAATAGTTTGTAACAATTTCACATCATACTCATATACATTCATACCCAAACTCCTTAACATAGTAATTAATAAATAATAATATACCTACAAAAACATCACCCAGTGTCACTTTATGTGCATTCTACTATTTATTTCTAAAACAAATACATTAAAATTTAGCACTAGCTCATCTTTCATTTCATTTCGTGTTGTAGAAAATGTTAAGTTTGGAAGAGTATTTTAATAAGTTGGTTAATTTATGTACCTACAGACTTAGATCATACATTATTAAAGAAATTTTGGAGAAAACTGAAATTCTTCAATTAATCGATCGGATAAACATTTTACTAATCTCAAAATATGATATAATATGATGTAATAATAAATAATGTCATAATGATAATATCATCATTGTATTATTGTCTTTCTTATTATTCTGAGTAGATATTTAAACCTATCAACAAAAATTGTTTTAATAATTAATTTATAGATATTCAACGTTTTTGAATTTTGATTTTGAATTTTTTAAATTATTAAAACATATTTTTTCTAAAATTGTATCAAAATCCAAATCCAATTATTTTTAGTTTAAAATGTATTATATAGTTTTTTGTATTATTTTATATATTTTTTCAGTGAATTCAAATTTTTACCCCTCCCCCCCCACAAAATTGTCTATTTTTTTTTGATACAGCTTTAATTACTCTTATAATTAAATAGTTCCATAATACTTTTGTATGGGCATGGTGTAGTGGTAGTGTTTGGACAGTCACTAGCTAAATAGTGCTGCGCCGCTGCTAGCTTTCTAATGGATCACCACCCGCACGTTTAGCTATGAAGTCAAGTCACATAGGTATATGGAGGAAATATACGTCCCAAAACGGCAAAAACCTACACTATACCGTATTTGGAATAGCAACTAACATACAAATTCCGCTACTCATGACCTGAAGTTTTGAAGCTTGATTAAAAATTAAAAAATTAAATAATTTTCTAAATAATATATGTTTGTTTCGAATAAAATAAAATAATATCTGATACTATAAAAAGTATATAATGGTATAAAATATTTATAAAGGTTTTAAAGGTATTTTTAAATTGTGTGTATGATGAAAGCTAAATTAATCAAAACTTTTTGGAGTAAAATAAAAAAATATAACTTCCGGAATCATAGTGTTGTTATTAAAATGACTGTTATAACAATATAATCAAACATAAGTATTAACTGTAATCAAGGCTGGATTAAGGGGGGGGGGGTCTAGCCGGGGCGAAAGCCCCTGGGCCCTTTAAAGTATTAAAGTAAAAGGGGCCCAACAATTTAAGGTTTTGAAAAGCATATTGTGATAGATTATAGTTAGTGAATGATACAATGATTGTAACGACCAATCAGAAATTCAGAATACATGGAAAATCAAGGAATATCGAAATGAAGGATAACGTAGCTGTGAACCCAAAATTATATAATGATTTTAATGCTGTATACGTATGTATTATAAATTATTATAAATATTATTTATAATCAATGGTCGTATTAGTTAGAACTTAGAACCCCATAATTTATTGTAGCGTGCAGTGTGAGAAAATTCTACTGAAACAAGCCACTTACACCTAACTTACAAGTTACATAAGGTACTCTTGAAATCTACTATGCAACAGAGGTAAACTAGTTGTTAACCCAAAATATTACTTTATGATATAATTATAGTAGAACGATATAAATAAGTAATATTGGTAATAACAATAACTATATAACTTAAACTTATTAATGTTAATATGTATTTTGAAAATATCAGAGTTCATAAAATATAATAATATATGTAAAAGTCCATACAATAATATTTTTGAATTACATCAAAATAATTAAAATTGTTATTTTTGTTTAAATATTTAATTTAAGCTTAATTGGTATTTAATAAGACTTTTTTCAGAGATTTTGTTTACAAAATAAATTACTCATGAAAAACATTCTACTAAATTGCCAAGCCTTGGATATACAAATTTCATTTCAATATTTTATGAATTTTTAGCCACAAAAAAAAATTGAAAATGTTCTTCATCAAAATGCTTATAAAAAAAATGTTTCTATATATGTATCTAGAATATTTTTAAATATAGCTTTACTAATAATTGTTGAGTAACCTTGTATCAGTTGTATACTTGTATCTTGTATTTTTAGTTTTTATCCCATTCGTCATTCATACAGTTTTATTGGCATTTATAAAACAACAATAAAAATAATTTTCTATAAATAGCTAAAAAAATATTTTGAAATTTATACTTTGTACAGAAAATAATAATATAAATAATTGGTGAAAATTTTAAGTTTCTAAGTTTCGTTTTTAAATCATAGCAAAATAAATACTTAGATCTATTATTTTGTCAAAAATTGGTTTAGCGAATAAAAATATAAAATCTACTTTTTCCTTGCATAATAATATAATAATTAATAGGTACCCATAATTTAAAATTGTTGTTATTTTTATGTATTCATATATTTTGCTTTTTGAATGATAATCATTTTTATGATACAATATACTTTATTAATTCTGTGTACATTTTAATTCATTAATTGTATAGTACAACGCCAATTCTATATGGTTTAACTATGACAATTTGTCACTGACAAATGCCATTGGTAATTTAAGTGATGGGTGGATGAAGACTGTAAAGTGAAGACACCTCCATGCTCTGGCTTAAAATTGGCATTTGGCAAAAACCTAGCTTAGAACTGTCTCAAGAGAGACTAGAAAATTTGAATTTGCTTATAATTAATTGTAAAAAAGGAATTGAAGTTGAAAGGGATGTTGTTAGGGATGATATTATACAAAATTGTTTTCATAAATTAATCTCTAGTAGGTTGACTTTAAGAGGACGTAGTACCCGCATGTGTTGTCTCCATCTTACACACGTGCAACATAGCAAATTTTCGTTCACCATTTTCAATATTGTATTATTAGTTTTGATATTAGAGTGAACTGACCTAATATAAAATTTAAAGGTAAGATAATTATCCAGGGCCCCAATTAGCCTTTTATTGATATTATTATTTTTAAGTAAGTTATGATCTTTTTGAAACTGAACATGTGAGTTCTACATCCTCTTAAGGCGGACAGGGAAAACCAACCATAGCAAACAACTTCAAGTGATACGAGGGTACTATAAGCACACAGATGGTTTTTGGTTTTGTAAATTGTTTAAGTTTGTGTGTTTGAGTGTTTGAAGTCTGTAAAAATCGAATTAAAATATTAAAATATTTTTGAAAGTTATTATTGAACCATTTCTAGTATTGTACCTATTCGTAGGAGTCGTAGGACGAGGCCAATAAATCGTTTATTTCTCATTGTATATTTGTAAATGTATTGCAGATTGCAATTTGCAATATATATATATATATATGCATTATGAACATACCGCAACTACATAAATTCATAAACCTTACCCGAGCTAGTAAACCATATAGCCATATAGGTACTAACTATAGTAACTTAATTATCCATATATAGTGATTTTATTAAATATTTGATTTGTCATTTGTTAATATAGTCTTTCTGTCAAGTATGAAACAAAATATTAAATAGTATTTAAGTTCTAAGACACTAAATTGACACACCCGCGTGTAAACCATAATTTATCACAATACTAATTTATCTTAAAAAAATATGTAGTACTTTTAGTTATGTAATTCCATTAGAATTATTCTGCAGGTTCCTCAAATAAATTAAAATATTATTTATTGAGAACTGATGTGATCTTACATTTTAACATTTTAATGTTTTAACAATATACGGTATAGGGTTGTTAAAAATGATCGTAGATACGTTGTAGTACATATTATGTTATTATAAATTATTATAATATGACTAAATATACTTATTATATTTAATTTGTAAACATACATTTTATTATTTTGATTTTATAATATCCATACGTTTTTTAAGTGTAGTTATTATTTTGTTTTCAAACAACAATATTAATGATGTCGACCGACATTAATAATTATATTGCAGTTTGGATTACTATTACTGATTAGTGCAGTTGTAGGAGTTTTTGAATAATACATTTTATAATGTTTTGGTCAACAATTTGGGAGTTCAATATTTTTACTATATTTCCTATATATATATTGCTCAAATGACACGAAATAATGCGCGTGTTTCACGATAGTGATGCAAAGACACCACGTACATGTGAACCTAGCCTAATCAAGGTCCGCATATATATTACATTATATACAACTTTTATTAATAATTATTTTTATTTTTTGGTGTTGGGAGGGGGTTGAACACCCCCCTAGGCACGTCTCTGGTTACACCAATATGATTTATAAATTGTAATGTATGAAATATAATATATGCGATTTTTGTTTGTCAAAACAATTCAATCAAACTACGTTTAACTAAAATAAAAATAAATTATATAAATTATATTTTTTATATAATATAATAAAATATCGCTATAGAAAATAAAAATTATAATAGTTTTTTTATACAATAATTTATCAATGAATTCAAATTTAACACATTTATTACAGTGAGTCAGTGAATGACAGTGACCTACTCAATTATGAGGTAGGTACACTGGATCGTAGACATATACGATATACTATATAGCGAGTCAGCAAACAACTTCCTTGTTTTTTTTGTTTTTTAAATTTATTAATTATTATTACGTGTTGCAGTGAAATATTACATACATATTATAAAATCAATATAATATTGCACAGTGGGTAGTACTTATATCTTATAATAGGGAATCTTAGGATAGAACTCTTTTTCACATATTTATAGTACATTTAGCCTCGAATAGAGAAAAATATTTTCTGTAATTACTAATTAGTTATGTCCTTTCACTAGCTGTTTCAAGTGTGATCTTAAAATAATATGGAATTTAATGGATTAACTAAAAAAAATTAAGATGGTATATACGTATAAATACTCGGAGTCCCGGATGATACTTCATACCCCCTCACACCCGGAAATACTGCTTTACAGCCCAGTACTGCTACGAACTCAAAATCTTATCACCGTTAAATCCAAAAAAATATATAATCTCACCCCCTTATCGATTATTATATATTATTAATTTTTTCCGTAGTATCACACACGAAAATGATAACACCAAAGACCCATACACTCTCGTACGTAATAAACTAATTTAAGTATATAAGTCACAAAAATGTATATACATATATAAATATATAAAACACCATAAACGTAAATGCGCGCGCGGCGGCGGCGGCCACGGCTGAGGTCGATGACCGGCGATAACTGTTGGCACATGTTGCCCCGCCGTGCGCGCGCACCCCGCCGTCCAACAACCAACGCCGCCGCCGCCACTGCCGCCGCAGTTCGTATACATTCGCAGCACACGCTCGGACCGCCGCCGCCCGGCTCCCAAGTTTGCGCCGGCACTAGCTCGCGATCGTGTCTCTCCGCAGCCGCCGAAAGCCCGCCAACGCCGCCGTTGCGTTCGCCGAGTCACACGCGTTCTTTCGTTTCCGCGGGTTTTCGGAAAACATAAAACACAAGTACAATTATATAATATTATCATAGGCCGTCGTCGAGTCGTCGTGTTTTCGCGTGTTTTTAATTAATATAATATTGTGATCACCGTGATCGAAATTTAGTTTTGTTTTCCGTTTGTTGTTCACTTCTCGTGTGGTTTGTTTTTTTCGGTGCGGTGATATTAATCGGCCCCGGTATTTCGTTCTCATTATAATATTGTTTTTTGTCGTGAAGTGCGTCGGTATATATACTATCACTTATAATATCCGGGAACTGATATAAAATCGAACACAGTTTGGTAAATTCTACACGCACACATATATATAATATATATATATATATATATCGGAATACGATATATTATATATATATTTGCTATTACGTGGTTTTTTTTTTTTTACTTTTTTAGTGCGTCACGTGTCTTGTGTGGTGGACTATATAATATATGCCTCTATCGTCAGTTAAATAGCGACACGCTGACCGTACACGGGTGCGCCATTTCATTGTCCACTGCTACAGGACTGACGGAAAGCCCGAAAAGGTTTATTTCATCTGATCTATCCTTAGGGGAGGGGCATACAAATATCTCGCGATTATAATAATATTCTAATTTTCACCCATCCCCGTCCGCGTTTTAGTAATATACAGCTGATGCGTCACGAAATTGTTTTTATCCACCGCGGTATAGGTACGACGTGACTTCGTTACTTATCGTCCCCGCGCACATCATATCAAACTTACTAGGACAAAAACACGCGTAAGTATAACATCTCGAGAACGGTATGCGAAAAAGAAAACATTCCCCGAGTTCTCCGAAGACCAGCTGCACTGGCACCCAAGTTCGTACCAGCTGCAGCTTGTGAAACGCGTTGTACCTTGTACGACCCGCGGGGATAGATCGGATGAGATATTCGTGAAATGCATTTTATATATTATTATAAATTATAATATATAAAGTATACATATATATATACACACACACATACTTACACCTGTGTATGTATATGTATATATTTAGATATACATATATATAGGTATATACGAAAGACACGTGATTCGGTATTTTTTTTTTTATATTTTAGGTGAAAAAATATTAATATTAATTGTCACTCGTGCCCAATAATATATATATATGTTGGATGTGCGCTACGTCGTTTCGTGTGCGGACTAATCATTCGATGTGTACGCGTTTCGCGAGGTGTCGTCGTCGCCGGCCGCGCATTTTCGCCGGCGATAAACACGATGATCGGGCGTGACGGCGCTCGTGAGTGCTGTGGGCGACATTATTTCGGGCAAACCGCTAGTGGCCGCCAGACGTTTAGCGGCACGTAAACTTTGCCGATACGTCATTAATAATAATAATAATAATATTAATTATCCGTCCGCGTGCATCTCAACACAGCTGCAGAATGCCGGCGTATGTCGTTAAAATGTAAGTTTTCTTTACTTTTCACTGTACAATTTATTGTTAAGTTTTAATTTTTATTCGTGTGCCATAATCGTATCACGGTTGTCAGTGGCATCGCGAACCAGGATTGGGCACTTGGACAAGTTACAGTACATAATGTAACTTGATATAAGTTATAAGATACTCTAATTTTAGGTATCTAATTACAAGTTATAAGTTACATATCTTATTCAGAATAACTGATTTCAAGATAAATGTTATAAACAAATATGAAATAATCATAGAAATCATGTATTTTGTAAACAATTTAGCAGTCGGTCAATAAAATACAAAATTAATATATAACATGCCATGTTATACAACATTATTTATTATTCATTAGTTCATTACTAATGTTAACTAAAAATAATTATAGTATTTTCTCGATAAAAATATTTAAATACTTTTATCGGTGTTTAATAATTTCTTAAATATTAAATGCTGCTATATTGTGTACATTTCTAGACTTTAATTATTTAAAATGATTAATTTTGTGTAAAGTATTTCAAATACTTATTTTTCTAAAACATATGTTATGCTTATGAGTAATTACTGAAATACATTATGTGTACAAATAAGATTGTTGAATGTTCATACATAACATATTGTTTTAATATATATGGAGCTTATGTGCTTATGGTTTAATATTAAACATGATACATTATTTATTAAAAATATATAATTTAAAATTGCTAAAAATAATAATATAAAACAACATCAATATTATTTGAAAGTAGGTAACTTTGATAGATGTAAGTACATATTCAACTGATTATTGTCTATTCTTTTTATCACCTTATACCCATTATTAAAATATATTTAAATTGTTATTTATTTTAAACTTTTTGGAAGGGACGGTGAATTGTTTTATTTTTATTTATTCGTATTTCAATAATAATAACAATAATGGTGCAATATTATAACTTAATATATTTAAGTTTTATTATATTTAATTTATATAAAATATATTTTCATTTGTATTATATATAGGCAAATCCGTTGTTTACCATTACGCCATTGCTTCCGAGCACAATATTATTCTTATTTACAATTTAGGTACATTTTTTAAAAATTTTCTTGCGTAGTTACGTTCTAGACTTTGACTCCCCCATCCCTAGCTAGGTAACTTAAGTACTCTTCAGTAAACTACATTCGCTCCGAATGCTACGAGCACATAATTATCGTCGTCGTGGCGATTTTGTGTTGTATATACCACGTTATCGGTCATTGCATGTTAATTAATTATTATTAATTAGATATCATCGTAGTAATTGTCTAAGGCGGCCGGCAATAACCTACTAGATTTTGGTTTTCAAGTACTAACACAAGCGATTTAACGTAAAGTATACATAACAAATTTTATTGCATAACTTAAGTTGGCGCGTGTGCGAGGAAAGTTGAACGGTCGAAAGTTCTGGTCTATATTTATACGCGATTCGAGCTCTCCCGCGAGCGCGTCGAGTTCAACGACCGACTCGAGTGTGTGTGTGTGTGTTGGGTGCGCAGAGGCGCGTTAATTGGCAACCAGAGCGAGAGAGAGACGTGCGACGACGTCGTGTTTGCAAGGAACTACAGTTCGTACATTACTTTATTCGTATGTTTCTGTTTGACGACGTCAATAAGGAATTAAATGTATGTTAAACAAATAGTTCGAGTATAACAGTATTACAATTTTAAACAAAAATAATAGTGTATCTATTATTATGTTATTATTATATACTCCGTAGGAGGAAAGTCGACGACAACGAACGGTGTGGTGGAAGACGAAACAAATAATAATAATAATAATAATAATAATAATAATAAAATATATAAATAACCGAACGTAAAAGAACCGGTTTAACTGGCCTTGGCCTTGTTCGGCGTCACGGCTTCTTTACTTTCTTATAAAAAACAAAAAAAAAAAAACCGCACGTATTTAATTTTGTTTGGTCGACGGAATAACTATACATGTGCAATTATTATTTATTACACATTTTCGTCGTTATCATGAAGTGTGTATTTTTACGATATTTCTCGGTTAAAAATTGCCGCAAAATGTTCATTTTTAAATTACTCGAACTGACGACGGTCGATAGTAAGAATAGTATAATGTACTTAGATGATCTAGCTCCGGATTAGGAAATATCCCGACGAGAAACAGAGGAAATCAGTTATTCGTTTTGATATTCTGGGTATACAAATAATAATAACTGAGGGCGGCGTTGCGGGGTCGTCTGGGGTCGTTGCCTCATTACTGACCTACATTCAGATGCCGAACGAGAGCAACGACCGCTCGGGCTGCGTTCGAGCTAGCGGTGGCGGATAGGTTGTCGACGGGTGTCCGACAACCACACGTGTAAACTCGATGGTGGCGACGGATCTTTTTGTTCGTCATCTTTTCGGGTTCGGCGTTTTCTCCCCTATTTTATTATATTATATACTCGATACCCTTTTCTTGTCAACTCATTTCAGTTTGTTCGAAGACCACGATATCGTATATTATTGTTGTATAGTCATTACGTCACTACACGAATTTAGCGTATTTTTCCTTTAGGTTTTTTTCCTGCAGTTTGTTATTCAATTTATTGATATTATTTTTGTTATTATTATTATGTAGGTATGTTAACTCTTCACAGCATAGCTGCAGGTACATACGTGTAACGATGTTAGAAAAATATTTCATTTATGTATATCGGATTTTTTCGACTGCAACGATTGAAGGTTGAGGTCTTATCATCAAGTTCATAGGCCACTATCTATATATATATTTATGTACACCACTATACGCGCTTATAAATGTACCAGCGAATGTTATTATAATAAACTATTTTCATTCTTTATCGAATGTGTGTCGTTTTCAACAGAACATATTTTAATCGTTTCAGATGAAATTTACGTAAAATATCTCTCTATAGATTATAATAACACAAGGTATTCAGAAAGTTTGAAACCTTGTAATGCTTTTATACTGTATTATATACAAAGTGGTTCTGCTTCAAACTTCTTAAAATACTTGTATATAGGTGTGTTGTATTGTTCAATAACGTTTTTTTAATAAAGCATTTTTTTTATACATTTTACAATCGTTTAGGTACGGAACATGTGTTTAAAATAAATAATTAAAACATTTTATGAATTGCCACTGATTATCTTATAGGTATCTGTTTAAAACTATATTATTTCTGTGCATTAAGTATACTTTATAACTGCAGTTATTGTATAAAGTATATAACAGATCATCTATTATGACTATGCACGCGGTATTATACATTATTATTTATTATAGTTCAATAAACTAAAAGAATATAACCTTTTTGATTATACGAAGGAATCTTGAAAATTAAAATTGTCATATTATTTAAAATTATCAAAGAAATAATCCTTTAAAATTGTCAGTGGTCAGTGGATGTGCATTAATGTTTATTCTTAGAGCTCAATAGTCAGAAGTAAAAGTAACGATTATAAAAATAAAATTATACAATTTTCTTCGTTTCTATGGGACGAAGTTATACTTCCGCAAGCAGTGTTTTACTGGGTTTTACTTTCTTTTTTTGATCATAAAAATCAATAATACCCTCAATCTTTACATAAAATTATTTGAATTAAAAAATTGTAACTTTAAGTTCATTCCCAAAATGAATGCTTTGGAGTGCTGCAGTGCAGGTAATTGATGACGGTTGACGGTCATTGAACAATAACAATGTGGTGACTATTCTTGAAACACGTCATTCAATATATTATAGGTTTACATTATATATTATATATATATATATATATATATATATGCATGTATGTATTCATCATGTACACCATAATATAGCACATGAATCATAATATTATATACGTATGCGTTCAGTCGTCTGACCGACGATTAACCGGTATAATATTATATTATATTTTTATTATTGATGAATATTGTTCATTAAACATGCGTTTATTATCTCGACGTAAAATGTCATTATCTTTTTGGCGCCGTAGGAGGGGCAACCAGACGCCGTTTGTGGCAACGCAATGGTTGGGCTTCGGGGGGGGGGGGTATATGCCCGTTGTAAGATGTAACGTTCGCAACAACACTTGAGTGCAGGTCGATAGAGATAAGACTTTTCGAGAACCGCTATAATGCTGTCCGCACGGCGCATTCGTGTTCGTGAGGAATATTGTTCATAATAATATTATACGCGTATATATCATATATTATAATATTATATGTATGTACACGAATACGGCGGCAAGAGACGTGTTAATCGCTGTGCACTCCAATGTCAAGTACAATTCGTCGTGACGACTTTGTTTGCTTTTTTTTTCGTTTCCCCACACTGTGTTATCGCGATCCAAACACGGGGTAGGGTTATAGGTGAAATTCGGCTATACACAGGGTCAACTGAGAATATCGACAGTATATTATTGTATTGCATGCGTAAATGTGTTATTATACATAATTAATAGATAATATGGACGAATCATTTCGATAAATCGATTTATCATCGATATAATGTATAATATGCACTAACCACTATTATAATGTAATATATATATATACCAATACCATTCGTGACTAATGAATTTATAATGATATCGAACGTCCCGCGGAAAGACTATACATGTTTGATGAAACATAACCGTTATAGGTATACTAATAATCGTACCGATAGAAGTGTAATATAATATAATAACGTTTGATCAATAATTAATATTGACGGATTTCGGTGGTTGACGTATAACGGTCGCACAGAGAGATATGTGCGCATGGTGGCGGCAAGGAGACTTTATTGTAGCCCTATATATCTAAGGGGGGTGAACTCCGGGTCCGGATTCCCTTCTACCCAACCCTTGGCACGTGCAGTATAATTGTATAAAAACCGTCGAAATCCGTTACAGAAATAAGAACGCAAAAAACAAGAGCGGTTTCCCGTTTATAGTTAATCTCTCTGATCACCCCTACCCCACCACGCCGGACGACGAGCGCCGCAGTGGTGTGTGTGGTGGTACACTCGCGATTCGCGAAGTCAACGTTATAACAACACGGGGTGAACGACCTTTTCTTCCTAGAACCGGCAAGAGCGCGCGTATATATATATATATATATATATTTATAAATCGTACATCAGTTATCGTATATATATATATAAGTCGTATTTATGTATAATGTATATATACACACAACGATATTTTTACATGGTTATTACACGCACGCCGGTGCCCGTTGTATCGGAGAAATTATAAACGTAAAAACGTGTAAAGTAAACACGATATTATAACACTACACATATAGGTGGTATATAATAATATACCTACGATAACAATGAGCGGAGAAACGGTTTTTGTAATATTGTTGTAATCGTTATATTTATACGGACGCACGAAACGCGTCAAGAGGGAATAACCGTGATAATACGAGCGAGGAGAGCGCGCGCGCGTCACCCATCGCAGGTATAGACGATCGGCAGCGGCGGGAGGTTCATGACCTCATGCTCTTTACTGACGGCCACAGATGATGCAAAGGACGGCCAATGAACCCGTTCCGCCTTCTCGCTCGCTTTGCGCCGCCGTTTCTCTGTCGCTCGCACCGCTCGCTCGCCCGTCTACCGATCGTTCTCTGTCCCACACACACACACACACACACACACAGACGTACGCACGAAATAATAATAATAATAATATTATAAATACGCGCGCAAATAACGATAAAAATAACGAAACCCGTTGATTGACGACGGCGCACGTGATCGATCGAACTCGCTCACTGCGTAACGGGCCGGTTCGCCGCGGTTGATGTTAATTTTTGTTTTTCCGAAAACGATAACGACGGCGACCGCAACTTTTTGAAAGCCGCCGCCGCCGCCATCGTCGGCCAGTCGACACGACGTCCGTTGACGCCGCGTTAGCACGGGATCCCTTGTTCGCTTGCGTGTGCGTGTGTGCGTGGGTGCGTGCTATCAAAGTGACGGGAACTTGTGCGTGCGTGCGTGTGAACGCTGCCAGCGGCTTGAGCGTTTTGCGCGCGCGCGCGCTCATTCCCGGTTCAACGAACTCTCTGCACAGGTCCAACGGTCACCCCCGCACACGCGGCCCACCACTTCCGCATCGACTTTATATTATTCACCAACACAACATCAGCCACCGCCGCCGCCACAGCAGCACTTCCCAAAACGCGAAGTGGTACCCCCGAGAAAAACAATATTTATTTTTTTCTTCGTTATTGTTATTGTTGTATTTTAAATTATATTTATGCGTACGATTCCGTCCATAGTCACCTTTGCAGGGATTCCGCGATTAACAAAACACGCCATTCGCGGATGCCCGCGGTGTATAGTTTAGGTAGGCGAAACATTTGGATAAAGTCGGAAATAGGATAAAACGATAATATGCGGAATATTATTAATATTATTTTTGTTGTTTATTGGATGAGTAAATATTTTCAAAAAAAATCTATTATAGAATCCGACAAAATTAATTAATTTTTTTAAAATAGAAAAAGTGGCTATTTGAAGAATGCCTACATCTTCTTTAATGGCACTGCTAACCCAATTTTTCTACAAAATTACAAACTTTGATTTGGCTGACGTGACGACGTGGTGTATTATAAAAGTTTTTGGTTTCATGTAACACATTATCATCAATAATAATTAATAAGATTAAATACTTTTTAAAAGAGTACATTTTTAGTAAAATATTTTGACTCGGGATGATGGACCCGAATATTATACATAATATCTCGCTGAAAGGTCATCGTCGCTGCACACAGCTTATATCGAATAAACACGGGCGCAGCTAGTATACCCGTAGTATACGCGAATGGTATTCAAAGTTTATTGCTCCCCGGCTGGCGTCTTGTATTCTAGATGCATTACATATTCTTATTGTATGCCATTACAGGCCAAAATCTCAAAACTCTGGAATACGCCACGATATTCCGCGATACACTAATTTTATAGTTATAAATAAATCTAATTAAAAATAATACGACAAGAGATTGTATAATACCCTATTAAAAAGTATATTTTTATGGGTACTATATGATATGTATTACTATATTATGCTTGAGTCAGTAGCCGAAAACTTATTATACATAGTTATTACTTATAAGTTATAGTATGGGTGTCTCCCAATCGTTGGTTATTGTCGTCAATTTGTCGATTATTGTTTCAAATTTCAATAAAGAAAATAAATCTTTGAATCTGTTGTATAGTAGTTTCACAAATAAATCAAGTTGTTTGCTGCTACATAGTTTTTTTTAAACGTTCTCGTATGTACATTGTACAGCGTATATATAGCCCAATCGCTGAAATGACCCATTAAACCAAATACAATTTACCACTAATTTACCAATTAATTTATGTATGATTGAGCTTCGTTTAAAAGCGTTTGATAACATGATTAAGCGTTTCTATAATAGTTTATTTCGAGTAATTTTTCTAAATTTTGATTTGATTTAAGAATTAAGATCTAATATTGTACTAACATTTATAAGTTTATAACTGTTCTTATTATTCCTAGAAACCAAACACAAATAAAACAAAATAATTATTATTCGTACATGACGGTAATAATTACTATAATTTTGTATTTCCTTTATTTATTAATGTATGAACTATAGATGACAATTCATAATAATAATAAAAATTGTCGTTTATATTACATATTATATACGTAGGTATATATTATAAGTTATGAGTGTTATGACTAACACTATTTTCGACTGATCGTTGTTAGAAATTGCATCGTAAAATTACGATCTATCGTCAATATTTATGTACATTATTGTCAGAGTAGTTTTATCGTTTTATGTCAATATGTCAATAAGGCAATAACAAATATATATATATAATTAGTATAGCCATATCTGTGATCCGGAGCCTGCAGGGACGTGATATTAAAATGAGTGTATACTAATTAAATACCTTTAGTGGAACAAGGGGGATAGATCCCCCTAGTTAATGGCGGCCTAGAACTCTGCTGACCTAGTATAAATATTATATAACTAAATAACTTATTTTATTTTAAAGTCAATTTCATAATATTTTTCTCGTATCAATTGTGTAGCCGTGTAGGTTATAAACTAATAAATGTATATCTGCATGGTTAATAAGGATGTATCCTAATTCCCGGTTAACACCAGGAAAAAGATTAATTATTACGTGCTGCTGCAGGTTTCTTGCATATTGCCAATTGAATAATTAAATTGTAATCGATTTATTTAATAAACTCAAAAAAAGTTAGTAAATAGTTACTAGCTGTTATACTATACCTCATAAGAAAACTTGAAAAACGAATAAAAATAATGATGGGGAATAGTATTTTTTTAAACGACTTTGTTAAAAATAACTTTTAATAGATTTGTAATGTAATAGATGTGTTGTTATGTATTGTGTATGTTTTTTAATATTATGCAAATTTACGCACATATTAATTATTGTATGGGTATGAATAAATTATTCTTTAAATAATTGTATTATTTGTTATTAATTAAAATGCTATCATATAAAATGTAATGTAATGGTGGCATAGCGTAATATAAGGCAATAATAGGTATTAATGTATTATAATATGGTGTAGAAATGTTGCAAACTTGTAATATTTGTAAACATATTCAAATTATTAAAATAAATTTTTACCTAAATAAAAAATTGTTTTGGAATTAAACTTGAACCTAAGATTGTGTGCTGCAGTATGACACTAATAGTACAGCACAGAATTTGATATCTACATAAAAAAAATGTATACGTGTAAAATTGTATTTCATTTGAGTCATCATTTTAGAAAACTTAAAGGATAAATTAAATCGATATAAGTATAAGAACATTTTTAACTTATAATGAATTATTAATTTACGCGTACCTCTATATTGACTCTATAAATAATAATAAAACACACACACACACACATATATATATATTAAAGAAAGTATTTAGTAAAATCAGACATTTTTTAAACAAAATATGATTTTTGTAATATTTGAAAATGCATTGACATTTTTACTAGTTAGCGATTCTTTAGTGATTTTTATTTTGGATTTGAAGATGAGTGAATACAAAATAGTTAATGCATATAAATTTATATTATATAGTTTAACTGTTTGCTCTTTTGAAATAAAAAATACTTTTTAAAGCAGTTTATGAACTTTTTAATTGCTTATATACAATTATTTTATCTAAAAGGTTTAAACAGAATTGTGTGTTAAATAAAATTATTTTCGATTATAATGTCGCTTTAAATTTTAAGTAATAATACAATCGAGGTGAGTGAAGCGAGACGACTACCCAACAACGAATTTTAATATCCTGTCCACACCTATACTCTTTTTATAGGTAATTTATGTTCGTTTGACGATAATAAGAAAAACCAACATGTTAATACTAGGTAGTTAACTCACCTAACCTTTTATGATATATCTGAAAGAAATCAGGATTTCATTATTCTATAAAATATTTTAGATCAGACGAATTAGGTAGGTTTAATAACCGTATTATAATATTATGTACTAAAAAAAAAATATGAAATTATTTAACCGTTTACGTGAAAATTTCGGTATTTGTAATTTGAGTATTTAATAATAATAAATAATCATGAATTTAAATATTTAATACACATGTATTGTTATAATGTACTGCAATGTATATATTTAGTAAATATTTGAACACTTGATCATGTACTTACATATAAGTACCGGCATATGATATAATTATTTGTATATTGTATATTTTACATTTGTTATATC
The DNA here is from genome assembly GCF_020882245.1 of Rhopalosiphum padi. Classification (NCBI taxonomy): domain Eukaryota; kingdom Metazoa; phylum Arthropoda; class Insecta; order Hemiptera; family Aphididae; genus Rhopalosiphum; species Rhopalosiphum padi. Next base: position 54,864,267 of record NC_083598.1, read on the forward strand.
TTAAATCTTAATAAGATGTTTTTCATTAAAAGTTGGATAAAAAAAGAAAAAGGAATGTTTATGTGTTAAACCATTGGATATGGAAAACGGTTCTGAATAAAGGCGGTCTATTAGCTTATACAAATATTTTATATATTTATACTGCGATTAAATTAATTAATTTTACTATTTTACTAGTAAGTTGAATAATTTTTTTCAAAAATAATACATTGGAAAATGTCATTATGTGTACAACATATTATAATTGTATGCTCATTAAAAGTTTCAAGTAGCTACGAATAATATTTAAATTATAGCAATATAACTATAATTTTTAAATTTTAATTTAATTGTCTATAAATGTCAATATAATTTAAAAAAAAAATTAACCTAACGAATTTTAATATGAATTTACGATGATATATTTTACATTATTAAATTTATAATATTCTAATGTTTTTAAATACCTAGATAAATTTGATATTAATATCATTCATTAGAATACCTAATTCATTTAGTATGTTGTGACGTTGTGTTGAATATTTGAATGCGTTGATAATAATAAGTACATTTAATTTAGTTATTAATCGATCATTATGATTAGTACGATTTAATGATTTATGATGATTGTGCATTATTTTAATTATCTAAAAACTTTAAAATATATCTATGGTTTGACTTTTGGTATAACTTTGTACTATACTGTACTGACGTACTGTAAGTTTCCTGTTAGATTTGCTTTATAATTTCCATATTATTCAAATTAGAAACTCACATTATAATCATATAGACTTAACGTCATTTTACAATTTACATCATGTGATAGGTACATATTGATAATTAAACAATATAACTTAGTAGTTAGTATTGATTATATTTATTATTAGGAATCAATAATAATATTTTGCTATTTATTTTGATGATAAACACATTTTCTAGTTCTTGTTCATTGGTAATCGTTGACCGATAGAGCGCATTGATGTTATTAGGACTTTATTTTTTATTTTCTATAAAAGTATAATTAGGTTCCCATATAAGTAATAGATATATCAGTAACTAATAAAGGTTAGTAAATACGTTAATTATCATTGTTCTTTAAAAATGATAGAAATTAATTTATAATTTATAATAAAACAATTTCATTGATTTAACATTGAAATTGAGTTAAAATAATATTAATATGTTCAATTTTTAAATCGTTTACGATATTATAACATTTGTACCGTTAATATTATGTTTTGTCAATAGTAAATGTAAGTAATTACATTATTTTTATCGTTCAGATAGGTTCATGCTCATGATTACTTTTGTTTTCGTTGTATTATAGTCGCACACATTTTAACAAATTAAGTGTTAATTAATCTATTGCGTATGCGTTGTACAAACATGGTTGTAACTTTTTTGTGTTATTATTCCGCAATATTTTCGTGCACTGTGCGCAGTTAATATAATTGGCGGGAAAACAAAAGTTACACATCAATGCTCTTTCTTCGTACGGTGAATAGCATATGCCGTTAGACAGGCCTAACCTAACCAATAGATGGCGCTTAGTGTTCTTTAAAAATTGTACTAACAACAAATATTATAAGCCTTATAAAAAAAGAATTAACAATAAACAATATACATCTATAATCTATTCTTTTAAGTTAAAATAATAATAATAATAATAATTTACTTATTGCAGAATGCTGTATTTAGTGTAAGGATTATCAGGTTACATGAGCCCACTTGCTCACTTAGTAATTGTACAGGTCATAGGGTTCTTTTTTACTCGAAATCGCAGACCTACTTCAAATATTTTGACTAGAAGTCTTTAACAAAAATCTTGTATCCAAATTTAAATTTTTGCAATTGTACGAATGTAAATATATTATATTATAATACTACAAAATGTTCTTCTTGCACCTTTTCATAGTTAAACGTTATCGCAATATTGTCACCGCGTTCAAAATTTAAAACCAAAATATCTAGCAATGTAGCATTAAAATATTTTTTTTATTATTGTTCCAGTTTTTTATAGCCCATCGAGATCCATTGCTCTAAAATTAATTTCTTTCAAGTTACTCAAGAATCTTGAGTTATTTCAATCAAATGTTCTATCCTTAATTTAGTCCGTTTTGAATTTAGGTACCTATTCATTTATTTTTAATTATAGTGTTCCTAGCGGTACCTTTCCCTGCGCTCATATAATTTTTTGATTAATGATTTAAATTTTTTTGTAAGCCATGTTTATAATATTATTATTATTAATAATGATGACATTACATGATGCAGTAGTGCAACTATGTTGGATCAGATAAAAATATAGAAATTTAAAAAAAATGTAGAGTATAACGAGTATATTTTAGTTTTAAGAACGATTTCATTGTGACGTAGTTATTATCGATGAATCGCTATCGCCATAGTTTGCCAAAATGTTTTATGAAACATCTTTTAACAGTTATTTAAGGAATATTATGTGCCTTCAAAGCTCTCGTCTAACGCATGGAATCTAGTTACGACAAAGATTGCAGTTTGATAATAATATATTAATATATAATATTGTACTATGTTTATGCTACAGTTTATACAGAGGTGTAAAGTATTGAATACTTTATTAAAATGCTCATTCCTTTCTTGTATTTGAGTAGTGTTTAAATATATTTAATTGGCACTGAATACTAATGTATCTTTTATTTTTTATACTTGTGTCTTATAAACATTCATTATTTTATAAAAATTATAAAAATTTCCATTCATAGATAATTTTGAGAATATTATAATGTTAATGAATTTTTTGTGAATTAATGTAATAAATAATAACCATTTAGGTATATAAATAAAATTAGTATTAATTATGAATAACCAATTTTTTTTGCAGTATTTAAAAATTAATTTAAATACATTTGATAACTAAATATTTAAGTATAATTTTAAAGAGTTTTTTCAATAATATCTTATATAATTACTCGAATACTTTTTCAAAGTATTTTTTACAACCCTTTCATGTTATTATACTGTTATTATGCGATGGTATAACACGCGCTAGCGAGACGATGTCTGTCTATGTGTAAGGATTTAAGGGTTACTGACCTACGACAACGGGTACGTGCCGCACCGTGACGTCATCGCTGGAACTGTACGTCTAATGGCGGCCCCGCGGGTTCGTCCGGAAGAGCCGGCGGATTAATCAATAACGTCGCGCCACTAGTAGCTCTCGGGCGACGTTCAAGGGATGGCAGGTGCGGGGGTGAGCTACAAGAGCATCGACCCCATCGCGTCGGCGGCCATGCCGTATTTTGTACACAGAATATAATAATATAAGCCTTTAAATATAAATGTATAATGATTATTGAATATATTGTATTCTTAAAGCCAAATACTGCAGAGCCGCCCGTGCTGTAGATTTCGTGTATTACAAGATTGGCTGCGAGGATCGCATTGTGAACGATTTTACGAAAGCCATCTACAGCAGCCCTGTACACAATATTATTATTTATATCACGCACAGTGTATATATTATATGCACTGTACACGCGAATCGCGACAGCTGCGCAGTGGATAGCTTTCGCGAAAAATTTCGTTCACACTGCGAAGTATATAGATATATAGGCTGTCGCTGAATGGCTGGGGTGCAGGGGTACTACAGCACGCCTTGCTTTTTTATGCTTTGCTTTTATGGCTAAAAACTTGCCCCATAGCCATAGGTAATACCTATGAATCAAAAATAGTAAGTAAAGATATGACATAGACAATTACCGTCACAACCTTCCAACTATTGAAAAGTATTAAAAATTGCAGACTATAAAGTTATAAATTTATGCCCTCAATAAATATTTCATCTCTTTACTTTTATGTATAATATCCTGCAGTTCGCGCGTAAATATAGATTTTAGATTTGTATAGCGAAGACGGGGGAGAGGCCCGAATTATCGCGATGTACCTGCACTTACTGTATATACTATATATATTATACAGTATACACGTTAAGTGTTTATAGACCATTTATAAAATAGGTACTTAGGTACCTAAGTCCGTAAAGGTTGCTGCAGCAAAACGTTATACATATATATGTACCATAATCGTGTATTTTATATGCAAAATATTATACCTACTATGTTGCACGCTACAGTCTTATCGCCTGTGTTATAATAAATTATAAAGAAAAATATGATAGCGTAGTATACACATCACGTGGACTGCAGGGCCGGCCTGGTCAATATACCCATTACCCATCGTAATACGTATGTCTCTCCGGCTCAGTCATGAAACATGGTAAATAAATAAAAACGTTTTGCAGATTTATTCTAGGAATTTTTTCTATACGTATTGTACATTTATACCTGACATGGATTTATACTAGAATCGCGTAACTATTATAGGAACAAGTATAGATTAGCTCCTTTGATCCCTTCATTGACTTGTCATTATTAAAAAAACAAAAACCAAAATTGTATAACAAAAAACATTTTTAGTTAATTAATTTTGAATATTTTTCCGTTTTCAATTGAATACATTTTGATTAAATACCTGTTATCGTGATTCTTGAATACATTAATATTAATATTTAATGTATAGCGAAACCTTGATCCAACGTCATCTACTAGACACGTTTTTTTGAATATTAAAAGTATAGCAAAACAACTGATAATAAACCGTAAGTAATTTATAAAAAAATATGTCATTGTGATTTTGTACGAGAAGATATAGACATTAGACATTTATGTTTTGTGATAATATTCTATTGTTATATGAGAACATAATTATATGTAGTAAATAGATTAGATTACCGTATATTTCTTTTCTCAAGATCAAGGGAAAAGCATCATTATTATTTAGTTTTCTAAGAACTATACAGTTAAGCTTAGTTATAAGACAACAATGAAACGAAAAATAAATTAAAGAAATCATTCTTAAGGCTACTAAAAACTATTATCTAGCTATAGGTATATATATATAAATTTTATTTTTTTTTAATAAAATTACTATTTAAAATTCAGGTTTAATAAAATTGATCTAGTATATATTACTTAATCGCATATACGCATGTTCTATAATATATGTACGTCAACATTGTCAACCTTTAACTCGTGAAGAAAATATTATAATATATTATTATATTTAAAATATATCATTTCAGTTAAATTTAACTATACCATTTACCTGATAAATGATTATATATTAGTTCAATACCTAGTATTCACTAATCACTTGAATTCCTTAATATTCTCAAAGTGTTAAATGAATATTAAAGACGTTACTTTGATATTTTAGGTTTAGTTCATGTACTAACTATTATAGTATTATATTTTTTTTATAATGTTTAGTAGTGTTTATATATAAAGTTAAACATATTTTTGAAACGATAAAATTACGAAAAAGTATTGCGGACATTCGACTATTATAAAGATGAAATTAAAGTGTTGTGCGACAATGATTAATATTTATAACAATTTAAAGCTTAAATCTAGTATTTGTGTTGTATTGTTAGTTGTTACATATTGTAATTATAATTAATACAATCTTTATAATTTTAATTTATTATATCCATAAATAAATAATAAAACAATATTTAATAGTTGTAAATGTTATTTATATATATTATATTATGTGGTCTATATGATTGCTTAAGCTTACAAAATGCATCAATATAATTTAAACACTTATATTATAGGTACATGTACATACGTATAGTACATTACATCTTGATAATATCGTATTATTTTAACTTTTGGTAAAATTATACATAAATTATTACAATATCTACTTATAAAATATTTTATACCAATGGAAATACTTATAAACTTTTTATGAATATATTTAAAAATTATAGGTATGTTGATTATTGATAACAAATGTACGCACATTTTATAGGGAATAATATTATATATTTTATGAATAGAAAAATTGAAGATATTTCTTCATATTTTTATAATTTAATAAAACCTTATTTGGTTTTATTTTGATAATAAAATTACAAATATATAAAATATATAAATGGAAATGTATATTATTAAAACAAATTATAATTCATAATTAATATCTAAAATAATTTCCATTATTATTACTACGATTAATTAAATACTTTATTGATATTAAAATAAAAATTTTCATTAGCAGATAAATCTCTAAGTTGATATTTATTATACATAATATATCTGATTTTATTTGTATTATCATTTATCTTATAACTTAATTTAATCGAAACTTTTTTTTCATATGGCGACATTTATGAATTTATTATAGGTAAGCATTTAAGACTATACGTGATTGGAAAAATTCCTGAAACAAATATGGTTTTATTAACTTGCGTTTCTAAGTACTTACCTAATATACTTACCGCACCTACAAACTACAACCGATTATATTTAATATTTTCGGTTCTATTATTTTCATTCACAAGGCTTCAACATTTCTACCGGACATTTTTTCGCTAACGAAATCTAATACTTACGAACTTATAATCACCAAACTCTATTTTAATGCTTGATATTATGTTACACGATTTTTCATAATATTATACAAAGTATACTCTAATATAATTTAGGTTTAGTTTATGAATAACAACCACACCAGATATATTTTACAATGTAACATTTTATTAGCTTGAGTTAATACTTAATATAGATCATGAGTGCAAGATAAACATATAACTGTTTAAACTTCTCTTTAACCGTATATTTTATTGAGTTTTATTAGCTATGTTTGAATGCTAATATTTTGAAAATTTATTGACAATCAATTGGACTAATTGTTCATTTTTATGACCATTAGAATCGTTTAAGAAATCGTTAACGAAATAACGATGCACTAAACATGACCGTTTTTATGATTGAATAAAAAATATCGTGTAGCTACGTTTTTTTTTTAAATTTTAACCAACGCGATTCATTTAATTTATAGTAATTATGATACTGCATCGCGTTTAATATACTTTTAAACATTTTACAATTATATTACAGTGTTTTATTTTATAGACCATGTTTGTTAGGGCTTATATTTTTTATGTTTCCGATAGGTTTAATTTTTAAATTGCCAAGTTCGGTGTTTTTCGTTTGTAAATATAAACGGTCAACATTATATTAGTATTATTTATTAATATCTAGCTCAGTTTAATGACGGTTCGTTTTTGAATAAAAATAACATGCATGTATAGTTATATATTTATAGTATAGCACATTAGCATATTATATTTAATATTTACGCGTGTATATGTTTTACTCCAGTAAAGTAGGTTAAATATTAATCTACCGAACAGTTTTTTCGTCTAGTCAACGATTAGTTTAATTCTGTACTTATACTTATATCTAAATCGAGTGTTTAAACGGTGGACGAGGATGAAAAGTTGGCTGGTGTGTTGTACGATACGGTATACGTAAGTTCTAATTATATACATATATATTTATTATACAAAAAATATAATAAAAACATCTCATAAAGTGCACATCAGAATTCTGTAGTTAACGACGTCACTGATGCTGATATGGCTTTTGATGTATGATATTATAAAATATGTAATATTTTGTAAATAAATATGATGTAAATGTGTTAGATATACGTAATGCGTAATAAAGTAATACTGCAGGTACGTCCTATTCAAATATTCAATATTTTATTATAAATATTGAAAAATGTATGTAAACACTAAACAGATGTAGTCTACGGCACTGATGTTACGCGAGTGTAATACACCGAAAACAGAAAAATAGAATAAGATCTACCTTTATTCAATTACTGATTATTATTTCCATTGTGTTGTTAAAAATCAAAAAATTCAAACAAATAAATGTAACGCACTAACGCTATCATCATTAAAAAAAAATTAAATAAAATTAGATAAAATAAAAATTAAATAAATTCAAATGTATCTACCTAATAGCTAATAGCTAGATCATGAGCATTGTGAGCACATAACAATAGATTAAACGTCTCTTGACAAACGACCATATACAGTATAACAAATTAACAAATTAAGAAAAGAGTAATAAGAAAAATGAGTATATTTTTGCTAATATATGATGATCTATTTAGTTTATATTCATAAGCCAGTCTACAAGTATATCATCTATGGAAGTATCAATCAATCGATATTTTCACAAAAGTATCTGTATTCTGCAGTATTTACCATTATATAATACATAGTTATTGGTTATTACTTACCAATTAGTTTATTACATATCATATTATAATTATTATTCAGAATTATTTGGGAGTTGAATTTTTTTTTATTAAACAATTTGTTCAAGTAAAAACAATAAGCAAATGTAGTAAAGAAAAAGAAAAAAGGATTTGAGGAACTTCAAGAAATATTTTTATTTTTATTATAATTAGTATATACTATATAAATATAAGTCGGTGTAGAGAATGTCGTTTTTTTTTTGGACACACGGGAAATGTTCAGTACTTAGAGATTAATTTGATTTAGATTTAATTTTCAATGTGGATCACATAATCCAAATTTATGTGCAAAGTTGTCATACCTTGCTCTGTAAAAGGTATTAAGTTGATTATTCAATTTCACCAATTGTGACATCGACCAAAACTTTTATCATTATTCCCTTATTTACATCATTTCGATTTGCTAAATGAGAAAGTAACTGAAAAGTAGTTTTATATTTTTATTTAAATTTACATTTTCTTCGTTAAGTTAATTTATCCCCATGAATATAAACAGCTTCAGCAACATATTAATATAAATATAATACATCGATATTCGATAACGATTGGTAGCTAATCTTACAGATGATATAGATCACCCTACGTTTTAGTATATTATCGACGCCAAAATGTTTCAAGTGCGTTATAAATTATTTTAATGTAATAAGTTAATAAGTTGTAAGCTTTAATAAAAGCATAACCATGTGGAGTATTGCTTATACTTGCCTTTCTGTGATATTACAACGATTTACCAAACCACATAACATGTTGATTCCGGATCGAGCTTGTATTAGTGTTTTTATTAAATGTATTATTATCATCGCGGATAGCGGTAGTCATTAGTGAATTTCAAAATTTATATTAAATTAGGTACGACATTGTATAAAGAAAACCAACTTTACTCTGTGAGCATGCCAAGTTGCTAATATCTACGTGCATTAATATAAGATGTGTCTAAAATTAAAATATTTATAACTTATAATGTTATAATATAATAAGCGTAGTCTTGAAATTATATGAGCACTTTTATTTATTATTTTATTATATATAATTGATTCTGGAAAAACTAATCTTTGCTTCCATTGGATTTTAACCTTAAACTGAATACATATTTTGTTTGTAAAGTGAGTACTGGGTATACCAGTAACATAATGCCATTTTATAAACACACTCATGACTTATTTAATTTAGTCTGGATTATTTCAGATAGTTTCAAACCGTAAAATAAAATAATTATTCCATAATATAAATATTATTAATAATAACTACTTTTACTTACCTTTTACTGTTTTATTCGATTTGATTTGTTTCAAAATACACCCATTCATATATTCACAAGTTTTTTTTATAGTTATAAACATCATTTGAAATCAATGATACAATAATATTAATAGGGGTTATAATAACGACATTTAAGTATAATTTACAAGACTAAATTATTCTCTGGCCTCACATCGACGAATTATAATTAAATAGATTAAATAAAGATGACGTAAAGGATTTTCCATCTACATCATTGAGGAATATTTCTTTTCATATTGTCCTGCGGGGATTGGAGGACATCTATTCCTTTTATCCTTTTATCCCTTTAACCATGAATCATGAGCCTGATAGGCGTATCCTCGTCGTTTTCTGGAGTGGCAATAAATATATTTGGTATTCAAATTCATCATGAACTCTCTTCGGTTATTTGATATGCTATCACGTATAATATACTAATATCGTACAATATTATTATATTCATAATAGGTTATATTGTACAATATATTGAAGACGACAGTCTCTCTGTACACACGGAAAAATATATTATATGTATATATATTTATGGCGTGTATGTTGCGCTTGTGTATATTTATGTATTTATTATTCGACGGTTCAACCACCTTTCGTTTCCGCTTTCACTTTTGCGTGCGTCCGTTTGGCGGTAGTGATGTGTAGTGGCGGTAGGTAGTGGTGGTGGCGGAAGCGGAGCCGAACATTTTAGACAACAGGGCGGCGGCGCTCTACCAGGTACGTGATATTTTAATGCGTATGTGTGGTATATACGTATAACTGTATTGGTAAACTTAGGCAGCGGCGGCGGCGGTCGTCGTCATGGTTACGGCTCGAATCGAGTGGCAGATTTGCGATAGGTCCGGGACCGACGGCGGCGATGTCGGTGGCTGCTAAACCGACGCTTGGTGGGTGGTGGGTGCCGAGAGGGATGAGACGCTCGCCGATGGGTGGTGGCGGGCTTGAGCGTCGGCGTATTGGACGAGGGGTGGTGGTGGTGGTGGTGGCGATGGTGGTAGTGGCGGGTGGCGGCGACGGTGGTTCAAGTGTGCGCGCGAAATCGAAGCTCCACGAGCGCGAACTTCGACCCGACCGTCTGCGAAGGGCGGTGGCCTCTGCGGTAGTGCGTCTGGCCGTGAAAGGGTTGTGCTCGGCGCGGCCCGGGTTACTGAACTTGAAAATATAACGTGTGCGTTACCGCCGGCATTACGGACGCACAGTGCTATTATTAATGTAATAGAGCGTCGCGTCGCGTATTCTGCATGTGCAGTATCCCAGTGTAATGTACTTATTATAATATCGGTACAGCGATGGACATTACATTATATTTTATACGCGCGTAATGTAATGTAATAAAAAAAATATTGTGTAGTCGCGAAGTGGTCCAAATTTCCACAACATCAATAGCGACAGCAGTGACACGTGCAATTATCGTACAGAGTAAAAATTATATAATAATAATTGATACAATTTATAACAATTATCGCGATGCCGATTTCTTATCGTTCTTCTTCCGGTACCACCGGAAAAGTACCAGAAAAGTTATGATCGCCACCACCGCAGTGCTATTATATATATTATGTACAACCCATGTTGTACGACACCTTCTGAATTTTGTTTTCGTCTTCGTCGTCGTCATCGTAGTTTCGATACCGTTACCGTGGTAAGTCCATAACTTCGGTTTATTATGTTATTATTATTTTTGTCCAAAAAGTCGATTATTACGTTAAATATTACATATAGTATGTGACTAACTTATAATTTTTAATTTTATAAAATATATTACAATCTGTTAAACAAAAACAATAAGTACTTAATGTATTAAAATACTGTGTAAAATAAATCGATACATTTTGAAAAATTACCAATATAATTACCATATAATTATAGTAACTTTAATAAATTATATATATTTTTGTACAGTCCCGTTTTTTTTTTCAATTGGCGCAGCAATCAATTTCAACGTTTAAGTATAAAAGTATAAAAAAGTATTGTGATTTTCAGCAGTCACTGATTTGATAAAGGAATTTTTCAAAAATTATGCATGACTAAATTTTCGGAATAGTTTTATAACGCTCATCACCTATGATGGTTACACTATACACTGCAGTTGCGGATAGCTTAAGTCATAAGACATTACGACGAGTAGTTTCAGAAATTCTTTCCCTTCACTATTTAATTTGTAAATCCTGGTTACGTCACTGAAAATCTAAACTACGTCGTTTAAGTCAAATGTTTTTGGAAATATCTAAAGTTTTTAGCATGTTTTTTTATTCGCCATTCGCATAATTTGTAACTAAAACGAATAGTAAGTACAATATTGCGTTACGCATGCGTTGAGTACACGGGGGTCGTGTCAACATATTATCGCACCCCCCGCACCGCATAAACTCAACAAAGTCTGTAGTTTATCAATAATAATATGCACGTGTAATGTCTATACCTCACAACTACATAGCCGTTTTATGGTCGACCAATCGAAACCCCAGCCATTATACCCCACTGTATAATATATAATATGTACGACCATGTTCGGCAAATCACCCTCTATATGTGAAATGTGTATTATACGTATGTGTGTTGTAAACTTGTAACAGCAGAGTTAACCCCCCTTCCCCTCCCACTTTCGAAACTTTCCGACCGTGTACCATCACTCACACGCATGTGCAATAGGCGCATGTGCTCGTGACGCCGATGTTGGTACCGGTGACGGCGTCGGTCATGGTGGCTCGCGAGAACGTAACGTCGTATAACTCGATATATTTTAATATTTAATTACTATAATATAATATATTGTGGGTATTGTATATTGCAGACTGCAGTTGCTATTGCGTGCCGGGAACGTACGTTTTTATAAATTCATTTTCTACGTCCATTCGGTCAATCTCATAAATTCAGTACACTGAATATATGATAATAAATTATTATTATTAATAATGTTTAATAATATGATAATAAACATACATGGGGTACACGATCAGAAATTACCACTGGTATAACCGCTATGCAGTACTTATGGACATTTTGACATATCGGATAGAATATAATGTAGTAAGCGGTGGATTTCGAAATACTTAAACGTATGAAATGTATTGTCGGGCCTATATGAATTAATTAATGTTTTTGCGTTACACACAAATTTTGTATGGTTTCGTATGACCATTTCCGGCACGTGTCCAAGTATTTTATTAGTGTAGATAGTGTTTGCGTTTACACAGATGCGCTCAAATATGAACCAAAAGTTATAAATGTATGAATTTCTGTTCGCGATTTAATTTTTAGAATATATGATTTCCAATTTAATATATCGTATATTCGTATAGCTTATAATATTACGACGTAGTACAAATTATTTGTTGCTATATTCTGAATATCTCTTAATTTAGAGTGATCATCAGTTACAGCATTATAGGATTATATAACACGTTCTTTTGTGGTTTATTTATTGCTTGAAGTTTTCATTAGTTTATTATAATTTCCTATACAGCTATATATAAACAGTTGTTGTATCGCTATAGAAAAATGTAATATAATTAATAGTATAATAATTCAAGCGTATGAATTCTGAAACTATATGACTTAGTTTATGATGATTACTAAATTGTAATTAGAAGTAGACAAGGAGCCTCTACAATGGAATCGTGACTCAATAATCGTGTAAAGTATACATTAGCATTTAAAATATAGACAACTGTTAAAAAAATGTATAAAGATCACTGGGTAATTTAAATAATAAAACCCTAGAAAAAAAAAATAAAAGACAAAATAATTAAAGTCATTCAATAGCATTATTTAATATTTAGGGATTTAATATCCATACATAAATGTACTAGCAGTTAGCTGTAGGTTTATTGATGTATTCGTAATTCGTTTAAGTGTAACTAAATATTATTTATATTAAATACGATAATAATTTTGTACCTATTATGGAATTATAATTAAATATGATTTGTTCATTTAAATTTATTTGATAAATTATATAAACTGTATTATAATATTACACATATTTTAAATAAATAATAATTCATATCTACCTGATTACTTTATTTATGGTTATAATTGATTAATTTTTAAAAGTGGACTCATTTGTATTATTTGTTATAAGATATTTTTATTAATTAAAAATTGAAGATATCATGTTTTACAGCTAGATCATAATAGTATAATAAACGATATTATACACATATTATAATAAAAAATATTTGTTTACTTATATTTCATCTTAAATTTTCTTATTGGCTGTCATGTAAGCATATTACTGTATTCAGTGGCGTTCTCAGAAATTGCTATTGGAAGAGGGGTAATAGACAAATTATTTGAATTGTGAACCGCGAGGAGTAATGTAGAAAATGATAACGAATCGTGAAATTATTTATATAAATAATTACGACAATACTTCAATAATTAGTAATTACATATTATTATTTATTTAGCACTAATAAAAAATGGTCATGGAACGGGATCTATCCTCTCTCGTGAATACACCCATGACTGTATTATATAAGTGATGATGTTTGTATACAAGATACAATCAACATCATAAAACCTACCAGTTATATAAAAAAAATGTGCTATTAATTTAAATTTAAAACATTAAAACTATAATAATAATTAAATGGTAATATAATATTTCTCTGTAACTCTGGTATACAGTAACGAATTTAGGACATCTTATACTATTATTAAGAGTTAATATTGTACTTACGAATTAACATACACTCAACACTGAACACATAATAATTTTATTTTTAATATTTTGCAAGTGTCGCATTAAGTCGAGTAGGATGAGGTTCATGTTACCTATACTAAGCGGATAAAAATGTACCTATGGTTTAACACCTTGATTTGACCTTCTTGTAGTGTATTTATCGGGGAAGTATGATAAAAATAACCGTTTGGTTTATACAGTATTATAACATTCATTTATTATGAATATAGTAATAGGATACGAGTATCATGATTTATTCTGTTTATTCACTAAAAATTTAAATATCGTACATAGATTATATATTTAATCCGATATGTCGATGGTTTGTAAATTTGTGCATTTAGTGAACATGAAAAATAAATTATGTATAAATTACAAGTTAAAATTATTATTTTATTTTAGTATACGTAAATACACAATAGGACAGGCTCTTAATTATTATTTATAAATGAGGTACCTAATCCAAGAGGAAACAAACAAATTTAATTATAATCCTCATTGATGCGCACTGCCTAGATATTAGTTTATTTCCCACCTACTAATATTATAGTAGTACCATTGATTATAAATCAACTACTGTATTGTCTAGTGTCTGTACTTGTATTTATAATCAATGGTAGGAAACCGATTATTTATACAGTTACATAATATGATATTCAGTCGAATACTACCAAACATTACCTTTATGTGTTAGACGTTGGTTGTTATTCATTACTAATTGTTATCTAACTTAAATTAATTTTTCTATATCATGATGGGTGTAGTTTGAATTACATACATTTCGTGTTTAAGCTTATTTTTAAATAATAATTATTACAGTTATTATTATTTATTATTATTGATAAACAATATATACTATATTATATCGTATCTGTAGAAATTTATTAACAGGATTGCCATATAGTATATTATGCGTAATTAATCGAGTTTCATTAGTATGTCAATATAATGTTCATTACCAATCAATTTTTTAACTGTTGTAGTTTTCAATAGAATATTTTTTCTTTCTTACAACTACGCACAACAACTATAGAACATAGAATATTGTAGTTTGTCATAAATGTTTTATAAACATTTCCTTTGTATAGTTTAATGCATTTAATATATATCAATAATATCAATTGTGTGTAATAAGTTTTAATAGTGTCAGCCATTAGTTTACTTGACTCTATCGGAGTTCAAGATTAGTTATACATTTTGCTGTTAAATACAGGTTTTTTTTTTAAATTTTTTTTATTTTGCTTAATATAAATATATTTCACAATTTGTAAAATTAATTTTTACAATAAACGAAAGTTTTATGGAATTATAGATGGTTCAGATGGTTTACGAGGGTTGTGCCTTGAAGAATCTATTCATTGATGGAATTTCGCGACACGTGGCTGTAATTATTTATTGATCTAGCATGTCGCGGTATCAATTTTTAATATAGTTTTATATTGATTAATTGTTAATCGTTATGGAAATATTATTTGTTATTCTTTATTAAACTGAGAAAAAAGTTCCGAACAACGAATAAGTCGATTTATGGGGTGGATAATACATTTTACGTTTGTGTATAAAAAATACAACGAATTAACTTAGATCTGTAAATAAAAAGTTATAACTTTGAAATATATAACGTTATTTTCTGATTTCTGATCTTGAATAAATTTTACTAAATACTTATTAGCACATCATATTAGGAGAATGTTTATTTATCTATTTAGTGGTAGTGATCAAAGTCAAGTATTATTTATGATTGATAAAGAAAAAACCTGTAACTTGTACGGTTTTTATCATTTTAGTGCATTATATTATTAGTTATTTTTAAATCATATTTTATTGTCTTTAATATTTAACAGATATTTCTTTTGAATTATTTTATGATGAATTTAATTCTTAATAACTGTATTCATTCATAACTTAGGGGATATTATATTATGATAATGGTGTTTTCAGTACTTAGCAATCAATTATTTGTAGTGTCTTTTTTAACAATAAAAATTATCTTTTGACATTTCATCAAATTATTATCTTTATTAAGTGCTTATATGTGAATATAGAAATTATATTTCTATATGATGAGTTAAAGTTGTTACTTGTTAATATTTAACTAGAGTATTGTTAAATGTAATAAACATGTAATACATTGATATAGTAGTCAGTTAGCAACTGATGGTTCTATAAAATCATTTATTTACTGTAAATATTTACATAAAAGACTTGTGAGTTGTGACTTTATAAATCATTAATGTAATAACCTCTGGTATTATGAATATTATAATTAATAACTAATTAATATAGGTGAATGTATTTAGTATTTACTATAATATATTAAAATATTAAGTCAATAGTCCAATTTTTATTGTAGGTAGTTCAGGTAGTTGAAATATTGAATCAAGTTTAAATATTTAATCTAAATTGATTTAAATTAATAAAACAATTGCAATAGAAATCAAGCGAAATTGTTTAGTTTCTGTCTTAGCCAATAGATAGTGCACTCTTGGTTTAAAATTTAAAATGTATGTACAATATTTATCTTCAAAAAATACATAATTATAGTTAAAAAAATTAAATTTCTTTTGAATTTCAGATAAGTTGTTAATAGCATGACAATATATGTATATAGTTTATTTTACGAAATGTAATTTTTAAATTGTATGTTATAAATTAATTAAATTAAATACTAAGTAGGTACAATCACGTAAAGAAGTGTAGTTAATTTTATTTTTAACGCATAAATTATTATTATATTTTAATGTGAATACCTATTGGCTACTGTATTAACAATAATAAATAATAATAAACGATGCATATCGCTCGAATTATCTTGTCATATCAATAGTATTTTAAGTATACTTAGAAAGCCTATAGGCTCATCAATGTTTGTAATATTATATTATTATTTATTATTGTACGACGTACAATTCAATACAAAAGCTTAGTATATATTGTCGACTTGTCGTCGGTCGACAATAACGGCAGTTAATATTCCGTCTCTTCTATATCATCCGATATAGGTGTTAAAATATTATAAACGTTTATAAAGTATGGGACAGGGTTAGATTTACTACACACATGCATTTTATTACTTCTGCAGTGTGTTGCGTTGTATTGCGGTAGATTAAAAAGAGGGTTTTGACTACCAATTTCGGGTTTTCGCACTGGCGACGACGAGTGGTTGATGGATGCGATAGAGAGTGAAAGAGAGAGAGAGTGAGTGAGAGAGTGGAATAACACTACGCGTAGGGATTAAACGGCACAACAGCGGCGGCGGTGGAGTTTCCAAGAAGTGCACACCGTATTATACGTATACACAAATGTATATATTATATACGTTAACCGTCGTAAGTACGTACCAAGTATAATATGAGATATAACAGTTGCGTAACTGCAATCGCGTATAATATGCGCGCGCGCGCATACACACACACACACACACACATACATATATGTAGTTTACTATTAGGTTTTTATCGTTCATTATCTATACAGCGACAGGTGATATTATGCATGTACGAAACGCGCGTACACACTCGCACACATGTTCGCGGGTGCGCGCGCGCGCGCGTGTGTGTGTGTGTTGCGGGAAGGGGCCCGAGCACGACCGAGAAAGTTGGCGAGTCCTTGACGCGGTCAATCCACTCGGATGGCGAATGTGGGTCACGCGCGGTTCCCCCCGCCCGTCGCCCGACCGCGGTTCGTCATTCGCCACCAATGTGCCGTGCATACGCGAGGTCGTCAACGTCGACTCGCGCGCGTGCGAGTACGTGCGCGTATATATTATAAACGTACAATAATATACCGCACGGTGTGTTTGTGTGCGTGTGCATTTTACACTATAAACGAGTGTGTGTGTGTGTGCGATATTTGGTCGCGTAAATGTGCGCGCGTGTGCGTCAAACGTTGCCAACAATGGCGGTGCGATTGGTGGGTACAAAGGTCTCCTCCGACCGACGACGCACTGTGTGTTGTACCTTTATAGGTACATAATATGTATCCATCGTCCGCCGCGATGTTATATATACATCTATATATATATATTGTTCTGATACAGTTGGCGATCCGTCGGCTAGCTACGTGGCCGATGGAAAACGGTCCATAAAATAATATGTATATAGTGTTCGGTGCGATTTTCGCGTAGTGAGGAATGGCGAATGACTGACCGCGGTACTGACCACATTTTTCGGTGGGGGGGGGAGGAGTGCGAGGGATAGTGGAGTAAAACGTCGAGAGTATATTTTATTCTCCTCAATCGCGGACGAAACAAGACGTTTTAGTACGTTTTAGAGGTGATAGTATTATGAGTTGAATAGTAATTTTTGGAAACAAATTGATATAAAAGAATAATATAATATACGATGAGGACGCGTTAGAATTATTTTTTAGCGAACTGTGTTCATTATTCTGGTCCGATACCCAAAGTCTTTCGGCCGGATATTTGATTGTTTTTTATACGTATATAGCTTTTAAATAATTTACTACTAAAAATTACTACATGACGCGTTGTCGCGGTTTCTGCAATTAAAAACAAAATTTCGGACTTTGGAAAGCGGTGATTTCTGCAGCACGATTAATTTGAACGTTAATATTTATTAAAAATGTTAAACTGTAGTGTATAACAGTTATACTAGAGTTTAATTACAATTTTATCTTTATTATAGGTAGGTACACATTTGTACTGAAAAATTGTTTTATCGGTATAACGAAAGACTTCGTAGAGTTGAGTCGATTATCAATTGACCTTGCGAATGAAGTAGGACATTAGAAATAAACATGATTTTCTCGAGTCCCATTCATTACTTCATTCTTCTATTATAGAATTTCTTTGATCGTCATTTTCCAAAATTTGCATCAAATGATAAATATTTGCGGAAACACAAACTTTAATATTCATAATTAGTGCATGCATATTAGGGGTTTGTTTTATAAATGTTTTAATCAACAAAATGTGATAACATAAATAATTATGTTATTGTTGATAATTCGAGTGCAAAAAATTAGAGAATTATTATTATGTGAAAAAAAGAGAAAGCTCAGAATATGTAATAGACTGAGAGTGACGCTTTCCGTAAACGGTTGGTTTAATGCCACTGTCAACAAACCGGTTCGACGTTCGCTTTTGTTTGTCAAGGACATAAGACAATAAAGTGTGCTTAATATAATTTATAAATATGAATGTGTGTGTGGGTGACTATTTTGAAAAAGATAATTGTTTGCCAATTTCGTTAGTTTATTGAATTATATACTTGAAAAATGTTGTAGGACTATGACAACTGACAAGTCGTTCAAATGTAATTTAATTTTAAAAATTATCCATTGTCATCAACGTATATTTTATAGCAGTAAATTTGTAGCTAAGTCTATATTCTGACATTATGTATATTGTATATACAAGGATGTACTGATAAAATAAACAATATAATATTAAGACACTGTTAGCTATTTCTCGCTGTTCTTGGACGGTATTAATTTGTATTATGCATTAAATAATCGAAATTATGAAAAAAAAAAGATATTCTTTGAGCAGTGTAGGTGTGCAGGTGGTAGGAAACGCAGTTAAATGCGTTGTTGTGTTAAATTTGGACAACATTAATAGGTATTATAAAAACAATAGGGGTATTTGCAGTTTTTGTAGATTACAGTCTACACACTATAATCTGATAAAACGATACAAAAATAACTTTTGGGATCAAAATGTTGTGTAACGATAACTTTAATAATTGATAGTTTAGTCTGATTGTTCTGAAATCTAAAATTGTTTTACATAAATTATTTTGACTAACGAATAGAATTTTTAATTTTTTGATTGGTGAATAATTATTGACATGTTATTGTGTTAGGTATTAAAAATAAAGTTGATATAATAATACAATTAAGCGTGGTTTCATAACTCTTAATATTATTCACTTAATAAAGTCTACAGTCTACACATGTATATTAAATACTTAAAGTGTATAGGGTAAACTAAGTAAGAAAAAAATATCAGATCTGTTAGTTTTAAAACTCATCATTTGTAAAGAAATAAGCTAGAACAGTTTCGTTGTAATTTTATTTATTTATTATTATCTTCTACTAATTTGTCGACACGACCTGTGGGCTGTGTTTTATCTGATAATATTGACTGATATCCATTATGAAAACACCCTGTATAGAAAGTATAATTTTGATAAATTGATGTATTTTTATGTATTTTTACGATTCTGTTTTCAATACAAATTGCGAATGATCGATATTTATTTTTTAACAAATGGCATATATGGTTTTTGATTGTGAGTAATGATTATTTTTCTAAATGAGTCATATTATAATAAAATATCATAACCTAGAACGCCTAATATATGTACCTATATATTTATTTAGACAATGTTACCTTATATGATATTATATCGCAACTATATAACCGATTTTTGTAGTTTCCTACATCGATCTAAATGTGATCTCAAAAACACGAGAGTCTCACATGTTATTATTATGTTGTTGTCACAGATGTCTGTATATTTTTATCATATTATTTTATATTAAAAAAGTATATAGATACAATTAAAACCGGCTATTTGTAATATATTATATACTAATATACACTTTACAGTATACACAGTATTGCTGTATAGCTGTAAAGGCGGGTCTTTGGGTCGTGGTGAGAGTAGTGGTGGGCGCGGGGTAGTGGATTTCGGACGAGCGGTAATGCAAACTTCAGAATATAGAAAGTGAAATCTGCAGGTGTATCGGTTCGTCGACCTCAGCGCACCGAGACCCCTGCCGACCGCGAACTCGTGCAAGAACTATAATATATATATATATAATATCACGCGTTACATAAAACTCGATTGTATAAAATAAAAAGGAAGAACGTTGCGGGCTACGTAAGAATAAAAAATATGAAATAAATAAAAATCAACATCATCAAGGTTTTATACGCGTGTACACGCATTATTGTAGGTATATTTGATATTATACTTATATCTACTAATAACAGTGCGGTGACGCTGACGATTACATAAATAATGTCAAGCGAGTACGAAATTGACAATCTGGGTGGTTCATCTCCGCTGTAATTGGTAAATGTCTGAATTTTTAAAATTTTCACTTATATGGCTATACGACATATACCATTAATCATAATATATTAATATAATAATATTATTGACTTTATTGTTTAATGCTTGGAATAACATTTCGTATTGCATTAGTCCCGTATATTATATTCTTCTTTTTCTTAATGTCTTCTTGAAGATTAAATTACTAAGCACCCACTTTGGTACTACATTTAAAATTATTATTTATGATTTTTAAATAAATTTAAATTTTACAACGGAACAATAAATCAATTATGTATTTTTATGTAAACTATTTGGGATAATCGATCCAAAATTTGGTCTATTTGAGCAAACGATATAAAAATACAATCTTGGGTTGCAAAAAAAAAAAACTAAAAAAAATAGATAGTTAATTAAAGAAAAAACCTTAAAAACTGTAATAATAATGATGAGGGTTATTTTAAAAAGAAGGGTTATTTTACATGTCAATGCGCATTCGTCGACTCGCATGCGAGTGTGTGCATACAGCATACTTAGTGCAAACTGCTTTATAATATACGATATACGTGCAGCGACGATTTTTCTCAACGAACATCCATGGAAATTAATTTTTTTTTTTTATAAAAGTACTTGTTTCTCATAACAATCGCTGTAAATTAATAACGGCGTCTATTGTATATGTCTGTTCGCATATATATACACCAGCTCTTCACCACGCACGCGCTTATAATGTATATCTATGAAAACTGCAGTATGCGGCATTCAAATTTTAATCTTTAGAAACAATATCATTTAATCGCGAATTCGTGGAGTTTTGCAATTTTCCTCTGGTGTATTACCGAATTTCAAGTGTTTGATTCTGGTATTCATTGCTGCAACGCGGACCCTTTCATCAAAGAACCCTATGCGTGAACACCATGGGTGAGGATACAAAGGTCTCTTGTTCATCAAGGATGCACTCTTAACAGTCTGCAGGCTTTTAAATTTAAGCTCAACATATACCTACGTATGTTATATACGTGTTTGAGTATACATGTATATATTTTTCATGGTTTCTCAGATTAGAGATGTAGATTTCAGACATTTTTAATTATTGCGAAGTTTATTATTATTTTTTTAAAACCGTGACTAAAACAAGGGTATGTAATTTAAAATGGCGTATTTTAATAATGATATTCTTTTTGTTTTTAAGAATTTCAGTTACATATTTCATATCACGGCTTACATTTTTCTATAATTTATGGTTCGATTTGTGGTGGACGTTTTAAATAACGAACAGTTTAATATTTTTAAAAGCAAAGCAACATATAAAAGGAAAAACGTAATGTGAGCCATGAATCAATTATTGTATCTACTAACTATACGATATATACTATATAGGGACTATCTATATTCTATATAGTTAGTGATAGATAGTCTGCATGACTATACATATATACCGGAGACGTATATAAAATTTTTTGCTTCGATCCTATTTTTTCCACACCCCTTTAGTCTGATAACAATATTGCAATATTATAATTACAAACATTTATAACCACAATGTATGGTCTTATAAGATGGTACAATCAAGGGTGATTGGGCCTCCTAGTATAGGTGTATCTCAGAATACGTTTGTATATTACTTAGTGATTGATCATTCGGCTATAACACTGCATTAATTTAGCGATGTAGGATGGTATAAATGATTATAAAAGCCATGTAGTGTTGCGAGTGAGCTACATCAAATATAGTTAAATAAATAAGGTGTTACTGGTGTTAGCGAGTAATTCACAACGACAGACTCAGAAAATATCATGGTCTTGCATCATAGTTGTTTGAAAATTTTATAATTTTTGGGATGTCTTATGATATTGGTATAGATATTTGGTTACAAAAAACCCACGATCGCCAATCGTGAGTTTATTATGTTTTTCTACGCTTATCAGTGTTTCTTATCGGTTTTAAGTATTCCCTTAGACATTCATAAACTATATCCTATGCAGATCTGTATTCACAAGGGCCTCTCTAAAGTCTTCGCGTGTAATATAAACGCATATCGCTCGATTTGCGTTTTAAGTGTTGCGTCGATAACGGTTTATTGTGTATAGTTTAAATTTTAATTCACGTACTTACTATCTAAGTATTCTTATATTCATATTATTCAATATTCTTGGTATTATATTTTAAGCTGGTTTTATATGTATGTGAACGTACTACATAAGACCTGTCATCAAAACTTATTCGTCTTGCGCCCGTTCTAAAATGAACATAATTATCTACTTATAAAATTGTATATACCTACACTGGATGTAAAAATTATGCATTTTTATAAAATAAATTGTAATAGTTTATAATATAATATGTGTACACTGTTAAAAATTTGCGGCTGTCGTCGGGGAGTACAAAGACTGCACTGCAGACAAGTATCTATGTATAGTATATATTATATTATACAGCGTATATAACACAATTTGTTGCGTAAAAACAAAATGTGATTTAGTTATATAGCGCGTGCATTTGCGAAACGACGTGTAAAAACACAGCGCACTGTTTATAATAGTACGTTTGATAAGCGATGTAGAAACATAATAATAATAATAAATATTATGCGCGGATGACTATTATTATTAATCAGCGTGCATATTATATTATTATGTTGTGCGTTGCCCAGCGCGTTTAAGCCCGAACGGTCTGACCGGTGTCAAGAGTTTGATGACCCGAATAGTACGCGTACAGCCGTGGTGTGTGTATATAAATATATATATTATCCTACGGACGGCTGCAGTGATGGCGGTGTACCGTAGTCGTCATCGGGTGAAAGCGACGGGCTTGCACATTTCGCGCGCACATAATGCCAACGATATACGATTACGCAATGTTGTTCTTTTTTCCGTTTCTTTCTCTTCTTCTTCTTCTTCTAAGTTTTCCATCTCCGTCTATGTCATATCTCTCACATACACACACTCTCTCTCTCTCTCTCTCTCTCTACCAGTGTGCATAAGATGTCTCTCCCGTCTCGTGACGATTGCTGCCATTATTTTTCTATTCGTTTCTTTTACAAAAATAAACGACGCCTCCGACGTTTCGTTAAAATCTGGTCGACAGCGTGTCCGTCCAAACGGCATCTCGGCCGCCGACAATAATTGTTTATAGGTTCACTTGTCGCCGTAACCGTCGCCCGCGCTGCTTCTCCGCCGCGGCGTCCGTACGTTGACCCGAACTCAGGCCCGTTATATTCGTGCATTTTTTACACAGTTTCCATTGTTCGTGCCAACGTTGCCGCTGACGGATTGTTGTGCGGGCGGGAGAAAGAGTTCAAGTGAGTGACCGAGACACACGCACACATACACACACACATACAGAATGTGTGCAAGATCCAGCGACAGAGGGAGAGAGACTGAGAGCCAGCTGTAGTGGGCGGTGTGGTGCAGATTGTATACGTCGATATAATATCATATAATAATATGTACATATATAAATAATATTGTTTGTGTTTTTGCGATGTAAATTTATTCGTCCTAATGTAAAAAACGATAAACAATATTATAGTACAGGGTGTCTTCGCGTAACGTGCCGGTTCTTGTTCCTACCCACTGGCCCACTATAAGTCTATTGGTATATTCTCATCTACATATACACTCACTATAATATATATATATACTATAATGATCGTAGCTTTCTCTAATGGTGTAATGATCATGTTAAAAATTATTAATTTATAAAAAGCTACCGATGAGGAATTGAAGACTAACATGGCGGACACCCTGTATCGTATTAACCGTTGTCCCGTATAGCTATATGGCAGTCTTTATTATTACGTCATAATCGTTAATTTTTTTTAGAAAATCAGCGGTTATGTTATATGTACACGGCGGTCGGGCAATTGCCTGTATTTATTACACTATACGTCTATACTTATTCTTAAAAGTACCTATCGAATTTCAAATTTTTTTCTCATCTATACGATGGTTTTTGCATAGGTACTTCGATCGTTAAACATGAATTTAATATTGTATAGTTTGCCATAATATGCCGTGTCATGTTAACGTTTTAAAACCACGAAGATATCAATCATTAATTCAATAAGAATCCTAACTTAAATATTTTTATACAATTTTAAAATTTTCACGCGACTTAAGTCACGAGTAATATGCTTAAGAATAAATCTACGATAACTATGACATTCTTGTATTATAAATTAGTAATTACGTGTATTTTTAATGTTGTTTGGCATTGGACACTGACACAGTAAAACATAAGAAGGACACTTCCATTGAAATTAACCAAGAATTATCGATGTAGGAAGGCGCTCCGTGTAGGCATTTATACTACACTGCCGTCTTATTTGACTTTGAATACAATACATTTAAATATAAAATAATAATATTATTCTACGAATATATAAAATAAAAAAAAAAACTGAAGAAAGTCTTGAATTCAAAATTAGTGAAAAAATTCCCAAACCCAGATTAAAACATTTACCTCAAGATATATATCTCCCTAAAAGACTTCTAAGATTAGCCGGACAACTAATAATTAAATATATTTTATTTCTTTATGTACTCATATTATTACTTATTAGCTATTTTGCGGGGCTTTGCTCACTTATCATATTTTTATGATGAGCGCGTCAATGTCCTTTCTCAGGGTTCAAGATATTTCCATACCAAATTGTATCAACATTGATTCAGCGGTTTAGCCATGAAAATGTAACAGATAGAGTTACTTTCACGTTTATTATATTATTGTTTATAGACGTATAGTATAGATTTATAATATTTGTATTGAAAAATTTTAAAAACATTTAACCATTAACGCGTTTGACACAATTAATTTTTACTATAAAAACACCGTACTTACTACTAAAGTAATCTTTATTTATTTTATATTTAAAGATGATTTGCGTCGTGCACTTAAAATATATATATACACATATATAGCGATGATAGAAAAATATCAACACGTTAATCCATATATACAATTCACGATAAATTTTATCGATGTACATGATATATTTGCATTATTGTTCATGAAAATCAGCTTTTCATAATAACTGCCTCTATAAAGCACATAACAATGCCGTTGTTGGAAAAACGACGTGCCGTTATAAATTTTTTCGAAATCCGTTTAAATTGAATCATCATAATAAGAAAGAAACGGTCACAACAGTATTTACTATTTAATTGTATTTACAACCATACTCTGCAATAATGCAAAGTAGATACAATTTTACTATTACATAAAAAATGTCAATTTGTTATTATTACTAGACAATGGATATTCATAGTACAGGATAAACGACCATTGTAACAAATTATGACTATTTACGCCAAATATATCTATACATGATACATGCTATTTATTTATTTACGAAGAAAAAATTCTATTTAAAAAAAATTATGTATAAATAAAACAGTTGTAGATACTAAATGAATTAAATAACAATTATAAATATATAATGTGTTTACAGTATAAGAATATTTTTTTATAGAATACAAGAAAGTATTATGAATAATAATTATAATAATGACTATAATTTATAATACATAGTATATAAATTGGTAACATTTTAGGGTTAAAACAAATTTGTTTAATATCATAAACACACAATAATGAAAATAATCTAGATTGACATAATTACTTAATGATATTAGCATACTTGCTGTTGAATTTATTGAATAATTGAAATGAATGTTTTTTATTACAAGAACTTATTGTTTCTGGTGTTTTCTATTATATAGTTGCACTATAAAAATTGGTTATTTTGAGCACCTTTGTATTATATTTATATACATAGTTATTTTTTTTACCACACAAATGTATGTATTTATTTATTTTATTTAAACTCTGATTTTTAATTTTTAATTCACTTGATAATGACTTGAAGATATTTTCAAACTGCAGATATCTATTTTTTTATGATTTTGAAGACTATCCAGTGTCGATATAAGTTTAACTTAAATTGTATTAGGTACCCATTGTTATTTTTATAAAAACTTAAATATTACTTTTATTGTTATTAATTAATAAATAAATATCAACATTATTCGAAAAAAATTTAAATATCATTAAAATTTAAACATGAAAATAAGCAGAATATAAGCTTAAAAAATCGCTCTATATCAAATGTGAGCGTCTTTTCGATGTGTATTGATTGCGAGAGGTGATATATGCACATGTGTGCGTGTGTATAAACGCATATGTATTCAACTGAGTGTTGGTGAGGGGTGTGGTGAGGGAGTATACAAATATATATGTATGTATAAACACGAAATATCGCCGTACGAATGACGTCAGAGGTGGTGGTTTTTGTTTTTTGGCTGCTGCTGCCGCTGCGGGAGGTCAACAAACCTCCCTCTCACGTCGCGTCTATATGCGTCCCTTATTGTATATACTCATATATTGTACCTATACACTTATACAATGTAATATATACACACACATATATACACATTCCGTATATATATATATATATATATAATACATGCATGTATGTATATATAAATATTATAATATAATATAATATACACATTACACGTATACCCCGTGGTCGCCGTGGTAACCATTCGGTCGTAGCTACCGACGCGGTTGGTCATGACCCAGTCGTGTGTTTTTCCACGACGTTTCGGTTATCGACCCCGGTGGGACCCGCGGAAATACATTTATTTTTAATGTAAAATTGTACTTATTTATATATCCGCTAAATATTACAAACAGTACACATATTATAGAATTATAAATGACGGGCAGTCGGCGCAGATGGTGTCCAATTTTTCACATGAAAACTTTCGTTTTGTTTATGTATAATATAAAATAATTTTATAATATAAATATATAATACAAACGATTTTTCTCCTATGTATATTATATTTATTTTAAACTATTTGGCTTTGAATTATTAATCTTAAATATGGATAAATATAACTTATTAACCATATATAGTTTTAACATTACATATATTATAATTATGCAGTTACTGATGCAATTACTTTATATTATATATGAGTAAATAAACGAAATAATTGTAGTATAAATTTCATTGATTATAATTGTATAATAAATATATTATTGATTAGTGATTAATATGTATACTGCAAAAAGGTATTATTTTATAATCTATTGTTCTATTATATATATTTTTTCAAACTTGAATAACTTTTTTCGTAAATTTAAATACAAAAAAAAAATAAAAAATTATAATTATTTTTTTATATCGATTTTATATTTTATAATTACTTAATAATATTTTTTAATGATTTAAAACTCTGATTTCCTACTCAAGTTTAAGGAAATAAACTATTTCATGTATATATAAAATAAAATAGTTTCCTTATAAGTTTATAAGTATTAAAGTATATATATATTTTTTTTGAGGTAAATATAATCTAAATTAAAGTATCTCATACAAAATTGTGGTTATGCGTTAACAATACATTGAACCATTTGAATAAAGTATAGCTATAATGTTCTCATCACATAGTTAAAGTCTGAAAATGTATAGTGATAATGTGTTGTATAATATTAAGGTTAATTATCAGCTAATCTCAATATTAGTCAGTTTCTAGACATTATATCTATTACATTTTCCTACACTCTATAGTAGTCTATACACATTTCATTACAGTATATTATATTATATATCTATAATTTAATAATATTGTCTTTATATTACATTATAATATATGATCAACTATTGCAACCATATTTGTAAATTATCCCTACCAGCTCATCACTATATAATATATTTTATTTACATAGATACATAGATTATAATATGGTATGTACCGCTAAATTATTATTTTTGTGTGTATTATAATGAGTATTATACTGTTATATGAAGAAGCCATAAGTAAAGGTTTCGTTAAAGACTATCGTGTTTTACATAATTACATACCTATATATGTATGTATTCTAGAATTGAATTTTAAGCTATATTAGAGGTCTATACTATATATAGGTATAATCTGTATACTACTTTACACTTGGCCTATGTGTATAATATTGATCGGAAATCGGACACTGCTGCACATCGCGTACTTTATGTTCGGGGCGTGTCGTAACGTTAATAGTATAAATAATTTTCAAGACAATTTTACGAGATTAATGTCTACGTTCATATGATCATATGGTAAATGTCTTTATTTTCCAACAAATTTTTTATGGAAGTATCTACTAAAAGAAAGGGTATATAATTTATTTTATTAAGAAGCTCATACATTATAGTGTAAAATATTACTATTATATTAGTGTTTATAGTAAGTATACTTTGTAATTTTATATTTATATTATGAAAATTCGAAACCTTTTTATAGTGTACCTATGTTTATTTTAAGCAGCTAATATTGGTTGTTTTTAGTGTTTTTACTGCTTTTAGTACAAAAATAAAAAACTAAGAGTGTATTAAGTAGATATATTATAATTTAAAATATATCTTTAGTCATTTATAAATTATACGTCTATACACATGAGTAAGTTCATGACTATAGAAGTATAGACTATATATATGATATTATGATGTAATATAAGATATTATCTCTAAAAATATTGTTGCCTCGGGTATATAATCGCAAATGTTGGGTTACTATATATAATACATACATTGAGCATTGTAGTTTATTATACATTAATGTATACCCCACACCTGTATTTAAAGTGTCAGTGACTCCGAACACGAGTCATGAGTAGAGTAAATACTTATTAATCGCGGAATTGTTTCCGTGCAGCAAGTCCCCATAAGACTATACGAATGTACGTAATTGTATAATTTTCTATGTATGTAAACACTAAATACTAAACATAGTGTAGATTTTTTATGATAGACGGCTGTATCTAAAATTGGTCTTAACCCTAGAAAATAAATCTATTGATTATCACCGATACGTATGTGGATGTAGAGTTTGTATGATACAATATTTAGATCAGCACAAAGAACTATAATACATATAACAAAACATATAGTTTGATATTTTGAATTTTAATCTTAAAAATAATTACGTTGAGTTGACGTTTGTTTAAAAATTTGATATTCTATGTAATAATAAAGTTAATATTATTATAAATTCCATTAAATATATGTATATTATTTTGAACATGTACGTATAACTAACAATATACTCGTTATATTATATATTGGTGTATATTGGTCTTTATATTGCTAAATAAATAATAATAAAAATAATATATTTACTATAAAGTCCTAAGAAAAGATTACATTTATTTTTATAGTTTTATCATATAGGTATTCGTTCAATAGTGTAACGTTAATTCGGTGAATAATTAAAAAAAAATTAACTAACGCGGTATTAATCACGGTGCTAGAGAGATAGTGGGAGAGAAAAACGAGAGTGAAAAATTCAAAAAAAGATTTTGAACGAATTGCACAGTGCGCAGCACAACTGTTATGGTGTACGACGACGTGGTATGTGTGTGTGTACTTTAATAGTATATTTGTTGTGATTGTATTACCGTATACGTTTGTCTACTACGTATAATATTATATATTTAATGGTTGTCGACGACAGTGAAAGGAAAGAAGGTTGTGGTCAGGAGTAAACGCGAGCGCGAAGGCTATCCAACCCGCTATAATAGTATAATAATAATAATAAGTGGTTCGCGGAGGGGACAGATTTGCTAAAAAACTGGGACTACTTTCACCATCGCCGCCGACCGGGTCACGACGATTGCATCGAGTCACGTTGGTATAACCGTTATGATGATGATGATGATGATGTTATTGTGATGCGGTGGTTGTATGGTCTTAATATGTTCGGCGAGTTGCTGTTACACGCACGTGGCGATCGCGGCGTTTTTTGAAGAAAGCGGGACGAGGACATAGGAGATGCGTGGTTATTATTGTGTTCACAACCCTGGCAAAATAACCCTGCGATCAAATAACTAAAGTAAATGACGTAAAACAGTTGGTGTAATTGTATTATGCATGTATCGGTATCAATCCTGATTGGAATTTTGTTTTATTCTAAAATTACTGCACAAGTGCAGACTATAGTGAAAAAATGTATACCTCTATATTTTAAGTGAAATATTATATACATGTTTGGCAAGCGTATACCTATGTGAATACAATACGCATGTGCGCAAAAACGATATTATTATTATTATACATGTATTTATATAGCTGTACAAAGTCTGCGGTATAAATCTTGTTTTTCAAAAAACAACGATTTGTTAACAATAATATTATGCAACTATTCTATGTAATATAGTATAATATGTATTATATATTTATATAATACAAAATTCGTTTTTCCGTGGATCGTCATCGTGACCGTAGAACATCTATGCACAATATTAATAATATTATTAATTTATACCGGCACATACTATATAGATACCTGAATTTAATATAGGTATATTTGGTACTTTGCAGAAGTCTGTATATAATATCTTAATCTTAATGATTATCCTTAAGATTTATAATTCTGATTAAAATATTAAACCGTTATTTTTATGAAAAACCAAATTTTACAAGTATTATAGCTGATATGATTTTAAAGATTCCAAATTAAATGCGATTATAATATTGTTTTCCTTATTTTAATACATATAAATTATAGGAAGTCATTTATTTTACAATTTAATTTCAAATTAAATAAATTATTTTTCATAAAAACCTACGTATTATAACATGGTATAATATTAGAACCGTTCAGTGCTATATATATAATATAAATATGTTTATAATGTTTAAACTTTATTTTTAATGTTTGTGTTAACACTATAGCAAACTATATAAAAGTTGTACCGCTATTTAAAAAGCTATTTTTTTAATTTAATTTATTTTTATAGAACTATAATTATTATATTTAGGTATTTACTTTGGTTTCTAAAATGCACATAAATTCTATAGTATCTACCAATAATGATAATAATAACATAATATATTTTTTTATTTATGGTGTAACTCCGGAATTCCGGCTTTGCGGAACCGTTAGTTGCTATACAGTAGAGGAGGTATCTATATCTATCGCCATGTAGATATCGTTGTAATACTCACCACTCGCACGTCATATACACCACACACACACACACACATACATAATATCATATTATAGTATTATTATACACACTGTCATATGCGATTCAGTAGAACAACATCGCTGAAAGCTACGCCACATAATAATATATACTCGACTGGTTTTAAGAGAAAAATAAAAGTACGTTTTATTATTAAATAAAAATAATAATAATAATAATGATACCTAACAGTATATTATTATGTATAATATATATATATATATTATATATAGGTATAATATATAAGAGGTATACCATGTATATTAGGTATATACAGCATAATATTATAGGTACGGATAGTCGGTCGCCATTCGGTATTCATACATCTCTGCAGGTTTACGCAACAGCGTCGGACGCGTAGGTACCGGCGGCGTACTGTTGGCAGTGCGGAGACCGGTTTCTGTGGGCGGCGCGGAACCGTCGTCGACGGATTTTAATTGGCGGTTTTCTTCTCGAGGCAGTGACGGCGGCGGCGGCGGCGGCGTTGCCATCCGCCGCCCGGGCCGTTAACCGGGCGCGTGTGACTTGGCCACCGACGCCGCTTGATTTATCGTATAATATGCGCCACTCCGCGTACCTCTATATAATATACATAATAATATAACATAACGGTACCGGCGGCGTCGGTGGCGCGCCGTGAAAGCGGTAATTCGGATCGAAGGGAAAGTGATGGTTGGAAAAAGTGAAAATTTTTTGGGAATAGAAACGATCCGAACCGCGCGATGAGAGGGAAAATAAAACGCGTATTTACTCACGCCCGCGCGTTTCCGTTGCTATATATGTGCACACATAGAAATGGGACAGTTGTTTTAACTACATACTATGTTGTCAAGCATTATAATTGAAGTAAACTGCATTTGTAGGTTAAATCAACTGCAATAGAGCGTTAATCTAAATATAATATTTCAACTATTTGAAGGTATTGAAATAACTCGTAAAAATTGTTATTTTGAGAATCCAGGTTATTTAATTTAACATGTTTTGAGGATTAAAATGACTACAAGTTAATGAGTTATTTTGAATTATTTTTACTCTTAAAATAAACATCGATGCACGTTGTTGTGACTAGCCTAGTTGATATGATAATTGATATTGCACTAATTTAAGTTGTTCTCAATGTTTGTTTTATTTGAATCTAATCGCATAAAAAAGTATGCAATGAAAGATACCTGTTATATTATATTAAGCTTGTTATTTGTTATTTAACTTAATTTGTAACATTAAATTAAATTAAATTTGTTATCTGCATTTATTTTTTAACGATACAATTTAAGGTACCTATTATATATTGAGAGGCAATTCGTATTCGTTTTATTTTGCTTCATTAGCATAGGTGAATATTGGGGGCTTAATCCTTCTCAAAATGTAATCAAGCCACACCGCAAGGTTGAAGAGTTTAAAAATATATGTTTACATGGATCAGACAAACATGTTAAGCCCCCCAAAATGTGATCAAATATCTGCGTATGTTCATTAGTTAATTACCTACAACAATTTTTTTTATAATATCTTATAATTACACAGGTAAATTGTAGATATGACTTTATTTAGATAACAGTGTTTCCACAAGTCACAACTAATGTTAAGATAGGTAGTGGCTCAGTAGGTTAGGCGTTAGGTTAGGAAAATTTAGAAGTTTCCCCAGTCGAAGTTCGAATCTCTGACAGTTCTTAAAATTTTTTGCAATAGATGGAAAAGTAATATTAATTTTAACTCCTTAAAATAGTTGAGATAACATTATTGATGTAGTTATACCGATACTTTTTATGAAGTAAATTAGAACTGAAACTGGCGTTGTATTAACTAACATAGATTAATTAAACCAAGTGGTTACTATTAACTACATAGCGTAGTCAAATTAACACTCCTTCATCCTTAGGCGAAATCTAACACTCGAATGTGCACGGAATTGACTTATTTGGTGGTTAAAACAACTCCACAGTTTTATGTGTGTGTGTATTTTAATATGTATATTTCGTTGTGCGCGTAGGATAATAGCGCAATTATGACATATTACTGTTGTTATTAATAATAACAATGAGCAGCGATACACAAACTTATGTATCCACCTTAATATATCAGTACTACTGAATTGGGGACTTTAAAATTTGGGTCTTATAACTTAAGTCGACGTAGAAAAGTTCCTTATTGGCCGCTAAAAAAATGTTTTGTGCCCCAATCGACGTCAATTTACCATTGTCCATAGACAACCAGAAAACGTGTATTGTTGCCCACTGTTTTGTTTTATTGACGAAGAGGATCCAGTGATCCGATGAATAGACAGTTTTATTATAGTTTATTAATTAACTATAATGGGTTGTTTTTAGTTGAGAATTTAATTTTAATTTTTACATATCTCATGTTTTTTATTACATATTTATGTATAAAAATATTTACATACCTACACATTTTTGAAATTTAAATACATATAAATAGTAATGTATTATTGTACGACTGTGTGATCGCGATTTTGCAAAACGACGGTTTCCTTCGCTTTTATCTTGCTTAGAGCTAAAGGTATAGGTAACAAACTATCATGATTATTATTTATTATTTGTATTACCGTTCACGTTCATACAATTTGATATTTTGTGGCAATGACCGGTCGAAATTCGTATACATAATCCGCAGACTACGGCCGCTACGTCGTATAGGAATATATAGGTATAAATAATATAATAATAATAATATAGGTAGGTTTATATTATATTCACGAACATACGCGTTCGATGACTAAAACCTTTCTCTCTTCATAATATAATACGTGCGATGTACTAAATTATGTCTATACCCGTGTTAATATTAGTTTTTCACGGCCAGATCCACGCGCGACTGATGAAAGCATATGTTTTTACAGTTTACTGTTTACTGTTTAGTATCGCGACAATTTTCCCCGAGCCATCCCGACGCCTTGTCGATGCTACCAAAATTCAACGTTTATTATATTATTAGGATGGCATAATTATTAATTATAGTAATTAGTAACACTATGTATGTTGTCGGTTCATAATTTATTACGAAAACGGGCGTATCCTCAATATGATATATATAAAGTATATAATATGCATCAGTACCTATAGTTCTTAAAGGTACTTACATACAATATATAAAATGCATATCATTTACATTACGTAATATATATATATATATATATAATTAAAAAAGACTAGTGCATTTTTAAGTAATAAATTGAGTATATAAAATATGAATACGTTTCCGAATAATTCTTTTAACCACGTATATAAGTATATTTTTCAATATTTACTAAATAGCTATTCGTTTGTATTATTTATAATACGTAGGTATGCATGTTTTTCATACAGATGACTGTTCTGTTATAATTATTTACTCACAACACGTTATTGTACATAATTTATCCTTTACAGGAAAATAACTAAAAAAATAGGAACTTTAAAACATTTATAAATAATAAAATAAGAACTAAAATATTTTTAAAATTATATCATATCTATAGAAAACGGTAATATAAATATTTATTGAAAATTTTAAGTACCTACATTTAATTATTTGTTATTATGAATTAAAACAAAGTACAATATCAATTTTTCCAAAATTAGTATTTCATATATATTCTCGTTTTCTATATTTTTATTTTTAATTTTTTTTTAAATAAAAAATTACGGATAATATTGTATATTTTAATCCCAACCTACACTAACTATTATGTCTAATTTGCTATCAGAGACTTCCGACAAAGCTGAAACCATTTCTTCGATTATATAAAAAAAAATTATCCACACCATAGGTAGTTAAAATTAATATTATATTCACTCAAAAAGTCAGAATATAAAAATAATAATAATATTACGATGTTATAAATGTTTATCAATAATTATTTTCATTAATTCTCATTATTTTTTAACTTTATCGATAAATAATGACGACATGACGTCTCTTTTAAACAGTGCCAAATAATTTCTTCTAAAGAATTTTGACTTTAATTTTGTATTTGGGGGAACTACCCAATGCATGTAAGAACCCTTAGCAGCGCCCTTGCCATTTGTGCATATAGGCGTGTGTATATTCTATATAATACCTACTACAGCTGTGTAGACCCGAAACGGTTTTACAAAGCACGTTTTTGTATAAAATCCACACGTGTATCTTCTAACTATAACTAGACTTTATAAGTATTATTGAGGGGGGTTGAAATCATTTTCAAAACCATACGTTATAGGGGATTGCCCTCCAAATGTCCCATGATTCACAGCGATTACTCATTACTAATTACAAAATAATTTTATTTGCTATATGTATCACTCGATCTCGTTATTGGCCAGCTTATAATATATTAGTGCTGCAAAACTAAATTAATTACAACCACGCGTAGAAGATTTGATGCAGAAAAAGTTTATTTGCGTCATTATAATTATTATTTCAACTCGAGGGTGATAATGTGATTCTATATGTTTAAGAGTACCTATAAGAGTTACTCTCTACCCAGTCATACGCTTTAATGTATAATATCATGGTCGTGTGTTTATAATAAATATCAATATATGTCATAATATATAGGTTCACAGACGCACGGTGTACGTTAACCTGACTATAATAAGCTCCATGGGTATATACAAAGTGATTCATCAATTCTCCCCTATATTAGATTCTGAACGAAGCGATGAATATATTGATTTTACAATGATGTGAGTCTGTCATTACTTTTTGAGCAGTAAAATTATTTTTTATAGACATTCGAAGTTCAAGTTTGAATAAAATTATATGTTTAAACGATAAAGAATATTGATTATTATTTTGTAGCAATTAAAATTTATTTTTGGAAACTTAAAACTTTTATGTATGTTATAAAGTATGTTTAACTTTAGGTAACGATATTTTAAAAATATGTAGATTAATTTTAAGATATTATACCTATTTAAAATATGAATTTATTCACATTATTTGATAATAATATAAGTCATCCAGTCGTCCATGGTTTTAGTTGAATAATTAATAACAATAATAAAATATTATATAAATCATATTTAGGTATTATTCTTATTATAATACAATAATGGCAATGTTTATAGAAAAAATTAAATCAACCTACCATCATATTAATATTAAAATAATTATTAATAAATATTGCTTTAATAGTAATATAAAAAACAACTAATGAAATGCATTTCAGTGACACACACTGCCGTCTCCGCTCACAGTCGTTTTTCATATATCATAATGATTATAATATATAAATTATTATTGGATTCAAAATTAAAACATCCATTAAAGTGACCCACTTGATGATCCACATTCATATTCTGATTTTAAAAATTTTAAAATATACTTAACACTATTCGTATTTTCGAATTCTTGAGACTTTGTATTACCTACTTAAGAATTATCCTTTGTAACGATAAAAACTTCTTTTTTTCAAAAAAGAACCCTCCCTCCTCTTTTTAGTTTTAATTATTTAGGAAATACATTTTAAAAAATTTTCTTGTTCCTAATTCAAAATTCAAATAAATACGAGTAATTTTTTAGTTATTAAAACGTTTATATAATAATATATAGTCCTTAAAAATGGTTTTACAACAATATAAAATAAATGTAATAAACCTGCAATAACAGATCTAGCTAGTGTTAACTATATTTAGACGTTTATTAGACCATGTTTATAAATTATAAATATTGATAGTTCAATATAGTTTATTAAATGTTTCATATCATCATATAGTCCTTATACCTTTCAAACCCATTTATGGACCTATTATCTTAATAAAAGGACCAAATTTACATAAAAAATGTCGGTTTATCTAAATCTGTTGTTAAAAGTAAGTGTTGCTATTTAAAAAAATGTAAGTTGTGTTATGCATGCGCACAATAAAAGAGTTTAAAATTTGAAAATTGTCGAAAAATGTGTATTTAGGCATTCTGTATCTCCTCACAGAAACTGCATATCAATTCGATGTCACTATGGACAGAATAATTTAGTGTTGCCTTTAAAAGGGATCACACTGTATATTTAAAGATTTCAAAATTCAGATTTTGAATAATTGTAATGTCGAAGAAGAAAAAGTGGGGAATATGTTTGATGAATTATTCTGTACATTCTCACAGGTTACAG
Organism: Rhopalosiphum padi; assembly: GCF_020882245.1. Taxonomy (NCBI): domain Eukaryota; kingdom Metazoa; phylum Arthropoda; class Insecta; order Hemiptera; family Aphididae; genus Rhopalosiphum; species Rhopalosiphum padi. The sequence goes on from NC_083598.1 coordinate 54,902,485, forward strand.
ACATGAGGAAGGATCCTCTTTCAATTAACACAACATGCAGTACTACCTAAACAAAAAAATGGTCATAAAAGTATCCAAATTATACTTACGAATACTTATTGTAATAATATTATTTAAATACACGACGAAAACGCTACATCGTAAAATTGAACCAAAATCTTCTATAGGGTTCGTCGGCCGCCACCGCTGCCGATTGTTCACGTATTTTCGTGCGTAATGCGCATGTGTGTGTTGGCAGAATTTTGCGCGTGCGCGTGTATATATAATATATATATGTATATAATATTGTTGTTAAAACGCGTTTTGGTTTGGGCGACTTTCACCGGCTTTTATGTATTCAATAAATTCACAGAGGTCACGGTTTCTCATTTCACCATTGTTCTTGCGCGATATTTTCGACTACGCGCGGGACCGGGTTATTATATTATTATTATTCTTCGCGAGGACAACGCGCGCTGTCATATATACCTACCATACATTTTATACCTATGTATAGATTCATTGAAGATATTATATAGATTGTGTGTATATGTGCGTATAATAATTTGTATACATGCGTGCACGGGGTTTTGTTCGAACCTACACGCCATTTGTTTTGTCTATTATTATTATATTATGTTTTTATTTTTTCATTATTGTCGTTATAGTAAATAGTATTAATATTATGCATGCCATGTGTAGGTACATATTTTAATGTAAAGATAGGTACGTGGTCTTTTCCGAAACCAAAACCGAATTATTCACACTCAAAAGCAGACGAATATAATATGATTATAATAAGCTACCTGCGTGAAACCCGTTGAAATATTTATCTCACTGTTATAGGTCATAAAAAAAAAAGAAATAGAACTTTTTTCTTTCTTCATTTTCGTCTTACTCTTCTGTATATTACTGTCGATTATATTATTAGATATATGATCATATATAATATTTACTGTACATTATTATACTAGTATAGCACGGTTATTTTTTCCTTTGCTCTTAGTGCTTTCACACAATTAAGAATATAATTAATCTAACGCCGCACTACACCTTACCTTTTATTTTCATATATATAAATAATATATATATATATATATAATAAATATAAATTTTTATATAGATATTTGATTAAATTGGTCAATTTTAATCTAATATTGGTACTTTAACCTTCACCTAAAGTTGTATGAAGCTAATTTTTTTCAATACATCAGTAGCTACATAATTATGCTTTTATATTGTATTTAATAAGAAATAGATTTATACTATTCATTACCAAACATTTTTTGTATATCTTTTAAACGAGTATAAAAATATAAACAATAATTGACATTGATTTTATTAAAATAAATTTACTTCTTAACCTTCTAAAAATCCATATTATAAATTATAGTTTAGAAGAGCTAAAGAGAATATTTTATTATGTATTTATATTATTAAAAAATTAATAATAGTCAATATAAGTTCTCCAGAAGTACAATATTATTCAACTCTTATTGTTTTTTGACTATATTTGCCTTTTAAATGTTATTTAATACTGTTAATATCTAATCAGCGAAAAGTTGTTGACGTTGATCAGTATAGTATTGTATTATATTTAGTTAGACAAATGAATTAGAACAGATTCAACAGCATTGCTGATGCATTTCAAAAGAAAACACTCTTATATGATAATACATATTTAATGTTCAATTTTAATCTTGAACTTTAATAGTGTTTTGATAAACCATATAACTATATATATATTTATTTACTTACCCATATTATTTAATATAATAATTAATACCAAATACTATAGGAGCGTATTAAAAAAAATAATATTACGTAATAAACTAATAAGTACATATTAACTAGTTTTACTTCTATATAGTTCTATAAAATAATTAGCATGATCAATATACACCAGGCAGCGTTACATTCACTTTATTATAGTTTATAATAAAACTAAAATAATAATTAAAAAATTTGGTTATTCCGGGTTAGAATATTTATTAATGCTTTAAATATAGAATATTTTACTGTGAAATATTTTAGAAAAAGTCGTTTTTAATGTTTACCCAACAATAATCTCATAAAATACAGTAATCATTTAAAAAAATTAAAACTGAGCTCAAAGCTCATTGTAATATACCTTCGATTCGTAATAAAGACAATTATTTTCACAAGATAATAACAATAAAATAATTATTATGTTTATATATAATATAAATAATTTCCACAATGCTCGATTATGTTTTGATATCGTTTGAATGATGTAAACTAAATTAATTTTTTTAGAAAGTATTCTTAGTTGGTCAACAATAAAAAGTATATTATCGTACCAATAAGTTAATTTTATTACTTCTACTTATTGTAACGGTGCTTATAGTATTTTTTATTAATTTATGTATTAATTATAATGTAGCAATATTTATTTACATTCAGTATATTTATGAAAAATAAAGTTTGTATAATATAGAGAATAAAAATACATCAAAAACATTACATATATATATTTATCTTAGTATAGTCACAATTCAACGTGCGTTAAGTCCCCCACTTTTTCCTATCGACTTCAAACCTTCATCAATATTTTATAATTCTTATAATTATACTAATGAATATTTAACTATTACACTTCAGGCCTTAATAATATTATTGATTTTTTTTCGCTTTTAAAATAGTAACAATTAATAATATTATTTATTATTAAAAATGAATTTATTTACATAAATGTAGATATCTAGTGAATTGGTGTATTTGAACAATTAATAATAAATCATTTGGAATAATCAATTCGTTTTCATTTGCAAATTATACTAGAGATTTGAATAATTTGATTTTATGTAAATATTTGTAAAATTCTAAATAATTTCATAAAAATATGTCAAAAAATACTACAATTTAATTTAAATAATATAATTACTAATTAGTAATTACATTTACCAATGATAATAATTTATAAATAATATGGATACCTATTCTATGGAAATAATAAATAATAATATTGTTAAAACATGATGAAAATAAAGAGATAAATCGATATCATGTCTAAATGACTATATGTCAGCTATATGATGTTCATATATAATAACTTTAATGGTAATAAGGGGTATATTGTACATATTATATTCATATTTATATTTAACGAACCTAAATTACCTAACACATAAATTGTGTATTTATAATAAATTAAACAATTAGTTAAACATAATGAGTTGAGTTGTTTCATTAGTGTCATTAATGATTAATGTTATAGAACTCTGTTCTTCTTGCTGTTATTTTCAGTATCTGCACAGTAAATGTGAAAGTTAATGATTATTTTTTACTCAAAAAATTCAAATCTCGAATTAAATATTGACATTCTCTTACGGAAACACTTTAAAAAAAATATGGAATAATTGTATCGGGTTAAATTTTTTTATACCATATCGAGTCCCGGAACGAAGTTATTGTTGTTTTGCCTGTAAGGTGATAGAACAAAGAAATGGTTGTTTAACGTCGTCGTTAATTGTCCCGTTATCAATAAGAATTATACCATTATCGTTAATTTTTTCAAAACACTATTATTCATTGTCACGTTTAAATTTCGTTTGAGTAAAATAATTTTCGAGACGCGTGCGCATTTGATTCTAATTCAAGATCATTGGTTCGTGAAATGTGTATTTAGTCTTTATTTGACTTTCTATAATCGTTCGATTACTTCGTCGAGTTTCGAGTGTATTGTTATTTATAAATATATATATTTTTTGAATAGTTGAACACCAATTGGCAAGAGCGACTCACGACTATATTGACTAGTCGTCGTTAATATAATCGCGATCAAAACGCGATCATCTAATGCGCGTCTGTCGTTGTTTATCAACGCAACAATAAAATATATAGGTACTCTGTATACGTTTCGTGATCACAGGTTCGGGGTTATAGATACGTATAGACGTGGGTGGTGAGCAAATCTGAAGCTAGTCACGACAACGATATCATTATGTTGATAGACAAGGCGGAAGTGTAGTAGATGACCATTTACTGTGTATAGGTTTATATATATATTAATATATTCTTATGAGTTTATGACTTTGTTGGTGGAGCGGGGATAGAGTGTCGTGCACTTGGTGAGTGAGAGTATACGCATATATTAACAAATAACAATAATAATAATAATATTATATATACTACTGGGTGACTGACACGGCGACTAAAACCACACTCGCGTATATATTATATATATACATATAGTAGAGGTACCTTATTTTTATGTATATACTATAGATCCCTCCCCTCCGTCTTAACGGCGGTGACGAAGACAGTACAATGGTGGTACGACGATAACGAAAGGAGAAAGGATTCGTGCTCTCCGCGGTGGACCATGCCCGGACCCGGGAGAAAGTGTTTGCCGGTCGGACGGTTCGGAAATGCGTTCCTCGGCGTCCCAAAGCGTATAGTACAGCGGGTACACACGCCGCGCGCGTATCGACCACTCAAACGCATTTTGTTTAACGATAATAAAGAATAACATTACAAACAATAACGATCATAATAATACTTTCGTCGCCGCCGCCGCACTTGGGAAGTTTTACACTTAGTACGTTTTATACTCGCTGTGCGTTGAAGATTGTGCTCTGTCCGTCGTCGGTATAATATAAATAACATTAACGACGTTTCTAAGTTTTTTACGATTTTATACGACTCTCGAGGACGATTTTCCGATTGATTATTAGACACCAAATGGATTCCTTGTCACTAAGGTACGTGTGTTTATGCGTATTCTGTAAATGTTTATATTACGACTATTGGTTACGATATCTTAGTCTATATGAGGTATAGGTAAAGATATACTAAGGTGCCTTGAACTTGACCTCGGAGAAGATTTATTTCTACTGTAACGCGCGAACTTCTTGATACTTCCCTGTGCACTTAATCACCCCACATATTTACTTTCGCGTATCATACTCATACTCATCATACTTCTTATTATTATATTTAAGGGGAAGTCCGAAGACGTTATCGGGCTATCGTACCACAATACTCTTAGTGTTCGATTGTTGTTATTGTCCTGAAGTAATTACTAACATCACATACCCATGTATATAATAAATTGAGTATAATATAATATATAATATGTATATATATTATTGATAAGTGCCACATATAGATATATAATATAAATATATATATATATATTATTATAATATAGTCGGGCCTGTGAGCCAAGACAAATAATTAGTATGGACAAATGTTTCTTGTGCCTTCAATAGTTCCATCTATATATTTCAATATTTTTCACAGCATATAATTTATCTACAACCCTATATAATAAAATCAATTACTATAAAATACATCAGAAATAATTTAACTTATTTTTAATTTTCGCCCATTTACGCTAACCTATAGTATTTGAATAATTTTTGGAAATCACTATCAGCTGGTTTACAACTTTCTATATAGATTACCCACCCGTACACAGTTTTAACATTTAATGTTGTATTATTTTGTAGGTATAGCGAATTGTTATCGGTACACCTTGATATAATGTATACATAAATATATATATATATATATATATATATATATATATATATGGTACTCCGGATAATGTCGTTAAACGATGTGCTGCCGGGGTCATTGTATTATGAATTCAGCGTGATGCAAATCGTAGGTATTCATACCTATAATAATATTACTATACATTCGATGAGTTCGGTTTGTGACTTTTCACATAGATATGACAAAAATATCATAGAGATTCGAAGGTCGGTGACCGACATTTTTCTCTTCTCTTGTTCCTGTAAAATATAACAAATCATATCGTTTACCTATAAACATAGGTCATACTATTATTGTATACATTTCAAAATTGCTTACTGAACGGGTTCGTGGCATCGGAGATGTTTTCGAAGCTATTTTTCCAGCCATATTATATTTTTGTTTTCTACTATTTTTATAAATTTGTTGGCTTTATTAATTTAATTCGGCGGGATTTTTAAAGTGACATAATATCTTATTCGGCTTCGTGATTGAAAACTTTAAATGCGTATCGTTATTATTAAAATAATTATGAGTAGTTTAATCCACACAAAAACTTAGACACTGATGGTTTCGAACTATCATCCTGGAAACGTATTATTATTTATTAATTATTCTTTATTAAAATACAGCACATCTTCTGTGTGTATGTATGAATAGCAACCTTTCAATATAATTATTTGCAGAGTTAATGTATGTTATAAGAGCATGTAGAAAAAGTAGCAATAATACTATTATAATATATCACAAAAATAACACTCGCCAATTTCATAATAATTCGTTTACATAAATAGCATTCAAAATCTTATTCAAAACTTTTACAGAGAGAACATTCACAACGTTTACATAAACATTGTACGTCTGACGTCATATCGCGTGTTCAAAATGACTAGCAACACCCCCTACACTCACTACTCACCAATTATAATTAAGTTTACATTATAGATTATCGACTGATAATTTAGAAATCCAATTGTCGTATCCAATGAATTAGAACTGTACAAAATTAATGACCTCCTTGAGAATACCTCCAACGCCTTGGGTAAGGTCAATCGTAGTTGCATTTCCTTATTACAATGCATCAACTACTGTAATAGAGCGGTCAACCGAATAATGTGCAAGTTACTCTAATTATATACATATTATATATTTAATATTATTTATATTATACTAGAATTTCCCACGTGTTAATATAAAGATTTATAATCACGCAACTCGTGTATTATATACATTTATACATAATAATAGAGATAATTTCATCTTTATTCTAGTGGACATTTACGTATTTGAAAAATATTTATTTAAATTCAATTTATTTATATTGTTCATTTATAACTACCATAGCTATCCAATATTAAAGTGTGAAACTCCGAGTAAAATTATAAACCATCGTTGGCTCTATATATATAACTATTAATCACACCATAGTCTATATATCAACGATTATATTCATATAGAAAATAATGTAATTTAGTACTATTTGGTAAATATTCTAAATAGACTCTATAATATACTTGAGTTGAAACATATTTTTTTATATTGGTACGCCAAAAGATTTTATTTTGCATTCGACGAGTATATCGCAATAGAGATTGTCGTGTAAGATGTAACCTTGACGTTCTTCGGCACGCAATATTGTTTTCCTCCAAAAAAAATATCTATATATATTAACAACAAGTCACCTTTAATTGTCTCTTTTATCGTTATCAACAAAATAAATGAAATATATTGAACCTTTGCAAATTTTAAGGATAATAGAAATTGTTTATTCCAAGCTGAACATAAAAACCGGTTCGAAGATTATATATTCAATTAAATTTGAGGGGGAGAATCCGCTCTCTTTATTGTATAATACATTACACACTCACTTTGCAAGCTAAAAGCTGTATGTCTCGTTGAACTTATCACAAACTACAGTTTGCTAAAATTTCAATTAAACTTTTCTCTATTCGATAATTTCTTTTTCACATTACGTGTAATCATCTATGCAGACTTTATGTTTGAGTCATAATGGTTCGAGTTTTTGATGACATGATACTTTATACTTGTACTACTTAAAAATGAGGTGATTAATTATAAAATAATTTGTTATTAATATCTTTCGAATTGTTATTAAATTGTACATCGTTAGTAGTCATAAACTAAATATATTACTTACTATTTTTATATAGTTATTATTTCAGCGGAAGCAATGACTTCTGCAATCTGATTTTTTCTCCATAGATTACTACCTAATGTATATATTATTATGTAGAACGGTTTCAGATTGTGTTTTTTGTACATATTGTGCCCGTCATCATATACCTATTACACACAGATTTTTTTCCAAATTTCTGAGAATGTTTGGCTGTAACCGAGTTCAACGATCGCTACATTGCCACAACCTGCATAATCAAAACGCCTTCCTTAACATTAACGTAGATGGACTGGCTCAATGCCGCTTGGTTTGTCACTTTCACTTTTGCGCGCAGGCCTTGGGCTATAACCAGTGTAGCCTGGTGTTAGCTAACTAAAAGTATAGTTCATAATGATTACACTCTGAGAACCGCGATTTGGTTCGAGAATCAGATTGTTTAAATTAAATATTTGCATAAATAAAATGCTTATAAGTAATATGTGTAATGTGTACATGATATATAATATATATATATATAATATGTTTACATTGCAATGTAATTATAATTTATCTTCTTTGTTTTTTTTTGTAAATTAACGGCTCGGAGAACCAAAGATATTATCAAATGAGCTAAAAAGCTTTTATACGGTTGTGTTTTAGAATTTGGACGGAAAAAAAGATTTTGAAAAAGCTGTGTTATATGTAATACGAAGACTCGGGAAGATTAAGATAAAATGACACAGACGTTGGACAAAACAAGTATAACTTCATTTTTCAGTGAACTAAGATATAATATCTGTTGTTTTCAGGTTTATATGTTATGTACTTATGTATATGTTATTTATATGTAAGACCTACTAATAATATGGGATGCAATTAAATGTATGTTTATATTATATTGATACTATATAATATGATTATAATGATTATAATGATATCAATATTGGTACCTATTTTTACCAATATTTTTGGAAAAAACGGTGGTGGTAGTTTTTTACAATAATATTTAGTTTAATAAAAGTTATCACATATATTAACAACATGACGTGACCGTATTTAAAAAAAATAAAAAACTTACTCCGTCGAGGTTTTTGACCCCCTTCGACCTTCTACGAGTGTCCACCTTCGTGCAACTAGTCCAGGGACATCTGGTATAACGAATTATTGAAATATTAGATAAATATCTCCTGCAATGCAATTATACTGATCTGCCGAAATATTAACACCACTGGAATTATTATTACTCGAAAGCACAATCTAACGGTTTATACTTGATTAGTAATACGACACTGTGTTTGATTGTCTATTTATACTTTTGTACAATGTACCTACACTTAAAACAACGGCCGAGAGGATTTTGGCGTACGGCTGACGGAAGACGTGTATAGAAATAAATTGTATTATTATTCACGTGTTACTTGGATGAATGTATTAATAAAATGTGGATTTGGATTGTTTTACGTGGTCGTGAAACTCAAATTCAGAGTTAACGACTGTGAAAGACGATAGCGAAATCGCCGTCACCGACAATAACACTTATATGATAAATAATAATAATTATTAATAATTATCATCGTACAGTATATACATGTATAGTAACTCCGCAAGAGTTGTGTACAATGACAGTGTACATCATAATATAATGTCGATCGATATTCGATTTATACATAAACGATAAACGAGCATGATTGATAGGTACATATAATATTATATATTGCAATAAATGTGCATAAGTACGTGCGCGCATGTGTGTGTAGGTGGGTGGTGGGGAGAAGGAGGAGACGAGTAAGTAAGGTACCTATATAATGAAGTGCGTAAAGTTCATTGTATTCTATCGCAGCTATGTGTCGTTTGTTTGATGTGCAAGCGTGATAGGACGCGTGCGACTGTACCCACTATGTACGATTATAACCTTGGCCCGGTTGTTACGAGTCGACGATTGGAAGCGTCGTTGTCTTATAATGCTCCAATGTCGTAATCGAACTTTAGAACAGTAGGCATAATTATAACGTAGGCATATAATAATAATAACAACAACAATAATTAAACAATAATTTCAATTCGTCCGTTATCGGACGCGATTTGCCTATATCTTGTCGTACCTCATACCTGTGTATAATAATAATAATAATAATATAAGTGTACATTTTAATATAATAATATTGATAGTTTGTCCACTTTACGGATTTTTTAGTTAGTCCTAAATTTAGTGCACCATACACCATAAATTGTACTATACACGGCTAACGTTCACATGGTAGTAACTAATTTATTATAATTTTTTCCCTGAACATGCACATTCGTCTTTATTGTTCTGGCCAATGCTAAACATAAAACAATATAATATTATAATATATTATCGGTATCGTGCGGTTTTCTGCATCGTGCGCTGCAGCAGCAATGATGAGGATAGGAGTGGATGGATATTGCAGTTATTATTTATTTTTTTTCATTTTCATTTTTTTCGCTTTTAATCTCCGAGAAGGATGTTGACGTCACAACCTCTAAACCAGTGGGTAAAACGTGTACATAATATACCGGCTATACCTATACAGTTCTAACGCCGAACGGTGCTGGAATTAATTATTGGGCCGGTATGGTTCAAGGCAGATTGAAGCTTCAAGGACCTATTTATTGTGACAACCTATAGCGGAGCTATTGTTCGATTTTTACTTTTTTTTTTTAAAGCATGCATGCCAAATAAACAAAACATAGGTACAATAATGCCGTGATGTTTTCGTAACGGTTTTTAGCGAATGTTAGTGCATTCGGTATATACAGACTAAAAACGTCCTATAATAATAGTACCTAGTTGTTTTGGATTATGTTTAAATATATAATAATTTATAGGATTTACGTAGGTACCCTACACGAAATATCACAATTACTGAAAATAAATTTAAATAGAAACTTTGTAACTTATAATTATTCATCAGTATACAAACAAGTTGGGGTCAAACGCAGGGAAGGAGGGATGAGGGGGATAGATTATCCATGACTTTTTTCTTTAATATTTATAATAACTAAATTTATGTATATTTCACTATAATGTTAATGTATTAAATTTTGTTTTATTTTTTACGCCCCACCCCCATGACAAAATCTTTTGACCGCCACTGATACAAACTTTTTTTTAAACAATTTTAATATTATAAATTATAATCCTATACAATACTATATTTACTGTATTTTAAAATACGTATACGATGATCAAATATAAAACAGTTAGTCACTCTATAGTTGTTTATTTTCTTATTTATAATGATAAGAATTAATTTGGTTTGTTAAAATAATCAGTTTCGATTAGATTTGAATTCATAAATCTAAATTGTAATAAATTATAGTAATCAATAATCATATAGTTAATACAATGTTCATTATTTTCTACTTATTATTATAACACAAACATTTTTTTAAATACATCAATTTTCAATAAAAATATAGTACTATTTATTTATGACAAAAAATATAGGTATTTGAAAATATTAGAAGTAATTTTTAATTTTATTCAAATGACGAATATTTCGATTATAGTTAAAAAATTATATTATCATAAGAGTTATTTATTACTAATTAGTAAATACTTTATGTTTATAAAAAATTATAATATATTCTTTGTGGTTACACTCGACCATTCTCTATAATTTATTAATATTTATTATGTTCTAATTTGATAAATTATAGATTATTATATTATCAATTTGTAAGCGATAAACTTCAATTTTTTTTTATTTCACAAATTTAAAACATGATACGCAACAGGTAAATATATAAGAATTCATGTGATTTTTAATATTCCCTAAAGTATATTATGTATTTGCAATCTGCGCCAAGTGTAAAAACTGTTTTAATATAATTTTTTTTAAATATTTCATCATACTTACTGTACATTTTTAATAAAACAAATATTAACTTATTAGAATAAAAATGAAGTCATTTTTTAAATTGAAACGCCGTATAAACTATAAATCATGACAAATTGTATCTTGTCTTAATAAAACGTATGTTATTTTATTAAACAACAATATGAATTAAATGACATAGTATGACACTATAAGACGTTACAAATGTGTACATAAGTGTACACAAAACTATTATTTCTAAATAAGATTTACCTAACAAATCATAAATATAATAAAATCAAAAACATGTATTTATTTACAAATTAATTGTTAAAATTAAATTAAATATTTAAATATTATATATTATAAAAAATATTAAAACTAATGTAAATGCATTTTTAAAAAAGATAAATAAATAAATCTAATTATATTATTTTGAGTGAACAACAATTAAATATGTTCATAACTTTTAAGTTTTAATTCACAAAATACACTTAAAAACACAAGTGCTATACCATCATCATATATATTTTATATTTATGTACTAATAATAAATATAAAGTGTTACTCCTTGTTATCCGCTGATTATTGTTTTCGTTAACTGTCTTGAAACGTATACTATTATTATAAATATAATGTATTATACCTACATGTGCGTTGAGAATATATTATGACGACGTTGTCGCTTAACAATTTTTATAAACGAACGAATTAACAAAATATACTTTCAACTGTCTTGTAAAACACAACAGAAATGTATTTTTTAATCTCCTCAAACGGGGTTATTATACTTACTAAATATATATTTGTACACGATTACTACGTATATTATATGTATATGTGTAGCTATAGCTTATAAGTTATTTATATACAACCGATGTACGCAAAATTGTAAATGTTGCAAAATGCGCTTTTTAAGAATATTGTCAGCGAATTTCTTCGAGAAATTAAATACCTACGTACATACAGTTTATATTATATTATAATCGCAACAGGGAATTGTTTGATAAAAATCCTGTACACAGTTATTAATAAATAATAATAATAATGATGATGATGATAATATTAATATGATGAATACATTAAGGTGTGTGTGTGTGTATACTAAATAGTATACAGTATACACTATATACAAATATATACAATATAATATATAATGGGAATCTTACACAAGTACAAATCGTTTGGAAGATGACGGCCAAACTAATTATGACCATTGATTATTACATTACTAAATGGTTTTGAATGGGAGTGGGGACGAAAATATCTCATGAAACGACCTTTGCACTAACCGAGATCTCGGTCGCCGGGTCGTTGGCCGGCCGACAACGGGTGCGAGGTTTTTGCCGCCCGTTTTGCCTTGAACTCGTTTCCAATGATATAGGCAGCTGGTTATTCTATTTTATTTTCCTCTTATCGCTCAAACCGGACTATAACGTTGAACGTAACGCGGAGAACGTTGCTTAATAATATAATAATATATTTAATTTGTTTATCTAATAACAAAATAAAGGTGCCGAAAAAATAATGTAATTATAAAGCCCTCTGTAATCGCCGGAACAACACATCAAATGTTAACCCGTCCATAATTCCGGAATAGAATTCGTAATTCGTATTACGTTTCACATAATATATGACACGTTTTTACTATTTACTGTAACCTAGCATAGCCGCATAGGTAATAACTAATAAGCATAGAAGGTATACTTAGGTATGATGACAGTCATATGGTTAGTGCGGTGTGTCGTACATATAGGATATTCGCCGACGCCGAGCCAAAAATATAAAACGGTTTACAATAATATATATATTGGGTATCGCTACGTATGCGAATTTCAACACTAAACTTGGGTCATCTTTTGTGACAACAATGATGACGATTTGATGATTATTTTTTCGCTAAACATAATTATAACAATCGATATCGAGTATTGTTGATGTTCTATAAATGTGCCAGAAAAGCGGTTAAAAAAAATTGTTTTTTTTTTGTTATTCCGTTTTAGTAGACCTTGATGCAACAATATTGTTGATTTTCAAATTGAGCGGCGTGATTGTCAAACGTTTTCAAACGATAACCTATGACTCGAGTTTGACGTACCTACAATTTTTTTTGAAAACCGTCTTGTAGATACAGACATATAGTTATAATGTATACTATGATAGATGCGCAAACCGGATGTTAAAATTACATCCGGACCGGACCGCGGTTTAACAGTCATCGGAAACATTTTATTATATAACGTATAAATTATATTGCATGAGTATAATATAATATATTGTAGTGGAGTATATTAATATGTCAATTATTGTCGGGGGTATATATTGTGTTAAAATCGCGGTGAATGTATGTCACAGTTGTTGGCCGAAAAAAGTCCCATGTCTGCCGCCGTGCACAGTAGAATTATCTTCCAAGAATCATTCTATTTTCGTACGATCGGCTCTTGGCTTGTGTCGCATTTTTACATTTGATACCGCCGCTGACATTACTTGTAATAGGCACGGAATAAAATAATAATAATATCTGTAACTATATTCGTGGACGTGAACTTGATTGACGAAGAGAGAGATAGAGAGAGAATAAAAAACAAACGTCAAACAAATAAACGAAAAAGAACTGCTCAGTTCGAGTTGTGAAAGAACGACAAATATTACCGTCGCATTTTATAGTTACGTACCAACCGAACGATTATTGTAGCTAACCTACCTATATTAATGTTTATAAAAAAAGTTTCTATTATTTACAATTTAAATAAAATTTTTTTATAAGATTAGGTATAAGTGATAATATTTAAAATAAATATTTTTTTGAGAGAAGGTGGATATATATATCTGGATATCCCCCCTGCTTATCTAACGCTGTATAGAGACCGTTTATATATACAAATTCAGGTATTCAAACTAAGAGCAGGACGATTATATTTTTAACATTAAACATCCAATTTTTCAAAAATGGTCTTTTCTACGAAAAAAAATTATTTTTAAAAATATTTGTACTTTTTGAGATATTTTTTTATAGAAATAATCACCCTGTAGTAATCAGTGTTATAATGATATTATGTATATATTAGTCAGATAATTAGCAAGTAATAAATTATGATCAATTAAATGATCAAATATCATATAATAATATTCGTACAAGCTTTTTTCAACCAACATAATTATAAATAATACCTTATAATTGACAAAACGGTAAAAAACCAAAATTAGCCCTCGCCCAGGTCCCTCATATCCCTAAAATGTCGATACCAGTTGCATCTCCACACATTCAAATATATAGTATGTAGTAAATATGTATATAAATATATAGGTACACGCCACACACGAATAGTATCACGGTGTGGTAAGGCTTTATTCAACGATGATAATAATAATCGTGTATAGTCGAATCCGGGATTCGAAATGACGTCATATGTTAGATATAACGTTTGAAAAACAAATTCGACCTACATATTATAATATATCGGTTATTGTGTTTTATGCGTTGCGTCTCGGCTAATGATCCGACAACACTTCTATAACAACATGATTATAATAGGAACGATATTATTACGATGTACGAGTTAGGTATACACGATGCAACATCGTCGGTTATCATCATTGCGGTGGTTATCTTTATTTTTTCTTTGGTGTATTTCCCTAAGACAAGGGAAACGCAAACGACGATGGTAACTTAACTTAGTAGCTATAATAGCTTATATACTACGATAATCTATATAATAAACTCGCAACTCGCGATATACGCCGTACCTAACTGTACGTAAACTGTAAAATGTACGTAATTCGATAGAAGGACGTTCGGACAAAACAAAACCTCCAAGACTCGATACGGTCCGGCGCGTAAAGAATGCCTAGAAATAAAACGTTGGCTGTGTCGTGTACAATCATTATTAAGATCGAATGTATCGCCGCGGCGCGTGTACCAATATAATATACCTATGATCGTATATATTTTAAAGCCCTTTCCTTTTTCGCGTCGGCTGTCACGAAAAGAAATTTCCGAACGCCAACAATATAGAAACTATTTTTCAGCCAAAACTAACAGATCCTTTGTTGTCTACAGTAATACGCATATTTACTCAAACACACACACACACACACACACACACACACGTATGGGCATACAGACAAAAACCGAAATATCTATCACGCGTCGTTCATAGTGGGACATTCAAACATATCATATTTTTCCATTTTATTCTCACCGTGGCAGTCCATAGAGCCATAGCTATCTATAGATCAGAATAATTATTATTTATTATAATTTATAAGTAGTCCGTCGATCCCGGATTTTATATTCGTTTTGTATACATTTTTTATTTATTTACTTCAGAAGTCCAAATTAAATTATACGCATATATTATATAATAGAACTCTATTTGTATTTAAATAGTGTCTATTTTAATCGAGACTGTTAAGGATCAATTTATTCGTAAGCAGCATAATATGGATTTTAGATATTATGATACTATGATGTTGTTACGTCAACGATGAATATTATGCGTTATTCCTATAAATGGGATAGGTTCCTACATGGCTGGCTACACGTTTACCTGTGAAAGATGTAACCTGCAACGACTACGAGTGAGATGAGTGTTACATAAACAAAATAAAAACCGAACGAAATTCGTTCGGTCTGGCAATCCGGTTTGGCGAAAGACAATAATAATAATAATATCCCGACAGTCCATCTGCTCTTCGCTTCTGCAGTAAAATCGTTACGCAAAGAAACGAAAAATCGAAGAAATAAAAACACGGCGACTAAAAATCGTCCGCACGATTTTATTACCATCATATTATTTATTGTCGTGAGTCATATAGTATATGCAATCAAAAAATTAATAATTCGATAATAATAAATATTAAATAACGACAGACAACAAACCATATCGCATCAGCTAATAATAATAATATAGTAGTGTACCTAGTAGGTAAATATAAGCACGATAAAACAAAATATTGTCAGAAAACTTGCGATCCTTTCGGGGAACGCACCCGTTTCGAAAATATCGTAAATTCCCTTACCCACTGCGATTTGGGGTGACTTTGGGACAGACGACCGACATCAGTGTCCGGGTGTGCGCGTGCGCCCGCGTTTGTGCACACTTTCGCGCCGTCGACGCTGTAGCCCGGCGGCGGCGGGGTGGGGGGCCGAATACGCACCGTGCGGGGGATGATGTTTTGTTGTCCCGGGGGAAGATGAGGTGGTGTATAAAAGGCGTATAACCGAGTATAGCACAGTGCGTGTGTTTTGACGATGTTTAAATATACGGCGGCGGCGACGGTAGCGTTGCCGCCGCCGAACGGGTGGGCGAACTCGCACGGCGCTGACCTACTTACCGCGGAGCAGGTTACCGACCTCTTCCCTCTTCGTTTACACCGGCCGCAACGGAGGCCCCACTTATAACCTTCACGCGATACAAAACAAGCGCTGACACACACACACACACACGCTCTCAGACCGTCGTCGTCGTTCGCCGGCAGTGGCCTCAGCTACCATTGGCGGCCGAAAGTCCCACCAGAAAAAAAACCGTTCGTTTTGCATTAAACAGACAGAGATTGCACAAGCCTCCGCCGCGTGTGTACACTCGTTTAATACATGTATATATTTTTTTCTATTTTGTCTTTCTCGCTTTTCTCCGCCGCCGCCGCCAACAGCCGCTCGATCATTCCCGAACCGATCGTCATCGATTATACGTGGGTCCCGCTATCGCCGTGGCCGCCGCCGCCGCCGTCACCGTAAAACGCCGCAAAAGTCTGAAAACTTTGTGGCGAAAAAAAAAATAATCCCTCGATCGTATTCGTTTCGCGTCACTCACGGCGTTTATTTACCGGTTTTTGACGGGAAATATTTATCAAAAACGGTACTCGGCGTTAAACGCAGTCGCGGTGGCTGGGCGTTACCCCGTGTTCGCGGTCGCTGAGAGATAGATGCCGCGTGACGCGGGTGTTGTGCGCTACGGGGCGTGCTCGTGTAGCTCGTGCGCGACAAAAGATTGAAGAGAAAGTGACAGTATTCGCTCGATGACCGAACGCGCCACACGGTGTCGGTTGTATTCAATACAAAACGATAGATAGGATTTTCTCCCATGTACGACGTTGCCGCCGCCGCATTCTCATCGACGTGATATGATTGAATTTTTTTTTACCTTTTGCGACGATGCGACTATTGCAGCAACCGTTATCGTGTGTTATGGGGCAGATTTTTTTACACTGCGTCGCGTCACGTTTTAAATAACTGGACTTGTACGCGCGCATATCGACGAATAATATTTTTTACATTAAGCGAGGTAAATGTTTACATGATATCTAAATATCACTTATATGTTGATACAGTTTTTTTTTTATGTTTTCACGTGTTTATGTGAACAAAAGTACAACGTGCGGTTCGCAAAAAAATTTTCAACACGATATTATTATTATTATTATTATAATTATTACATAACAAATAACCGTTTTGTCTTATTCGTTAAATTCTAATCGTTACGATATATTGTTTGTTGAACAGGAATTATGACCCTAACAAGTACCCCGTGTGACCTGAGTACCATGAGTCTGTTTCAAGACCTGAAACTGAAGAGGCGCAAAATAGATTCAAGGTGCAGCAGTGACGGTAAGATATTTTATAGATATCTATAGTAATTATATTTACCTTTTCTTTTTATGTTAAAGATCTTTCACTTTTTACTTTGATAATTTTAAATAAGTATAAGTATCTATATCAAGGTTATTTTGTAATTAGTAAACTATCAAGCTAGCTATGAATTGATAATACAATTTTACAAATTAAATAAGATTAATATAAAATTGATTTTAGGTATGATTTGCTCTATCGTGATAACTGATAAATGATAACAGATACAAATATTTAACCTTATTTACATTAATATCTTACAACTCTTTTATTATTTAGTTTATAGTTAATATTTTTTTCTTAAAATGTTTGTATTATTTAATATCTCTGTTTATTAATATGTATTCGCTATATAAAAAAAAGATTATTATTATTTTATATTTGCATACACATCTTTAAAAAGGGTGTAATATTAGTCTACATCCCTACCCCTTAGTCATAAATTGTAAATTTTAGCGCGTGATAATATTTTTAACATTTAAAAATCTTAACTACCTATTTTCAATTTTATTAAAATACTTAAATTATTATTAATTATAATTTAAGGTCTTTTACTAGTCTATTTAACTATTGGTTTTGCTAAAACAGAAATGATAGTTAACGTTTTTTTCTGCTAATTTTAAAATATGATTCACACAATTTATGATTTATTTATTTATTTACTTATTATTTTTTACTCTATTAAGACCATAGTTTTTTTTATTGAGAATTTCTTCAAATACCTACCCTACGGATTTTTGTATCCATTTTGAATCATATAACAATAACTATTTAGACATTTTTAAATTTTAGCTCAGTATGAATTATAGATGAAACAATAATAAATTATGAACTTAACTAATTTAGTTGTTATAATAATTCATCGATTTATTTTACGTTAGATAATATTAACTAACAATTAAATTATAGCTAAATAGTTACTGCAAAACTTTTAACGTGCTTTATTTAAATTATGCTTAATAATACAATATGCAATACAAAATTTAAAAAAAAATATAAAATTCAATATGTAAATAACTTAAAATGTTTAAAGTCAAACTAGTGATATAATAATAAGACGTATAAATACGAATTTAGAAATATCGTTTTTAATAAAATCTTAAATTTCAAAATTTAATACTTATCATTACATCGCAGTATATATATTGTATATATAAATATATTTGTGTATGACAACGAGTACCAGTTTTTGATAATTTTCTCATTGACGAACCATGACGACACGACGTCTTTATATTATATTTACTTATTAATCGCAGTTGACCCCTAAATGCATACCACAGGGACGAAATACTTAACCCAGTGACCGAGACAAATCGACATCCCAAATACGACATGTTTGTTGTTTTGACACAGAACCATCCGAACCCATCCGTATTATGATGATTCTTTACGAGTCACTTAATACTTATTATTGGGGAAGAAAACTTATGTATAGTAAATGGTAGCCGCAATAATGCGTATTACTATAAAATACTACAATACACGATAATAAATATGTCCAACCCATCCAAAATAGCTGGGCACCGGCCGGTTTTCATTGTGCCTAAGGTCATGGGAACCTATCTGCAGCGCAACCCCTAGTCATGGGTTAGTCACGGTGGTTTTTTTGTGCAGCACGCGGGGTTTTCGCCCACGTGGCAGCACCGTGGTACGAATCATGGGAACTGACCTGACCTAAATCCGTAATGATGTCGTTTTTATTTCTTTTCAGTATCAGTACTATTGTATATAATATATAATGTATATAGGTTCCCTCGCGAGAATTTTTTTCCCCGAGAATTGGACGACCTATATATCGTATAATAATTTACCAATGATCATTGATGACAATAATAACAATATTATATTATAACTTAGTACACACCAATTTCCAAAATCGAAACCAAATGATTTCGATTTTTTTCTAACGATTTCACACTCATCGGTCACTATACCTGTTATTCTCCTGATTTATACGTGTTTATAGGATATAATATATTATTTATATATAATATAGGTATCTATTATATTATCATACACTGGCGTTTATAAGTCTCATCATTCGGTGGTTCGCATATACACATTACTGTTATTATCGTAACTATATATTGTAATGCGCTGCGTATACGGCCCCCCCAAGTGCGTGACCTAATAATATAAGAGTAGTTGAAACGACTTAGTTTATCTTATCTGTCCCGAACTGTACTTGTGCACTACCTATACTTATACATTTCTTTCTATGGCCTATATACATGAAACTATATATGGACAACAATATCGTTATTACCTATATACATTGCATACAAATAAATCCCTGTATACTTCTTATTTAGTATGTGCAATTTTTAACGATTTTTATTTGTATTTATGTTTGAACAGGTGAGAGCATAGCGGACACGAGTACTTCATCACCAGACGTCGCTGGCCCGGCATCCCCATCAAGCCGAATGGACAGATCGGTACCGTCGCCCGGACTTATCATATCGATGGATAGGTACGATTTTCCGTGACATGTCGGGGAGGGTATCGGGGCCACTGACCACTGAGGTTGCATATCATGATTTACGAGTGATTTTGCAACCGGCGTTTAACATCTCATTTTTCGACAAAATCACGCGACCGCAACTACAACGATAGCCTCCCGCTTAATTCTATGTTTTTATTACTATAATATATAATATATTATTGCAAAATCTCTCTGTTTATACACGATGTTTGCAAGAGTATCCGTGACCGAAGACGATGTCTTAAGTATCGTATAAGAGTATGGGACGCAATAATACACTAATATATTAAGTGGATTCCGACCACTTTTAAGGAGTTTAATATTTACAATTATCCTAGTAATAGCGTTTGTACTGTAAAAGAGATAGCGAAGCGTTACCACACACGCACGCACATTTTATTAATTTGTAGTCATTGACTATAATTCGTTTCAATGAAAGTATGACGTAGTTTACTCATCGTACACATTCGGTTACATTTCGAAAACATATTTAAATCTTTTCATAAGCTTATTTGAAATTGATCATTCATATTTTTTTTTACAATTACGAATTATAAGAGTACATTTTATAAAGTGGGGTGATCAATCTCGAGTTAACTAAATAAAAAATGTAAATTTGTTTACATGTTTATTTATCATATTGCTAGTTTTATCGGTACAATCGACAAAAAAATTAATCCTGCACGGAAATTTCTCTTTCTATACAGTAACTCGATCACGATCTTAAACATTTTTTTGAGCTTCTTATATTTTAATATTTTTCTTTTTGCACGATTACGATTAAGATTCAATCGTCCAATACGGAAAGAGGTACAGGCTTAGGCAGTATACTTACCTTTATAGTGCTCTAAATCACCAATAATACTCTTATCGATTAAATAAAAACATTTTATTTTAACGCCCGCGATTGTAATCAATATTATTATTTTCGGACGTAATAATTGCACATAAAATACAATATAATATATATTATGTACTATTGTTTTGATCGGTCCCGTATGTTTATTTGTGTATATAGAATGGCGTCGTCTCCGGAGTGCGGCAGCATGACCACGGACAGCGGGCAAGACCCGAATGACGTGGGAGAAGGCGTCAAGGTCAAAGAGGAGATGTTAGACGATCTGCAGCCGAAAGACATGATCGGGACGGGATACGAAAATGGGACGGTGGCCGATAACAAGACGGAACCACCGTCGCCGTCGCCATCACCTTCGGCGGTGGTCACAGCGGCGCTGGCGGCGGCGACGGCGGCAGCGCAACACGAGCAGCAGCAGCAAAGGCGCGAGTCGGTGGTGATGACCAGCCCGTTGAGTTGTGTCGTCAAGTCGGCAACAACGCCGCCGCCGCCACAGTCGTTGTCGTCATCGTCGTCGTCGTCGTCGTCACTATCGCCACCCTTGACTTGGACGACGGTGACCTCTCAAACGAATCCGCCGCCGCTGAGGTGTTACACGCCCTCCTCCGTCGCCGACTCCATGTCGGTGACACAGCAGTACCAGCAGCGCCGGCAATCCGTCGTAACGTCCGTGTCATCGGCGTTTTGGAACGCGGGCACGCAGACGTCGCCCGCGTCCACGGCGCCCGGCAACGCGTCCGTGGCCACCGCGGCCGCAGCATCCGTGCTGTCCGTGTGTCGCATCAACGGCGTCCGGCCCGAGCTTATTGGCGGTGCGGGTTTCGCGACCACGGCTGCGGCTGCCACCGGCAACACCGACATGAAACCGCCCGCCGCCATACCCCCGCGGACCACCCGGTCTGCACCCACCGTCATTATGGGCGAAGCGGGTAAGTCGTTAAGACACATATTGACTTTATATATAATTTAATGTTTCGGACGATTTTAGACGATTTTTTGGCGGAATTCAGTGCCGTTTACGTTTAGCATGTTTTTCGTCGTCCCACTAACAGTGTTGTAATACGAAGATTATTGTGTTTCGCAGGTGGAGTGCGGACGATGATATGGTCCAGTCCACCCTGCACCGTGGAACAGTCTACGTCACCAGCCAGCACTGGCTGCGGTTCCGTACCGTCGACGGTCAGCACGCCGTACTGGTCATCCGCGGCCACGTGGTCGTCCAACACGTCGTCCGCGTCGTCC
Source organism: Rhopalosiphum padi (assembly GCF_020882245.1). NCBI lineage: Eukaryota > Metazoa > Arthropoda > Insecta > Hemiptera > Aphididae > Rhopalosiphum > Rhopalosiphum padi. The sequence continues at coordinate 54,925,141 of NC_083598.1, forward strand.
CCGTCGCCGTCACCCTCGGCGGTCAGCGAAGAGTCGGCCGCCCATCTGCTGTTAAACCTCGGCGTGGCCGCTGGTCATGATGTGGCGTCTGTCATCAGCCACATGCCCGGTCTCAGGCCCATTGGTGGTCAGCTGCAGCAGACATCTGTAGCCAGTGGTGGAAATGGCGGCGGCGGCAACGTCACCGGCGGTGGACAGCAGAGCTTTCACGTGCCGCTCAATATGGAACGGCTGTGGGCCGGCGACCTGTCCCAACTCCCGGTGGCCGCCACGCATCAGATGCACGCGCTCAACCTGACGGCCAACACGGGGCCCGAATGGCCGATGGCCGGTTCCAACGGCGACAACAAATCCGCACCTGTCAACGCTTACCACCAGATGGAGGAAGCCGATGAACAGGAACAACCCATGGTGTGCATGATCTGTGACGACCGAGCCACGGGTCTTCATTACGGCATCATCACTTGTGAAGGGTACGTGTTATAGCCTTAAACTAAACAGCCGTTTTGTATTTTTCCGATTTCCCAGCAAATAATATTATTTACAACATGATCTATGTCCAACATTTTGAACATTTCAGTTAAAATACTGTATGAGGGGCAAAACCACAATAATACTAAATTTCTAATAAACATATTAATCGGCAAATTTTTGCAGTTATAATTTATAAGGGTTGGTCTAGACTCTAGATCACAGAGGCCGTGATGATATAATATTATACGTACATAACTTCATGATGCTATTTCGATTAATAAAAATATAACCTAAATTATCTGTACTATGGATTCAATATTAAAAAAAAATTTATGTTAAAAATGTAAAAGTTGTAGTAAATTTTGTGTGTAACATTTCTCCACCAAAATTTACGGCGATAAATATGAAAGGATGACATTCACGTTTTTCCCTTTACGCATCTCCTTTTCAATGACGTCACGTCGTTCAAGTTTACTAACGTAAACACTATACGTGTCGTGTATGTTTATCGTCATACATACATTTTTAAGATTTTTAAGTCAAAATTGCGTCGCTCCAGAATTGGGTTAAAGTGTGTAGTTTTTACTAACCTACGGGAAAAATACACGGCATACCGCAATGTCGCAAATTTATCCACGGTGCGACGTATATACATTAAACGTATACGTACGTATCGTCGTTGCCGTAACTGTACAACTCTTAACGGTACGCCTCGTCTCACTCAAGGACGACGACTTTTTTTTACTACAAGGTTATAGTATAATATAGGCATTACGCGTATATGTATTTCCATTCATCCGACACAGGAGTCGTTAACACTAACATAATAAAAAAAAAAAAACACAGCACAATATCTATCGTATTTATTACTATTTTTTTTTCATATCTGACAGACATTAACGTTTTTCTCATTTCCAAACAGATGCAAGGGGTTCTTTAAACGTACCGTCCAAAACCGGAGGATATACACGTGTATAGCTGAAGGCACTTGTGAAATAACAAAAGCTCAAAGAAACAGGTGTCAATATTGCCGGTTTAAGAAATGCATCGGTCAAGGAATGGTGTTGCAGGGTAAGCGAATCGTGTCGAGAGCACCATTTTACTATAAATACGTAATATTTGTAAAATAAAGATTACTATAAAAATTATAAAGCAAAAATAATTTTAAAAAGTAATATTTTATTTTAACGTGTTTCTAGCCGTTCGAGAAGATAGAATGCCCGGTGGACGAAATTCCGGCGCTGTTTACAACTTATACAAGGTAATTACATACTGTATAATATTATACACATTAATTTGTATAGTTTATTATTCGCGTTGATAAGAAATTTATGTTTAGACATTTTTATTCCTTCTCAAATGGAGATTTAAGAAATTTAACATCATTATATCGTTTATATATTTATAATTGAATAACATATTAATAAATCACGTATGTTTTAGGTAAAGTATAAGAAGAAGAGGCCACCGAAGAACGGACAAGTCAAAATGGAGAAGTCCGTCACATGCACCACGGCCAGTACCATGACTACGATGAAAACGGAAAACCAGGATAATAACTCCACATCCATGTCGACTCTGGTTAACGGAACCATATTAAAGACTGCACTGACGAACCCCAGCGAGGTAACTAATATATTTTAAATATTACGGTGAAAGTGTCAAATTCACATAATTTTATACCTAATAATATTCATGTGCATTTCATTGTCCCCTACAGGTCGTTTATCTCAGACAACGACTAGACAACGCCGTGAGTTCGTCAAGAGACCGTACGTTTTCGATCGAAGCTACGGTGAACATGATCAAGAACCTCGTAGACTGCGACGAGTTTCAAGATATTGCCACTCTGCGGGTAAATACTAAATACACGATATTATATTAAAATATTATCCACCGCTGTCGTTAGAAAAAATAAACTGACCGTATCTGTAGACACATTTAGAATAGATAGGCAATTTTAATATTTAGTTTCAAAATAGTAACGTATACCTAATAATAATATATATGTTTATTAATTGTTTAAACTGATTTAACAACATAAATAATCATGAAAATTAAAGTAAAATTATAAATAATATTCTTTCTAATGACTTTTATATTTTATATATATTATATACCTATAATATTTGATGTTATTACTATTCGTTTAAATATTTTACTATTTGGCTTTATTAAATAATTATTCTGAAAACGTTATTTTTTTTCTTAATAAAAGAATATTTACAATTTGAGCTCATTAGATAAATTAGATAATATATACAACTGAATACATTAACCATTAACATTCCGATTCATGCGCTCAAATGTATTATACTGTATAGTCTATATTATACATATCGAAAACTAACGAACGGTCATTAATATTACTTATTAGTTATTAGTAATTGATAATATAGTATTGTTATTTTATTGTAAATTATTATATGTATTGTATTGTGTATCGTTTATAGAACATGGAGGACTTGCTCGAACACAATTCCGATTTGTCAGCCAAACTGATGCAGATCGGTGACTCAATCGTTTACAAACTGGTGCAATGGACCAAGCGTCTTCCGTTTTATCTCGAATTGCCCGTCGAAGTGAGTTCAGTAATTACTATAAGCTGCTGTGTATAACAGTGTTTGGAAACTCTATGATTAAAGTTTTTATGGGTTATGTATATAGGAAAAAATATAAAAATGTCAATAAATATACTCATTATAATATAAAAATAATTTTAACTATATTAATTTATAATTCAAAAAATTAAAGCTAAACCAAACGTATCATAATATACAATGATGATGCATTTTTCATTGTGGATTATCATTAATTTCACAACATATTTAGTTTTTTCATAGTCTTTTTTTATTTATTTAGTAAATATAATATTAATTTAAAATAACATAAGTAATATAAATAAACTTCGATTATATATATTTTTTTATACATGGCGAACCGTAGTCTTAATAATATATTTTTATTACAATGGCTTACGGATTTCGTTTTACAGGTGCATACGAGACTTCTGACACACAAGTGGCATGAGCTATTAGTGTTAACCACTTCGGCGTACCAAGCAATACACGGGCCCCAGAAGATTTGGAACTCCACCAACATGAACGGTGACCGGAACGAGGATTCCGAATTCCACCAAGAGGTATGAATAACATTAGACCACACGATAGCAGCGATCTATATAAAATTACGTACGCTGTTACCTATTTCATATTAAACCCGGACTTTCCGCAGGTGTCTCATAATCTGTGCATATTACAAAACTGTCTGTCCTCGATGATGGGCAAACCCATAACGATGGACCAGCTCCGACAAGATGTTGGTGTTATGGTGGAGAAGATCACACACGTCACACTCATGTTCAGGAGGGTAAAGCTGCGAATGGAAGAGTACGTGTGCCTGAAAGTCATAATTATGTTGACACAGAGTAAGTACATTATACCACCGTCAGTCTAGGCAATCCAGAATAATAATAATCGTTGTTGTTTTTGCTTATCCTTCTACAGATAACGGCAATACCACTAGTGAGCTGGAAACCATCCAAGAGAGATATACGTCTTGTTTAAAGACTTATGTCGAACACACTTTTCCCATGCAACCCAATAGGTTGCAAGATCTCCTTCATCGACTGCCAGAGGTAAATTATTTACTACTACAATATAACGACCGTCTCCTTAAATCGAATTTATATTTAAGTACATCTCAGGCCTTATTCTAAGGAAATATATCTAAAGTGTAGTTGGGATTACACTATGAGTGATTAGAATAAAATAATCGTTTATTCAGTGTTATAAAGAACATTTTTAAAATTATATAAATAAAACTCAAATCGTTTTAAAATATAAAAAATATATTTATGTAGTTAATATAATACCTATATATACAATAATATACATATTTTTTTAAACAAGTAATCTATTACGATTTAGTACCTAACATGATGTATTTGAAATATTCATTCGTAATCCATATTTAATTTTTAATATTGATTCTTTAAAATTACATTTTTATAATTAAAAATAACAAATTGACATGAAAATTGTACGTTAAAGTAAAATTTGAAAATGAATCACCAGAAAATAAAAACTAAAATATTTAAATACTTAACAACATGCATACATTTTTTTAAATTTCAAAACATTCTCGTATACTCGTCCCATAATAATTTCAAAATAATATTAAACTTATATTGTTTATTTTAACATTTTCATCACTCATTCTCCAACTATCTTCAAATTAACGGTTATCAACATCCTTTTTTGGACAGTAGTGTAAAATCCTTAGAACATGGTCTGCGAGTACTTTTTTTACCCCTAAATAATAGAAATTCTGTTAGGTGTGATTAAAATTTAATCATGATATTAAAAAATTTATGTTACTATTTTTCCCCCTTACAGATTCAGTCAGCCGCTTCGCTCTTATTAGAGTCAAAAATGTTTTATGTGCCTTTCCTCTTGAACTCCACGATCAGAAGTTAGTGCGTACATTATGCACAGAGGATAGCTACTGATCATCATTATTATAATAGAATAGAACCAGTTACCAAAATAATAACTATATGTAATATATGAAAGTGAAAATGAAGAAGAAATTTGAAACGTCTAGATTTTGTCTACCTCGCACGCATGCGCGTGTGAACGCTACCGTAATATAGTTAGTATGTATTCGTTTTGTAGGTAAATTGTGCATTGTTGATTGTTATATTATTATGTGACCGAGAGGAGATTCTTATATTAGGAATATATTTTTTTTAAGTTTTTCTTGTTTTTTATGTATTACTAATACGTTTCATTTTGTGACTCTTGAGTTTTTCCTTTGCGATTTGGGAGTTATTAATCGTTGAATCCAGCTATATAAAAGTATCTATAATGTTAACATAATGTTAGTATAATAATATATTGTCTGTGAAAATTTGCCCCACGTCTGTATAAACTACGTATATATATATATATATTATTTTAAGATAGTATAATTATTACGATATGAGAAAAGTTTGCCGAAAGAGATTATAATAATAATAATATATGATGTCGATGATATAGGTATACGCGTATGGGTTACCTTTGTATTAATTAGACTTAATTGTAGTTGTAATGTTATATTGTATTTCGAGTGTATAAACTCATGCGTACAGTACCTAAATCATGTATAATATATATATATATATTTATATATTAAATACGTTAGTATAGGTACGTTTTGTTTAAATGATGTAGGCTGATTGCTGAATTATATTATCTTCTCTCTCTTTGTTTCTCTATTTTTCCAACCCCCCCCCCCCCCTTATCACTCTATCATTCTCTCTATTTCCGAGTGTTTCTTTACGGTATACTCTCCTCCTAATTTTGATCGAGTGGCGTTAGGCAAAACGTAATGGGCACCGTCATTGTATTCGTATTGAATACTGACACACACACATACACATACAAACTCTCTCACATACATAATATATTCGAAATGGCTATAAATTATTTTGGTATTTCTGATAACTTTGTGATTTCTTATTAACGTAATTTATAATTATTATATAGTAAAAATATAGTTTGACTTACATAATTTTCATTCATCGCGTAATATGTATAAATATATATTACTTTTGTACCTATATTATTTTTTAAAAAATAAGTGAATACTTAATTTTTTTAATCAACACACTGCCAGTATATAAATAACAATTTTGCATTATACTACTTTTATATTTTCATAAAAAAAAAATAAGTTAAAAAAATAAAACGTGAAAACTATATTTTTATACATTTTTCGTATAAACGAAAAATTAATTTTAAAATATTAAAATAATATAGTAATATACAATTTAAGTTAAATTAAATATTTAAATTTCGTTAGATATCTGTCTATAATAATATATACATAATATGTATATGCATTTCTCGACACCGTTTCGACGGATGGTTGGTATCCATTTAAATTTAACACTTAGGTTTTTTTCTAAATAAAATCCTAGTGCGCTTTCATCGCAACCGTATCGGTTGGATTGTTTTCAAATGCCCCACTATTCCTCCAGCAATTTCTAGGTTACCTATAAATACAAAACAATATAATATGATATATTTACCTCAAATAGATAACCTATTTAATATTCACGATTATACATAAATATATCTAACCGCTTAGGTAGATTCACTTTACACTAAACTACATGTTTAGATTAAAAACTATAGCTGAATAGGTAGTCAAACGTTAAAGTTACCAATTTATTGAAATATAATAAAAACGACTCCTAAACTAAAGAAAAAAAAGAAATTATTATAAATAATAAAATATATACCTACGGGTTATAAACTACGTAGGCTAAGGTGCATAATTAAAACATAAAACGAATATTAGGCTCGAAAAAAATAATGTTGAAAATAGGTACACACATATAATATATATATGTTGCAAACATGTTCCTTTAGTTTAACTGGTAAGAAAAATATTGTAAATTATGTCCAATGTGTTTTTTTTTTTATATATAGGAGTAAAATACGATATTGGGGATAGGTATTATTATCTTGTTTAACCTTTTTTTTTTTTTTGTTAATTTGTAACCTTTATTATATTCTTGATCGTTATGAATTGTGTTCCAACATTACTAACGTTGTACTTGAAAACTAGATTTTGTAAAATGTTTAAATGTTTATTATTTGTGTATAAGAAAAATTATTTATAATACTATAATATATATAAATATATATATGTAATAATAATAATAATATTATATTATGTAAACACTGACTGTTTTATCCGTGAAAATCGGTGCCTTTGCGCTTGTTTTTGATTTTTTTTTTTAAATAATATTGTATAACAGAATCTGTCTTTTAAATAAAAATCATATAATGTAATATGTTTGATAGAAATGTAGGCTATAAAAATAATTTTTTTTTAAAAATGATCTATCGAAGCAATAAAAGTAGTAAATGAAAAAAATAATTAAATAACTGAATCATAAGACTTGTTTTATTATATCTATACATTAAAATAATCAATTTTTCAATTTTATATGATGAATTCTATTGTACGATTTTTATTTTAACATTTTTACATAGGACATAAATTGAATAATTCTTTAATCAATGGTTGTTTAAAATTTAATTTTAATCGACTAATATAATGTAATATTTTTTTCGGTTCTGTTTGATTTTTTCCGAACGTTTGTAATATAATAAAAGTGATAATTTGGAATTAAAATCTTTGGGTTTTTTTTAGTTTTAATTAGTAAATTACACGCGATGAATGATTTTGTACTAAAAGTTAAAAAAAATAAAGTTAGAAACACGCAATAGCTCGTCTCTTAGGCCTGCTGTGTATTGTTCAAAACGTTTTAAGTTCACACAACCTTATTTATATATTCCATCGGTGTAATTTATTATAGTTTATAATCAATTTTTTCTTGTATTTTGATACTGCGATTTAATAAATCAATATAATTTTTTTTTTAACTATGTAACGATGATTTTTATTTTAAATACCCAAATGACTGTAAAACGTTTTGAAACACTTAACAATAATCGCATGTAAATATATCTTTTTCTTATGGAATTCTATGTAATTCATGACACATAAAAGACAATTTTATACGTTTCATAATTTTTTTTTTTAACTACGGTTTTCTAAAAGAAAATCATTAATATAAATATTTAATTGAAAATTATAACATAATTGTGATAACTATTTGAACATCAAATGAGCTCAATTGTTTTACTTTTTTTCTAGATAAACGTGAATTTTTCAAAAATATTTTGCTTTAAATTTGACTTTAATACTATATGATATTCACTGCATATATATATATATATATATATAATATTATATATATGTATATTTTTATTATTATCATTTTTTATTACATTTTTTTTATGAGTGTCGTCATTTTTTCTATATAATATATACGCATATTATAGCCTACATGACTTAAAACAATACACTAGGAAATTATTTATATTTTGTACATAAATTGATATTTTAATTAATATAATATTTTATTTTGTAAATAAAAAAATGTTCAGTCAGTATTTGTACAAAATCTATAGACATTCACTTTACACCTACTACTATAGTGTAATATTTTGATTTTTGATACGTTTCAAGTAAATGATTATTACATATTATTAGCTAGGGTATTAAATTAATTGATTAAACATGCTGATTAAGTTTTGAAAGATAAACATAATAATTATAATATATATTTGATGTTGTTTGTTTTTTTTCTTTTTTAATGTCGATACTAGTGTAATATTGCATTTTGTTTGTTTGTTTTTATTTTAATTTTGTTTTTAATATTATTATTATTATTATTATTATTATTATTATTATTAGCCTATTTAAAACCTGTGTTTGGAAAAGAGAAAAAAAAACTTTATTTTTTCTTCTGTAAAGCAAAATGAAAAAACAACTCTTATCGTATGATATCTTACATGTAAAGCCTACCTATTTGTTTTATAAACTAGACAGGTAATTTGGTAAATAAATAATAATAAAATATAATAATATTGTTTTTTACATTTTTTAATATTTTACTGCGTCTATATAACTCTAATATACCTTTTTTATAGACGTTATTAAGTAATATATCGTCATATAATTATTTTTCCTACTGTTTTATTTACACATCCACATATTATATTATAATACATACTAGCTATATATAGCCATTGTACCATTAAGAGTGTAATGGTATGTTTTAAAAACATTTCATTCAAAAATATTATGACTATATATTTTCAATATTTTTGATTGAACTTATAAGGAGTCCTGTATACAATTTAGTGTAAGAAATGTTTATGCTATAATCTCCTGTACGTAGTATAATTTTTTAAATATTTTTTCTCCATTTAGTCCTTTTGAACAATAAATACACATTTTCAATTTTTTGTATTATTTTTTTCCCTATAAATGTTTATAAGAAAATTTTTATTAAAAATTTAATACAAGATACAAGGTTCTTCATAAGCTCTTATTGTGATTATTTAAAAATAATAAAGATACATTGGTACGATTTAATATATTTATCCAAATATTTTTACTTTTCTAATATGAGTACTGCAGCTTATGCAGTATTGTATAACTTAAAATATAAGGACGAAAAATTGATAATATTTAAAAAAATATTGTTGATAAATTGTTTTGATTTTTTAAACAACTCATTTTTAGATACTTATAAAAGTTAATTAAAATTAAAATTATCTTAGATATTGAATAATCTAATAGTATTCATCGATATCTTTGGAGACTGCTGTCCCGGAAATCCGTGTACATTGTAAATGAGCATCCCAGAATTGTCTGGGTCTTGGGTCTATAGAAGTCTTAAACCAGTCTTGAATTTTTTATTTATATTTTTAAAATATCAATTTGAAAATTATTTCTCTATTAGAGGTTCACAATTATTAAAATGTATCATATTTTTTTTTAATTAGACTTTAAATAAAAAATTTAAATTGCAGTTTTTTTCGTGTTATTTTAATGATTGAAGATACTCAGTCCATATTCCACAAGTAAAATCTGAATTTCCTTTTTTTTTATGTATCTTTAATGTGTTAAAATTTAAGCAGAAGCCGGTTAAACAAGTGAGTTATAACTTTTAGTATAGTTATAGTAGATATAGAAAGCATGTCAAGCATGATTATTGATTATAAACACAATGGCCTATGATATACTTTCTGTATAATATATACTATTTCATAGAATTAAATTTTAAGCTAATTACATATTATTAATTATATAATTATATGACTATAGTTTTTTTATGTGTGAATGACTATTATTGTTAATTAGTGGGCCACGTGCATAAATAACACAAAAGTCATAGAGCATACAAATACTAAGAATCATTATCTTAACTCGAATCAATCAATGTAATATATCTCTAAAAATCGTGATAAAACAGCTATAATGCTATATAAATATAATATATATTTTAGGATATCTACTATTCTTATGAGTCAAGACTAACTGATTAATATTTAAGGGGGCGTGGTAAAAAAGTAATATTTCACGTCGTTAAACTAAAATATCTCATTCTATATAAAGGTATATGAGTATAAACGTGTGTATTTATGAATTTATGATCTATAAAAATGTTTAAAATCCATTCCACGACGATCATTTAGTCTTTCAATACATTGACATCATTTTTTCGAAGCACAAGTTCTTAAACGTATTGACCTCCGTCCCCACTTTCATTCAGCTGTAGACGGATATATTAATAATAATATATTATTATACACTTGTGCTTCGCAATAATATTCTGTATTTCTGTACACTTAAAAACACTATTTCAATAATTAATTCATGTCAACGTCTCTTTGAAGAGATGTATGAATCATATAATGTATAGTTATAGTTGGTTGGTAGTTTAAGTAAAAGACATGCCTACTGAAATGCGACGACCTTCACCTGCTGCGTATATACTATATACTCGTAACATAATAATAGTAACAATAATAATAAGCTGTATAATATTATAACGAAAACTTTTACCAAAATAGTTTCTAAACATGATTTATCAATACTATATTGTGTACCGTCTAACCAGTAACTGGTACCAAAAAACGACAACACCATTATACATTTTATTAATTTATATTATATAATAAAACACGAGATAAGTTTAATAATTTAAAGCATGTTAAACGATGATCAGTGATCATAGTACATATTATATATAGGAAACCTGCGTTACCTATATTGTTATTTGGGTCAAGGAGACCCTTAGAAAATTAGCTTAGTGGGTGCAACATTTTATATCGCTTCATTTAAATGGCCAACCTTTTTTAGGATTAAATAATCGAATGTAGATAATGGGCAATTCTAATGATTAACTGTAATCTAACTATTATGGAATAATTTCTTTACAATTTATTAATTCTTAGCAATTCTATGATTTACGTGTATACTGTATATAGAGTATAGACTGAAGAGTCTTAAGTTTTAACTAAGAGTATTATGAGTTAAGACCATACGATATTCCCGATTAAAGAATATATTAATAATAGTTTCCTATAAGGTATTTATTTTAACTGTTTCAACGAACTCTTAAAAACTCGTTTTTATGTGTAATATGTAAATTAAATATCTAACAAAAATACTTTAAAGTTTTTTCAGAATTCTGTCTTTGATTGACATTATAAAAACAATCTTATTACACTGTATATATCTATATCGTAAACGAACTAAGTATGAATAAAAAAATAATGACTTTCAGAATATGTATTTAGTTGCATTAGGTTCTTGACTAGATTACTAGAAGCTTCTTGTTAAATAAGTCACGGTAATTTCATTGCTAGATCAATTGTTTTTGTTGCTACACAATTTTAGGTAAGTACCTACTTAGTGGAGCTAGGAATAGAGTATTTTTAGTTTTATAATGTGTATTTTTTTGTTTTGTAATACTTTTTAAAGAAGAAAATATTTTAATCTTCAACGTTGAGAATGGTTTTTGGTAGAATATTTTATCTTTTTAAATTGTTATTAAAAATAGTGGTATTTAATAAACATTAAAAACGCAGTGAGTAGCAGTTTAAAAAAAATTATGTCATTATTGTAAATAATCAAAGCATACCTAAATCATACGGCATACACAGACTTACCATAACAGTTTAGCTTTTTTTAAGATATTAAATAATAGACATTTTAAATTTTTTAAAAACTTAAAAATTTAATACAATATTCTTCTTATCCAAAATTTGATCATGGCCCAAAATGTATAGATACGCTGGACTTCTGTAACCTTTAAAAAATACTAAAACGTGAAGGTAAATCTTTGTGTTTGCAAATTAGTTTACTGCAATACTTCGCCAGTGCGGCAGTGCAACGCAACATATACATGTATATTGATGCATTAGTTTATAATATAGGACATATAATAGGTATTAACCTAAATGTCCTATTTTATATACATGTATTACTTTAAAGGTATGTCATTTTCATTTGTCATATTATAATTACCATATTATTAAATAAATTTATAATAATATAATAATACTCTAGAGCAGGGATTTCCCATTTTTTTTTTTACCAGGTCATATTTTAAAATATTTGTGGGCCAATTTTTTTAAGTTCTTTATAGTAAAAAAATAATTAATTAAAAACAATGAAAATTATTAACTATGAATTATTTTCAAAACATTAATTAATTTTGAGTTAAGTGAAAAAATGTCATTAAAACTATATAATTGTTAAAAAAAGTTAATATAATATGACTTAAGAACATATTGGAGATATTATTATTTTATTTTTATTCTTTATTGGAAAAAAGTAGCTACGGCCAACTTCTCGTATTTTGACCTAAAACGATAATAAAGGGTCACTCCGTGTATTCGAATATAGGCCGTTAGTCAAAATCTAAGATCATGTTGAATGTTTATTAAGAATCTATAACCTATGTTAAAATTCTATTAGAAACATAACTAAATAATATTACATCTGTTTAATATCTAAATTATTGTCCAGCGAAAAAGTTTAGAAAAAAACACGAGATTTGATCAATACTGCAGATTACTGAGTGTTGATAATTGTACACATGTTACCTAAATTTTATTTACATAAATATTATATAAATATAACAATATAATGTACTCGTGGTTTGTTTTTATTTCAATTCTCATCACTCAATTGGTAATAAAAATAGTGAAAAATGTCCTAAATCTCTAATGAATGACCTAAAACGCAACAAAAATGTAAAATAAAAATCAGTTATATAGATTCGTGTACCTACATGAAACATTTTCTAAACATCGTCAATGATGTTTCAAAAAAAAAGTCATCAACATCCGTGTTCTAATTATTATATACCTGCTACCTACAGGCAAAAAGGCAAAAAAAAAAAATATGATAAGTATACTTTCTCAACATTTGTATATGTAAGTACACAATTCTTTAAAAAATAAAAAGATTCATAATCGATTTAAATTTTGAAAATACATGATTATGAGTTATGTAAATGGATTGTAAAAAATTAAACAATTTTAAAAAGAATACAACTAGTATATTGAACCCAATATCAAAATATATTATATTTATTGTATACGACTATTTAATTTGGTAGTAAATTTATTTTTACGCATAACGCTCATATGCAATATGTTACATTATAATTGTATTGATTTATTTTGTAATATTTACTGAGGTACTACCTAAATATTTATCATGAAAAAATTGCACATTTTCAAAGTTTTTTGCAATCCAAATTAATATAGGTACATTATATATACTCTACACCAGTGGTTCTTAACATTTTTTGGTTCAGCGCCCATTTATAGTAATAACTAACTGATATCACTCCCCCCCTTCATGCAAAATCAATTATTTTTACCGATTTCAACCTTTTAAAAACAACATTTTGAAAAATCCTTTTTTAGTGCACGGTGAAATTATAATGTTAATCTATCCTCAACATTTCAATTCGATAACATAAATAGGTTCGGCTCTATACGTTGATTATTATAAAGCACACTTTTCTTTTTATATAGCTAGATATAGTCTATAATATATAATAACGTCAATAACGGCGTACTGTGGTCTATACTTCTATCGTCTTCTTGCATACTCTGAAAAAAAGGTTTTGCTATTTACAAATATTGTGGTGATAAATATTATATTTGTTGTGTATCCGTTTTTCGTACGTTAAATACGGTTAGGTAAATTTATAAACATAAAAAAGAGCGTAAAAGCCAAAATAAAATATGCCTATGTTATTATTAATATTAATTATGTAAATTGTATTAAAATATTTTCAAAGTAGTAAAACTATATATTTATTTTTTTATTCATAAAATACGGGGACATTTTTGGCTATTCTAGATAGATTAGGGACCATTCAATAATGTATAATTTAGGTATATATTAATTATAATATAAACATTACAAAGTGATTATGACATACGTATAATATATACTTAATACGTTATAATATTACGCCAAATAATAATTATTTTGAAAATCGATTTGTATGATTATCATTAAATTAATATATATATGTTAAAGTTAAAAATTTGGATTCTAAATTCAACTCATATTCATATTTATAGTTTTTTTTTATTTTTTGATATTTTTAGTATCCTAACAACCGTTAAAAATAAAAATAAAAATTTAAAATTTTGTACAGAGGTTCCTTAAGCAATTTAAGAGCACATTAATAATAAACTTTATCCGGCTGATTTGTGAATCTAAACCATCCAGGACATCATATACACATACACATACAAAAAAAATTCATTCAAATCGGTCTAGCCGTTTAGAAGGAGTTCAGTGACATACACACGTACAGTAGAATTACATATATAAAGATATCAAAAAATAATAATTGGTTACATTTTACTTTCCATGTTACATTATGATAATATATATTGAGATATATATAACTAAATGATTACATGATGGCTACATAATATTTGAATAATGTTAAACGAAGCAATGTCGCTACGATAATTTATAAAAAATAAATATAATACACAATAATATTGAATATTTATATATTTCATTATAATAAACATCGTCATACGTAATAGGCGATTGAGTATTTATATATATGTAGTTGTAGAAGAACTAATAAAAAACATACAATTCTATACCAAAGAGAATCAAAAGTATAATAAGGGAAAAAACTACGTGTTAAGTGAGAATAATGTAGTAGCTAGCCAGTAATTCATCGTCATGGTAACAACGCTATATAGATTAATCAACGTCCTAATAACTGACACCAACGGGTATCAATACGGATGCGTTTCCGAATATCGTCAGTCTATTCTCAACCTTCAAACTGTCAAGAACTAAGAAAACCAGCAGAAGAATAAGAAGAAACAAGACCCAGACGATCGGCGGCGAACCTAGTAAGAGAAGAAAACAGAACAATAACCGAAAGAAGCTCGCCGTTAACAGATACCGATCACCGGACGAACACCATCGACTACGCCGTATCGTAGCAGTACGCTCAGACCAGAAGATACTGTGGTGGGTCACATAAGACTCACCCGGTTGTTCGCCTCGACTGGCTCGAGTAGTGTCGACTGAGCGGCGCAAAGCTTCGCCAGCTTCTACCCAGCTGCGACCACCTGCCACGAACACCAGACGAATGTCCTCACGGACGTCGGCCTGTCAAATCTTTTTGTGCGCCCCGTAAAATTGGTGACCACGACGCGATCCGCCGTTGTCCGTACCTGCGCCCTTCGGTCCTAGCCCTTTCGAGT
Organism: Rhopalosiphum padi; assembly: GCF_020882245.1. Lineage (NCBI taxonomy): Eukaryota > Metazoa > Arthropoda > Insecta > Hemiptera > Aphididae > Rhopalosiphum > Rhopalosiphum padi. The sequence continues at coordinate 54,940,800 of NC_083598.1, forward strand.
GGTTCAAGGTAATCACACCGCTTGTGGCAATACGGTATTATGGCATCGGCGGGGAACATACGCAAAGTTCCTCACCCCGGTCCTCACCCGCCCAGACGCGTGACGACGATCCGAGCTAACCGGCTACTGCCGACTCGGTAACCACGGTCTACGGCACGTTGAGGCTGTGGAGCGGATATAATGTGGTGGGCCACATAAGACTGCGCACGGGCGAAGGGTACCTATCTGGTCGTTCGCCTCAGCTGGCTCGGGCAGTGGCGGTAGTGTCGACTCATCGTCGCACACCACACCAATGTCCTCACGGACGCCGGCTGGTCAAATCTTTTTGTGCGCCCCCGTCAAAATACTAACGACAGAATTGTCGACCAAACGTCGTGAACTAGTACAGAATTAGCCGACAGCCAACCACAGCGGACTTCAGTAACGACGTGTTGCCGGTGTGTCTACACTGCACGACCGATAGCGGTCATATCGACGTGCACCGCTCAGAGCTAATCGATTATCGGGATCGTCATACCTATGACGCCCGACGAACGTTCTCGAAGTGCCGTCGCGTAGGGTTAGGTCTTAGGTGTACGCTGCAGACGTCCGCGGCATCACGCCACACGACTGAATGCGCGCCGATAAACGACAACCCTCTTCCCTGCCGGGCGGTTAATCCCGACCCGGTGCTCTCTCACGGGGAAGACATAAAATCGCCCTTTTCAGGGCCCCCAAATTCTACATATTATCCCTCGAGGGCGTGCCCGTCTCTACATTATAAACATTTTATATAAAATTTAATTTGTTATATTACAAATAGAGATGTTAAGATAAAACCCTGTGATGAGATAGAAATACGTATATATCAACCTTAATATTAGGTATAACATGAAATGGTTTGAACATAAAAGTAAAAAGAAAAAATCCTTATAGCCTTGTTTATAAGAAACAGTTATCTCATAAATCGATAGATCTCAATATTTAGATACACTGTAACGGACCAAATTCAATGTCGTATATTTCTATTTTATTAACATATTATATGATGCGATAGTGCTCTCCGTCCCGCGGGCCCCTCTGCCGACGCCCGAAGACGACACCAATCTATAAAGACGTGCACACACACACACACACTATCACCATTTCCCAGTAGGTCCCGTGGTCCGGAGTGACCGGCTGTCAATGTATTAATTAATGCCACCAATCAAAATATTAGATATAGCATATTATACCGGCCAAGTGTTATTATATAACCATTAGGTAATACCGTCGACGTACTCTGTCCGATGCATGATACGCCTAACGGCCTTTTATATGACACTTTTGTTTTTCCACTCCACCGGACAACATGTTGGAGTAGTCGAAAATCTATCACCGAGGGCGTCTCGGGGACGACGCTCAGCACACTGGATAGGATATTTCTTAGTGATATTTTATATTATTATTTATTATGTACGAAATAAATACCTTGGCCGGTATTAATTGTTGAGTTAGATATATATATATATATTTATTATTGTGCTCAATGGCACTATTATATTGTGCACAATTTACTACTGATGTAAATGTTGTGTTTAACGGCATTACGTTTATGAATATATATATTTATTATTATTGGTATATGTGCCGGTAACTGATGATCGGAGCCGTGCCCTATTATTATGTCGTATTACATCTTTGTGATTTTACTATTATTATTATTTTCGGCGTGACCTTTACTAATTGAGGTGAAGTTTTTATGCAGTATGGCTTTTCTTGGCCATAACTTACACATTATATTTTTTCAATTATTAATATAAATATTACAAAATAACCATCCCAAAAACAATGCGTTAATTATTCTTTCCTGTTTGTTTTTATTTTTTTCTATCAATATAATATTATAAAATCCCGCATGCTCCGGTTTCCAAATCTCGGCTGCGGGTTGGCGACCTTACCATTTTCGTCAATGTACGCTCCACAAACCGAACCTGGGTAATAGATTGTGCGAGACGTATAGACAATAATGTTATGTAAATAGTACTTATAATATACATATTATACTTTATATACAATTTGTGTGTATTTAATTAAACGAATTGGGTATTGATGCATTATAATTTATAATATGTTGTGATAATAGGCAGGTGGTATAAAACGTACTTTATACATATATAATATATTTCCCAGCCATATTTCACTTCCACGTCCGGTTATAAACACTAGACGATTTTACCACATATTATAAATACATAATGTGTATTTTTAATCGAGTACATACAATATTATTATATATTATTAAAAAAATATAAAATAAAGAAATACCGGTATTTATAGCCTTATAGGTATACCTATGGTTCACAATCGGTATGATTGGCAACCTAACCGATGGAAACAGTTGTGCATATAACCTATACGTATACATATTACATACATATAAGTTACACATTTTAGCTAGATTCTAGTATATATCAACAAATACAATAACAATTCTGTAAACAAAATAACCATTTAAAAATGTATCCATGATTTCTAAAAAACTTTTGATATAGATAGTATTTAATATTTTCCGATTTTTTAGTTATGTTTTAGAAGGAGGGATGAGTATAGGTATTGTAATTTATTTTGGTTGACTCTCAGAGCAAGTGTAAAATGATGCCTATAGGTGGGTCATAGTTATTTAGCTCCACTTGTTTTTTTTGCATAAAATATTATAAATATTACAAAACCAACAATCTTCGTTGATTTCATATTTATTTTGAATAACGATAAAAAGGAATCCAGACAATTTGTTTAAGTATATTTGAGAAATTTTTGGGAACTAGAAAAAAGTTATGTACCTACATGTTTACATGCTCATATTTAATTTAATTTAAAAAGGTAAAATCGAGTGTATAAATCACGTATGAAAACCTTATTTTATTTACCATCAAAAATAATAATTCATAAATAAATGATTTGTCTGATGGAACGGGACATCATTTGGTGACCTTTGCTTTACTTGTATCACACAACGTATTATTGTTTATTTTTACTTAAGCAATAATATTAATAAAGTATATCCAATAAAATGTATTAGGTTAAACTATATTACTATAATATGTATAGCGGCCGGTGATTACTAAACAATTTGTATGTTGTGATGGCAAATTTATGGTACTTATACATATTTGCTATATATACTTTTAAGTTTTAATAAAGTGAGTATTTGTAAACATAAATGAAGAACATACATTATTGATTAATATGAGTCACTGCGCTATTCACACAGGCGCTTATCCAAGGGAGGGGTTCAAGAGGGGACAAGAGGGGCCAAGGGGTTATAGCCCCCTCCCATAGGGCATAAACTCTGCCACACAGGTAAAATCTAGGATGTCTGTTTTTGGCAGCCGATAAAATACGACACGTACATGGTATTCGCCCCCCCTCCGTAAATATATTTTGGATTCGGGACTGTATGCACAAATATTTACTATATATTTAATTTATTTATCAAAATAATTTCTAAAGGAGCTGTTGGATTTGCAAAAAACGATTGAACGACGAAATTGATTAAGATCGACGACATGACGTCGTGACACACGTATTATGTAATACGTGCGTAGATGAAATTTTCGGAATAGCAAAATATCATATTTCGCACCGCGGATCGGGTGCTATACCGGTCGACGTCTGTCGTCACAGATAAAGTGTAAGTGCGTATCCGATTGCGATAATGCGATCAACCGTCTTGTTTCGGACCATGAGTTCGTCACGAAAAAACGACGTGATACACGTGGGACGACAAGTAGTTTTTACTTTAGCGCGCGTTTATTGTGTCTATAATATTGTACATGCAGTAATAAAATGATTACAAAACATGAGCTCATCGAAACCACATAGTTTATTTTGAGCTAAGAACAGCTCAGTTAAAAAACTATTTGTAAATTTAGAATAAATAAGTGAATAAACACATAATTAAAAAAACAACAATATTCAATTAAAAATTACACATAATATGTAATTATTAATATATATATTTTATTGTATACAATTTTGCATTAAAAATTATGCATGTTGAGTTTAATGGATGAAATGTTGATGTAATCGTCCAGAGACTACTCGATAATGACTAATCAAAAAAGCTCATGTTCTATTATTGCAATAAATCAATATCGAAGTGTGTGCCGCCGCTTTTCTCGCTTACTCGTGGTCGCAAGCACTGCAAGTGAACGTTTATCGTCGTCGTCCGACGTCTTCGACGGCCGTTACATCGTGCGTTACTGCAGTTCCGTTACCGCGCGCACGCATATTCCGGATATCATCGACTCGTCTGCAGTTACCTTAGTGCACATGTATATGTCTAGCACTCGTTATCATACCGAGTAACACCGTCGGTTGAACTGTTACGAGACGATTTATTGCCGATCGATTGTACTAAAGTCAGTCTGCGTTTGATTGGGATTGCCACCGCCACAGCCGATGCCGTTATTACTTCGATAATGATTTATTGATTTAGTAATTGTCAGGGCATATATCTGCGTGTATATGATAATAATTAATATTGCTAATTTATTGATCACTAATATTCATATGATATTCCATATAAGTATGTATCAAACGCGCGCGAGTAGGTGCAGCAGATGGTTTACGTGCGGCATCTGCGAATACAATTTGCGCAAGTCAAGTTTATATATATATATGTTTTGAACGTAAGAAAAGATCAATGGTCATTATTTATTCCTGAGACAAAAATTTAAACATAAGCAATTGGATAATAAAGACAAACAACAGATATACGCACACAACAACTAAAATTAAAAAAAACAAGGGACCGCATATGTATGAAAATCCAAATATTTAATACCTATAAGTCCACTAAAAACCATTATTTTGAAAAAAAACTCAAATGCACGTTTTCTGGTTGAGGAATTTGTTTTTGGACTCCGAAACTTAAAACAAATTATCAGTAGTGTTGCCGAAACAGTTTACGTTTAAATAACGCGAAATTTTCGATATTTTTATTTAATATTAATCCGTTTTCGTCACTTTTTGACGATTTCGCCGTAAAAAACTGAACATACCTACATATTTTTAAGTGAGAAACGTACTCGCGATGCTTCTAAAAACGTGTTAGCGTGCATAAAGGATGACCATCGGACATTCTTATATCAATAAAATAACGAAAATCTGATTATTTAACACTTAAGTCCACTAAAAACCACTTTTTTGGAATAAACTCGTGTGCAAGTTTTCGCTGTGAAGGATTTATTTTTGAACTGAAATTTTACACGCATTGTTAGATGTTTTGCCGAAACAGTTTACGTGTAAAAAAACACTAAATAATCAACATTTTTTTTTGTCTCCGTCACTTTTTGATAATTTTGCCGTAAAAATCTAATTGTAGGTATATCTTTTAAACGTGTATATTATACAGGAAGCTTCCACAAATGTGCTATCGTGCATTATAGTAAAGGACCGTTAGCCTATCTTTTTATATCAATAAAATCACGAAAATCTATATATTAATACCTAAGGCTACTAAAAACCACGGTTTTGAAAAAACTTCGTGTATACATAATACATTATACGTATTATTATTATGTTTAATATGTGGTCTTGTTGGAGAATTTTTATAATCATGGAAAAATTATAAATTTATAGCAAGGTAAAAATATAGAACTTGCTTAGGTACGTATTTGCGGTACGTGTCTTTTAACCTACTTAATTGATAATTTACAGCAATACACTATATTTTCCAGTAGTATTTATAATAAATTATTAAACTATAAAATAGTTAAAAAATATTATTGTTACAACATATATATGTCTCTATATTAGAGTACAATTATAATTGTAGTATAAAATATTTTTAGTTTTATAAAAAGTTGACTTCATTTCCTAAAAGGTTAAAGGTATAAAACGTCAAAAATACTTTTAAATTAGATACAAACATCATTAAACCGACTTATAAAATTTAAAATATGAAGTATTTTCGGATAAATTATTATAATTTATATCTTATACGCATTTCATATAGTATAGTTATATCAATGGTTTTCGGAAAAACAAAACAGTGCAAAATCCAAATGCTGACTGGCTGGCTACAGTATATAACCACTATAGATTAAATATAGTGAAACATGAAACTGATTAGGTTACGCTAAAAAAAGCTATACTCGTTGTCGTCCTGTAAGTAATCACGCACGTTCTTCAAACACAGCTCTAGACGCTCATGCGGAGATGCTTGTTCAGATCTGCGTTTTTAAAAACGCGTTTTGGACGGCTGCGGTATTACGGTTAGCGGTACAGGCTCAGGGGGTGGGCAGTATCGATAAAGGTGATGGTGATATTTTCACTGTTGGAGATCGTACACGGTGAGTTGAAAGAAAAAAAATGTCACTAATGTTGAATTGGAATGGCTTTTTCCGGGTAAAATATGTCCTAGATGTGCGACATCAGCAGCGACCGGATACAGACATGAGTACACAACCGACGTAGTATTACGTAGCGTACCAGGCAATGTAATTCACAGTTGAAATTTATATTCATTTGTTTCTATATAGATTTTACTATTTTAGGCAACAACTTTTTACTGTGAATGTCGAATGATACTGCGCGCTCTTTGTTTTATGTAAACTGGTGATTACCGTTTTTCTACATTTTATTATTATATTATTATTATTATTATTATTATTATTATTATCTAAATTATATTATACTATACTGATTGGCTTTGTTATTATTATTGTTCAGCCATGAGCACTAAGGTTCTTGTATTATTCTTATTATATTTATTTGTGAATAATATTCATTAGTCTATTACCATACTAATACTATTGTACGGCGACATTGCAACAAATTCCCATTTTTACATCGAATTATGAGTTATGACACTCCATCCTATAATTTATATAATATAATTAAATAATTAATATGTATATATATTATAGATGAGCATACAATTTTATTCGTTCACATAACGCTTTATTATAGATCAGGGTCTGATCATCAGGCTAATTTAAACACTACATGATAATTGAGTTTAGGACTGCTCACACCTCACACTCACTGTAATTATACATTATTTCTGTGTATAACATTTGAATAAATATCACAATACCTTTTAATTAATTGTTTTACGTAGTGTTGAGTGCTGACAGATACAGTGAAATTCAGGGGCGTAATCACTGGGGGGGGATATGCGAGATAGATCCCCCTATAAGCTGTAGATATTTATATATTGATTTCTACCTACAAATAGTTTAAATGCAAATTTATAAATCATTACAAAACGTAATCAAATAAAATGTTTAGTTGTATTAGTATAAAATTAGTTTAGGTATTTCCGTGTTATCTCGACTTCTAAAATATTTCCAAGACTACCTGTTTGAATCATCTGGGTTATCTCGACTACCCAAATATTTTCAAGACTACCTAACCTACCTCTGTATACCTCCGTAGAGGAATCTATTTATAAATGTATATTCCCGCGTTGTAATCTATATCATCGTAATGTACAATTTACTACAAGCCAATTATTTTAGTATATATATTATAGGTATTATAACCATTTTATGCCGGTATTTATTTCGTTAGTCAGTCGACAGTCGTCCTATTATCCATATTATTCTACGTCTAGTCAATATGAATATTTTTAATTCACTCAAACGATTGAACGCCTTTGGGGATCGGCAAAGTGGCGAAACAAAAAACATAGGGGAAGAGCTCATCGCCATCATTTGGATTCATACCTGACCGAATTTGTTTGGCGACAAAATCTTGCAAACGATCCACCATTTAACAAAATTTTAATGGATATTAAAACCTATTTGATATTTCCCCCCTAAAAAAAATTATTAAACCTAACTAAATGTTTTATACTATTATATATTTTTTACTAGATGTTTTATACTATTACATCCATTCATTATTTTTATTAATTACATTTCATCGTGTTTTAGAATAGGTTAAAATATATACTTTTTTATTATTTAATAAATTGTGGTAGTTGAGATAACACGGGTGATCATAATAGGTAGTCTTGGAAATAATCGGTAAGTAATAAGCATGGTTTTTAAAATAAATTATTATTTAATTTTTATCGTTATTGATTTATGTAACGAGGTGTTACCTGTTACCACACACTTACACTGTACCTAATTATTAATTATTAATTACTGTACCTACATAGTACATGCTACATACGCAGTAATATGAGAAAGTAAATACTTAATAATGGCAATGGCAGATTAAGCAATTTTCCGCCTATACAATAAGCAGGACATTTGCCGCCGTCTCAAATTATAGTATAATATTATAAATACATTTTATTTTTTAAGTGCTACGAATTTGCCACTTCAATCACCTGATTACTTTGCCTGTAGGGTGGCCAGAAGCTGAACAATATGTAAAATTGCAATTCCAAAAATATAATCTAATAACAAAATTGTAATTTCAAGATTTACAATAATTGGTATAAACGAATAGTGAATACTACGAAGTAATAGTACTGGGGTCGATGAGTACTTGTGTCGAACGCGCGCTGTCAGACCTTAACTGCATTGACTTTCGCGACATGTCGTCGGCGGGGAGCGCAAGTTGTAGCGGTGTTGCACCCAGATCAATATTTCTATGGACACATTTTTCTAATAAAAAAATTTGATGATGATGAACATGTGCACATATTATTATCGTTATAAAGTAATGTAATTAAGTTATAATTGAATTATTGTAATCAATACTTCTAGACTCTAGTGTAGTAGTGTGTATAATAGTATATGTCATATGACAGATAAAACAATAGTATTATGTTTTCAAAATCTGATTAAATTATGTTATAGGTAGATCAGCTTTAATTGATCATAGACCATCTAAAAAAAATTTCAGGAATCATAAAACGTATTTCCATAATTGTCTTTTTAGTTGGAAATTAATTCAATTTACTCATTTATTTACACATAATAGGTATGTTAATTTAATTAATATTAATAATAATATAAATAATAACATTCAAGTAATGACTTGATAATTTGGTATTGTGATTTGGTGTTACTTTTCATACATATCTCGAAATGGTTGACAAAGTATAATATAAATAATGCTACTCATTTTTATTTTTATTATATTATATGCTAATGTGAATTTTAAGTTTAAATTTTTACATTACTATTTACTATGAAATATAATTAATTATCAATGTTATCATAATACGAGTAGGTACTTGTACCCATAGACCTAAAAACTAGTTATTATATACTTATAAACTTAAAACTTAGTTTATAGGTCTGTACACTGTACACTATGCTTGTAGCCTGTTCCATATTAATAATAAGTCCGTAATAATTTAAAATTTCGCTCCAAATATAATATACACCAATCATAGGGCCAGATTTATTCATGGGTTATATATTTTCATGTGCAGAATGATAATATCACAGAACAATGCAATATGTAACCTGGGTGTGCGTACGGTTTAAACCACGATGTTACCTAACGGTTCTACACGGTTCTACTGATACGTTTGTTGATAACGTTTGGTCAACTTTCATCGTCTACAAGTCAACAACACTTACTCACTTAAAGTAAACGTAATCGCTTCTGTTGTTCTGTGTTTGGTTTCTGCTACACTGCGTACTACGACAACACTCTTCAGTTTGTACTTTTTATCATCACGGTGACAATAATATATGATATAGGTATATTGATATTGCGGATTCGGGATTAGCGCTAGTCCCGTTATTTGGTTTTGTGACACTGTGAATTTCGTAGTTGATATTAATTCCTTCTCGCATATCGTTGTGCGAATAATAATTTTCAATTTCAGAAATTCACTACTTCCACGACTACAAGGAATGATATGATGCTTGACCAAGAAAATCAGGTAAATTGATGTTATTCATTTCGCTTACTTAATATCTGTTGCCATTATATGTTGTTTTTGTTAAATGCTGCGACGCCAAATAGGGCTAGGATTATATCAACTCCGGTCTCAAAAGGTAAGGTTAAGGAGAAATTATATTACAGCTGTAATATTGCAAAGCTTATAAAAAAAAATATGTTTATGTAGCACCTTTTAATTTAATATTATGTTTACATTGTACTCGAAATGGTGTCGGTTCAGACTTGGCTATTTGTTGTTAAAACTTAAGCCTGTATTATAGAAAAAAAAAAATAATAGTGCTTTCTACCTAAATAATGAATGTTTCCCATACAGTTTGTTTACAAAGTCATATATTATAATACCACCTATAACTTATAAGCTTACATTTTATTAATAAGATAAATATAAATAACCTTATGAAGGCGTATAACAATGATGTGGCAAAGATATTCTATACCTGTCCTACTTGCTCGTGTAGGCGGATCCACCTTTTTTTTTTATCATAATTTCCTACAGAAAACACCATCAGTCTATTAAAAATACATTGATTTTTAATTTACTAAGTAAGATATCATTTAACCAAGTTTTAAAATGTATCTATTGAACACTACTATTAGTATTTAAGTTGTGTAATATATATAATATAATGTATTATTATACATTCAAATTATATAAAAAAAAAACATTGTAAAGCTACAACTGAATGATTTTGAATAACAATAGTTCTTATATTTCAATTATTGTTTAAAGTATAGTTTTCTTTCATTTAGCAACTTTCATAAGATTGTAATGAAATGTAATAATTTGTAATAATATGTGTTGTAGTTGTACTATGTCTGAGAAAAAAATATGTGATGTAATAGTAATTTTATTCATTTATTGCAGCCTAATATTCCAAATGGAACAGAATCGTCAAACAGTTCATTTCAAGACAAGACAGTCATAAAAAATGGTTAAAATTATAATTTTTTATTGCTCTACCTATAACTAACAAATATTTATACAAAAACAATATTTTAGATGGTTCAGACAATATTTTCAGTAATCATGAAGAATATTTAGGTGATGTGTCATTGGGTGGTTTCAATGTGTCTCAGCTCACAAACAAATTAGAACGTTTAGCTTTAGCTACTCCACAAGTGTCAAGGATCAGACCTGATAGTACTGTATTTGAAGAAGATTTTGATCTAAAAGAACGTCCAGATTCAGCTGATTCAGATAGTGGTAGGCCTGTAACATCAAATGACAGTTCTATTTACAGGTCATTTGTTACAGATTCTGTTGAAAACCAACAATTGGATAGTCTAGACTTTTCATCAACTATATGCAACGAAGACATTAATGATTCGGGTGGTAATATAGAATCAATACACGAACATTTAAATTCAGTAAATTTGGATTTAGTTAGCTCTGATTTTGAAGATTCTTCACATCATTTAACCTTACATTCTTTCTCAAATAAATCATCAGAAGAATTATCACATCAACTAAATCCAGACTTTAACGATTCAGCACAAACACAAAATATTTTGCTAATGGATGGTTTAGGATCAGAAAAAAAATTCCAGGTAAGATAATTGATTAGTATAATTTATTAACAATAACAAGTAATAATACATAAAGTGCAATATATAGAATATTATTTTAAATTCAATTATCTTTAAGTTGACAGGAGTTATTAAAATCTGTTAAAACAAGCATTGTAGTTTATTAAATTTGTTATTTAACCTCTAATAGTCTAATAAGAATAACAAATACAACAAATGCCAAATCTATTTATAAATTATTGCATATAATTATGTGTTAATATTTTTTAAATTTTCATATTATGTATCAAACTAATTATTATTGTTATTTTTATTTTTTAGTCAAATATTTTTGAAAGTGAGATCAAAAATTCTAGTGAAGCAGGGCCTGTAATAGCTGAGGGTAATTGTACTTAATATTTTTAAAATTAAAATTTATTTTTATTGTGATTTACAGTTTAAATATTTAAATTTAAATACTAATTGTCTGTCTATGCTATTACTTATAATATTTAAATATTAATGACAGATAACTTTTTTTACTTAATATTAGTAGGTAAATTGGTTAGTATAAGTTACTAGATTTTATTATTATATCAAGTAATTTTAGTTGACCAATCTAAACTATTTAGATAAGATTTATGAAAAGCAAAATTTAATACATATTTATACAAAATAATGTACCCATTTTTATAAAAATGGGTAAACCATAGCAATTAGATGAATATTTACATAATATTCTAGTGATGTTTGTTATAATTAGTAAGTTATTATTTTGATGATAGGTTTCAATTCATCAGCTGGATTCAATTTCGATAATCTAGAAGCTCTTGAATCTGTTAGATCGTTAAATGAAGAAGATATTAGAAGGTTAACTATTTCCAGAAAATCTTTATATGTAGCATTTGACCCTATTGTGAAGAAATCAAACGAGGAGTCTAATTCTCGGTAAGTAAACATGTCTTTAATGTTTATTAATTATTATTCTATTATTTTAAATTCTTTATGGATGTACAAAGGTTTCCATTCTTTTATATATATATTTTTAAAAAAAATACATAAAATTAATCACTTTATTTTTAGTGATATTTATGAACTTTTAATGTGTCATAATATTATGCTATTATGGTTATTATGATGAACTATTTTACTATTATGTACAAAAATTAAAATATATTATTGACTATTGTTATAAATCTAAAAACTCAATTTTCCAATTAATACCTATTTTATTTTTAATTAAAAGTAACTTAATACTTACATTAATTAATTATTTTTTTATATTTTTATTATTCAGGAAAGAAGCAATTGAAAATTTACTAGTCGCAGATAAAACAGTATTGACTAATTCTCCGCAATCTAGTGGATCTAATAAATCTCTGAATGTGCGTAATCATTGTTCAAATAAATAATATTTTTATTCTTAGTTGTTGTATTGTTATGATAAATAAATAAATTAATAATTGTTAGTTAGTCTCATATACATATATATTTTCAGATTTCAGATAACAAAATGAATCAATCTATTACCAAAGATGAAAAAATCACTAACAGTCCCAAAACTAATGATAAAGAAAAATTTTACCAAGTATATATGATGATATTTTTTTTTTTTATATAAACAAATTAAGACATTTTTTTAGCTTATCTTAAATTTAAATAAATAATTTAAGTTAAGATTCATATTTTATTATTACTTACTACTATTAATATAATTGTATTATATTATGTATTATAAAAAAATTATAAGCTAGCCAACAATTTTAAGTCTCACATATTGTGTAAAATTGCCTATAGCTTCACCTATCATTATTTTTAATATAATTACTATTACTTGTTTGTGTGTAGGATAAAATAGAAAAGTTGGAATACGAAATCAAGAACCTAAAAATTGAATGTATTGCTGACAAAGAAAAAATTAAAAATTTGACCAACTCGTTGATATCAGTAACTAAAAGCAAAGATCAATTGAGGTACATGTAATTTTAAGATACTAATTAGTAATATTTTTTGATAAGTTTTTAATAACGTTTATTTCATCTGACTAATTGATATATTTATGTATAGTACTGTAATTGGGGAATATGAAAAAACTATTTCCGACATGGTCTCTAAAAAAGAAGACGTACATAAAGAATACGAAGCACGTATTGCGTATATCGAAGAAGAAAGAGCAAAAATGGAACGTCACCTTCAAAATTCAGAAATGGCATTCAATGATGTTCATGAGTAAGATTTATTTGCTTTTTAACTACATTATGTCCATTTGGGGATACCCAAATAATAGTAATACAAATTTGATACAATGACAATGTCATTTTTTGGGTTTTTTAAAGTGTAGTTCTGTAAGTGAAAACATAAGCTTTAATACTGATTATATATAATTTGTTTTGCTTTTACATTAAATTTAAATATTTGTTTTTTTATGAATTATAAATTTTAATTTTCTTTCTATTATAAATAAAATATTGTTTAATATTATGGCTGGGATTTTTATGTGATGTCTTAAAAATTATTTTTGGAGCTTGATTTTTATCAAGTTTATTATTTTTAGAGAAAACCAACCATCATACATTAGGTACCCACTTCTACACAATATTGCATATCATATATACTAATTAATGTTAATTGATTTACTATTAACTATAAAAAAATAAAAATATATCTCTATAATATTATTTTTATCTAAAAAATACGTCTCATGCTTTTTTAAGTTATTCTTGTATTTTTTTAGATTACTTAAGCTAAGGATCTCCAAACATTTTTATTTGAGAGTCGTACAAAATTATTTAAATTTATTGGTGTGCCAAAATGATACATAAACATATAATTTTTAATTTTTAAATTTAATTAATGCAGGTACTTGACATTTGATGATAATGTGTGACAAGTGCATATGATAACTATTTGGGATATTTTAGATATTAATCTAAAATCCCAGCCCTAAATGATAAAAATAAGATGATATGCATAGTTTATTTTATGATTATAAGTTTTAGAAGATTAAATTTACAATTAAATATAATTTTTTAATTAAGTTTTATATTTTATTGTATGGCTTTTAATTAATGGGTTGTTTGAAGACATTAAGTATAACTTATACATTTGTATAGTTTTTAGTAAAAAAACATTTAAAAAATAATTAATAAGTTTATAAATACTGGTTCAAATATGTTAAAAGTTAGTGTTATATAAAATAGTTTCTTAAATAAACACAATTTATTTTAATTAACATAAAAGTTATGTATTTTTTTATTTTTATTTTCATAGAAAGTATAATTCTTCAAAGCAAGTAATAGAAGCCATGAAAGAAAATGAAACTAAATATAAAAATTGTATTAAAGAATTTGAAGAATCTCTTAAAAAATATGAAGATAAATACATGAGGTTAAAAATACACGCCACTGAACAAATGAACAAGTAATAATATTGTATTAATTATTGAAGTTATTGTCATTTTTACCTAATTGTATCATTTGTATTTATTTTTAGAGCCACTGAAGAAATAAATGATAAGGAAAGATCATTTGAGGCAGAAACTTCAAAAATGAGAATAATGAATAAACGCTTGGAGGTGAAAGTTAGATCATTACAAGAGTCTTTAGATAGAAAAGATGTGGAAAACAATGAGCTAACTAACCTTTGCGACGAACTCATTGGAAAACTGGATAGAAAATGAAGTATATTAGTTGCATCAATATGCAATTTTTTTTAGATCTATTATCTTAATATGTACACTTATAATATTACTTGAATTATTATTTACACTATGTTTTGTTAATAAAAATAAATAAATTTATACAAGATAAATGTATAAATATATATAAAACTACAAAAGCAAAGCATAGATCACACTAAACTATTGATTACAATTAATTATAATTTTACATGTTATGTACCTGTTAAATGTAAATTTCAAATATATTATTTATTATTATTACATCTTCTTTTAACTTATGATTTTTGAGGTTGAAGAATTTTCAATTATGTACAGAATAATTTGGTTGATAACAATCTATTGATTTAATTTAGATATAGGAAATGGTTTTTTTTTTTATTATTATTATTATTATTATTATATAATACATTATTTTAAATGTCATTTTATTATTTATTGTAATTCTTTTTTCAACAATGTAATTGTATGTTTTTGTTGTGAAAAAAGGTGATCATTATCATTTATAGTTCAGCTATAAAATAAGTGTAGGATTAAAATAACTACAAATGGTTTTATATTTGTTATACCTATAATATCCCAAATGTCTGTAATTCTCTACTTATTTAAATTGTTATAATTTTTAATCATTTTGAAGATGAGCTATTTTAATCAATGAGTTTGTATAAGTCAAAAATCCTAAAATATCAATTTATTTTTAAATTTGTTAAACATAATATGCTTTCTAATTTTGTTTTAAAGTTGTCTTTAACTTGTACTAATTTTGCTTTAAGCATTATTCTAATTTGTTTTTTCTAATTTTACTACTAGCTAATTATTTTTAACCATCTTATTGTTAAACATTATATTTTTAACCCTTATATTATTCCATCCTAATATATGTAATGATTTTTGTTTTAAATGTATTCAAGCAGCATTATGCTGTTGTATTTTTTTTAAGAAATAATTAATATAAAACCTACGCACATTTTAGTTGCAATTGTTTAATTTTTTTAACATTGTACTTTGTAAATATGTGTAGTAAAATAAACGATAACATTTTATTGTAAACCAACTCAATCCAAAGTTTACTAAACTTCTACATTTTTTTCTAATGACTTCGTGTTGAAGAAAATTGTCAAATTTTTATAACTATTATGTTTATAATATTGTATCATTTATTTATTGGAATTTCTTATAATTACTATTTTGTTTTAAGTGTACATCATGGAATTAATTGAACATTATTATCATCTAATGTTTGATGGGTGGCAGTGGGGGAAACACTTCTTTTAAAAACAAAACATTTTAGTGAACCCTTCTAAATCTTTAAGTGTTTTATTTTTTTTTTACATTCCTCTTTTATTTTCCAATGCTAGTGTGCTACTACTAATATGTTTGAAAACGAAATCCATGACAAAATAATGGTAAATATTTTAAATGGTTTTTAATTGAATTTATACAAAATTTGCTTAGTAAATTGCTAAATTAAGTACTTCAATAACTTCATAGTTCATTAAACGGACCAAATTTCGTTTCTGGTTTTTAATTTTTTCATTATTTTTTTTATAACAACATATCCTATTCTTAAATGGTTCACAACTGTTATTTCAGTACCCCTTTTCGATTTGATGCTTTAGAGCAGAGGTTGGGAACCTGCGGCTCCTGAGCCGCATGTGGCTCTTTAACGTGCAACATGCGGCTCTTTGAATAATTATCAATCGAGATCCGTAAAATATAAATTATATTATTCCTGCGTTATTATAGTGATAAATAAAGTTTTTCTATATTTTATAAATTTAAGACGTATTATTATGTTTTTATTCCCTACCATTTTCTCAATGAAATAATAATACTATCTTTATTCTATACTATATATGTACTAATAAAGTAATAATTTATACACCGCAATTAAAAAAAAGGTTGTTCAAACCTGTGCGGCTCCCTGGATATCATAGTTTTGTAATTTTTTGAAAAAATGGCTCTTTCTTACGAAAAGGTTCCCGACCCCTGCTTTAGAGTTTAGGGCTTTAGGCGCACATTATGTTTCGTTATTGTTGTACCTTTCATTTGGTCTTGACCATTTATACGATTTTACGACTGATAATGTATAATACCTATATAGCATCAAAAATGTTTTATTGTCATCGATTATAATACTTTGAAATTGGTCGCATGCCCGTTTGTTTACTATTGTAGTCTATAACAGACTATAGCAAATAAATACAAGTTGTAAAACTGTGGGCTGACACTGGGTAGAGAATTGATCCGGTGTGATTGGAACACATTCCAGAAGCATCTAAACTTGAGAATTTAACGAAAATTGTAAAATATCAACATATACACAGTCGGTATACTTTTATGGAAAGGTGCTGTGTACTTTGTACGATTGTATTGACTTGACATAGACAAAAAACGGCTTTCTCGTTTTTCGTATGTCTGTCAAACTTTCGCGCTCAGAATTTAAATTATAATACAATATCACTGTAGTGCGCGGTGGTTCGAACAAATTCTGTCGACGATTGGTTTTGATAAGGACGTTATGTCGTTTAGTTCTACGCAATAATTACTATTCCTCGCCAGTACAATATATTATTAATTATTATCTATCACGACGAGGTAATAACAATATTGTATGTATCATGTCCACAGTCCGCACAAACGGTCTCGTAGCGGGTGAAAACCAACACGCCCATTCAAAGCGGCAATAATTTTCCGTCGACTCGGCGAGTGAATTTCTTCGTCTACTTCTCGTACATCGGCGTACGAATAATGAGTATAATAATATATTATATTACGTAATAACAGCGTTCGGTTTTGTTTGACGTGCCGATCGCGTCGTTCGCAGGACTGCAATAGACAATGTGCTCGGAACACGACCGTTTGGCGGACATGAAGAAATACGCGGTGAAGGTTTTCGAAGAATGCGTCAGGTCGGTGTCGCCCAGGAACATCGTCAGAAACGCGCTGAGATTCGATTCGAAAAAGCTTTACGTCGACTGTTCGGCGTACAGCGTGCCCGGCGACGTGTACGTGGTCGGATTCGGCAAAGCGGTGCTGAACATGGCCCTAGAAGTGGAGGACGTGCTGAACGGCCGTCTCGGGGAGGCCGTGGTCAGTGTTCCGTTCGGTACCCGATGGCCCGCCAAGCCGGAGCACTCCAGAGTGTGCGCGATGGAGGCGGCCAGGAACAACGTGCCCGATCAGCAGTCCGTGGACAACACCGATCGGATCGCG
This sequence comes from Rhopalosiphum padi, assembly GCF_020882245.1. Lineage (NCBI taxonomy): Eukaryota > Metazoa > Arthropoda > Insecta > Hemiptera > Aphididae > Rhopalosiphum > Rhopalosiphum padi. Next base: position 54,959,041 of record NC_083598.1, read on the forward strand.
CGCACCGTTTCGCGTCTGCGGAGTGGCGATCTGCTGGTCGTGCTGATATCGGGCGGCGGTTCGGCGCTGTTGTGTTCGCCGACCGTGCCGCTCGGCGACAAGATCCTCGCCACCAAGCTGCTGTCGTCGGCCGGCGCGTCCATCGAACAGCTGAACGCCGTGCGGAAGGCGCTGTCCCGGGTCAAGGGCGGCAGACTGATCGGCTCGGTCCGGCCGGAGTGTCCCGTGGTGTCGCTGATCCTGTCCGACGTGGTGGGCGACCCGTTGACCGCCATCGCCAGCGGACCGACCGTGCCCAACGGCGATCCCGACCACCTGCCGATGAACATCGTCGACGGTTTCGGCCTGCGGGACCAGATGCCCGGGACTGTGGTCGACGCGCTCCTGCGAAACACGTCGTTCACCGGCACCGCGGCGCAGTTCGACCGGGTCCACAATCACGTGATCGGCAACAACGCCATCGCGCTCCGGGCGGGCGTCCAATACGCCGGCCGAGACTTCGGGGCCGTACTGCTGACGACGTCCATCCGCGGTGACGTGGCCGCGGTGTCCACGTTCTACTCGGACCTCGTGGCGTACGTGTGCGACGTGTACGCGGACGGCGCGGCGGACGCGAAACGCAAAGAACGGCTGAAGATTTCGTCGACGTCCGTAGTCGGCGGCGGCGTTGACGTCGAACACCTGACCGGCAGCGTGGTCGAGGCGTCGTCCCGCGGCCGCGGCCTGTGCATACTGAGCGGCGGCGAGCCCACGGTCGTGGTCCGGGGCAGCGGCCTGGGCGGCAGAAACCAAGAGCTGGCGCTGAGGGTGGCCATGGACTTGGCCACGGCGAGACGTCGGCACGACAGCCTGTGCCGGTTCGACGTGCTGTTCTTCAGCGGCGGCACGGACGGCATAGACGGTCCGACGGACGCGTGCGGGGCGTTCGGTTACCCGGCGCTGGTGAACGCGGCGCTGTCCCGGGGCCTGGACCCCTCGCGGTACGTCCACGACAACGACAGCTACGGGTTTTATTCGGCACTCGACCTCGGCCGCGACGGCGGCGGTGTTGGCGATCTGCTGAAAATCGGGCACACCGGCACAAACGTGATGGACGTACACGTTTTGATCGTCAAGCCGAAGTAAAATCGTGTACCACCGCGAAACACGATAATCAATCGTGGTGGGTCCGCGTTTATGGCAGTAGAAAATTTCGTTTTTTGACGACGCAAATGCCTAAATAATTATTTATAGTAATAATTCTTTTTTAATGTTAGACGATAATTCACCAACGATAAAATATTAAGATGTGACAATAAAACAATGCTGGTTATTCTTAAAATGTATACCTAATAATGTTATGTTCTTCTATATACTATATTTATATGCTACTATGGTATAAAATATGCATAATATGACGCAGGGCCTTAACTATGAACAGTATAAACGACGAACGGTGCCGAACAGCCGAACTGAGATAAACTCTAATCTCAGATACGTGTTTACAATAAACCTATAAAAAAAAAATAATGGTCAGTAAACAGTAAAAGTAAAAAAATATAGCGGTTATAGTTAACACGAGACGAAAACGATAACTCTTGTCAGATACGGCTCTGTCGGTGTGATAAGAAAATTATCAAAAATGAATTACATGTGTTTTAAAAAATTTCAACTTAAATCAAACAGTAGCCAGTAATCGACTAATGACTACTCTATTAAGACATTTAATGAGTAACAGAGTACAGAGTAATGATTCTCAACATTAATTGTATGTTTAATTAGACGATTTGTTTGTGCAATTCGTCTTTGTATCCTGATATATATTTAATAGGAATCTAGTGTTAAGTAAGTTTACAAAATAAAATATAATTTAATAATTGTCATTGCTAACTTTTCTCTTTGAATCTAATGTTGTGTATTAGATAAGACTCATGGCCGACCATAAAGAAAACAAAGACCAAACAACCTCACAGTCTTCGGATAACTATGAAGGATGGGGATTTGATTTATTTCCCGAGAGGAGAGGTACATACAAACCAAGTTTAAAAAATGTTTTGTTTCAAGGACGTGGAAACGAAAACTTGGAAAGAATCAAGTGTGAAAGAAAAGTGGCTTCTTGTTTAAGCAAAAGTATGGACAGTACATAATACAAAGTTAAATTTATTGAAACACATTAAATGTTATAAAAAATAACTTAATCTGTATTCTATATTTAACAGGTCCATTGGTAAAGATCATGATGGGTGCATTGCGCAGATCTGGTTGGTAAGTTGTAAATTTTTTAGATATAATCAATAATAGTGTAGTTAAATTTTCCTTAAAGTGACTGAGTTAGAATTTAGATGTTGTCAAATAATTAATTTGATAAACCTAAATAAGATAGTATACAATTTGTCTAAATTTCCGCTGTAAAAATTAGGGTCTAATTAAAGCAAAATATTGTTTCTCTTATAAGTTAGTAATTAATAATGAAACCTATTAAAACTATTTAATTGAATAAATACATACTTCATAGTAATTAGCTTAATTTTTTTTTAAATCAATACTTTTGATAATTAAAGTTAAAAATTATTTGCAAAGAAATAGATCTAAACATTATTTTTGGTTAAAACATTTTAACCATAGAATTTATACATACCGTCAACATTTTTAATAAAAATTATTTTCAATGAATTATAAAAGAATATGCATTTGCTATAATTCTGGGCTTTAGTAATGACTAATGACAATTGATGGCCCTAAATTACCCTTTGTTGTACTAAATAAAAATTCTACATTCTCTTCAAGTTAAGAACCATACTCGGCAGCTGACTTATGCATAGGTTCGTTGTGTTCTTACACGGTAGATAAACAGATGATTAGCGTGGTTGGTTGACAAACAGGTCTTATCTTCCAAAAACTAATTTAACCAAGAGTATGATTCATGTCATTTATATTTGTGGCACTAAGAATTATTGTTTCTATTAATTATTATAAATTATTTTTATGTTTTTAGCGAAGTCAACCCATCTCGTCATATTGCTTGTGAACTTTGTGATTCAAGTGTCCATGGGGGATATGATCCAATTATGAATCAAGTATATGGTTATTATTATTATTTTTTTACATTTTTTATTTTTGTTTTATATAAATAGGTTGTTATATGTCAAAACACTGCTATTTCAAAGGGTACCATACAGGGAGTGCTCACACATGAACTTATACATATGTTCGACAATTGTACACGTAAATTAGACTTCAGGAATATTGAACATTTAGCTTGTACAGAAATCAGAGCAGCAAATTTGACACATTGTGGATTTGTATCATCTATTCTTGAAGGTCATTCATCAATATTTAATTTTAGAAAAAAACACCAAGTAAGAATTTTAATCATTCATAATTCAACACTCAACAGTACAATATTGATAAGCTAGTAATAGACGATTGCCAATATCTTAAGTATTACTACTTTTGTGAAATGTAATACAACATTTTAATTATATCATTAATAAATTAAAGTATAGATATCAAGATATTCAAGTATAATTTTTATTTTTATTATTTATTTGATTCACCATTTGTTATTTTCATATAATATGTTCTTTATACTTGTTTTCCTTTCTAAAATTAAAATAAATTATTCGGTTCATATTTTTTTTTTAAATGATGATGATTTATTCCTTTTTTTATCGAGGGTTTAGTATAGTATAACATAGACTTTCAACTAACATGTTTAGTAGTTGTCAGGCATGTAAAAAAAAAAAAAAAAAAATAGGGAGGGAGGTTCATATATTTTTTCATAATTTCCCCTTCCTTTGAATTTGTGCCTGGTAGTTGTACAGACTGCTAGCTAATAATATTTTATTCTTAAATTTGTATCCATAATTATTGTAAAGTAAGATAATAAATAAGAAACCAAGATAATTATGTAATTAATAATATATATTTTATTTAATTGATAGAATTATAGCTATAAAATGTTTAATTGACAATATTGTACTGTCTGCAAAGTGTATATTATGTATTTTAAACTATATTGTGTTGATCTAATATTTTACATTTATAATTTATTATATTTATCAATTCTTTATTTAGGACTGTGTTAAACATAAAGCCACTATTTCTGTATTGGCTGTTAGAAATGTCACATATGAACAAGCAAAAGAAGCAGTTGAGAAGGTATTTGATCGTTGTTATGCAGATTTAGAACCTATCGGAAGAAGAATTAGAGGAAAATCAGTTGATTTTGAACTTGCATATGCTGAAGCTTTTTTAATGGGTTATGATTAATAGTCATTTATTTATGTTATTGTGTAGAATAGAAAAAAATATTAGGTGTACAAAAAATGTATTTGAAAATTAAAACATAAATATTATAGATGATATTTTTACTCGTGGACTTTAAAATCTTTTTTCAATATAATATTATTGATTTATTCACCATAATTTTGTATCGATATAACAGTAAAATAGTGTAATGTTGAGTATGAGAAAGTGAAGACAACATCTGTGAAGATTTGAAAGTATAAAAGAGTTATTTTTATAGTAAGTACATTTTTATACTAACTCGATGACATATGAATATAACTGACATAAATAACATCACAATGTATACAATGTACTTAAAAAAGTTTAAATATCTAGATGCTATACTAACTCTATAGATAAGTATAAAAGAAAAATGATACTTAAAAATACAAAATAAACATCATAATAACATATAATAAAATAATATCTGTAGTATGGTGTTGTAGGTACACACTTGACACTGGCATCTGTAAGAAACAAAATGTTGGTTTTTAATGTTTTTACTAAATAAAAATTGATTATTATTGATTTTTATACGTATAATAAAATAAATAGTAGTAGATTGGTAAGCACAGATGGGCAATGGGTTTGTACTATGTATTGTAAGTTTTATTTTTCATAATACAATCCACAATCAGACAATCTATTACAAATAGAATAATAAGTTAAAGTGATGATCAATTTTATTTTATAGAATGATGGTTTTAAGAAGTCTTCCAGAGAAAGCACTTAATTATAATTTATTAAGTATATAATAAATAATAATATTAAAATGTATTATATTACAGTATAGGCATTCATTAATAAATATGAAAAATAGGTACCACAAGTCCACAAATGTTAACAACTTCGCAGTTGGTTTGAGACTTGGGGAGGTATTTTAGACAATATTTTGTATTTTTACTTTTTATATTGCTTAAAAATCATCCTCAAACATCGAAAATATTAAATATATATTTTTTACGATAAGCCCCCCGTAAATATATTCTGGATCCGTGCCTAATACATATTATATTACATTTTACAATAGTTATACCGTATCCATACCTAATTCATTAAAGATTATTAACACATGTAGGTTATTATTATTATCATCATGATCATACGTACATGATATTTCTTGAAGACGCTCAGACGATGGCCGCCATCGATTTTCGTCTAGACTCTGTAATGTATGATATCCAGTATAAGACGGAGAAAAGGATAAAGCACAGTGGGAACAGTGCTAATGACACCTGGTCCAAGGTCCCTCTTGGCGATCCGCAATACAATATGACATGTCTGGCGACCAACTGGAATCGTAATTTTCCAGTGGATGTAACCACCTGCACTGGTCCATTATTCGTCGTTAACACTTGTTGCTGTGATGTAGGAAGTTGAGCTTTTATAGTCTGTAGCACAGTGAAAACAAACAGGAAATTGTGGAATGAATATATATTTTTTTTTATTCGGTTTCATCATCGCCCCTTTACAACCCACGTATCTATCAGTTAATTAAAACATTGTAACACGAAAAAATATATTTTAACTATCATAAAATAATGAAATTCTTTATATTATTATTTACAGGCAGACTGCAGTAAAAACTAAAAAGTATGTGCTGTTATTTTATTGCATTTTTACCTAAATATATAAAAATAATAATAATAATAAAAGATAAAAGTGTGAAAATTTTATTTTCCTTTTAATAGGTTAAGAATTTTAAGAGTTTAAGAAGTATGAATCATATTTTAAATGTTAAGATTTTTTCATTCAAAGAAGTGTCTTATAGTTGAGGTGAAACCAACCTTTTCAAGTGAGGATCTCCCTTTTTTCTGTAAGTTGTTAGGCAAATTACTTTTGAAAATATTGATACACGAATATATAAATCGAAATTCGAAGAGGAAGTTTCTGAATAAATTGCGTATTACGAATAATAGGTAAATTTTCACAATATACCCAAAATTGTGGACTATGCCCGAAAAAAGTAAGAAATACTCTGTCTGCAACGTGTAAGTTCAATTTATATAATACATAGTATGCCAGCAGTGGTTTATTTGATAAGAAAATACAGGATACTTTACATATTAGAGTACTTACACAAAACATAAATAGTTTTCAAATACGCCACTGTATAGATATTGGATACCGCTGAAATTCAGTAACCTAACCAGTGGCGTAACAAAAAAATTTGGACCCCCTTCCCGCAAAAATAAAAAATGGTTTCCTAAAATATTGTTTAGGTAGGTATATTAGTTAAACATTAATCTGATATAAAAAATAACAAAATTTATTTAATACTATACAATTATTACTTAATGTATAAATAACTAAATTTTACTGAATTATTTTATTTGAATTTAAAGACGATGTTAATGTAAATATTATATCAATAATAGTTTATTATAAACATAGATTAACACTAATTTAATTTGAAAAAAGCAATTATTCATTTTTTGTTCACGGGAATTAAATGTACTTTAATCAAAGACCCCAAATTACCGTGGGCCCCCCACAACGTATGGTCTGTGGGCCCTCAGTTACGCCATTTTTTATAAATTATATTTAAATTTATTTATTGAGAGAAACTATTTTTGCGTTTCTTTTTATTGGTTGAGTACACATAGAGTGTGTGTATTTTTACACTTATCGCACCTACCGAATCTTCGTCTCCAGTCACATCGTTCCCGGATGTTGCGTGAACTTTGTTGGACCCAAACAATGACGGTCTGCTCGGAGCACCTCCACCGCCGTCTAGATCATGTTTTTTATGCCTCCAATGTTTATCGTATCGCATGCCGAATAGTACGATAAAGTACTCGACCAGCGCCAGGAATACAAACAGCGTGCATGATATCAGCCATACTTCGATGCATTTCAGTTCAAGCGCGCTCGGCGAGTTGTTCCTGCGCAGTTGCGGTGCAAAAACGTCTAGTAAAACGACTTTCCGACAATATAATATATGCTAGGCATACAGTGTCCACCGTGTTTATCTTTTTTAACTTTATAGATATCAACCATTATAGTACCTACTATAGTACTATACTCGTACTATCATAGATACTACTATAGCAACTGACAACTGTCATAGAATGATCTTTGTTGTTTAAGTAAATCAATAAAAAATATTTTGCATTTTAAATATTGTCACAGATCTTTGCGGTACGAGTATTAATGTTTTCGAAAATCGTATTTCATAGTTCCATAGATTTAAAGCAAACACGACGAGACACTAACTAACTATGGGATGTCTAAGCAGGTTAGTGCGGCGTCTGCCACTAGACTACTTATATAACGTCAAAAAATATATACCTATAAATCGAGCCGAGGGATTGTTAAAAGTGCAATACAATAAATTTAAAAGCGCAAATTGTTTTCCACTGTATATTTATTACGGTTGTACAATGTACATATATATATAATATACTAAGTAATGTGTTAAAAACTTACTAAATAAATTAATGATATTCATGAATTACGTTGTTAAAACCATGACCAATAAAATGTATTTGCCGTAACTTTTTAATTTTTCCATAATTTACCCTACCTGTCCAAATGTTGGAATTATAAAGGTTATATTAGGTTAAACTTTTATTCTTGGAGACGAAGGAATATAATTTTTTATGGTGAGGTTTGTTACTATTCATATTTCTATACTATCGTTAGTCGTTACCGACTCTCTACCGCTAATTATTAACTTGCACGCTGACAGTTTTACAAAAAGTAGTTAAAATATACTAATAAGTACTAACGATATTACCTACTTAAGTAGTAATCAATTGACGTTTCATTATAATTTAATTAACTTGGAATTATTTGTAGGTGGGTAGTTGATATTTTTGGTGAAACACGATTGTAGGCTGATTAAAAAAAATTTTTTAGCTTAAAAACAAATGTGAATATTTTTTAGTGACGTGGTCAAATCATTTTTTATGAATAATAGTTTAAAAGTGTTAAAACTGTTATAACTGAAAATGCTATATGTGCTGTGGACGGGGAATGTAACAGTTAAGGAGCGCTGTATAAGTTAAGTTAAGTTACTGTATGTCTGATGGAAGCTCTCTTCCCCGTTGGTGGGTTCTAAAAAATGATTATTAATATTAAACTAATAAGTGATATTAAAGTTACTGGTTTAATTAACATACATTAGGGAATTTTTAACATTTTTTAATGTATAAATTAATTTCTATTCCATATAATATACAAAATATTTTTCGCTTAAATTAGTTAAATTGTAATAAATATAATAATCATAAGTGTAAGTTTATAAGTATGTTGTATATAATACTATATGTTCTTATAATTATATTTACACATAATAATTTAATAATAATAAAAACGTAATATCAACCTTGAATCTATGTACGAGGATCTGAAATATGAAATAATTATGTTATATTTACTGTTCCATTAAAATACCTAATATTTTTAAGTTTATTTCAAATAAAAGTGTAGTTTCTAAAACCTATAAATTAAATAAAATGTTTAATTTTAATATAAAGTATAGATGAGTTGAAAATATTTTATTTAAATAAAATCTTTGTTTTAATTATAGAGTTATAGACCATCATGGTTCTTGTACACAAATATATATATGATGAATCTATAGAGAAAAAACTATCAAACAACGTTACCTGACAAAAGATTGCATGTATATAACTACTATCGCAATCGTAGTGTTATTGGAACGTTCGGTATCATATTATATCAACGGATGTTTTATTCAGACATTCACATTATACGAAATAGCTTATTTATTGATTATTGTTTTACGATATAGTTGAATATTATAGGTAATAATTTTTATTTTTTATCTCCTGTACCTACTTTATATATGTATAACATAGCATCGCGAGACCATGATTATAATGTCAATTATACCAGTAATTTTATAATATAAGCAACGTAAACAACATTATAATGATTCAAATTCAAAATTTTCGAATTTTCTAATTATAATTGGGGTAAAATCACGTTATCTATAGATAAATATATTCTAATGGAAATACTTGTATCTCTCTCTCCATGTCTCATAATATATTCGTGATATACTGATATCTAGGCTTAATATACATATGGGCAATTGAATAATGCACCATGGCTTAACCATACATTTTAGTTTTTTACTTTACCTAAAACATATAGTGACGCTTGCTGCTTATAATATTATATTTATAATTTTTATATAAAATTTACAATGCTCATTTATAAAATATTATATAATATGTAAAAAAACTTATATTTAGTTAAAGGTTTTCAATAAATAATTTATTTTGGTTTTTATAACTTAAGTACATATATAATATCGCACCGAGGTCATAGTAGTTTTATTTGTACGTATAAGTTATTATACGGTATAACATATGAATAACCAAGGTTTTAAAAACTTTCTTGGAATTTCCCCTATTAATTCCTTAAAATCATTCAGTTATATTCATTCTTAATTTTGTAAATATTAAAAAAAAACATTCGAAAATTAGTAATTATATTTTATAACGTTTGTACTACTTTAAAATATTTTTTATTTATATATGTCATGAACATGTCACACGCAACAGCCGTAACCACGCGATTTAAACAATTTTGGTTTTAAAGAATTTAAGATCGTTTAAATAATAATTATAATATAACAGATTGATTGACCGATAAACCTAAATTTTACAAATTATTATAAGCTAGTTATAAAACAGAGCAGCTAGAAAATTAAAATAATTAACTTTGGACTTTATGTTATATGAATCGATAATTCGTTGTTAGAGGATAAGATATGATTAGTTATGTAATATTATGTATTATATTATTTTAGTTTTTATAGCAACCTTTTCAAAAGTTATAAAACTAAACTGTTTACGATCGACTTAAAAGAAAATCACTGTTGGAGAGAATTGAAGTTTTGAAACTTACGAGTTCACATAGTTTGTGATAAATGGTATGTAACAATGTAACATACACACAACCATTAAACCATGTTATAATAGATAAGTACCTACATTAATATTAAATATACTATACATATAGGTATTAGGTACCGACTATTCTGAATATTCTGATAGATTCGTAGCTCATAAGACAAAATAACTACATTGTTATACTCGTAATATTTGTTGGAGAATCTATCAAAATACAAAATCAATGATTAATAATAATTGTATTAAAAGTCATATTTACAGAGGATAGGGTAGCTGAGTATTTGCAAAATATTTAATTATAAAATCAGTTTACAAAATGTATAAAACTTGAAGAAAAATACGAATATTTTTTAAAAGTTTTCTGATATTCAAACGAGAAAAAAATATTTTTGTTAATATTTTTATATTTTCCTAAGCATTTTAGTTAGATGATTTTTAATTTAAAATCAAAAATTAAAAATAAATATTGAAGTATCATTGATGCATGCAGTCTACTTCAAATTGTTTAACATACGCATTTATCTAGTCTCGCATCTGTTTATCATTAAAATATCGTATCTAATATATTGTGTATAAAAATTTTTTAAAAAAAAATTAAAATTATGGACAAGGTAATTAGTTTTATATTTTGTACTTTCATATTACGATACTTATCATATATCTCCGGAAATATCCACTATATATTTTTTAGGAAATCAAATCCTTTAGTATATTTATTTTATTTACTAAACTCAGAAACACTTTTGCTTATTATTATATACACACATCGTATAGAGTAGTACTATTAAGTATTTTATACATTGTAACATTAGTACATAATATATCAAATATTAATATATAGCAATAGCATATTGAAATATCTACAATAATCTATGACAATCATACATACATAACCTAGGATAGTAGGATGGTAAAACAGTTTAGATAAACATTTTTATATACATATACATATTTGTATATAAAATTACATTTGGGAATTACGTGCAACATGACTTATTAACTTTACTAACAATATTTTTAATATTTCTCAAGGAAACTAACTTTTTTACATTGCTCCATTTGTAGACAAAAGCACCACGTATGCTAAAAATTCAGGTTATAATATTATCGAAAACTATAAACTTCATACTTTCAGGGCTGTATTCAGCCTTTTTTAGGTCCTGGTCAGTGATATAATGAGGCCCCTACGATTTTGACAGAGTCCTATTTTATTAAAACAGGTAAATATGGTGATGGTAGATAAGAAAAGGTCTAGATTAATTTAATTATTAATTAATTTAATTTTTTTACTTTTTCATTATTATTATTAGTGATTATTCTTTGATTTTTGTCGAAATAAGTTTAAATATCGGTAATAAATCGATTATCAGTTAGTGATGTGGCAGGAGTAAGAGGAGTAGCATCAATCGCGGGGCCGTGGGCACGTGATCAATGTGGCTAATGGGAAAGTGGTACCTGCATAGTTTAGAGCGTATATTTAAGTTTCATAGCTGTGCAATAAAAGTATTTGATTTATAATGTTTTTAATTTTATTTTTGTATTATAATATTTTGAAACATTAAAAAAAAATGCTTTAATCGTAATTTTTAGGGTGGTATTTAGTAGATATCTAGTAGGAAGAGGAGGTGGAGTTCAAAAAGAAAAATTTCCAGTTTTTTAAGCATCAGGAAAAAAAAAATAAATTATGGAAAAGCAGGACGCAGGAATATATACGCAATAAAAATTTTCGACAAAATCGGTTTGGTTAAAACTCAAAAATGAATAGCAGTAAATAATGTATAATTTAAATTTAAACAGTTTTAAAAATAATTTGACAATTTATGAAAGCTATATATTTTTGACTCTTTTTAGTTTAAATCAGTCAGAGATAGTTTTTTCTTTGATATTATTAATTAAAATTGTCTAATATAATTAGAATTGTATAATTGAATTATTAAATTATAATTTATAGTACCTATATGTTTTATAATTTAGTATTTAAACTAACGAACTAACCACTAGTATTCACTAGTTCGTTTACGATAATTCGTGTACCACATAATGTAAACGGAACATAATTATTATTTTATAAAAACAGGAAATTTTTTTTAAAAAATCAACGCAGATTGCATGTTAATATAACTTTTTTTTCTAAAATATGATTATTTTTAATAGTTTACAGAAACTGGGTCGATATAATAATTTTAAATTCATAACACACCCTTTTTATAGCATAGAACACGGCATAATTTCAGAGAATACTTTAACTTATCATGCTATTTCAAATATTTCAAAAATAGGTATTATTTTGTACGTTTTGTACTAGAGTGGTGAGAAAGGGAGAGAGTGAGTGAAAAAAAGTAGAGAAATTAAGTTGTCCTTACATATTATTATTAGAAAGAAAACGAAACGTAACCAAATATTTTATGTAAGACTTTTAATAAAAACCACAGGACATAAAGTGTAGCTCTAGCGTTTCGCATTCGCAATAATTATTTTAATACAACGAACTATTTCAAATAATATCGTTGTTCATAAATGCAAAATGTATGAAATTTTATATTTGAATATCGGAAAAACAGATAACAGAAATTATATTATAGATATATAACAACAACCAGACTTATAAAGTATTCGAATAAAAAAGTATTTGAGTTTATATGTATTTTGAAAGTACTTTTTGAAGTCTTTTATGGTATTCTAAATACAATGTTTTTAAAGTATTTTGTAAGTATTTTGATTACTTTTTAAAAGTAATTTAAACATAAAATTGAAATACCATTTTATTAATTATTTTTTACAAAAATTCGACTAAAATTAAAAAAATTAAAAAATACCATATCCTATTGTATAAGTATTTTGATTACTTTTTAAAAGTAATTTAAACATAAAATTGAAATACCATTTTATTAATTATTTTTTACAAAAATTCGACTAAAATTAAAAAAATTAAAAAATACCATATCCTATTGTTATATATTGGTATTTTTTTAGAAAAATTAAAATCTTTATAGTATCAGTTGAAAAATATGTCAATGAAATATGTGGACATGTATTTATCTCTATATAGTCAGATATGTTATAGTATTTGTGAAATTATTAAAATATATGGTTACATAATAGGTACCTTAGGACAATACCTAAACTGATATACAAATACAATATACATATTACATATATATTATATAGTATACAATTAAAAAAAAACTTGTATTTGTATTTAATTTTACAATATTGATACCAGCCTAAGTGCAGAACACGTTTGACTAATTGGTTCTCAATGTTCTCATGATGGGTTAAGTATTTAGTAGTAGTATATATACCAGATACCTATGAATATATTAAAATTATTTTTAAATAAATTCTAGTCGATCGTTATTAAGTTTAATATTAAGCGTTGTACACAATATTGCATTTGCATATACTTATTACTAAACATGTTAATACCTAAGTAGTTGGTTAACTATAAAAACACTATAAAATATAATAAATACCTTATGGTATCGAACATGGTGACCAGTGACAGAAGTGTTGTGACCAGTAGCACCATTCTACCAGGTACAACTTCGGGCATTACTACAAAGCTGCCCCAAGACATGACAACGAATAAAGTACTTGGCAAGTAGCTTTCTAGAAGGTGACTTCTGAGTTCACGACTGAGCGTAATTACAAGCCTGGCCGTGGAATGATTACCTGTTTAGAAATTCAATATTTTATATGATGACACTGATTGACATATTTATGTCCTATATACAAAACAAATGTATACAATAGAATAGATAGATGATGCTAAAAACAGTAAAAACCATATTTCACCAAAATGGTTGAAATTGTACAAGATTAACGTAATCTTGACATACGAAATACACACTGTTATATTTTTTATTTTAAATTAGGTAACGCGTAAAATTTTAGATTCCGAGTGGAGCGATGGATGTATTAATTTTAAATGGATTTTCGTTTTTGTATATTTGTGTATACATCTTTCATAGTAGAAAACATGGTTAGATCTTTATTTTTAAGGTGGTTTTTGGTAGAAAGTTATAAATATTCTACCTTTTTTCAAACTAAGAAAAACTTGAAATCTTACGCAGAACCAGTAAGCTCTATTATTAACCTTACTTTATGATATATTTATGTTGTCATTAAAGTAACTTAGTTACTTAGTAGACTAATTAAAACGTAGTACTAATAGTATAAGTAATACGGTTGATTTTTTTATCAGAAATATTGTATTTGAAAATGTAATTTATAGATTTTTATTTATTTATTTATTTATTTCATAAGTATATGCCCAATAATTAGGATTCAGAACAATTTTTTTTATCAATTAGTATAAATAAATAAATAATATATAACAACATAATATGCTTATCTTAATAATAATAAATTATTAATAATTAATATTGAATTTTTAATAGTACCACTTACAATTAAATTAATGATTTGAATCTGGCTAAGTCACAATGGAACAATTTTAAGTTATTTATTGTGTTACCTAACATTTGCATTCTGTTTATAGGTGCAAATTTACTGCAATTTTGGCGATAAATGGGTGAATAGAATGTTTCAGGCACACGAATTTGAGGAACATTTAGAGGTATTTTACTAAGTTATTCGGGGCATATAATAAGAGAATTAAGTAATTTATATGACCAAGACACATGATATTTTTTTCTATTTTCGAGAAAAATGATGCTAATCTCGTTAACTAGTTCCTTAAATGAAACTTAGGTTTTATTGGACTTAAAGGCTAATACTCTCAAAAATCGTTTTTGAATGTGTTCAATTTTATTAATTAGTCCAGTTTGATGAGGATTCTATATAACTGAACCAAACCTAATCATCAATTATAACCATTATTTTTTATCAGAAACTACTCTCAAGTTTGGAAATCAAAGCATTTTGATTTTTTTCACTATAAATCGTTAACACATCTTTCCCTTTCTCTGAAAAACTAATTATAATAACAATAACTTTAAAAACATCCTTTCACTAAGAATTTAATACGTAGGTATGATTATGTTATTGAATTTTAAACTAACGCTAACGCAATATTTTTTTTTTCTAGAATAGAAAAATAATAAAGCATTTACAATATGTAATCTATAAACAGTATAAATAATAATACAATACAATAACAAAATTGGATAATAGTATAATAGGCGTGGTAGCATGACAGAAAGTGCTATTAATACTATTTCAAAACTAGTTTTGTTTATTATTATTATTTTATTTTTTTATACTATTTAAAGGAATAAATTATGATACCAGTTGCGTTTGAGATGTTAAGGACGTTAAGGTGGATTATCAAGAATAATCGCAGAGGACAGTGCAATATTTATTCATTTTTTTATTGTTCTTATTAGGAAAATATAATGAGAACTTTGGTTATTCTGATGAATTGTCTCATCTATATTCTACCAACCAATTCAGTAAAATATTTTTAATTATTATGTATAGGATTTATAAAAATAAAACCTCTTAAAAGTAAAAAGTTTTAACAAAAATATATATTTTGGTTTTTTTATTCTTATTATTACATTTTTCCAGCAAAGCCACCAACCAATTAATTTAGGATCATGTAATTTTTTAATTTTTCTAAATCCGATAAAGTTAATATGATTTATAATTTATTAACTTCATAAAATATTGAAACAACCCTGCAGTATACCGTACTCTATTGATCAAACTGCTATCCGTTACTTGAATATTTTGCAGAGAAGATTAATTTAATTGGAGTGTTATACGTGTTTAATATTGATTAAGTTATTATAGCTGTTTAATAAACACGTCGCATAATCGTTACATTATTGCAGCAGTTATAATATCGATACGAAAAAATGTGGAAAATAAGGTTACCTATTTACATGTAATCATTGTTAATTTATTATCTAAATGGGAATTAAAAATTGTTTAGTAATTAACAATAGAATTGTGCATGTAGATTATAAAATGTTATAATTTATAAGTTATAACTAGTTTACTTCTTAAAATAAAACACTTCACGGCATATTTTTGAAGCAAATTGAATTTTTTCTAATTTATATAGATCATTGAAAAAGATTTTTAATATTATAATAGTTCATTGTCAAAAATGTTTTCTAATGTTATATAATAATTGCTAATATTAATTATCATTATTCAATGTTTCAATTGTTAATTATATTAATGACCATTATTATAAATAATAAACGTCAGCATTTACTTTTATATCTCAGCACAAAACTGGTAAATAAAATTGATGATATTATGTTTAGTCATTTATAGGTATATACGTATATACCTATGTGTGACTTTACGGAAATATATACTCGTATATTGCAATATTTTGACTTACCATCACCGTAATAAATCACATTCAAACGATTATCAGTGACAAACGATACAACGTAACGAGGCAATCGAAATCCATCGCCAAAATCGCTGGGGAAAATCAATGGATCGTCTCTCCAATGGAATTTCATGTCTGTCAACGTGTATTTGTCTAACGGCCATCAAATAGAAAACCCAAAAATAAAAACAAAGAAAAATTACTTACATATGGTAGTTATTTTTTTAAACGTATCCATTATATTATAATATTATTAATATTATGTAGTATTAAAATAAGTGCGTGTCGACGGAACAATAAAAAAAATATGTGTACCTACTCGAATCTTTCAAGTAAATTATTTTATATTTATATAACGTTAAGTTATAATACTAATATCTCATAAAAATATACAATACACCAAACGAGTGCACAGGGTTGCAGTATTTTTTAATTTTAGAAAAAAGTTTATAAAATAATATAATATTTAAGTTTACATTACTATCTAATATACAATAATTTATAATAGAATATATATTATTATGTCTGTTTAATTGAAGGCTGCAAATATAACTTTACCGATAAAACATTTATTTTTTAAATATCATGAAAAGTTATCAAAGAGAAGTCATTTATGTTGTATTATCCGATAAAAATTATATTAATAACTAATGACAATTTATTTAATATTATTATATTGATATGTATTATATTAGTGATAATTTAGAACTTAGGTAATTATTTAGTTGGTATTATTTTAGTTTTAAAAATATAATTTATTTAAAACAATAGTTATTAGTTCCTAATGAAAGTATTTTTTTTTAAATAAGTCAATGATAAATTATTTTAATTATTTATAAAGTTTTCTATCAGTTTTATTACCCACTATTAATAAATATAGGTATATGTATTAGGTGGTAGATCCAGAATGACAAAACAGTATAGCAATACACTTCAGCTGCTCTATTATATTATATTTAAATAAAGACCACTACCTATTTATTGACATTAATTGACTATCAACATAGAAAAATACTAATTTATAAAATGTGTAATACGACAACCCTGTGAATACCGGAATATGCAAGTTAAGTACAGGAAACAAAAATATAAATAAAATTGCCCCTACAGCTGCCGAAGTCTACAGCGCAAGTCTGTACATCCAACGGATAAAGTACGAAGTCCATGTCACATTTGATTATTATAGTCGCTCTATAGAATATAAAACAACACACGTATATTATTACACATATATGTTATAGGTATATGCATGTAAAGGGATTCGGATGGTCAGTATTTCGTATACCGTTCGCGTCCGTTACCCAATGCTAATCCGGAGCGTGCTGTTGTCGTACAAACGTATCGACGCTAAGTCCTGGAATAGCGTTAGCACCTTCATCTCTCTCAGTTGTCTGATGTACAGGTCAGGGATCCAAAATTTCGGGTCCTTGTCCCAGGTCAGCTCAACTTGACTCGTGTTTCCTAAAATCCAGATTCGTGGGTCTTCCCAGTACACGTGCAAAAACACGTCCAACGCTATTTCCTGAATAAAAATATTATAGCTGTATACGTAAAATCAGACACAATATTATACAAGGTAACAAATCATACTAGCATACTTCCTACTCAGGTTTAATTATAAGTATATTTATTGAAATATTAACAGTGTATTCGTACATAAAGATCATATTACCAAATATACTTATAGATTTACGCCTAATATAAGTGTCCTGAATTTCACAAAATAATTTACTTTTCATAAAAAAGAAAGTTTTAATTTGGAAAATAGTCAAACTTTCACAGCTTACAGGACATTTATATTTTAAATTTCATATAAATGCCAAAATTCTAAAAATAAGTTCTTTATAATTGAATTCTTAATTCTAGACATTGGAAATTGAATAAATACATATATATTTTAATATTAAAAAATACAATTCAAGTGAGCATGGTTGTGAATGGAGAATCTCTTTGTGTATTATAGTGAAATCTCTGAATAGCGGAACTGGTATTGTTATATAATTTTATATGAAATTTTGATAAATGAATAACTTATATTCAGTTTTCAAGTATCTTGAACCAAAAAAATGTTATCAACATTTAAAGAAAAAAGATTGAAAATCCAAAATTCCTGTAAAAATAACTTAAAAAAAAAATATTTTTTAAAAATTTCAAGTACCCATGGTTATTTTTTTAAAGTTATACTAAAAAAAGAAAATCAATCTTGTTAAATACTGGTTTTGCGTAATAATGTCCGTCATTCCTACTGTTTTAAAAAAAAAAATAATAAAAATGTTGCCCAAGAATTCATCTAGCTGCTATTGGGAGGTGTTCGTTAAGAGAGTTTTCACTATATATATAATATACAATTGTTGTATTTATTAAGTGTTTACCTCTTTGCTTTCGTCCACGCCAGATATTCGATTAATGTGCAATGATAGTGATACGTCTACGTTTTTGCCTATAAGAAGAAAACCAATAAAATAATAATTTTACGTCCTTTCATATAGTAGGTATTAAGTACTAGCCACTAAGTATAGATTGAGTTAAGAAAAAATAAATTAATAAATATATAGTGATTTATTAATGTGGGTACACAGTTCGTTGTGATTAAAACAATATATACTATTAGGATAGTTTTCTGACTTTCCATTGAAGTTCTGTATAATATTATAGGTAAAATAAAAGTATGTGTTACAAATATATATATATTATACACCTAACTGGACATTTTACGTACACTTCAACTATATACATTCCACGATTGATAGGTTGGTTCAATGATCTATTCGTGACATTTATTTGAATATTTTTTTATTCGAAACTCGATGATCCTCTATTAAGATGCAAAAATAGGTTTCGAACTATATATTATAAATTATAATCATCTAATAGAACGTGTATGGCCATAGGTGGTATTGTCATTATATAATATGTACCTATCCATATTCCATTCAGGGCATAGAAAGTTAAATAGAAAGATGTATTGTAATTTATAGTATATGTATGAACTTGAATAGTATCTACCTAGGTATACGTATAGTGTTAATATAGGTAGGTACATATAGCTAGGATGAACTGTAGTCTGTAGTATATCATATATTATTATATGCATTGTATATAATAACGAGAAACATTTTTTTTTTTTTAAATATTTTGTTGTATCAAATATTAAAATAAAATCAATATTTTATTATTTATACATTATATACGTCTAAAGCAGTAACTGTTAGATTGAAAGATATGCATTTTTCTAAATTTAAATATTTATTAACTGAATTATTTATAAACAAGTCATATCGGCAAACAATGATAAGTCGTCCTCCATTACAGGTGACTCTATAAATAATTTAATTGAAAATATTATTCTATAATATATATACACTAGTAAAATTCCTAACCACAATTTGAATATATTATATTGAGAAATAACTACATATACATATCATACGATATACCAAATATGAACCATTATTGCATTTTAAAGGGCATGTTTATACACATTTTCACTTTGATAATCAAAGTTTTGCTTATAAACATAAAATTTAGTTTTATTTGAACAATTAATTTATTTTAGTATGACCCCAATTAATGTTTTCTTGAAATATTGAAATATAACTTCATAATTAATTTTCTTTTTATAATCTAAAAAAAATATTTTTAAATATTTATTAATAATATTGCTTATTTTTATTCATAAGTTGTACAATTAAAAAAAAAAAAACATGTAAGAAATTAGTAAGAGAACTCAACTCAAAAATTATTCTGATTAAAAAAATTAATTTTAGACGTTGCACATGTAAATTATATTTAATATTCAAAATGCTATTATCAGCCATATTTTTAATTTAAGAAGTTTGTTTGACCATTAAAATTCATGCAAAAATAATTGGTGGAGAATGGGTGATTTTAAAACAAGTTTTTAGTACTGAGCATACGAGAAACTTAAGTAGGTATGGGAGACCGTGTAAGCAAATTGGTTACAGGGGTAAGTTGACATACATCAAATAAACTATATAAAATGTATGATACAATGCAACATCGTCTATACATAAATCGTATGATTATCCATTAGCATACTACACACGTAAAAACTAAGGTGTATGTTTTAAATTCCACCTCCTATTATATATGTTATTAATATTATACATAAATGTATTCAAAGTATAATTTATCAGGTGATTAAAATAAAATCTATTTTTTTTGTATTATATTAGGTTTTTGTATAGCAAATTAAAAATTATCAAAATAAAGACAATAATAAGAGTAACTAAATTATATACTCAATAATTTTATGAATTAAATATCCAGTTTTTTTCGAAATTCTATCGTATTTTTTTACTTATAGTTTGATTTGTTAAAAAAAAGTCATAGATTATTATTATAGTTACAAAACAAAAACTTTTAATGATAATATTTTATACTTAAATTACTTTTCCATGCCTATGTTAGTAAAAGTTCTTAACATTTGTTAGAAATATTTAAAAAACTCTATATTTATTTTATTGATTATATGAACATACCACATAACTACCTGTTACCTAATCCCGCAATCTGGTTTAGTTGATACAAAATAATTTTTTTCATTTTATTTTTGCATACGTAAAAAATGACAATGAATATGGTGAATTAAATGGATCAGCTTAGGTGTAAATTGATATATCATATTATATTTAGGTCAAGGCTGTGGTGAGTATAAGTGGCTGTGCAATTAGAAAAACGGTACAATGGAAAATAACCTGGAAGCATGTTTTTGTTGTACTCAGTTTCCATCTCGTAAAAGTCCTTTGAACGTACCAAATGAAACATTCTGAAAAAAAAATTGCTCGTCAAATATTTTTTATATATATATTCTGTCATATACGATATATACACAGTACCTATACGTATATAATAGGAACGGTATAGGCTACCCGTTTACAACATTCGATTATCTATTATATAGTTATAAAATATTATAAAATAATAATATATAGATAATATAGAAACGAGGTGGCCAATAATTTACGCGGATATGAATACCCCTTCATATCCATACTAATTCACTAAGGCGCTAAATTTAACAGTTTAGATGCTATACTTGACGCAATAATTGAATAATATTATATGTGAAATGATGATATACCTATTACATGTAAACTATAGTATTTATATAGTACAATAACATTATATTCTATAAAGAAATAATGAAATTGGCTTACGCGACTAATGATAAGGAAGCACTCGGTCCCATATTGTGCAGTAGACCGCAGCAAGCAAGCAATGCGATCTAAAAAAAACTTCTGTAACTAGCTGTTATACTTGAATGTTTTGTACACGTTATTAATTTGTATTCATATAAGATTTGCGTGTATATTATATCGCGCCAATATCTCGTTTATTTAGTTATATATATAATAATAGAACGACGACGATTCGCCCGCGAACTCGGGAGCAAAACGTATACACCGTCCGAATACTTGTATTCATTGGACGATTGCATAAACATCTAGTAAATACCATGGACTATTGTTGCAGTACACAGGACTACAGGAAGTATATTAAGGTGTATGTGCGGGCTTTGAAAGGTTTCCTAAGTCTCGTGCAAAAACCGTTTGCGGATCGCGTGACTTATTTGAACGCGAATTTCACCGCTAGCTCACCAAAAATGCACTAGCGCCGACGGTCGGTATATGATTTATATACAGGTATATATTTGCATTATACATTTAACACATACCGTGACCTTATTATAATATAATCCGTATACGGTATATATATATATTATACATGACTTACTATGCGTAGGATATAATGTCATAACATTCATACGTTGTAAGGAATATATTATTTGTTTACATTTCTAATGGGCCACCGTAACGGGGAACACGTTTAAATCTAATATACGCCATCGAAATATTTCTGCAGTACACCTACTTAAACATTTTGTTTTACTATTTGAGTTGGGTGGCGTACACAACAAAACGGACGCTCCAATAAGTCGGCGAACACATTTATACTCGCGTTACACTCTTCAATCGAACCTGTAAGTATTAAAGTACCTATATCCACTGGAAAAATAAATCTACCTAGTCCTCGACCGGTACGCCCAGTGCAGAGTCAATACTTATATTTATTGTCGTAGAGGCGTGGGAACTGAGAACACTGGAATAGCGGTCATCGTCGACGTCAATGTCGACAACATCACGGATGGAAAATTCGACCCCTGCAACGTCTTCACCGCTCGAATGACGACCCTCGTCGTTGATATTAAATTTATGAATTTATCAAAATCTATAAGCCAACATAATCGATACCATTGTTGATCACAACATCATTGCATCTCTTTCTATACACTTGATTAATTGTCAGTTTCTGTATAGGCGGGTAGCTATTTTCTATTATACGTTTTTGAGTCCGTGCGCTAACGTGGTTAATCGTGTGGTAAAATTGTACAACTCTGCCACTCTGGTATATCAAAAACTTACCGAGGATATTAACCAATCACAGCAGAGGATTTTTGTGCATATATATACACGCGAACGTGTACATTGGAAATCTGCCTCATCGTTCATAAACTTCTGTGCCAGCTAGTGAGAACCGTCGTTCTTTTATCCGTTTAGTGAGCCAAAAAGTATGTGTTTCATTTAAATAAAATCCGTATGTTTCATTTCAATGGATCGATTGGATCGGCGCCAGTCGTCAATGATAATGGTAGTGACAACACTTTCTTAGTTTCTTAGGTTTACAAGTTATTACAATATACTTATATAATATATTTCTGTACATGACATTTGCGTTTAGTTCTATTGCTATACCTATAATATCAACTGTGTAACTGATAAAAGTTGAATTTTATGATTTCGATATTCATAATTTGTGATATAATGCATATACAGTCTTGTCAGTTTTCAATATATCCTCACTCTCGATTCATTGTAGCGAATTGACCAGTTTTTTCCCATTAAAATAGATAAGGATTACGAATTTCATAAACTTAGGATTAATTAATATATAGGTATACACTATAGCTGTAAAAAATTGAAAAATATGCTATTAAATTAAGTGTTTACAAAAATAATGCACGTTTATTTTTATTAAAATCAAAGTAAATACATATAGACTATGACTAGAAATCATATTAAATGTCTAGATAATATTTAAAAGTTATAAAAATAAATTTAGTGTATAAGAAACAATTATTTTTCACCTATCGATAAGTAATAATGTGTCATATTGATATTATAATGCATTATCGGCGAGTAAAGCTCAAACACTAATTTTATAGTTTTATTTATACTTTTAATGTACTCTGTAATAAAGATAAAATAAATCCATTAGGACCAATAAATCTATTTAAAATTAAGTTTTTTATAAAATATTTTTAAAACTTTCACTTTTACATAAAAAATGGTCAATTATGCAAAATATGCAATTAAAAATTTTAATTATGAACAAGTATTGCAGTTATGAAACATATTTGTAAATTATTTAGCTATATTTTCGATAATATTACATAAAAACTCCTAGAAATTACTAGTTGTTTTGTATTTTGTCTATAAATGAATAGTATTAGGTGAACAAACAAAAAATCGAAAGATCGACAATAATCTTAATAAGAAACTTAAACCAGTTTTGAGATAGTTCCCATTAGTACACTAGAAACACTGTTACAAATAAAATCTAATATGGTAATATAATTTCTAATTGTTAACCAGGAATCAATATAGCTATGTCCTATTTATATTGCAACTCAACAATGACTATAATTAACCGAGCAAAGACAAAAAGTGCTCTTTTTTATTATTGCTCAAATCATATTTTCGAATTAAATGTATTCACCATTACAGACACTATGTTGTAGGTTGTTATCATCACCTGAAATAAAAATATTTTTTAAATATTATTGTTTATATATTTCTAAATATGATTTACTATAATTATCAAAGTAGTAGCTATTTATTAATATATTGTCAACTTTTGATTTCTGAAAATATGAGTATAACAGTATGCGTCATGTGGTCTTTCAATGATTTGTGTTCTATACTACCTATAACTGGGATATCCTAATCATTATGATAATGGTAATACAGGCGTGGATCCAAAATATATTTACAGGGGAGGGGGGCAATACCATGTGCGTATCGTATTTTATCGGCTGCCAAAAACAGACATCCTAAAATTTACCAGTGTGTCTGAATCTATGGAGGGAGGGGTGGCCCCTTGCTCCCTCTTGGATCCGTGTCTGTGGTATTATTTATTATTTGAAAACAATTTATATCTCATTATCTCAATATCATTCACATATTTTATCTTTAAATCTCCTAAAAACTACATAAATAGTTTTTTTTATTTAATGCAATTTTAACAAGTATATTATAGTATCTTAACAATTACTGGAAATCTTTTAACTATTAATTCATAATACCTAATATTTTAATTTTAATAATTATTTGTAAAATATCTGAAAGTAGTAAATTATTATCTACCTTAACAAAAAATTCTAAATTAATAATTTTAGTTGGCGTAGCTTTAATCATTAATTTGTCAGCATCATTCATCCGCATTGATAAAAGTAATAACTTTTTAAATTTTAAATCCATTGATGTCCAATCACAAGAATACATTCCATAAGTGACAGATTCTTTCTATATTTAAAAATAAAGCAAGAAGCGATTATATATTACTTTTATGTTAGTGTTTTTTTTTTAGTAAATTACCTTAAAGTATATAAGTCCAAAAAAATAGCAATGTAAAAATAATTGAAATGAAACTATTGTAAATGGAGCCATGATTTTAATTATGCTGAGAACTGGTAACGATTTGGTTGTCGAGATACATACCTGTATGTTAAAAATATAATAAATTATGTATTATAGCATGACTTATAAACATAGGCGCAATTTGAGTTTTAAATTTGGGGGGAGGGCTATTATAATTTGCATGTATTTACTGTATGTTTATGCTCCCTGAGATATATAAAGATGGAAGGGGAAATATAGAAACTATTGGGAGGGGGCTATGATTGATTTTGAGGGAATTTAGCCCCCCTCCCAAAATTGCGCTTATGCTTATAAATAAATTTATATCGAATTCTAGAATTAATACTTATAAAATAATAACTATTACCATAATGACCGAATAAGTCAATGTTATAATTGAACATGAAGAAAAAACAACATATGTTAAGACCATATACCATACTATAGAATAATATAGTTTTAGTTTTCTATAAACAATAATCACATAATTATGTACATATTAGTAGATATTAATAGTAAATCAATATTGATTGTATAGTGATGTAACATTAAAATAATTAATATAATACAATTAGAAATTAAAATAAACCAATATAGCAATAAATAACCAAAATAATAATTATCTCAAAAAATATTGGTTACATTTTTACTTAATGGCAAAACAAAGTTTAAAAGACCATACAAAATAAGCTATCACTTAAGACTTAAAAGTTAATGATGATCCTCTCTTGATAATTCTTGTAACGAACCATTTTAACATTAATTTAGCTTTAGCATTATATAGACTATTAAAAAATATATCACTAGCAATATCTAAATAGCAAAAATAATCATACAATTTTAGCAGCTATCTATTACAATTTTAACTTCATCAAAAATATTAATTAAAATAACTGTTAAGATTATTTTTAAAATTTAAAATTACTTATTTAATATTCATGGTAACATAAATCACATTTTTATTTAATAAAAAATAAAACTAAAATAATTAATTACTTAATAGACATACTTACGAATTAAGCCTTCTTTGATCATTTAATACTGACTTTAAATCATTATATGCATTAATAGAATAATTTTTATCCAGTTTATCCTCTAAAAAAATAGATAAAAAGAAGAAAATCATTATATTTATATTATTGGTACTATAATATTGGGTTTTAAAATATTTTTATAATTAATATTATGTTTATGTTGCTGTATATCTATTTGTGAACAAGATTATATTTTCATGTTTATTGTCATTTCAATATAAACTATTAGTATAAGTAATACAGACGATAGAATATGTCTGCTTGAAGCTTGGATGTATAAATTCAATAGAATGACATTTAATAGTTTATTACTGTTTTTTAGCTTAAAAATAGAAAATAACAAAAAAAAGAATAAGACTGTGAATTAACACAAAAAAAGCAAAAAATTACAAAATAAAATGATGTAAGTACCTACATTTATAAAATTATAAGTAACTGATAAAGCTTCGTTTTGAACTAGTAGAAAAAAAGTAAAATCCTTACTCTCTGTTTGAATTATGAATATTATACAAATTCTAAAGACTAAAGAGGATGGTACAATTAATCATAGGAAAATTAGGAAAAGATAAATGTTTGTGAATCCGAGAGCAATGGAAGCGTTTCCCCTTAATCACGAAAAAAATTGTTATACATTTCATGGAGTCGTTAATTCATTAAAATATAAAATATATTATAATAATACATGAAAATATACTCATAATTATTTATTATTAAATATTTATGTTTTATTGTTATAAATATAAGTTTTTGAATAATAATTAATACTAAAGGAAGAAAATGTTTTAATACAAACTTACCGTCTTTTAATTCGATGTTTTCAAATGCTTTCGAAAGTATTTCATATTGAGCTATTAAAACCCAACAAAAAGATACTAAAAAAGTGTCTATTAATATCGAATTATACAAAATAAACGATCCTATTATCACTTCGATTGCATAGAAAATAAAAAAATATTGATTGTAAGTATTTATAGACACTGGGTACCGCATATTAAAAATATTTTGATACCGCTGATGATTGTTTTGATCAGTTTTAATCAAAAAGAAATTCACAACAAGTGGATATATTATCCAAATAATAAATGTCATAGTTGCAAACCCAAAAATAAAATTTGTAAGTCGTATTGATTTGTTACGGACTTTTTCTAGAATTTCATTTCTAAATTTACAGCATTGTTCACTTTTTAGAAAATGTATACGGGTTACATCAAATAAATCCCAAGTGTCTTTTGCTTTATATACAAATACACATATTTTCACTACAGAAAGAAAATTGCTAGAATTGACAAAAATGAATATAAATCGTTCAATATAATTAATTGTATCTTCCATCTCCATTAAAAAACCCAACAGTCCAAATAATACACATACTTGTATACATACAGTTAGTAAAATTCCAGTAAAACGATAAAAATGATAACCGAAAATCTCTGTAGTATTTGGATCAAATACATGATAAAAGCGTGAAAACTTATATAATTCTATATTAATAGCTACGTCAGGAACTTCAAACGGACTCATCTTGTTATTATTATAGATATAATTCAACTGAAAATAATGTTGTAATTTTGTTTAATAATTTTAATAAGCTATACATATTAAATAATGATTTTACTTACATAAATATATAAAATTATATAATAAATTTCAATAATTTTACGTTGGGTAAGTTACCAAAGAATCAAAATTGAATCTTCTAAAATGCGTCGAACCAATTACATTATTCTCGTGGTACACATTCAAAAATCATCATTTCAAGTATAAAGTTTTTTACTTACTGCTTTCATCGAATGACAAACACTGTTTAATAAACTTACGAATTGTCCACTTGTCGTTTGCGTGTCATTGATACTAATTATTCATAATTTGCTTAGTATACAGTCTTTACTTAGGATATACATATACATAATAGATGTAAAAATGCACTTTAAGCTCTATTTTTACAGAAAATAAAAAATAGATTTGTTTGTTTTAGTAAAATGTAAACTTTATTATAATTCTATGTGACCCAATAATATTATACCCTAACTCACATTTATCAAATTATAGATGACATATTTTATTATAATTCTCTGGAAATAATACATTAACTATAGTTTGTTATTAATATAAGAAATTTAAATTACACGCCATAACAAATTGAATTCCGGTTATTTAAGAACCGATCACACAACCTTGCATATCGCTATATCGGTGAACCTTTAAAACAATCGATTTGTCCGAGGACGATCAACACCAGTTTAGCCGATTTGGACTATCCATTTCTTTAAGTTAAGTACAAGTAGTCATTGATAATGAATTATACAAATAGGCCATCATAAACATCGTACTATTAAATTTAAAAAAAAAAACGTACAAACATTTTTTCTTATACAATTCGTTTTTAACAAAAATGTATTTATATAAGAGGTACATAAATATATAAACATTTAAAAAAATATTCTTTTTAGTACTTATAGTATACAATATTTTACTTCATATCAAAAACTTATAAAAATTGTATTATACATTTAACCTTTTTTTTATTTAAAGATAAATTTACAATCTTTACAATAGAGAAAAATAAGTAAATACGATAAATAATGAACATTAAATTGACACAACACTCGAAATGCGTCCCGAAATAAAAAATAATAATAACAATTGCTAATTCTTATACCGGGGAAATACCTTTTTGTTTAGGTAAATGTAATATGGGCAAATTTGTTTTTATTTATTTTCATTTTCCGTTTAGTAATCAAGTTATTTCTGTAACATGCAGCAAAAATATCTATATTATTTTATTATAGTTCAAATTAGATGGCACACATTTGACAGTGAGCATTTGTTTTGTATCTGGAATCTGGATACAAATATACAATGGATACAATATAAACGAAACAGTTTCTAAACTGTTAACAACTCTGTTAAATTCAAAAATCATTTGAAGTCATACTTTTATTTTTACAATTTCGATCAAAAAATTAAAATTAAATTAAAATTAAATATTTATTTAAATAAAATCAAGGTCTATGTAATACCAAACACTAATAGGTCTATTTTTAAGAAAGAAGTCTCATTTTTCACATATAAACTATATTTATAGTAAATACTTACTTAATATTGATGTTTATGATATTAATGTTTTCATTTGCCACTAAAGAATGAATTAACTTTTGCTTGATCTTATATTATAGTGGTTAGCGATAAATACTAATATACATATATATTATATATATATATAATTTACTTAATTAACTGTTTCAACCAACTAAATATTTTTTTTTTAAATACTATAATATTAAAGTGTATTAATATCCATATTGTAAAATGCCTGGTATCCCGTCTAAGTTCGAAGGAAAAACATAGCAACAGATATAAATTTATCAAACATTTAAAATAATAAAAATCTGTAATTACTAATTACTAATCATCAGCGGATATTACTAAAGCAACCAGTCTTTACGAAATAAATCAATCTACAATTAAATAATTAACAAACAAATGCAATCAACTTAATTTTATTTAAATTATTCATTGTTTATTTTAAAATTAAATAGAAAAATTGAAATATTTTGAAATAAAACATTGTGCATATCAATAATTATAAAAATAACTTAATGATAGAATGTTGTTTTCACATTTCACATATTACCTTTTTGTATAAATATTATTAGTTTGTTCAAAATCAATATAAAAGAGTATAAATGCTATAATGTTGATATAATAATGTGTAAATAAAGTTCATTAATATAATATTATTTTTGTTTACAATAATACTATTAGCAGAACTTGCCACTTGGAATAGTAAAATTATTATTTAAGTTTTATTTTAATTTATTATAATAACTCATAAGAAGTATTAGAAACATCACTACTTTATTTCAAATTAAGTAAAGTGAGAAAAGTTCCTCAAGGAGACCTGTTGCTTGTGAAATATTATGTGTCCTGCTTTTTTTTGTAATAATGTAATATTATGAAGTTTAACACGGCGTATCGTATAGGCAATATAGGTACATTACTATGTCGATGAACGTACCTATTAAAATATTTTATGTTTCATCAATTCATCATATACTTGTATAATATAATATATACATGTATAGTGTTCATTTTACGCTCATTTATAATGATTTTGTAGTTTT
The DNA here is from genome assembly GCF_020882245.1 of Rhopalosiphum padi. Lineage (NCBI taxonomy): Eukaryota > Metazoa > Arthropoda > Insecta > Hemiptera > Aphididae > Rhopalosiphum > Rhopalosiphum padi. Next base: position 54,989,389 of record NC_083598.1, read on the forward strand.
GCTATCACTCAACGTAGATAGTGTAATCGAAAATACGAAGAAATTAAAATGATCTGCATAATTCCGATTGAAAACAAAAAAAATTAATCGTCCGATTAACTAATAAGTTAACTCCGAACAAATGTAACGTTATACACTGCATATCAACCAAATAAGAATCTCGGCGTTAAAACTGTCGATTTTTTTACTTATGATCAAGTTATATGATGACTATTGAGTGGAAAACACGAAGAAATTCGATCATGAATGAGAAACTACAAAAGTTATAGTCGTGATGTACTGTGTGAAAGGAACGGTGAAGCATTGCAAAATTACATTTAGGTGATAAAAAATAATACGCTTTAGATATCGAAGTCAAATAATCTTGTAAACGATTAGAGATATGAAAGAATAAGTTATATAGATAAAATATATAATAATTTTATATTCCCATAAAATACATATAGGCAGGTGTATAATATAGCAAATTTAAATATAAATCTATCCATTTATGAGATATTTATTGTAACCATACATGAAATATCAAATGTAGCCAAATAAATATTGAACCTTATGATGATATGAAGAAATTATGAAAATTACAATAGTCATATTTTAAAGCATCGGAAGCACTTTGTTACAGAAAATATATATTAGTTCATAATTAAAATTTAACAGCCAGCAATAAAGATAAAAATCATAAAAAAAATGTACATCTGGAACATTTTAATTATAAATGATATTCAAGTTATTTTATTAAATATTTTTGTAAAAGAAAATACTACTTTTTAGAGAAAATCAACTTAGTTGCATCAAAAATAATATTTAAGAACATATTTATTTCTATGAGTTTAAATTAACTTATATTCAATTATTACACAAATTGGTCGAAGAAAAATTAAATATTTTACACAATTAACATTCTATAGCTATAACATCGATGAAATAATGCAAGCAGCAGCAGCATCATAACTATTATTCAGTATTAAATAATCTGACACAAATAATTCGTTGACATATTTTCATATTACTGTGAAAACAACTTTTAATGAATCTTGTGTCAAATTGTCAAGCTTAACAAAGAAAAAAATATTTAAAAGTCAATAAATATCTCAAAAAGATGTAAAATATTTAAAAAATTATATCTTATGATATACAATTCTATTTTAAAGATTATGTGAACATTTAAAGTATTTTACAGTTATTTATTTTTGGTTTACAACAAAAAAACATAATATATAATATACAACAATTGGTATTTTGTAAATATTCTTATTATGTTTCATTTTTTTTGTGTGTTTTACGTTTTTCCGATTATTTTGAAATTTAATAGGTACTAGTTTTAACCCCCCTTCCCATCAAATACCAACTAGATCTAATACAATATAATACAATTTTAAAAAACGCATAATGAGTAATAATGTATTATCTCAACCAATGCATTCATCGCACATATTTTAAAAAATATACAAGACATTAAAGAAATAGATAACATCTACAATCACGATAAGCTTAAATTGCCTACCTAATACGCCGTTCAGCTGTTTATTAAATAATTATAACTATAAGTTACTATTGTAATGGAAAAGTAAACTCACAGTAAAAGTTGTGTCAGAACCTTTTATTGACATCTATTAGCTAGTGTTCATTGAATTACAACTTTTCCTATAGAAGTAAATGATTTACAGTATATATATATATATATATGCGTGTGTGTGGGTGCGGAGGGTATGCAGGTATACGATACTGCTACAAAGGAAGAGGAGGAGCGCAGCTGATCCCTATTTCAACCACTGCGTTGAGCCGGAGGGTACGGCAAAACATACGTTGTTCATTTACCCGTTGGACGGATGCTAGGCACAATATGGAGCAAGCCATCGGTCGCCAGTTACGGGTTGAGGATGTTCCTGATATAATTCTGGGGCCGGAACAAGAACTCCTCCCGGACGATATGTTAAAGAGACGACGGATCGAGTCGTCAGCGGAAAGATTGAGGCTGGCGTTTGGTAGGATGGTGGAGACGATGTTCGGGCAGCAAGAAGTTGTAGAGCGTGTCAGGCAGACAAGAGGAAGACGCGTAGATTAACTATGGTTAATTCTGTTGCCGAAAGCCAGCTATTCAAGGTGATTAGAAGTCCCTATGTATAACATTTTTAAAAGTTGGTGAATAAATGATACGGGACCTGGTAGTAGTATTGTGGCAAACAGTTCCCAACCGTTTCTTGTTTTTGGAAAGAAAAAAAAATTACACATACTGCTTATGCTTACATAATAATTACAAGTTAATCTTATATTTTTTTACTAAATAATTTTCTTTCAAAAACAATGTTATTTAGGGTAATTAGTACTTATAACTTCCAACATTTTTAGCTTTAATTTCGGAAGAACAGAAGTAATGTGATTAATTCATGATAATTCTGTCTGAAGCTAGACTGTGGAAAGACAGATTAAAGTACAATTAAATAAGAGAGGGTGAAAGGGATGTTCCATCTTAAATCACAATTAACACAAAATAAAATAAAAATGATATTCGAAAGTTACTTATTTATGTTCACTTCGGGACATATCGCTATAATAATATTCATATGTTTATTTATTAGTTCATTAGATCATTAGTCATTACTCATTAGTCATTTCATATATTTTCGAGGTCGCTAATATGACAACTGCAGCGTCTCATTATTGACGTCCCACAAGGTCACGTCCGCCAATCAATTTTGGCCGACGGTTAGGCTTACGACGATGACACCTCATGACCCATCACATATATATAAATTATATAATATTATTATATTTAATACAATCAATTAACAAAAGCGCTGTAAAAGTATTATTTATTTATTTCTACCCAGCCCAACACTCACAACACAGGTGATCAATGGTTACGATAGGATTATTTCTATACCAATATAAATATTATAAGACTTATCAGTTATCTCTATAGCGATGGTGTATCATATCGCATCTTTCCGTTTTTAAAGTACAACAGATAGAATATCCAACATCTTTAGATATTATATTGCAATAATTTTTCTTTTTTATAACCTGTATAATATTATCTCTATTACTTATTAAAGCGGCTCAGTAAATACACTACACAAAATAATTATATCTTATGTGATCCATAGTGCTCAAGGACCATAGAATGACAATTCAAATAAGCTTGTTAAAACATAGATTTAAATGGAATTCAATCTATAGTACTACAACAATAATTATTTCGATGTGAAAATAATCACATTGTTCTTACGAATGTAGGTACCTACATACTTTATACGTATTTTAGTATTTAAATATATAAATGAGATGTTAATATAATTGTTCTGTAAAATTTTCTCCCTCCACCAAATTATATCGATGTATAATAATGATAACACATTTTATCATAACTTGTGCCTCATACATTACATATACGACATAAAATGATATTGCATAATGTTTCAAAATTGTATTAAACAATTATTAAATAACACAAATTAGATAAACAATAAACTGCAAAACAGTGAAAACGACCTCAACTAAATCTTAACAAACTAAATCAAAACAAATATTGTGCATATTATAATTTATAAATAATTATTAATTTATAATTATTACTAATACTATTATTATTTATATTTGTTATCTAATGGAAAAATAAAATGAGATATGAAATAAGAAAGAAGGATGCAAAAGTGTAATTAATTGTATACTTACTGTAATAATTACTAATTAAGTTCAAACTGAAGATTAAAATGACTTGTAAGTTTTTGAAGACTTCCCCCTTCCCCTTCATCAATCATATTGTTTTCGTTTAATAAATAATCGTCCTTTTTCTTTGCTCTAAAACATAAAAAGTAAAAACTATTTTGTGTTCAAAATATACATAAAAGTTTACACACTTAAATATATCCATTGTTCATAACGACTATAACTATTTTTATTAATGAGAAACACTTTTCTCATATCGTATGAGACTATTTATTCCATCTGGCATCTATACTTCTTTTTCCAAATTTAACCTAACATAAAAAGTTGAACGAAGTCTAATAAGTAATAAATACTATTAAAATTAGCGGTTTAAATAACATGTTTAAAAGTATACGTTTATTTTAGACAGTATAATTTTATTCATTGAGTTCTTTATCGTTCACACTTGGAGGAGGATATTATGATGATAACTAAGTTTTTATAACAATTGAAAGTGGACTTAATTAAATTACTTTTTAAAAATCTTATGGTTTTAAATTTTTTTCGAAATCTTCTAATTGTAGGTTTTTGATCTGTATTAAATGTTGTTACCAATATTCGAATTCTATAAAAATATTTCATATCAACATTATCTAGCCCCAGTTATAGCCTTATAGAATCCAATAAAAGACTTGTAAAGAATTATTTATTTTGATTGGTATTATTGTTACCTACTTGATACTTTGTTATCATCATTAATTCAAAAAAATAATAAAAAAAATCTCCTAAAAGTGCTGTTTTTGACGTTTCCAAAAGAAAAACTATTTATCTATTTTAAGAATACTAAAAAAATTGTCTTTATAGCATTCCCGTTGAACTGTACATAACGGATTAAACTTTTAACCCGTTTTCTTTGCACGTGACCAATACCGCTTCAATTGTGATTCACACTGTACAAGTACATACCTATTGGTTTAACGAAATTGGATTTTGTCTACGTTTATTACGACCCCTATCACCCACACCACCACCGAAAAATATAAGTTTTGCAGTTGAGCTTAAAATGTTTACATGGATGGTGGTGGAATGGAGTGCATTGGGGTAGTACTCGATATTCTGCAACAGTCGTTATCGTATATGAATGCCGCTTTTATTCCCCAAAAGAAATTTCCGGTAGTTCACACTATCGTAGTAAAAATAAAATACTTAAATATCATAGTGATGTTAACGACGCATAATTTAATACGCACGAGTCGTCGAGGAAAATGAAAATATTATCAATTCATACCACTTGAACGTGCGTACTAAATAATACGCTGCAACGTGCGTTGTGTGGCGACGAGCGCGCGTGCCGGCGAAGTGGTGTATTCGATTTTTATCGTTTATACCTTTCGTCGACTGTTCGAATACAAAAACATAAAACACAATAATACTTAACAGCAAATCGAGTTTCGAATAAGTTAATAATAATTCGTGCTGTGACCTGTTCTTATATAATAACCATTAGTTGACATTTTATCATTATTTCTTTCTCAAATCCTTGCAGCAATTTGCATTAGTCGCAGAACGGTTTTCTCCGTTACCATAATTTATTTACCCATAATAATATATATATACATATAAATTTGTGAGAGAGTTACACAATCCCAACGGTTTTTAGTGTTTTTACTGGATGGCAAAAATCACCGTGAACTATTTAGCGTATACGATTAGTCTGTATTAGAGATGACGTGACGTTGATATTTTCAAAACCGATTTTTTAATAGTTGCAAATAATATGATCTCAGAGGCGCTTAGATGAATAAGTTCTCCAATTAATTTTCATTAATTGTAAAAATGATAAGCTAAAGAGATAATTATGAGTATTATACTAAGGGCATACCACTTAAGATATACGATACTTAGGTATTGAAATAAGACATTATTATTTAATTAATAAGTAAAACCATATTATAGAATTCGGTAAAATTATGATTTATATAGTATAGCAACTTTGAGTTTACTGATTAATATTTATAAATAAGAATTAAAAGTATATCAGCTAAAAGCAGGTATCACTTTTAAATAAGTTTATACTTAAAACATTATAGATAAGTTTAAAAGTTATTGTATTGTTTTGAAAAAATTCAATGAGTTGGTAAAAACATGGACATTTATATTTCTGAACCGTTTCTTTGATTTTGTTTTGCGGTTTCTGACATTGTGATTGATATTATTATATATACTTTTTTATGTATGTAAATGTAACATAATTAAACGGTAGACACGCGGATAACATTGCTTCGTTTAAACGTAGGTATGACGTGGGAATGATGATTGAACATGAAAGTTCAACAGCTATCGCCGCCGCCCAAGTACACGAACCTATATATTATCGGTTCAAGTGCGTCGACCTATTGATACTTTTAGACGGTTTTCACTCTGTTTATGTATATATATATATATATATATATATTATATATATAGGTAGATGTATACGTGATATAAACTGAATACAATAATATTATTTTCTTATCTGGCGGCCATCTCGTATGCATGTAAATCGCGTTTATGTTGATTTCGTCTCGAACGTTTTTCATGTTTACGGACAAAGGACAAATCCGAAGTCCGTTCGGAGATGAATGTAAATGTTTTTGTGTAATCTGACTTATATAGGACTGCTGCTCTATGAATCACCTATGTCATCTGTAGTACAGTAAAGTACCTAGTCGTCGTTACACAACACACGCATACCTCTCGAAAAGGTCATGCACCTCCATCGTTGTCAAATAATATAATCACTCATTGGTCGGATCAGCCCTAAATAAATGAGAGGATGTAAGACATTGAATGTTTTAAGTATTCTATATGTTCGGCTCTCTAGAATATATAGCGTATGAAAAGTATTTTTTTATAATTAAAAGATTCAGTCTGTAAAAGTTTTTACAATAATAAGGTATACATTTACAAGTTGAGTATTAATATATTTACATAACATGAAAAAAATGTAACCCAGCTTTTTATTAATGATGAATTTAATTTAAGTTTGAGAATGATATATTTATACGCATATTATTTTTTTCAGGACTTAAGATCTCTAAGCCCTCTATACAGTCTTTTTGAAAATCTTCAATCTTCTTGAAAATCACTGTACCTACATGGTGTTAAAATTAATTCTGAAAATAAAAAAAGTATAGGGATGGCATTTCTCTTTACCCGAGTTGCCCTCGCCCAACACTGAATACAAAATACATTATATTATTTAATAGACGGCGACGATTATATTATAGTGGTTTTCGATTGAAATAATAATGTAAACGATCACAACAACTCAATGTTATACAATTTTACTAAAAGTACAAATATTTCCTTCGGTGGCATGATTCGGTAAAAATTACGGACGTGGAACAAACTTCCGACCACGACGTTGGTGACGAACCTGACTGGCAGGTGCGATATTTTTCTCACTTATTTAATACTTACAAAATAATAAATAAATAAAAATAAAAATAAATAAACCTAGGTACTATTATAATATTATTGTTGTGATCCGGAGTATATCGAAATAATATCATTGTCACGTGTATATATTACGTTTTACGTATAATACACATTATATTTTAAACATATAAAACGTGCATGTTTAGTTATGCCCCCGTGCGTGATTTCACGTGTTTGTAAGAACTGAGAGTACACTATATCAGGAAAAGCTCGTGGACGAACCAACATCGCAGCATGTTGTAGGCTTGTGTGCATGTGTGTACGGAAAGAAAAACGCACACGCAGGTTATCATGTGTAGACCGGATCGCCTTGACCTTGGCAATAGACGTACACACTGTCGCGTCATTCGCTAACATGTGTTTGAGTGCGTTTGTATGTGTACACGGTACTTAAACGGCTATACATTTGCAACAATTGTATGGTAAAATTTAAACACGCAAGAGGGTGCAGCTTATTACCGGAGGAAATGGCTACGATCGGTGCAGTTCACCCCAAGCAATTCACACGACGGTTGCGCGATGTTACACAAACATAATAATAAAAATAATAATGCAATTTTGAAATTTAAATTAAGTGGTGGGGTATATAGAAAAAAGAGGTTTCTTTTAAGAACATCTCACTAGGTCCATATGCTTTATCTACAGAATTAATGTACTTATAGATATATCTATAATTGTACATATACGTGGTAATAGTATACCATAATTTAGTATCTCTGTTGTATGTTGCTGCAGCGAAGGGAAAAAATCATCAGTAATAAAATAAACAAAGCAATCAACGAAATCGTTTCAAAATCACACCGTGAACACACCATAATACAACGTACGATAATAATCCTGAGCTGCAGTGTAATTAGACTGCCACCAATTAGGTAGGTAGACAAATACAACAGTGTAAAAGTTATAATGAAACGCAACAACAGTGTTTTGCAATATTGCTGTGAATTGGGTGAAAATCTAGAAAATGTAAAAATCTGATTACTTGTCACAGAAAATAATATTTTGTTGTTTTTGTCATCGGTTTTCACGGTCATCAAGAAAAAATCCGCTGTTTCTCCAACCGGTTATTCCACCTTGCATGCATCGCGCGTATCATTATGTAATTCTCTGGAATTGATTTTGATTTAATAAAACGTGAAAAGAGAGATTGAACAAAAAATCGGGGAGGGGAGACTGATATTATCAATAAACATTTCCGCATTTAGCTTTTAGATAGATACTTATACTTTCAGACGGTGTGCATATCATCATAACTCATAATAAGTGATACTTGAATGGTTTTTACAACTTTTAGTACCTGCCAAGCAACAACCTATCTATTACAATTATCTTATACGTGTACAATATTAAATGATTTACATACTGGTAGATCATATAATTTCATGTTGTATTGCCACAAATTTATCTTTTTTTTTCTATACTAACTGGTATAGTGTAAGTACTTACAAAGTGCCCATGATTCTACTCGCAAAACATGTAGGTTTAGAAAAACCAGAAAATGAGATCTTTTTACGATCAGGCATTTTAATCTCGGAGAAAGTGTTTGATTGAGTATCTCTTTGTTTATCTCATTGTAATAGCATAAATAACAAAATATCACAATATCCGTAAAATAAAATGATCAGTAACGCGGTCGTTACTCGTCCGTCGTTTGAACTATACGTTTGTACATCTTTGTTGCTTGTTTCATGTATTTTATTTATTATTAAATATTTGAAATTAAATTCATAAAAATAACAAGTTTTTATCAGTGAACAGTTTCTTATTTGTTACCTTAGATAAATTCAATAATGTTATGTACTTATGTATATTATGATATAATCTATATTTTAACCTATCCCAAATGAACAAATTATAATTTACTTCCTTTTTAACGAAGGTCATTGATATTAGTAAGAACGTTCTCGAACAAACACTCGTTTCACTTACGGCGATTTCTCTAAAATAATAGTTCAACCTTGACAAGATTAAACATATTTGTAATATTTCAGTTGTTGTTGTAAGGACTAGGAGCATTTTAAGCATAGGTCTTAGGCCTAAGCCCTAAGGAAAAATGTTCAAGGTTTGACATTTTATAATATTCCAAAGGGCAATTATGTGAAATAAAAAAGATAAAACTTACAATACCTAAATAGTGTTTTAGACTTTTAGAATAGCATTTTTTAATAATATTGCTATAAAAATTAATTATTAAAATATAGGCAATAGCAAATTTAGTACCATCGTATCTGATAAAAAAAAACAATACTTAGATAAGTATTAAGTGCTTTTAGTATTTGGTTATTTTTTAAAAAAATATTGTTTTTAATTTAAAACGAAAATTAAAATAAACAATAATTACCTTTATATAAAAACTAATTTATATATCAGTGAAATGGGCATTTTTTAAATGCATATTCAATTTAACAAAATAAATTGTATTAATAAATTGTTTGATATTTTAATTTTTAATCTCTTATTTTATCTTTAAAATAAAATAGTATATTATTATAATTATGTTATATACTTATATCTATTCTATTTATTATGCATGTAGCAAAATAAAGTACTTACAATACTTCAATAATAATCTTAACAATATTATATTATTACATCAATTACTAAAAAGCGTTTCAAATTTCGAAAAATAATTGTATTATCAATCAAGAGCATTATTTAAATTGAAAAATTGAAACTAATTACGGAAACATGAACGACGAACGGTGACTGGTGTATTCGGTAATAGTGTAGATTAGAGATGACTTAGTATTTCTAATTTCAATATTATTTTTGTTATTATTAGTTAGGTACTTACTTCCCTATAGCCTACCGGAACACGAAAAAACGTAAAACGTTTTCTAGTCGATTAGCGAAAAAAAATAACAAATAAATATAATATTTTACTAGTTTCGATAATATTAGTAATGGCTACAGGCTACATCAACTACAGTGTTGGCGTGCAATAGTTGTACATTGTACAGTGTAGGGAAGGAGGGAAAGTAGGCGGCGCGAAATTGGCCAAAAACATTATCAAACACTGTGCGATCCGCTTCCCGGTCCGCATGTGGCCCGCGCGAACGCGGAAATCGGATCGCGCGCGCGGGTTTTTTAACGCGCAAGGTCAAAAATAATTACTGCCAAGGTTTTTTTTTGGAACGGATCGACGACGGTAGTGCTCTATGTTTTTGTTTTACATTACTTATTATTGTTATTTTCATTAAGTGTCTAATGAGTTCACTATATTATGTATTAGGTATTAAAAATATTTAATCGATACCGCGACACGACGGGTGAACGAAGACGATCTGATAGCTGATTGTTATTTATTATTATTATTACTAGTAGTATTAGTTTTTAAATTATGTTTTTCTAAGGTTTTTTTTCATAAATTCTATACGTACTACCGGCTATTGCGACCTGAATAGAGAAGACAATGACGTAATTTGTTGTTAGGGCACACAATATTATAAAGTAAAACTGAAAAAATCATGATGATCGTTTTGTCTATAGTTACAATATAACTATTATATATGTATGCGTATGTAGTAGTATGTGTACGTGTGGTTATTCGGATTATAGTATTTACATTTTGTTTGTTTGAAACCAGGAAGTCTAAAATATGTTCGTTCGCGTGTCGTACATAAAAACTTCACAAATATCGTATTATCGTGTATCGATTGATTTACTTACGCAGTTCAAAAAAACTAATTTACCGTGGCATAATATATTAATATGCGTTATATGATGACAGTAAATATAATATATTCATTTTTTGATAGAGTTTTAGATTCAAAGTCGTAGTTCTTTACTCTTTAGTCTACAATAGTTTTAAGTAATATTATTAACGACAATAAAATAGTAGATAATATTATAGTAGGTTTGTTATAACATTAATTATTGATTTCGGTTGAAATTTGATAATTTTTTTATTTAATTTCAATAGTAAGTTATGGAACAATGAACACTTGATAGAATTTGGTTATCTACATCCCCTTTAAAATAATATGTAAGGTTACTATATAAAACTCGTGCGAGCCTAAATCAATTTCCGAGGTTTTTCGTTGACTTAAAATTAAAATAGTCTAGGTCATTATTCAACAAAATTAATTCATCGTTATATAATATATTTTCAATTATACCTATATAGTTTCAGTGTAAAAATTAATTTAAAATCATCAAAATTTTGAAATAGAAATTGTACATGTAAATAATTTTTAATTGTTTTCGTTAGTTGTAATTGTAAATTAAAAAATTAAAAAGTAGATGTAAGTATTGGATTAAATTTGAAAAATTATTTTTCACATTTGTAGTTTATGATGTTATGTGTTTATACTGTTGAAGTTAGATTACCTATTTAAGTGCCACGTTTATCATATAGTAAAAAAAACTTACCTAGTAAAAATGAAATATAAAAATATGTAATATGTAAGTACATTGATCTATGTCATCGTAAATTCGTAACGATTATATATGGTCCTATATTTAATAATATAGGTATAACTACAAAATACAAAGTAATTATCATTGAATGGGTTTTTAATAATGTATAATACACAGTATGTATGTGTGTGATAGTTGAAGTCTTAATAAAATTATGCTGACATCTTTAGTTGTGAGTGAATTTAATGAAAAATTTTTAAATAGATGATAGTGAATATGAAAAGAGTATGACTATAATGAAACACAACGGTTAGAAACTTGGAATTTAAAAATTCTTACAATTTGTGTATATGAAATTAATTGAAAAAAAAAATACATAACAAAATATAACTATAATATTAAAGAAACCTTAAATTAAAAATTAGGAATTTATTTATAAAGGTTATAGATTAAGCATTTTCCCATTTAAATTAAGTAATTTAAAATTATACACATGTAAAACTAAAAATCTTGCCATCTAAATAACAGAATGTATAGGTACCACTTATAAATAAGTAATAATAATATATTTTTGGACCTTCTTATGAGTAAATGGAATACTTATTTTCGTAATTACTATAATTTGTATAAATTATAAACATCTGATGCTCTAAAAGTATATTATGTATTTTGATGAATTATTCAATTCATTAATTGTTAAAAATGAGATGTTTAAAATTTTTAAAAAAAACTCAAAGATTGAATTATTATATATCATATTTTAAAATAATTCATCATCAAGTATATTATCGTTATATGTTTCGGATTTTGTAAAGGATCGTCGTCACTAGATGGTAGCTAAACAACACAAATAAATTCTATTCTTTATAATTCAGAACTCTGAAATCAAAAAGTAATATTAATACTAGTAACTTCAGTTGTATTTATACGTTAAAAAGTATAATTTATTATATTTCCGCATCTGATGATATAAAATTAAAATACCTTTGTACAACTATAATAAAAAACAACTGATGGTTAGGTAAGGAAAAACGTATCCATTGTTCAAAGGTGTTAACTATAATTTACAATTTTGCAAGACATAAAACGATAAATGTAACTATATGAGCAGTATGTGCGTAATGAAACAAAAGAGTTTTAATGCAGATAGAATTACATGAAGGATCAACTGCAAATATTTAGTATAAAGTTCGTATCTGTTTTCATTAGGGTTAAGTGGTATTGTTGTACGTTTAGGAAGTTCAAGGTATCTTCATCATGGTACCTTTATCTATTCAAACAATATAATACTATATACTATGTGAACATATTGACTTATAGGTACATATTATCTGTAAACAGTTCTACTCGTAATGTTTTATTTAAGATACGTAGATTTTGACGAATTAGAAAAATAATTAAGTCGTCAATACACAGTGACAATGATAATACTTCCTAGCTTAATGCTGTTTAATCAGCATAACTACGTTTTAAGAATATTATTTAATTAGGTAATAAATATTACAAAACAATATAGTATTTAATTTCTACGAGTATATAGTGATACAAATAGTAAACAAGATAAAAAAAATACAAAACTATATAGTTATTTACTTCCACTTTATTATCTGTCAAGTGCTAAAACTTTTAAATACATACAATTATAAGTAGTACACATTTAATTATTTAAGTATAAAATTATAAAAAATAGTTTTAATAATATTTAATATTATTTTTGTCTTTTGATATTATTAAAAATATAATATAACTATTTTACCATAGGTATGATTGAGATACTTATAAATTTTAACTATTTTAACAATAGTTTAATATATTTAATATTATATTTGATACAAAATGGTAATTTATTATTTGTTTATTTAAATAACGAAAGAATAAAAATGAAAAGTAATGTTAACAAATTACACCAATCATATGATCCTTAAATATAAATTTAATCATTCCATAGGTATTTTTTTAAATGTGTATATTCAAAATATATTATAACTTAAATTATTTAGTGCATTTTTATATCATACATGTATATTGTATATTGTATATTTTATTTATAATTTACCTTCATAACACAATAAAATGAAGTCATTTCTTACAGTTGTTTAACAACAAATAAAATAATTAAAGGTATTTGTGAACAACTACTATAATATGTAGCATAACGTATAGAAATCAATTAGGTACTCGACTTTTATGTTTTACTTAATGCTTAATTTATTTATACTTATTTTAGTGATACCCATATAAAGACAATTTAAAATGTTTTAAGTTTACTAAATATTTTCACGTGAATTTTAAGAAAGTTATGCTGTAATTTATATATCAAGCACTATATTGTAAAATTAATTCCTCTGGTGGTAGGTTTAGCTTCTTCTCTAGTCTCTACACCATTATAATTTATCTTTCTTTTTCAGGAACTTACGACAAGGTTAATGGACTGTATTCATTCATAATTATTATCTGTATTCTATGTCAGCACGTTTTGAAATGTTTATTTGTAATTTGTTTATGTTTGGTTTTTTGTGGCGCCTCCAATTTGGACGCCGCCGTGACGTGAAATTGATTTTAATAGATTTTTTTGGCGTGATAAATATAATATAACATATTCAGGAATTGGGTAAACTATAGGATGTTTTATTTGGTTTATTCAGAATTTTGGATGTTTTAAAATAAAAAACATTCTGGTTATTAAGTTTAAAGTATTATAATGTTATTAAGGATGTCACGGGTTCATATTAATTTAAGTGCAAGGCTATGATTCTATCATTGATAATAAATAGTTTTTATTATGTATAGTCTAATACATCGATGATAATACAGAAGTAAGATAAGTACTTTACGAAATTTAAAAATCCCCGTGCAACCAATATTTTTGTGATTTTGTATATTGTTGTAAATTATAATGGAATTTCATGTAAAATGTATATAAATATTTTAATTAGATTTATAATTTTAAAATTGAACACATTATATTAATAAAAATATAAATAAACTTAATAATTATAATTATAAATATATGAAGTAAAATAAAAAAACTTATATTTTATTCTAAGTATTAAATATTTTGACAAACCCTTGGTATTTTAACTAAAATTATTGTTGTAATCCTTGAAAGGTTATTGTTTAAAATAAAAATACTTTCAAGGTATATAATTTGGTATATCGATCATTGACAACAGTATGGATTTATACCTATATGCAAAATACAAGTAGATATACTCTAAAGATATAATACAAGTATTATATTTATATATTTTGTATGATATTAATATTTCCTGATCTCATATATTTATCGAAATTTAAATTAATTACACACACACGGATAAAAAAAAAGTTACTGTGACTGTTTTTAATTAGAAGTACACCAATACATTTAAGAACATTTAAATCAATAATAGATAATATGATGAGCTGCGATAAACATCTAAACAGTAAGCATTTTTAGCGATTAATCACAGTAATAAATTAAATTCAAAATATAGACATTGAGAAGCGAATATACATGTTTAGTATTATCTATTTACAATTTAATATCTAAAACAGTAAGACTGTAAAGTCTATATGCCCTAAGATTTAAAAATGTAAATATATAATTGCATAAACAAGATTTTTAAGATTGAGTGCATTTACTGTTTCTTATTCTCGGTTAAAATCGTTGACATATTTTTATACGATATATATATTATCGTATATATTTTATAACTTGAAGCTTTTTATGATTACTCAAATTGATTTTTTTTAAATGGTAGTTAAATAAATAATAACTCTACAACAGTGATGTTAGCCATAGAACATCGATCTAAACCGAAATATTGTCATACAACATTGATTAGAGACCACGATACACCTAAACTATATAAACAATATTGTGTCATACATTTTCAATTATGTGATGAATTTTAAATACAAATGAAATGTAAATAAGGAACATGATAGCCACAATAATATTTTGACTATTTGGTAACGACACACGTAAAGGGATATCATATAATGTGTGATATGTATTATGTATATTGTATATTTGTATATATACTTAAGTATTTTGTAACCCTTCGGAAAATATGCATAAGCCTTAAAGCGAATTATATAGAGGAAAACCATTATACTATTATAGGTGCACACACGCTCGCACACACACATTCACATGTATATACAAACTCAAACTGAGACCCTATAATAAGACCAATATGATAGTTTGGCTCATGTCCCGACTGGAACGCGTCCAAACACGTTTTTATTCGGCCGTCATATAAAAACACTACTTACATAAGAAAATCTAAGCACATACACATTCAGTCCGTAGTCAGAACGCTGAATGTTATTGTATAAATAATATATATATATATATATATTATGCATACTATTTATCCGTTTTTTAGTGTCGTTGACGATTATGTGTATACGAATGAAAATAATATTTTAATATGCGATATTTATTTTTATATCGAAACACTACCACACGTTGGTTAACCTGAAACACCAGTCTATTTAACAGATAGACATTAGCGACCAGTGATCAGCGATGGCGATCGCCACAGTCGGACCGTACTGTAGTAGTAAAAATAAAACGAAGATCTATAAAACAACGGACATCCTTGAACGTCATCGTCGTACCGTCGTTGACAAAGGGCCGTTTGAGGTCGCGAACTCGTTCGCAAATCCTTTCTTTTTGTTTAATTATAAAGATCACGGCGACCGAAAATAGAAACGACACCCACCGACGCCGTTTAAAATTGTTTAAAATTAATAGGTTTTATATGCGACGAAAATAATTACACAATACATAATTATACTACGACACTCATAATAATATTATGTATACACTTAGATGTGCGTGTTTGTGTGTATTTTTTAAATATTATAAAATTCATTATATGTATATATAAATGTACGTATATATATATTATTTTCTCCGTCTCCGGTGCCAATCTCTGAAAGAAAGTCTACACGTAAAATGTCTCTCTAGCTCATCACCATGACTGATAGGTAAAAAAGAGTAAATAAATAAAAAACAAGCAAACGTCAAAACCACTCCCTTCACTCCTACGAACGCCATCCGTTTGTGGACCGTTAACGGTCCTCATTATTTTCGTCAACGATTTTGTTTTGAAAATATTTAGGTGTAATATTCTTTACTTTAATCCAGTGATGATACTACAGATTTGAGGAAACTAGCACGTTGTCAAAGTTAAATTCGCCGCCGCCGTTTATCAACCAGCCCTGAACTTAGCAAACGCTCGCGCACTCGTTGACCTTGTTGGCTCTCTCGAATACTGTTTCCGGGCGTTAGCAATGGTGATGGCCGTCATTTTTATCTTTTTTTTTTTAATTTATTTATTTATAGAGCTGTACGATTTTCAAATTACACTATGGTATGTATAGGTACTAGGTAGTATATGTATAGTACTATGTATTATAATATTACACGTGTTAGATAGAACACGTGTATTTAGATTGTAGTGGTTATCTAGATAGTATTTATATTTATACCTGAGCCTAATTTATACAGTAATGTATACCTTGAACGCTGTAATAAAATATTAAAATTTAAAATCACTGTAATAAGAATATGTTTCGAAATTTGAAGTGATTTTGGTAAATGTGAAGAGAGAATGGTTGTATACTAGGTATTTAATTTTAGTTATAGAAAAATTATTTTTAATTCCATATTATAATTGTTATTTTAAATGTCTGATTAAGTGGTGGTGCATTGGTGATAAGTACTATAGACTGCGGGAATTATTCAATTCGCCAACATTAGTTTTTATTTAATAAATAAAAATTATTTTAAATCATGATATGCTACTTTTCAAATATAATATGTCAAATTTCAAAAAAGTAGATAGCATCGTTAAAAAAATATAAATATAAATAGGGGTAAGGAGTAAGGACTATCAGGATCTTAACCTTCTTAGCAATTTCAATACACCTGAAAATGGAACAGTATGCGTACATATGAGAACCGTGTATATATAATAATCAAGGTGTGGGTGGTGGATCACAAAATCCCTACGTATTACCTCGAAATTAAAATATACAATTAACTAAATATAATAAAATTTGAAAACGATATTTTTAGTATAGTAAAATCTTATGTTTGTAGCTAGTAATTTTACGTATACTTTTATGCAATGCTCTCGCTCATGAATACAATTACAATTTAATATATTAATAGGTAATATACGTTGTTATTAAATATGCTTAAGTATAGCTAGTATATAATTTATTGATTACATTATTTTTTGTTGGATTTAACCTTTTTGATATTTCGTTTCAACTCATAATTCTCCAACCGTTACAGTAAATAAGCAAATTAGACAAACAAAAAAAAAAGATAGAGTGGTTGTGTTGTATTATAAGAAATCGAGAGTAAACGTGTTTCATGAATCCGGAAATAAATTTATTTTTTATACACAGACATTCACTTTTCATGCGGGCAAAATGTTTCATAACAATGTGTATACATATATACTTGGCGCCTCACGTTTGATTTCAACTGGACAATGTAATCTTACACTCTCCGGAGGACATATACATAATATAATTATTGTATTAGTTACACACGGTAACCACCATTCCGATTTTGATCAAAAAATCAGAGTTTTATCGATTTGAAATTAATTATACTGTGGCCTTAAATTATCTACGCATTTCTCCAGAACTACAGAAATTTGTATTGCAGTATGAGACATTTATTTTCTATTATTTATTAATATATTCACTATTTTACATGACTTATAAAAAAAAAAACTTCTAAAGCCGAAAGAAATTTATATGTAATATATGAACTTGTTAAACTAGATTTTAGTACTAGTTTTTGGAATTTGATAGTTTATTGTATGCTTTACCATTGTATCAATAACATTGCACACTATTGAGTAATATACTATTATAATACACACTTTAAATCGGACGACAACGGTAGCTGGTTGCCGCTGTTACCATAATTGCGTAAACTTGTTCGGAAAATTACGAAACAATTTATAATGTTTGTATACGTGCGAGAGAGAGAGAAACTTATGAAAGATCCAAATTTGTGTTATCTTGTGTCAGGTTATTTAAAAAAAAATAAGTATATGCTAATTACTTCCTGTGTCCCTACTGCATGCGTATTTATAGTTTTACTTTCTATCAATTGGTTTTATTTTTTTTATTGAAATAATTACTTTTAAAATACTTACTTTTATTTTTAGCACAAAATTGTATAGCGTTTCACTTGTTCGTATTTTCTTGAATCGAGTTTGTGGATCAAAGACTTAACACCATGTGAAAGTTCGCTAGAATATAAGGAGAGCCAATGCAAGTCGTCAGCAACGGTCACATAATGAATAGTGTCAGATTCGTCTACACTGCACAATCTACAATACCATCATGAAAACAAATTGTCTTAATCTTTATTTGACACCACATATTTTCACAACTATCCTTACATGTTTTGTGTTTAAAATATACACCTATAATAAAATAGATACAATATGTTTAGATCATGATTATCTACTCATGAGTAGATAACCGTGGTTTAAAATTTTAGAAAACATGTAAAAACATTTCATACATATTACTTTAGAAAAATGTTTATACTTATTTAAGGCAGATTAAGCTTTTTATAATTGCACTTAATTATTTAGATTACAATTATTATATTTATTTATTCACACAATACGTAAAATGTACCTATATGTTGCGTTATTTTCTACGCAACCTACTATGAATACATAATTATTATTTATTCGTTATTTATAATGTTCTATAGACTATAATTCTGTTTGTTTATTTAATAACATACACTCAATCATAAAATTAATGTAGTAGCTATGTTATTATAAATATAAAGCAAGTTCATCTTCGAGATTCCCTTTTCAGGAAAGATATTACGACTTACTGATCATTGTTGACTACAAAAAACATGATTTATCTAAACATTTTTATGAAATGCAAGGATTATTTTCTTAACCTTCATAATAAAAAATTATTATACTACACAATTACATTTTAGAACGATCTATTCAGTTTATTCATTGTTGTATAAAACATTAAAATATGATTTACAATAATTACAAATAAACATAAAATATATACACATATTGATTATTAACCTAATAATACTATAATATATTAAATAAATGTACATTGCGATATTGTATTGAAACTGTAATAAATAAGTTTATATGCAAATGGTAAATAAATTAATAAAATATAAAATTATATCACATTTATTGCCTGCCTGGCTAGTGCCACTGTGACATAAACGTGGCATAGGCCCTGAGCTTTTTTCCCTACGGCTAATGATGGCTACACGATAAATGATAATAAGCATACCAACAATGAATTATCGCATATAGCTCAACTCATTGCCTCAAGATGTCTAGTAAATTATAAATACACAAGTGAGTACCTACTTAGTGATTATAACAAAAATTGTGATGATGTATTTATAAATTATTTTAAGAAAAACTTAAGTAAGAGAACCCCGTAATTGTATATAATTAATATAATTATTTATTTACTTCTTTAAACGGTGATAAGAAACAAAAAAAACCTTTAATAAAATTAATACATTCATTATTCATTCCGTATCTAAAATAGAGGTTTCAGAAAAAGAGAATAACATTTGACTATTTGATGTATTTTGTTAATCAATTAACTTATATGGTATGTATATTAATATTGTTTCTAACTAAAACTGTAATATGACTATCAGTCTCAATAGTCTCATAACGTTTTATGTATTTATTTTTTTAGAGGTATCAATTCAAAAACTCAGACATAATATTATAACGATTAATAAATCTATCGTAATTTGTATGTTTTTATGTTTGTAACATAACAAGTATTAACATGCATCATATTATTATTGTGTATAATTTCCCCTTTTATTCGGTTCAATTAAAACAATACTAAATAATAGTCTCAGAGAATGAGAAACAAAAAAAAAATAATAATATAAACAGAGAAAATAAAATAATTCAGTTAATTTTACGCAGTTTTGTCCACCGCTCGTGTATAATTGCCACGCATTAGGAAAGAGTGAAATTCAACGTATAATCTTGTGCAACGGACAATGGGTTCGCCCGCGCAACCGTAATGTTATTTCACACACACAATAATAATACAGCATATTAATATACAGTATATAGGCATACAGCAAACGTTTTCTAATCCATTGTGCTGTTATTCATCTTGTATAGCGTAGTTATACTTAAGATGAAAAAACCACATTTAATAAAATCAACTATTTATAATTAATAATTATTGAAGCCAGTTAGCCACCAAATGGCTTATGTGTGTGTTTTTGATATATAAACCCGCAAATAAGATGATAAGATAATATTTTGTTTTGCTTAGACATATTATGAGCTCGAACTTCGACCAAGGTCGTTTATATAATGTGGGAGAAGTGAAATTTCTATAACACAGAACACTTAAGTTTAAGAACGAATTTATTAACTTAGAAATAAATATTTTAAAAGCATATTAGTACAATTTATTGATCAATAATAATTATATTTCAATAATATTCATCATAAATCTTCGGATAATCATGTATCTATTATATGACTTAGATTTTATAAGTATAAAAGATGGCCAATCAATGTCCATCAGTTTTTACTTAATAAGTAAACTAGATTATATCATCTACTGAAAATCATATCTTCGATTATACAAATTATAAAAATGTATTTCTATTTTTCCTAGAATAATCAATTATTTTTCAACTTAATTACAATTTGACTACTCTTGGATACATTAAATTAATAATATAATAATATTAGGTATACAATATACACAATGAGTAATAAGTAATAAACTAATAATAAAAAATCTTATACATTCGGGGTTATATTTTAAAATTTTATTTTAAATATAATATAATATATATTAATATAACTTTACAGATATATTGTTAAAGACGCTATGTTAAGTAAAGAAATATGTCAAAATTATTTGTATAAACTATTAAGAACTCAAGGTTAATGAATTAGAAACAATTTATTATAATATTTTAATGAAAATTATACTTTTTAAAAATATATATTTGTTAATAACTGCTAATGTTAAACCAATTTGATGCAATATCGTAAATATACTTTAATATTAACGATTATTTTCAAATTAGAAATAATTAATTACTATGAAATACTAATAGTTGTAATTTCACTGTTTTTAATATGGTTTATTTACAGTAAATCAAAAATTCAAATCAGAAATAATATCTCTATACATATTATGTACTTATGTTAATAAGCTTTAAATTATAACACACATTATAAGTGTTTTTAATCGCAGTCCGTAGAGTATATTGTATTATTATTCAATATTTTTTGAAAATATAAAAAATCGTTGTAAATACTCTAATTATTTATTTATAGGCCGAACATTTAAATCATAACAAATTAAACCATATAAGTAGGTATTAAATTATTTAGAAACTCGATAACTTGAAGAAGCCTTTAACCCTATGGTATAATTTTTTTAAGTCTTTTAAAACACTCTATAATAAAATTGTAATTTATAGTAAGTTCCTATAAAGCTATAAATCAATTAGAATTTGTACGTTATCTAAATTTATGTGAAACTAAGCCAATGCAGAGAAGATATTCGACATATCGACTGTCGCAACCCAGCACTCGCAGTGATAATAGGTGTGTCTCAGCACTCTAACAATGGCCAAACCTACAAATTTATATTTTCAAATTTTTACAACTTTTTTCGTGTAGTGAAAAAAACATCAACATGCGTGTGTGCTTGTAATTTTACTAGTAAACAAAATATATAATTTAAGCGATCAGTAAGAAAGTTTATCGGTCGGATGAACCTTATTATACGATATTAGTTATCCAGAAAAAATGTCCTGTTCCTTATGGATAAGTTTTCCATAGCTGGGGGCTAGAACACTATGTATGAGGTTTTTGTCAATAGTTAGACACGTTCGATGTTGTATCTATAATAATTATTATATTTAAAATAATACTTTACTGTTTTTGAGGATGGCTGTTAATAGTGTATTGCTGAGTTCGCTCGTGTTGATGGTTAGTGTCGAACTGCTTGCCGTGTGGCATTTTAATATAAATTATTAAGTAATAATTCATCTGACATGTAAAAAGAGTTGAGTGTGTATATTTTGTATTACTCAATCATATAGTGTGTTCATTGTATATTAGATGTATATACATATACAATGTGTAACGAATGTTACACTTGTATCCGTAGATTTCAAACCGTTTTAATGCGATCACATAAATGTACAATATTATTATGTATCTACTATTGTTGAGTTGATGATACGACCGTGAGAGAGTTTCGTGGAGTAAAAGAGTAGCCGTTATAGACTTATCATCTTAACAATAATTATAAAAATAGAATTAATGTTATATTATACAGCCGGATTACACAACACTGACGAGCATCCAATTTTCGCGAAATACACGTGTTCATGAGTTACATATATGTAGTGCTCATTGTGCGCAAAATAATACAATATCGCAAATTAGTGTTACAGAATAGTGTTGTAAACAGTTTTTTCGATTTCCGTATAAATATATTTTTATAATATATAATATATAACACATAGAAAATATAATATAATATATTGTATACTCAGTAATAATCAGTATTCACACTGGTCCATACTCTCACAGTAGGTATTTATAACACTACAGTCTACAACAGTGTATAATATAATAATTAATAATTTATAGCTATTGTAACCACGGCCGACTGACGACTGTATGTCTGTATATACTTAAATAGTGGCGATGATGTCGTTGAGGGATGCCGAAGGAACTTTAGTTCCCACTGCGGAGATCCAAATTCCAATAAGGTTTTTAAATTTAAAATGTTATTCAGAATATTCTATAATCAGTTATTGTCGTACTGTATTCGTGTTTATTCAAATATCTGTCAGACGATAACATATTAACATAATTTGCTTTGAATTTATTTATTTTGGTATGAAAAATGATTTAATAATCATTGTATCGTTACAATACAGGGAGTGGGAATATATTATGAATATGGTGTATATCACTAAGATCTAAGCATTTTACATTGGTAGTAAATTTAAATATGTCAGCCGTCAGGGCTTCCCGTACCCCGTATAATGTATATTGTAATATATAATATATTATATGTTATAGTCTACATACTGTCTATAGACACTCCAGACATTGAGACATGTAATCATCAATATTATCAGTTATCACCTTCAATAGAACCTTATATAACGCCTTGATTAGTTTTCACTGTTTAGCATGCCCAAAATATCAGGTCAAGTTGTTACTTTGAAGCCTACAAACATAAAAATACCATAATAATCGTAATTGCCAAATAATAATAATTTTATCATTACAAAAATATTAGGTATATGATACAGTTGTATTATTTATTATATTTTATGTCACGATTTAATAAATTATTTTAAATTTAGATTTTAGATAACATCTCACGGACTATCTAAGTCGTGTCATGACGTGTCTAATAAAATATACGATATCGGTAGAAATGATATTATATCAACACCCGCATAACACGGTACAACGATTTATAATGCTCAATGCTGCGCGCAACTACTGACGTAACGTAAACCGCATCACGGGGAGAAAAAAGTTTTGCAAAGGGTCAATCGCAAACATCTAACCTTTTCCACTTTCCACGAGGCGCGACCGGTGACCGATTATAATAATAACATATAATATTATTATCATATAACATAATATTATATTATTATAATAAAATAATGTTATTGTATATTGGTACGTGTCGGGCGCGGAGGTGGTGGTGGTTGACGTAACGGCGGGCGAAAGGATTCAAGGCCGATCGCGTTGGCGATGACCACCGCCGCCGCCGCCGTCGTGTCGTCATAATTGCTTTCTACTATTATACACGATATTATTATAATATTACTATTATTATATATATACTTATACATAAACATATACGTAGACGCCGACCCGCGCCCGTACCTGCCATGTGCTCTCGTGTTGCCGTGTTATTACAATGCGTTCGACGGTCGGTGAAAGCGAACGCGTTTATCCAAACGCTGTGCCGACCGTGTGTGTGTTTTTATACGCATACGTTACTCGTATCAATTTACTATTATAATTTATAGTATGATACCTATTTATACGAATGGGATTCGGATCGGTTGGCCGCCGTCTCTGTATACGTATCTTCTGTAGTGCTCTCTCCCCAGTCACCATCGCGTGCACCCACGTCATATATTATTATAATGTATAGTGCTGTACGATATTATAATAATTATTTTACATGTCCATCAAGCTACGCGCGCAATAATATTATTGTAATATACAGAAATTCAGACGACGTGTTCCGTTTTCGAGACAGTACTAGTCCACATTCAATACGCGCGAGAAGAGGGGTATGGAGCGGTCGTGGATTTTACCGAATTTTCATAATTGTATACACCTACAGTTTTCGAAAAAATTGAACGAGACAAATTTTTTAATTCTCTTTTTCTCTTGAAACGAACAGTGTTAAAAATAACGAATTCAAATGTTGTAATCGATCGATACGATGGACGCCTATTAGACGCCTAAATGATTGTATATTATGAACTTCCATAAAATATCGTTACCAATTTAACAACATCACCGTCCATTATCGTTGTTTTTAAATTTTTAATAATTTTAGCATTATTAACATTTAAATTTTCAGACATGTATACTGCGACGAGTGATAACGACGACAACAAGTCAACAACAACAACAACAACCGATGCTTACAGTTGGCGCACACTACGCCACCGCTTACTCGCGCTCTCGCTCGCGCCCACCGGTTCCACCGGCTTTCCTTTCCATTCGCAACGTGCACCCAACGCTCCTCGACGTCGTCGTAACGATCGTCGTCGCCCGTCGGTGCACTTCCTCCATAATAATATTATATATTACTTTTTAGCTATCATATTATTCTGTTTCGCCACCGTGTTACGACTCGCGCTGACCCGCACGCAGATTTCTAACCCGGTAAGCGGTATACGTGTATACCGTCCACTCAATAATTGTTATTACCTATTATATAGTCGTACGCCAACGCACACTGTCCGCTACGATAACCTCGACAGAGCTTTTCGGCGAAAGTAATGACATAACATAAATAGTAATGAAATTTAATATTATTATCATGGATGATAATATATATATAGGCAGTAGACTAGTAGAAGTAGGTACGATATAATATTATTGGGTCACGAATCTTCGGCATGCCGAACGTCATATAAAAATATATTTCTTTAATCATCGCGACATCGTTCGACATTATTTTTATTTACTATAATATTTATATTTTTAGTTATAAATCGATGACCACAAATCATTAGTTTCTAATGTTTCTACAGTTGAAAACAATTGCCACTCGTTTGAAGTTTTATATCACGTTAAATTTATGTGTGCATATAGGTACGTCTAATACGTTTTCTTCGCATGGTACATATCTATATTATATCGCAGGCCTACTTCTAGTATACGCGTATTTGGTGCAGAATTATAATATTATTTATAATTTGATAACGAATTTTGTTGTTTTCTCGTTACAACACGTATTTTCTTATTTTCGGTATGCAGTCGTGAGATTACATTAATTTATAAATTAATTTTCATCGTAATTGTCTCTACAACGCAAAGCAGTTATTATTGTGCGATACGTCGCAACTCGCAAGATATTACGCGAAGATATTAATCGTATATGTAGGTACCTAATATTTTACGCTACACGCACAATTGTTCTACACACACATTATGTGTATATAATCACTATAATAATCAATATGATGATAATAACATGATTTAATAATTTCAATCGATTACCGTGATGATTTTGTTAATTTATGTTTTTTATTTACATTTTCTATGCATTTGAGTGTTATGAGTATTTTACAGGCTGTAAATTACAGCTGCTATTATATTACGATATTAAAATTAAATACCTACCTATCGACTAATCGACTATATACTCGCTAATGAAAATTGAAACCACTGAAACGTTTGTTTTATTTATAGTATTGTTAGAACTTAAAACTTAAAATAGACGTTATAAGTCGTTTACCGAAGAGACGTATATTATTATTTATTGGGTAAAATTTGGCACTATTTGATATTTATTTAACACAACATAAATTATAATCTTTATATATATATATACACACGCAAATACGCAATTATATTAATCCGTGAGATTTTATTTTCAAACTAAAACTAAAAATTACTCTCGACAACTCCGAATTCAACAACGATATGGATTGAGAAGAAATATCTTATTTAATATAGTAAAATATTATTTATGTTTAACAATGTGTTTATAGGTAATTTAAATGTAATAACACCGGCGCGCGTGGACAAAATTTATTTATATTGCAAATGTTTGTCGTATAAAATCATAGTAAGAATTATAGTTTTGAAATACGATTTATGTTATAATGTTCATCAATATAAAAATATTGAATACTAAAATGTCTATTAGAAAAAGAAAATAGCACTTTCAGTCTCAGTTAACCCATATAATTATGTTAATATCATTATGGGTATTCCAGTTCTGTATAATATTATTATGTATCGTGTATAAGATATTGAATACCTACTGATATACAAATAACAACAATTAAATGAAAAACTAATACCTGAGATTGTGCAGTGATATTGACTCACTGTTTCATGGTTAATGGTTATGCCATTGCACATAAATGGTGAAACATAGGTACATATAGTAATTGCATATTAATATCTAGGTATACGGCTATACACAATTTATCAAGTTTAAACACCGACGGACTTTGATAAACTTCATATTTTATTTTAGTTTTAATGATATCAATTGAAACAATAAAATGTCCATTTTTATAGTTTTAATCTACATTGCACCATAAAGATTTGAGTATATTATAATATGTTATTACTTATTTTTTGCTATAAAATTATTTGGTGATTTATAAGTGTTACAATTTACAGATACCCATATTATTAATTTAAATATTAGTGTAATCGTCATATTATATACAAGTATACAAATTATCATTAACGACATATTCTCGTTAAATAGCCTAGTTAATATTGGTTCTCATTATCCTTGACGTATAACAATATATATATTATATATATCACACAGAAAATAATAATCAAAACCGTTTCACAAATCAATAGAACCTAAAAAACAGACTAGGAATAAATTATATGTGCTAGTATTTGTATGAACGAGTTTCTATTTTACATATAATGAACATATAATATAAGAAATTATTATGAAAACATTCTATACAAATATTATGTATTATTATACGATTGACATTTTACTTCTACTACCATTCACGTCTCGTTATAATCTATATTATAGGCATACAAGCATATTTAGATGTGTACTCGGCCCAGAACACACTTGTCTCTTCGGTGGTTCGGTTAGTGCTTCACGCCGCTGCAATGCCCATGAAAAACGAAACAAGATAAAAACCAACTCGGTGACGTTGTCGGTCCAACGGTATGCAACTAAACTAAATTTTATACTCATGGAATATAAAAAAAAACACAACCAAGAAAATTTTATTTTTCTTGGTGTAAGTAGTCACACTACCAATCACTAATAAAGGCTAAAGAAAAATTTAGAAATTTAGAAATGCAATAAAAAAAACTAGTTAGAAAACATTTTTCATAAATACAAAAATAAATTTATAAAATTGTCTTGATTGTTTGAATATATAGGTACAAATGTCAAACAGTAATAAAATATTAATTTAAAATTATATCAATTAATAAACTAATATACTTTCACCTATATGGCTATATAAGCCCAAAAAATTACAAAAGTTTTAATTTACACAGTTTCATTTTAGTTTGTACTATATTATTATTTTATAAAATGTATTCAACGATAAACACTATTCTCATTTCTTTGTCAAATTATTTTTAGTTGTAATAATTTCATCTATAATATTTAATTGCATTTATTAATTTTGTTTATAGCAACAATCCTGCATCACTGACTTACACTTTATTAGTTATATACTTATATGCTTGTATAAATAGTATAATAATATGTATATAGATCTGTAACATTTATTATTAATCAATATTCAATTATATCATCAACCATCGGTTACAGATAACACACGCCTTTCAACTACTTTACACCTACATGATACTTATTTACCATTGGCTAATCACGCACATAATTATTTCATTGCAATTAGCTAATTTACAACAATGGCAAATTTAACAAGGCACTATGAATAATTAATTGGATGGTTTTATATTCTTAAAAACCATAACATATTTTGTCGTTTTTATGCAATCAGACAATCAAACGTGATTTTAATGTTTTAACGTTATAACTTTATAAGGTACCGAGGTGTACAATCATTCAATAATATCAATTATCAATACATTAATACGTCTATTGTATACGTTGTATCATATTATTTATGTGTGGTTTAAGGTTTTATATACTCTATTTAAACGAATTCAATAATAATAACACGAATGAAATGCGTTGACAACAATCGTTGTCGTTTTCATGGTTAATTGCCTGGGCAATTTATTGCAACACTTTATAGTTTGTTAGTATATATATAGCTACTGCATATGTTGACAACTGTCCAAATGTATCATTATTACTTATTAGTTATTACTTACCTATTACTCATTATAATTATCACCGGCCCCCTTGAAATAAATCGTATCCTCGACACTGAGGGTTAAAAGGAAGGATGATATGCTATAATTGGTCTGACTAGAGACTAACTGTCAGGAGTCTAGCTGTCAAATTATAATTCCCGTCATTTATAAAAACAGATTAAGATATTCTTATTGGTAATAATAGCTAATAGTGTCTAAATCTAATATTATATAGGTACATACTACATATATAATAGTTATATGTGATGTGTTCATGAACATTTAAATAAATACATTTTTAGTAGATCTTATATCAATTCGAAATGTGTTTGCTAACCTCTTAATTATAATTTCACCATATTATGTATAAATTATGTTGTGAATTATCTACTTTTAAAGTATCTATTACCATGACACAGGAAACAAGTACCTGAAAGAAGTGTTGATGGCTCCAAAGTTATTTACAGTTACAAATTCTTATTAGTTATTTCTTATTACACTACCAGCGTCAACATCAACCTAAGGGAAATATTTGACTATCTACATTACATCGATTTAAAACTTATAACTTTGAAATACTAATAGGTGTAACTTTACAGGCCCTAAGTGTTCTAAATAATCAATGTTTAAAAAGGGTGCCACTTCGTTATTAATATGATTTACTTAAAAATAAAATATTATGTATATATTTTTTATTCTATACAATATAGCTATATAGCTAGTATAAGCACATATAATATTATATAATTGCACACCTGTATTTGAAGTGAATACTTTAAAATATAATTTATCATTAATCTTATTCTCTTTCTATATGTTTAGTATGGCTAGATCACTGACTCTATTTTATGGTATAGTTGACCTTATGTACGATTTAATTATCTTCATAAAAGAAAAAACCAACCATATTTTATATCATGTTGCTACTGCTTTAGCTATTGTTTTTGTGAAAACTAAAATGTACGATAATCTTCATTAACATACAAAGTATTAATTTATATTATATACATAATTTATATAGTTATTAATATTATTATACACATTAAACATATGATAAATGTATTTTTTCAGGGACTTGCAGGGATAGATACTAAATATCGAGTATTCGAGTGAGGCTAAAATGTCTATTAAAAAGCTAAGCTAGTTAGTAGTTATTACGCCAAGATAAAATTATTGATTATTATAATTTAATAATGGTAGTTTATATGAAATGGAAAAAACTTCAAAATAAAAATTCCTACAAGTCATTAAGTTTTCTTATATTTTTCATATAAAATATCAATTTTCTTTTAATTATTATTAAATGTAATAATACAATTATGACAAAAACCATTTCGTTTATTTTATTGAATTATAGTTTAAAGTATCTACCTCTATTTATATGCAAATATGTACGTGTAAGTTATGTACAATTTAAAAACACTCCTAAAAGTATTTCCTAGTTGCGACACTAACTGTAGTATTAGATGCTTATTATTTATATAAATATACGATTGAACGTAATTTTAAATTGAACGATATAGCTCATATAATTTTGATGAAGTTTTGAATTCATGAAAAGTATATTCAGTATCATAATAATATTAAGTCTTTAATATAATAAATTATTATACTTTACTTGCGAGATGATTCAATTAACGAAAATACCTACACATAATGTGTAGGCATAATGTGATGTGCGTTTACTATAATATACAAAAGTGTTTGTTATAAAATAAAAGGTGGGTTTCTAATCATTTATTCATTTGTTATCATTCGTTATGACTTATGAGTTACTTTCGATCAAAGGTTTTAAGCAATTATTTTATCATTTTATGATTACATATACTATATGCATACATAATTTAATATATTTATCTATCATGTCTAATGATATTTATAATTGATAAATTAATATAAATAATACAACGACATATAGTTTATTTATTATGAATAAGGCTCGGAAGTTATATGAGTTGTTTTATATTGTTTAATATGTTCCCAATTTATAGCAGATCAAACTATAAATTTGAACTATACCATTATAATTTCAAAATCGAATATTTAAAATATATATTTTGCATATTTATCAATTTTTGGGTAAAAGTGCATATTTCATTGATTTTCATACGCATATTAAGCAAAATATTTTCTAAAAAAATTAATTTTTTTCTTAACTTATACGTATATTAAATAATATTGAATTTAAAACTCAATATTAATATACGTAGGTATTTATTGTCGTCGTCACAGTCGAATATTAATTTGACGACAACGGTATACTACGATATGATTTTATAATCTACATCGCGCTAATATGGCGAAATAATATTTTATCGTAAACCTTTTATAGTTTATTTAGTTGATAAATTGACACGATTGACATTCTAGAATATTTTTTTAAAAAAAAATTGCAATTTAAAAAGATGTTTTTTCTAGTGTGTTGAATAGATTTTGTGTATTTAACATTTTTTCATGCATATTTAACAATTTTTTAGTACATATTTGCATACATATTATGTCCATCTTAGTTATAGCATCTATAACTCCCAAGCCCTATTCATAAATAATAAATATCCATTTACGATATACTAGTAGGTATACTTACAAGTTATAAGTATCTAAACCTATTCAAACTAATCGTTATAATATACCATTAGGGTAATGATGTATATCGGAATGATTGTCAGCCAAATTAATTGTAAAAGGAAAAGTTATTTCAACAATAATAGATAATTTATTTTATACTGTACTACTGTTGTAGAGATCCTAAGAATAAAAAATATCAGAAAAATCTTGTCTCTTTTATAAACACATCATACTATTATATGTATTAATAAATACATAAAAAAATATTCTTTGCACAATTATTACTACCATATATCGTTAAAATATAATGTTTTTAATGTTATTGAATAATGTATAATAATAATAATACACTTTACATAATTAATATTTAGAAAAATATAATAGAATACCTCTAATTGTTAAAACCTGCAAGACGTTTATAAATATAAATATACACAATGGTTAATAAGTAGATATATATGAGTAATTATTGAAAAAAAATTACTTATAACTAGCTATGGATAATATTATATAAGCTAAGGAACTGAGTTCTGGTTTAAATACTGCTATATTATTGATAGACCGTAGATATTGACGTTTTTTTATCGTGATAGGGCAGTTTTCTATAATATTTATACAATACATTATTATTTTGGCAAAAAATATCAAAATAAATAAATAATAATTTAACTATTTAAATACAAATAATATAGATTTAGACGTATGCATGTACGTATTATACACGATACTATATATTAATTATTATTTTATATGATATAAGTTTAAATCATTTGACAGTTTAACATGAATGATAATTATTATATATTATGCATTAAAAATTAAATAGAAAACATTTCGTTAGATAAAACTAGAATTTTGACTTTAAATTTTAAAAATGTTTATGAAAATAAAAAAGTTCTATTTCATTAGAACAGTAAAATATGCGTGATTAAAAATTGTAAAAATGAAAACTTTTTAACTAGCTTTATGAATTTATGATATATATATATTATACATATACCTATTTATTTTTAAAGGATAACAAAATGTTCTACTTTTGTATAACTTATACAAATTCTAAAAATTAGTTTTAAAGTTATATAACCTAATACTAATTTGTATACACTAATTGATAAATAAACGTATAGTTTTTAAAATCTATTAATTTTACTTTCTTAAAAAAATTAAAAAACGAAAGAACTTTTTATTCGGTAGGTTTTAACTAAATGAATCAATGACTTTAATTATATTCGTTTATATACTTAATAATTGTTTGTTTATTTGACTTAAATACTAAATAGTCTAAGTGTCCTAAAATAATTACTGTTGTATTTTATTACCCGAGTTATAGTTTTTTTATTTTCATTGGTACATAGACAAGTCTAATGTCATGCTCCGACAAAGATCACCTTAACTATTTCACAACTGATTTTTGTATAAAAAAAAATGATCGATACATTTTTTTTTAATAATTTTCTCCGTTTCCGCGTTATACCTATACCGACTGAGAGTGATTTTAACCTTGTATTAAATTCTGTGTAGCGAATTCTATTAAAAATACACTGTATGTTGAAACGAACTCTATAAAACGTTTACGGTTTTTACCAGTTTCGGTCAAATTAACCTGACAAAAAAAATTCATAATATTTGTTTGAATTGATTCATTATTATTGCCGTAATATTCATTTTGAAATTAGATTTCCATAACTAACAAAATAAATTACAATTTATTAAATACTGTAGACATATTTTATTTGAAACAAACATTATATTTTAAACAAAATGTTTAGTAAGTATTTAAAAATTAATTAAATATTTATGATAAATGTTATATATAACAAACTTTTTTTTAAATGAATATAAAATTATTTATTATTAAACATACAGCAGTAAGTAAGTTAGACTAATGTATACAATTTAAAAATGGCCAATGATTTGATGCCAAATAATGAAATAATAGCAGGGCCGGACTGGGCAGGGGGGATACCAGGAGTTTCCAGATGGGCCGCTTATACTCGTAGGGACTTTTTTTTAGGTTTATCGGTTAAGGCTCATCCTGTCGACAGACTTTGTATTAACCAATTTTTAATTTTTTTAATTTTTAATAATATTATTAAATGTTCAAATTCTCAAATAATATAGGTACAATCATTTTATATGAAAATATATGTTTTTTTTAGTTGTTTTTATAGGTATACCTAAGTGAGCCGACTTATTTTATTTTCCTGATAGAAATTTTTGACCCAGTCCGGCTCTGAATAATAGACTGCAGTTTTAAACCACTTATATTCACCCTCATCACAATGATTTGTTTGTGTTATTAACTATATATAGTAAGTATAATAATTACTTAATTCGCTTCCGGCCGCTGCCCACTTATACAAGGCACCACTAATAGTTTGAGAGCAATTACACCATTTGAGTTTTTTAATAGGGGTGATAACTTTTAGACGGGCCAATGTTTTTTTATTGCCAGGTGACTTTTTCATCATAATAAATCTATGTATTGTATGTATTTAATATCTTAATGAATTTGAAAAATTGGAAAATCGGAAACTGAAAATAGCTTATGTCATGCGTATGGCATACTATCAGTATGATACAAATTATATATAATTATATAATACCTGCATCTATAAATAATAAATATGCATTATAGTTTTCAAAATATATTTTAACATTTATGCATCGGCCATTGGCTGTTGGTGCGTTTGTAAATTTGATATAGCAGGCCAATAAAACGTACAAAAAATAAGAGTGCCGAATTATAGCTTGCAGATACTCTACAAATGGCGTCAATCCGCAAATTATTGTTGTATTACGTGGACAAGAAACAAAAATATTTTATAATGCTGAGTGCCGCCCTATTAGATATAATTATATAAATAAATATATATTACAATAATATTACCACCCGTTTTATTTTATACTGCTTACGTCAAACATTTAAATGAAAATAATCTCTTTGAAATCACTTGCGCAAACGACGAACAATATGATAATAACATAATAAACCATTTGGCATTTACTGATTTTAAGTTAACCTATATTTATAACTAGTTTGTCTATATGACATTTTTTATTCTACTCTTCAAAAAATGTCAAAGGCGCAATAAATGGAACTCGTAAAAAAATATATAAATCTTTGATCCTTTTCGTGTTTTAGACATTTTTTTATTGACAAAAGCACGACATAATCATATATACAATTTTAACTATGGTGAGAGGATCATTGAATCATTCCATTTAATATTTTTTGTTGACCGTCAATCAAAAACTCAAAACTTATTTATTTTGTCATTTATCATAAAATAATATAACGAACGCAAATGTGAATATTATTATAGATACGTCATCTCTGCAGAGAGATACAGTAAGGCTGACAAAGGAAAATCAATTGTGCAATTTACAATCTGTAAATGCTTTTAATACGGAAACTTGTTTGAAAATTTGACGTAAAATTATTATACAATGATTAAAATTATTACCTATATCAGAGAGGCGACATTTATAAGCAAGAAGCGGTTGACAACATGTGAAATAATTACTTAACTGGCTAAATAGGTACATATTACTCGTATAATATAACCACATAGAATCATATCCGTTTGGTTATATGACATATTGTCATAGTATAATTATTAACTATGTATATAATTAAAAAGTTAAAAAGTTAATAATATAACTTTTATCATGTATACCAATATTATATAATATGTATATACACAGGTAGGTGTATACTGTATACATATATGTATATGTATTAATATATATATTAGTAATAAATATTCATCGCCGTAAACAGTATAGACGCATTTATTAATTGTATAAACCAGATTAGGACAATAAGAAACCAGTGGAAAAAATGGCTATCACCGGTTTCTGTCAAATCAGAAAAAACATAATTTTCCTGCACCAGTTATAAATTATAAAATTTTTAAGTTTGAACGTAAAAAATGAATAATATTAAATTTTTTCAGTAACTATAATGTGTGTATAGGTATACACTATACACAATTAAATAATAATTGTATCTACACCTACAACACACGATTTTTTTCAAGTTATTATATATAAGTACATACAATAATATTATTATAAAGATATTATTTAAATTATTAAAAAAATGACCAATACAAAACACATAACAAAATAACAACATAATATTAGTCTTTCGAAAAAAAATTGTATTTCTATAAAATTGTTTTTTTTTCAGTTATCATAAATTTTTTTTTTTTATTATTTTTCACAAATAAAACACAATCTATACAAATTAATGCACAATAAGCATTTAAGATAAAAGTCTATACATAACATGAATTACTTTAATAAGAAACCACCCATTATAGTGACACTTAGCTTGGCGAATATTTAAATTGTTGAGAGATATTTTTAAATTAAATGGTCACGACACCATTTCCTTTTGAGTCTGCGTTGTGGATTTTCTGGAATTGTGAAGGTATGTAACTCTTTTATTAGTGGGTTGGGGTGATTTTCTAGTTTAGCAAAAAGCCGTTTATAGAATAATTCCGCTTCAGTTATAACAGGTTGGATACCTAAATCTTGGTGGAGGAATAAATTAGAGACATAGAAAGGAGCATTAGTAATATTTCTTAAAGTAATATTCTGGAAGACTAGAATTTAGTTTAAGTTAGATTTTTTTGCCGATCCCCAGAGTTGTAACCCATATTTCCATAGTCCATATATTATATAGGTTTTAAAAGAGTTTTATAAATTAGTAATTTATTTTATTTTTAAGCTAGTAAATTTGTTTTTGGATAAAACATTTTTAGTGATCTGGATCGAGCGTTAAGGGTCAATCTTTTAGCTTTAATATGTTGGCACCAGATTAAATTCTGGTCAAGAATTAAACCTACAATCATAAACTTAAATCTAATTATTCAAAAGTAATAAATTACCAACATTTAGTTATATATATATATAAAATAAATATATCAGGTACATTATATTATTGTGTAAAGTTATTATTGTATTTACTTATATTTATTAAGTATACAATGTTATATTTGCAGTTTTGATAATAATATATCATAGCTCGATTGATTGGTTGAAATTACTAAAAAAAAAAAAAAAATTATAATTAAATCCTTACGTAAAGGTTCCCAAACTTTAAAATTCTATAATTTATAATTGAATTATTACAGTGATTAACACAGAACTTTTATTATATTTACAGTTAATAACTTTATAAGACATTTTTAAAGTCATTCATACCAGTACATTTTAAATTGCTACTATTAATATTGATACGTGAAGAGAACGCAAGCTCGCAATAAAACAGCAGAGCTACTAAAAATATACATATGTTTTTTCATAAACTAATGGCTTTAAAAAAAAAAATACATACAAAGTATTTCAATTAAAATTTATTTTTTTTATCACTTATTATCTTTGGGTCCAGTTTTTATGATGCTTATGAATCCACTCTTATCCCAGCTAGGTCGATTGCCGAAATACGGCGCTTTGTTTGTTAATATTATTAACTTATTGTGTTTTACTTTTCAGATTTTGAATGAAGCGATAAATGTATTATTTTACATGTCAGATACGAGATACGTCACCTTTCTTTAAATCATAAAAATACTCAAATCTTCAACTTCAGATGGTTTTTGAACTTCTAGAAGAAAATTTATTCTAGAAAATTGGTACTTCCTCGGACGATTTTAAAACCTTCTATATATATAGTACAACTACTTCCCTAGTTTTTTGTTCCTTTAAGTAAATTGTCATAAAATATGAACACTATAGTGTACTGACACTAAACCTCAAATACATTTTAGTACCGGTTTATTTGTTCAATAGTAATATATGTTTCACTTTCTATTAATAATTCAATGAGAAAACAATTATCAAATAACGAATATAAAATGAAACCAATAAAAAGCGTTTTATGGACGATTTTGTTATTAAAATAAATAAAAGAGTTTACTTTTATAAGTAATAAATTTAAAATTTAAATCAAATTTTCCGTAGTTAATATAGGTGTAAGAAATATAATTTTACAAATTTATCTAACTGCGTAAAAAATCATATTAGGTAGACATGAAAAATTAAAATATTACAATATATATATATATATGTGTGCATATAGTAGAAATATAATATATATAATATAACACATAGATATATCTTTGTTTTAATTGGTGTGTAAAAAACAATTAAAAATTAAAATCCGTAATGGCGTGCAACATCAAACGTCTTATGGGTTATATAATTGTTATATAAAATAGCGTCTGCGCTTTAGAAGCGAAGATACAAAAATAAAAGGAAATATTTATTGATGAATTTATTACGGCTTAAAAAATATGAATCTAACTTAAAATTCAACTTTTCTTCATCCATTTAAATAATTTATATTAATTATTATACTAATATACTATAATAACGTTTACCTACTGATTTTATTTTGTTTTACTATAATAGGTTTAATTTACCAGACATTTTGAGTGAACAAATGCTTTATTTTTAAAGTTATTTTTTTCTAAATCTATAAGTAGGAAACGTAGGTAATTAATTCAATTCACAGACGTGATAATGCATTTGAAAGTGCCTACACTATTATAACAGTTATTTATTATTATACCAATGTCAATGTGAGTTGTAAGTTAGTGACCAATGCGCCTTTTCCATTATATAAACACATACCAAATACCTATATATATATCTATCCATATTAAATGATATATATATATATAGCTATATGTATTATATTAATTGTAAACAATATCAATAACAAGTTTTACAAGTATATAGTTTGCGATAGATATCACGAGAGTAACAAGTAATGAGCATAATATAGTGCTTTTTTACAGAAATCGCCTATTATGACCGAAAGTCTGGCGGCGAAACTGCGCTCACGGCCGAATAAACAAAATATTTGAGTTTCATAGAAAGTCGTTTTATAGTCAGTTGTGTGTTGCTTACTTGTGTATCGAAATAAAACAGATTACATTACCGACTTGTCAACAACTAAATGCGTATGACTGAGAACGTCAAAAAAACAGGCAACGTACTGGAAATAAATATGTACATTTTTTTATCGTTATAAATTTGAGAAAATCAATTTTGCTTTTGACATTTAGTCGGTTAAAAAAAGTTTCTACGTAATCTGTAGTTATTGTTCATTTATTTGAACTTAATTGCATAACCATGGGGGTTTTCAGATTCAAAACCTCCATGAGCTTTTTTTTAGTATTGAATCGATGATAAAATAAAAACATTTCTAAAAGGATATAAGTATTATTTCAAATTAGCAATAAGTAATAGCTTATATAATTATTACCAAATAAATGATTATTTATAATTACAAAATATGAAATACGTACGTAAAAAGATAGTCATAGTTGTAATAAGTACATTGATAAATTGTCGTAATTTATAATATAGTTGGAATGTAGATAAACATGAATTATAAATAACAATTAATTATTTAATTACCTACTGTATTTAGGAGTGCTATAGCAGGTATAGGGAAAACGTACAAAAAACCATTCTCATCACGAGAAGTTTCTGATTTTATGTTTATATGAATAGGCAGTTCAATGTTAATTATTATTTGATTTACATATAAGTATACATACCTATATTATAAATCAATAACGTATTTATTATTATATAAGTATATTGTGTATAAATAATATTTAACTTACAAAACATTGAATTCTACGAAAATTTTCACAGCAATCTAAAATGTTGTTTTTTATACAAAGATACCTGCAGGATAGGTACATTATATAAAACTGCTCTTTACATAATACTTTTTAATATGTTGTCAACAACATTTAACACCGATCTGAATTATTTCAACATTTTCAACTAATAACCACAACAATAAACAAATGGATGCATGATCACAACTATAATAAATTCTTTTTTTTTTTACGTAAAAAAATATCTACTTAGGATTTAACTAAAGTTTTTATGCGTTTCGTTGAGAAGGAATAAGATAAAAATGTATAAGATCATCATATAATAATAAAATGGTAAGCATTATCGTCAAAAGTATTTGGCTGTTATTTTATTCATATTTTTTTGTTTAACATTTAATTTTTTTTTTATCATATAACCAAAGAAAAGACATATTGTCTCGTTTATTGCTATAGCACGTTGACATCAATACAAATATTATCATAAGTCCCGATGACAAAACGTTTCAGGTATAAAACAAAAAGAATAAATTGAAATTCAAATCATTGGAAATTAATTCACGTTTAATAGCTTATACACGCGCACGTATACGTAACCTATTTATTAGATGACCGTTGCTATGATATTGTATTGTGTACGATAAATTCAAGAATCTTATCGGAAGTTGAACACGGAAATAAAATACAAATCGTGTCGCAACTATCGAAAGTGTCGATGTTTTTTTTGTTACTCAAGCCTGATGGTGATGTAAAAATAATGACTGTGTCCACGATTATCATGTCCGATGACATTATAACATCGTGATAAAATGTAGGTCGACACTATTAGATATGAATTGTCGATGGTCGTTTACGAGAAATCTTTACAGAATTTATTGGAAAAATGCACTTACATTTTATACATTGTATTATTTATTATACCTATATAATATTACCTATGTGGCTGTGCGGTATGTTTATATGAATATTATAAAATAGAAAATTGTCTTTATGTTCCAGATGTGGGATATTACATTGAACTTTTTCGGAATCAGCAATAAAACTGGTTTTATTAAAAGATATTCTCATAATGAAAATATTTCGTCGAGAACCCTAAAAAAAAAATATAATTTGGCGTGTATTCAATTTCGACTGCCACGTGGTTGCACGTGCGAGTGTGCGACATAATATTATTACAAAAGACCGTCTTTATTATAAGATATAAGAACATGTAATATCAAATATCTATAGTGTACATAAAAATGATAGCTAATATTAATATAGCTTATTTGTTGATTGGAGAGTAAGAAAACATTTTTTTTACAAAGGTTGTAGATTTTGATAAAAAATAATATAATTTTAAATGTATACAATATAGCATTATAAACATGTATACGCGTCATATAAATAAATGACTATTATTCGCATTTCACAAAACATCATGACGCAGTATGCCAGTATAAATAAACAAAAGACACAATAATGTATCTTTATGACAAATTCCGAAGTTGGACCATGTCTTTGATAAATAAATAGTTAAACGTGTGTGCATACTATTATCAATTTAAATTTTTTTGTTATTAATAATATTATATTTTTTGTTATCAAGAAAAAAATGAATTTTGACGATTTAATTTGATAATATTATAATCATTATATATATTATGTATGTTTGTCACAAACAGTCTGTGTAATGTATAAGATACCTTATAATACAGTTATGCCTAATATGAATAGTTAAACGTCTTATTGTCCAAACCCGTTGCCGAAACCAGAGTAAATCTTTAAGTTTCTAGTAATCTATATGAAGCTTTAAACCCACAAGAGGACAGATTTAAAGAAATCCTTACTTTCCTAAAATCTATCAACATGACGTATATAGATAACTCAATTTACCATTAATATTGTACATTCCTTTTTTTAAACATAAACATCTAACATTTTCAGTAATTTTGGTAACCCTATTATACCTTATATATAGTGAATCAAGAATAGAAAAAAAAATATTTATCAACTCAAAATGTTTATTATTTTATTAATATTAATTGTATGTTTGTACGAAAGAAAACCTAAGTAGTATTATTTGGTATTAATGTGCTATACACCATAGATACATATAAACTATTAACCAAAATATATATTTTAAGTAGGTAAATTATAAGTATTTTGCAATAGTTATGTTTCGTTTTCACATTTCACAGAAACTCACAGTAATTCAATATAATCAGACAACCAATTTTAGAGGTGAATTATAAATGTTTTATGTAATTACTAATTACAAATTAGGTAGTAAACAGGATAGTAGGTTATACACTTATACACAAACCCGGTCAGTCGATTAGTTAATATTATGAAACAATTTCATAGATTTGTTCTATTGAATGTATTATAATGTATCCAATATACGTAATTCGATTGTTCTGAATAATTTATTGCTAAAATTATTCAACTTTATTTTTATACTGTTTATCAAAACAATGAATACTACAATCAGATTATTCAAATGTGCAATTTTTTTTTATCTTTTATAGTTTCAACGAATGAACGCGGGTCATGAATATACTCAAATGTGAACCAAATCTAAATCATATAATATCATAGTAAGTTAATAATCGAATAAATATCCTAAAATAAGCATTAACAAATGACACGCAATTTTGCATTAAATATTACTTGACTTTATTAATTATTTTACAATCATTGAAATAACTAATAAGAAATATAGTTCTAGTATTGGAATTATATATGGTAGAGTAGTAGACTGAATAATATTCATAAATTTTAAATATTTGTGAAGATGATTTAAATAATTATTTATATTAATTACGAGACTAATATTGTCAATATTGGTCTACTTTCGTTGAAAATTGAAGCACTCATCTAGACCACGTATATTGGTGGAAGTACTGATCATAAACTACAAAACATTTAATGATTCAATTATTGATCATACCTTTTAATATAATTGATAGATTTAACATGTAGATTTAGATATACGTGAAAAACATTGAAAATATTATTCGTTACCTATTAATGGATGGGTCGTATATGCGGTTTGGTACTAATATTTTTGTTTACTGTTGTCTGTTAATATAAATAATAATAATTAATCGTTACCTATTTTAGATACAGAGGTCAAATACACTGTTGATCGTTTATATACCGACTTTGAATGCGTAATGAAGTCATAAAACATTTATATTTTTTTTCGACAGAATCAATCAAACGCATTTTGTAAGCAGCACACAAAACGATTATATGTGTAATAAGTTCAGAAAGAGTTTTTAGATAAGACGTTTAAAGATGCGTATTGCTCGACGAAATAGTATAAGTTATCAGTGTTCAATTAAATATAGATTACGCAACTATACTGTTAAGCATACTACGTGACGCCGTGACCACGTGAAGATCAGCAAATGTATGCCAAAATATTCACATTCGTCTAGTTCTGCAACACAACAGTGGCAGACGGCAATCCCTTCGTCGATATATATATAATTATAAACAGTGTATTTTATTATTCGAAAATATAATAATATCAAAATAGGTATTATAGGCAGGTGAGTACTGTAGTTTTACTGTACATAAAATGTCTGTTATTGAGTAAATCACCATTATAATAAATATTGTTATATTTGAATTCAATGATAACTTGTTGTAGTATGCAACAAAAAATGATTTTAAGCAAAGACTGTCGAAATTTTGGTGATCATGGTTACAAAACAATTATTTTAATAATAATATTGGATTTGCATGAAAATTTCCGTTTTTCTTTAATTTTTTGTTTGTTTTTCCAGATTATAAAAAAGTTTTAAGAACTTTTTATTCTGACCTCTTTAAAAAACAAACTAGATCTAATTTTCCATCCATAACCACCCTCAAAGTTAAAATTACAGCATTTTATCGATTTATTATTGTGTACATAGACACAAAATTGTATGAAACACATCATTGAATAAAATATTTAATTAAATACTGTAGTCATCGCTCCACTTAAAATCTAA
This sequence comes from Rhopalosiphum padi, assembly GCF_020882245.1. Taxonomy (NCBI): domain Eukaryota; kingdom Metazoa; phylum Arthropoda; class Insecta; order Hemiptera; family Aphididae; genus Rhopalosiphum; species Rhopalosiphum padi. Next base: position 55,032,682 of record NC_083598.1, read on the forward strand.
AATTATATATTATAATTTGCAGTATAATCCATAATATCCATTATATTTTTTTCACTTTATATAAGCTAACCCTTAAATGAAGGTAAAATACCTACAGTGAGTAAATGATAAACGCTATAGTAAATATTCTACTATCTATATTATTTTCTACGTTTTAAATTCTAAATAGTTCTAACCACGAATATGTTAATTTCAGTATGTCTCTATATTATATTGTCTATTAGTTTCTTTTTGTATCTAATAATAGCATTTAATATAATAATAATTAAATAGTATTCAATATGTATTCATAATAATCAATGTTATAATATTATAGCCTATAGGCATTACTACATTAGTAGGTACATTAGCTGTTATACCTTTCCATTTTTTGGTAATAACTAATAATAATAATTCGTATTTGATTACGAAAATTAGGTACATAATTAAATAATTTTCGGTCATATAATTTAGCGAATGTTATGTTTATACTTGCACAAATATTTTCATTAGCTTAAATTGTTATGAATTACTATTGTTTCTTCTGTCTGTTGACATTTTCTTCACCTAAACATATTAGAAATAATAGCATCCAACAAATTAATATATTTATTCAAACTAAGTATATAATATTATAAATGTGTATTAATGCAGTAGCGATTTTTGATGAATCGCAAGGTATTTATATGCGTTCAATATTCATATGACAGTCCTATTTATATACTAGTAACATTAAGCCTATTTTTTCTGAGTCCTGACGCTAGTAGATACAGCAATCATTTAAGTATTTTTTATAAAATAATAAATAATAAACATTTTATAAAGTATTGAGTATTGGAATAGGTAATTTATAAATTACATACATGAATTTTTTTATGGGCTTTGTCTAAATAAATCCAAAAAAAATAGTGTCCCGACAATTCCTACCTATTGGCTATTATAACCGAAAAGAAGAATGAATCCCATGGGCAGGCATGATGAGCTTGAAGTAAATGTAATTTTTATCTCACGTCAAAATTGGAATGACGCCCAAACATTTTACTGCCACTTTTGTGGCCTAGTATAGTAGAAAAATTTGATCCACCAAAAATTTTGGAGACCTTTTTTAAAACTGAAATGGTATCACCTCTGCTACTATTAACTATTTAATTATTGTTCATAGTATACATACCATATTATTATTTATTATCTACTACAAAACTATTATACACTATTATATATACTAAATCTATAATATGCATAATAATTAATATTTAATACCTTTATGGTGTATGATGTACTACAATATTTAAAACAATAATATGAAGTATTAATTAATCCTTATTCTGCTTACATTATTAATTGTATTTTCACATTTGAGTATTTGACGTAAACGATAATGATGAACAAAATAAAACAAAAAACCTGTATTCGTTTTCTTCCCCATTAATAAATTGTGTATGCCTTAATTGAATGTTAAAATTAAAATTATATACCTACCTAATCAATAGTTCTTTTTAGTTATGAACGCTATATTGAGTTCTATTATGCGACATACATATACATTATACATGATAATATAAATAATAATGTGAAAAGAAGATCCTACACGGTATATGCAGCTTGTCAATAGCGCACAATGCATATTGTGACTCGAGTCTTAATCCTGAGGGTTTTCGACTGTTACAATAGAAAATGTACTCGTTGAATAGTAAAAAATGCCTGTAGCCTGTGATATGCGTTCTACGTGGTTTATACCTCTTTCGCCAATTGCTGTAGCCTGTACGTAGTTCATATACGCGTATAATGTAACAATAATAATTATGTATGATAAATAATAATTATAATGTGATGACGATGATGATGATGATGATGACGGTGATTTGTACATATTCTACTACGAAATGAATTATATTTAAAATAACACACGTATATTTCTTAAAATACTCGCACATATTCATTTGTTCGTATACAATGTGTTCATATCGTGCCAATTATTTTTACGTCATTCCGAAAAGAGATTATAAGAGGATACTGCGATTTAAATAACAAGTACACAACTTGTATATATACGGTAAATAAGGTCGAGTGCGCTCGTAAAACTCACGTTAAGGTTCAATAACAATAATAATATGTAATATTATATCATAAATTATAATGCATTGAACGGCGATTAACGTTATTTTCTCATATATATATATATATAAGAACATGCAATGGTTGTAATTTGTAAGCAATTAAATTTTATCGTCTAGCAAATAAAACAATATTATAACATCGACGACGACATGCTTTTTCTTATGAAAAATTAGCCGGAATTCAACTACGGCAGCGCTGAAAACAAAACACAATGCAACGGCCGAAATACAGTGTTGGGCAGGCCGTCGTAAATTTAGGTTTTTTCTTGGGTTAGGGTCACCCTGAATTAAATATTTTGATCAATATTTCAATTTGTTTGGTAATGATTGTATTTTATTCATTTTTTTGGATCCTTTCCACTGAAAACATTTTCTATTTGCATCATATTATAGTACATTTTAAGTGCGTCGGCGTAAACAATACAAAATATACAATTTTATGCGTGCAATTTGTTGAGCTTGAAATTGAAATTTGCTTTGTTGTCGAGTCGAAAACACTTATATAATATGCAATTAATATCACGCACACAAACACACACACACCTATTGCAATTCGACGTTCATCATTGTTGTGCCGTTGTGGGTGTATTCCACCAGCGACCAGCCCGCAGTGATCCATATTGCACGTGGGTTATACGGACAAAACCAAAAGTAACAGGTTTCGTATCGTATTTACATGGGTAATATTATTTTTACTGATTATAATATATTGTATAATTTATAATACTATACTATGCGTGAAACCCGAATTAAAAAACTTGCATCATAATTATTTTAGTAATCGAGTCTGCAACGGCAGTAGCGCGTAGCTCTTCTTATTAGGTGTGAAGTACGAATCCCCCCCCCACTCGGCCTAATCCACAATATACAATCGCTCGTATAGAACCGGCCGAATATCGCAATCGGGGCCCGACCGATTGGCAGGCAATTCATACGTTTTTTTTACGTTTTGCATAATACATTATTTGTCAAACCGATCAGTTTTCGGATTATTGTATAGGTTTTAAGTAGAAATACCTATACGTTGTTTCGCGTTCAACGACCGAAAAACCTTGTCGCGCATGCTTCGAACACAAGTTTTTTGTGTGTTTGCGGGGGGAGGGGAGGACCGTTCTCGTTTCTAGTGTTCGAGTATATGAATTTTACTGTAAAAAAAAGCGACGATCGTCGTAAATCTATAAAGCTCGTGTGATATATGTATGTCGTATATTATTATAATAATTTAATATAACATGGTAAATCGCAGCATCATCGTATATAATACAATATCATTATCATTGCGATTCGCGGCGTGCGCACGCGCGCGCGTGTTATGACGACAACGACGACGAGGACTAGACGCGGAAAAGCCTCGGGCGCACGATGCGATTAAAAAGTAATAGGGATAAAAACCACTTTCCCCGGCACAAGCGATCCGGTCCGTAACACGTATTACGTAAGACAGCCGTTCACTGCTACTATACTTACTACTATTACTATTTAGTATTTACTATATATCACTATATCACACTCTATACACATATTATACCGGTCTATACCACGCCATTATATATCATATAATACTTGTATAACAATAATAACACGCGTATACCTACTAGTCCTACTTACATATCATAGCCCGTGTATGGGTCGTATCCACATTGCCGGTGTCCCCCTTCCACCGGAATCGTGTTTGCGTATTGTTTTCGCCGCGAAATCACTTCCTCTTTCCCATAATAATATTATACAAATACATTATCGCTGTGAATTATTGGTCGTACACGGCCGGCACTGATTGTGTACCGCCATTATATTAATAACATTATACATATTAATATTGTAATATATAGGCGGAAAGGAACGGCGGCCAACTATAATTATAATGCTATACGCTATTTAATAAAAAAATGTATATACAGAGGTGTATGTGGTAGTTGTCACCGTATATTCTTAAACCGTGATTTCGTTGCGTGGGTATAGCCAGTGATGACGAGCCAATATTTATATATTTTTTTTTTGTAACGCTACAACGGCACTGCGCACATAACCGGACAGCGAGACTTCAATACCTTATTGGACAGCACTTGAGAGGATGAGGTTACAAAGGCAAACTGAATAAAACAACACAAAAGAGGTTTTATTTTTTTTATCGATATATTTTTATTATTACTTTTTTCGTTTTCACTATCAACCAAACACACGTTATAATATTAATAATAATATAATAATAATAAAAATAAGAGTAATACAAAACGAGTTTGTCGAGATGACACTGGTATAATAATTAAGTACAATTTCGATAGAACACACATGATACATACATTATGTGCGTATAAAATGGGTATTATTTTATCAACATTACCAAAGGACAAAGACAATTAATTTTTTTGTTATACATCAAATAGCAGAACAATATAAGAGTAGCTGACGAGGGTTGGCTAAATACATAAATATAGAAAAAAATAAATAAAAACTCAATACAATATAATCGATTTTTTAAAAAATATTAAAAGTACAAAAAGAACGACTGGGGAGGTACGTTCTGCCAAAATAATAAATTAATAAATTACGATTCTACAGTAAAGTAAATACGAGCTTAACACACGAATACAAATAAAAAGATAAATAAGTCACACACGACGAGCACATGATACACAAAAAAGTTTGAGTCGAGTCGAGACAACTCTGCACAGGACACCGATAGGAGGATTGGAAAAGATTGCGTAATTTTTTTTTTTACAAACTTACGCGGATCAGACATAAAACATTAATAATGTATAAATTAAATCGATTTGAGTTCCAGCAAAACGAGTTGATAATATTTCTTTTTATTGTACGAAACATTGAAAAAACGGCGTGTACACACACACACACATCTACGACTTAAGATTTACACGCGTTACTACATTGCATAGAATGGATGGCGCGCGTATGGTAGGTGCATTGAGGCATGTATATATGTACATAATAAATAATATAATAATATTAAAGTTGTTATGAGTCGGTCAGCGTGCGCATATAATAATATTAATAATAATAATTAAATAAATACAATTTTTTTTCGTTTTTTTTTTTTTTAGTAAAGTTATATGAATAGTAGTTATAAAAAGAGGATTAATAATAAAAAATAATAATAATTATAACATTGAAGTCAGTTTGATGTAGGTATAGTAATAATTATAATAATAATAATAATAATGGTTCGCCGCACGCGTGCGAACGCAATACGTACGTCGTGTACTGACGTGGTCGCCCGTGGGCAGTACCGTTCTAAAGGACAAATTCTGGGGAAAACGCGAGTGGCGCCGAGCGCAGCGGTCTGACAGCACGTACACCGGTACAGATCCGGAAAAACGCGACTTCCGGCCAGTTTCCGGTCGCAATCAGACGCCGCCGCGCTCGGCGCCCGCCCGGTTTTTTATCCTTCAGAAATTTTCCTCGTACAACGCTTAAGGCCCGCCGACGACGGTCACGCCGACGACTTCGTATCGCGTCCGTATACGCGCGGTCAAAATAATATTAATAATAATAATAAAAAAATAATAACGGCACCCCGCGCTGTACGACGGGGTGCACCGGTTAACGCGGACCAAAACTAATGCTAAATAACATAATAATAATAATAATAATATACGGGTATAATAATTAATAAGTAATAATAATAAAAATTAATAAGAATAAATCGAGTAAAATCGTTACGGGCGTATCGTAATATTATGGTTATCGGTTTCTTTTTCGTTTCTTTTTCTTTCAATAACGCGTGCGCGAAGTTTACAGGAGAGAGTGTGTGAGGAGTCTGCGAGTGGGGAGGAAATGGAAGAGAAAGACGAGTATAATATGTGTGTGTGCGAATACGATAGGAATGATTACATATAGTATAGTAATATAGCGTGCCTATACATATATATATATATGTATATAGATATAGTACACGTACAACATAATAATATTACATAAGTTAAGCGTAAGTATAAAAATTCGGAACATCAGAATAATAATATCATATAATTGTCTGTAAAACGAACGCCGTTAGTTGTAAAAAAAAAAAAAAAAGAAAAAAATACTAAATTAATTAACGAGTAATATAATTTAAACTATGTACAAGACTGTTATCACGTTTTGGTATATTATATAAAAAAAAATTAGAACAATGTGGCAACGGCCGACGGGCAGGGGAGGGGGTGGTGATGGATGGGATGGGGGGGGAGATGGGGGGAGGAGGCCGCTCAGAACCCGTAGAAACCGAAATCGGGTTCGCTGAGGCGGCGCGACGGCGGTATGACCGTGGCCGGAACGTGGAACGAGAACACGTCACCGGTGGCCGGCGGAGAGCCGGACAGCCTGTTGAACACGGGTAATCGGCCCTCGGGCGACTGGGGCGGCGTGAACATGCTGTCTAACATGCCAAGCCCGAGGTCGGCCAGCGAGCCACCGTCGCTACCGATGCCGGACGACGACGATGTGGACAGCGGCGGCGAAGCGGGCGACGCCGGTTGGATGTAACCGTCTCCCTTGTGCACGAAATGGCACCGTTGGCCGTACGGGCAGTAACCGGCCGAGTTGAACGAGCGGCACGGTTCGGTCTTGTACTTGGGGTGCCGGAACACGGGGCGCAGATCCTGTTCGCCGTGCGCGAACTGACACTTGTCGCCGTACGCGCACTTGATTTTCTCGATGTACTGGCGGCACATTTCTGTCTTGTACCGCGAGCCCATCGGTGCCTGCGGCGGCAATTGCTGTTGGTCTTGCTGCAGTTGCTGTTGTTGTTGCTGAGGCTGTTGTTGCTGTTGCTTACCGGATCCGTTGCCGCCGCGACGACCCTGTCCCTGGCGGCGTCTGGGCTCCGACGACACGGATCCCTGGTTGCTGCCGCTACTGTTGCTGCTGCCCGTCGACGACACCATCTCTTGCCACCAATGTTCCACTTCCGTGGCCACTGCGCGCGGTCGATTTTGTGTCTGCGCAAAAACAAAATATATACGATTAAATACGCGTATAATAATATTATGATTTTTTACAAGTTACGATTAATGCATAATATTCGATGCGGGACGACCCGGTAGGGAGAAACGTGAGAGGTAGCTATGGAATATTTATAATAAAATAAATGTTATATAAGTATATTATTATAGGACATAGGTACTCGAGCGATGCGGTGCGTAAAGAGAAACCGAGTTTTATTTTAATTTTATAATAACGCGATCATCGTATTACAAGTTACAACATATACGTACACTCGGACCGGTATCAAGTTGTTAGTTGGGAAATATTACAAAAGAGTTTTTTTGATTTTTCCTACGTTCGCCTATTGAGTTTTGATTCTGTTTTTCTCTATATTATGCAACAAAATACTTCGCGACGCCAATTAAACAGGCTCAAATTTTTTATTTACCAATAATGCAGTTATTCCACTGTACAATGGAGTAATAACGAAAATAAAATCTGTGTCTAAATGAGGTTGCTGCTTAATAATTTACCAGATAAAACATAATATTTTAACTATTAAATCTCACAGTGAAAAGAATACGTACTTTAGTAATTGTATTAACAACGCACATTACTAGGCCGCCAAACTATCTATATGTACATAAACTTATCGACTAATTATAACTAAATATGAATTGTATCTATATTGTTTATTTTTCAGAATTTATTCAAAATTGTATAGTACACACCTAATGAAATATTGTATTAACCATAATTATACTTTGACATCTATTTGGTCTGAGATAATTCCTATAATGGAATATTGCAAGATTTCGAAAAGAATAATGTACTGTTATAATCATTTTTATCGTTTTTAAGCTTAAGTAAAATTACTACGTGTGTAATTCTGTAATAATATTTTTCCCGCACACGGCACATCAGCATATGTTTAAGATAGCTGATAATTATTTATCAGTAGATTGCACGTGTTGTGATAAACGAATATTTTGAAACATACGACAAAAATGATTAATTTACGTTTTAAATATAAAATCACAATTCAACACAGGAATACACATTTGTAACGAAATACACAAATTTATATGTAGTATCAATTGTCAGGTTCACATAATAAGATACATAACAAGGTAAAAAAAAATGGTATTTTTTACGTCAACGCGTCGCACACGAGATTTATTTGTATTCACTTCCTTCACATAAACGTCATTCAAACACACATTGTTATGAACAAAAAAATCCTCTTTATTTTCAAATTTCTTTCAATAATATTATTGCAATTGATGTAATCATTTTCGGTATATTAGACGGAGGGTTCTCTTTCCATACACACGCACATCCGGTCATTATCTATAAGGTACAAACTACACATACGGAGAACTGTCTAGACGGACAAAAACATTGCACACGTGACATTGGTAATTTATAAGCATTTGTATTGTTTTTTTTGCATTTCAACAGATGATAGTCGTAAACCGAGATATAGAAAACATAAAAGTCTAACTCGCAAACGTATACAAACATTACTCATAATTCAAAACTGCCATTCCTCGTGGTTATAATTTATTATTTATTAAAGAAATTCTTTGATTTATATTATTTCAACCATCACACACTTAGAACAAAAAAATCAAAAAATACAAAACATCTCTATTAACGAAAGCCAAAAAAAATGCCAGTACTTTTAATGTATGAAATTCGTATAATGCATGATTTTCAATGGAGAATAAAAATGAATAACAAGGTAATATTTACATACTATAATAAACGATACCTTTTGCTGTGGCTTGATTTTACTAATTTATTTGACATTAACATATTTCTTATGACCTACTAATTTTCAGAGTAACTGCATATACAAAACGAATTAATCGACCAGTAAATTATCATTATTATATTTTACAAATTAAGGATAGATCATAGACTAGACCTTTATAATAACTTACATTATACAAATAATACAACTATTATGACAATATAACATAATTATCAGTGATTCCAGAAATAGATCACTAATCAGTGATTGTAATAATATTTTCTAATCTGAAGATATAATTTTTATAAAGACAATAATATATTGTTTTCATTCAAAATTAATAATAATTATACGTTTTGTGTATGGAGACTATGCATTTTGTTTCGTGTAAATAAAAATGTGCGAAATCAAAACAAAGATAATTTTTCTTCATGATACTATTTTGTCATCTGTATGAGTTTCGCCTGGTTTTTATACCGTGACTACATTCTTTACTATTATATTGGTTTTTTGTCTATAACGAAAATATGCGCAAACACAGATATTACAACAAACGGACACGGTCAGTGTTTAGAAAGTGAAAATATAACCGGTGCGGTCTTGAACAGTGTTGCATAAGGCTGTTGCGATACTACACACGCACACACAATATTTTCACGTGTAGTAACAAAATAGAAAAAAATTATCATCGTTTATTGTGTCCCACACCGATAAGTCCGAAAAAAATTACGATGACGTTTATATATTACATCAGTATTCTCTCTTTTTAATCTATTTTTATTCCCTTCAAGACGTTGCCGACCATGTCGATGTCGTGGGAAACACGTCACACATACACACACATACGATACAAACACACACACAAATGTATGCGATTACGCGACAACTTCGAGAAGGACGAAGAAAGTGAACAAATAAAATATTCAAGTAACTTGAAAAAAAAACGATATAGCATAGACCATAGTGCAAAATTTATGTCATCCACGAAATGCGCTCGCCAAAATAACGCAACACATTGTCAGTAAGTGAAGATGTAGTCAAATTAAGCGCTAACCCAAAATGTTATTGAATTGATAATGATTACCCATTGTCACCGTCTACAAACCATACCCACATATAATATTATTATTATACACACACACATTATATGTATGTAGGACGGACGGGCGTCTTCTTGTGTATACGATTTTTTAGTGACAAGGTCGTGTACTGTGTTTGTGTATGCAATATTATACGCAGCGGTAACTACTACCGGGATAGCGTTTATACATAATTTAATAATACCTAATCATAGTTGATAATAATAATAATTCGACTATACGGGATATGCAAGTTTTTATTTCTCTAGGGAAGGAAGAGCGATTATTCAGTACCTATTTGAGCCAACATTTTTCAACTACATCGTCGTTCTTGCTACAGGTAGGTTATGTTAAAAGCCAAAAAAAATTGAGAGACAGTGGTAATTTTTTATTTAATCGAAATTCCTTTGAGCTTGCAGCTGCCCACGTGTTATTCACGCATGAACCGCGTTGTATAAATGATCGACGGGTCTCAATGCGGTTTGTTCGCGCGGAGTGAGGTGGTGATGGCAGTGGTGGCGGCGACGACAACTTCCTGGTCGTATACAGCGAATTTCCTTTCTCTTGTTTCTTTCACATGTGTGACCCCCCCGGGGGCAAGGACGTGTTCGATAACCTAAACGTCCTAAACTATCAATCGTTCGTCCTTATTTTTATTGCTGCTTTTTCTAAAATTCACGATAACAATTAACAATACATACATATAATAGTATTACTAAATAGTATTGAACATTGGATACAACAAACAATATGGAGCCATATACCAATAAAGGTACCTAATGTCTGTGTTTGAACATTATTCAGTCGCTTTTTAACACGCGATCGTCCCCCACAGACGAAACACACTTATTATTTATATGAAACGCAACGCACTTCGGTACTTCTTCGAACCAAATAAAAACGTTAAATTATCTCTTTTCGATTACCTAAATACTAGGTGTATATATAAGTACGATTACATTATGTATTATTTGTGTATTATATTTTCTATACTGGCTAACAATGCGGGTCGATGACATCATGATGAACTATATGAAAAAGTATCTTTATTTTTTTAATCCAAGATAATAGTTTTTTCGTATTTATAGCTTGAAATTAATTTTAAGTGTATCAAAAACTGGGTTTGATCATCGATTATAGGATTTGAAACGTGACAATAGGATTTATGAGAAAATTGTGGTCGTTTGTTTCTGTTTGTTTTTGGTGAAACATTGTCTTAACGGTTTTCCCAAGAACAGAGAAAACCGGAAGACTAACGTATAACGGAGGAGTCTCGAACCGTGACCACTTTCGATTTTTATGAAATCATACAACCGGCGGTTAATTTACTTATTCAACAATTCGAAATCATTATTATTCTATATATCTTATCTCGTTGGGGATTTTGATTGGAGCACTTAAACGGTGTAAATAGCGAAGATGTAAACACGCAATGAGGATGAGCTATCTAAATTGATAAAAATAAATTACGATACATAAAACGTTCGGTATTACCGTGACCTTAAGAGTTTATCGCTCTAATGAAACACAAAAAGTATAATACCTGCTCTCGTTATTGAGTATATATATGATATATTACTGTAGACGTAACAAACGACAAAATCGGATTAAGAAATATATTTTTATTTTTATATGAAAATTTGATTTTCTCCACATTAATAATAACATTTTTGGTCAAATAAATTTCAATCATCAGTGGGAGAGAATCATCGTCAAAGCCTCAAGGTAATAGAAACTTGTGTATAGTATTCCAAGTATAGACCATACTATATTACTACACTTATAGTAACGTAGTAAACACAACAACCAATTGGCCGAGCGTATTCAGTACAAGTAGGGACAGACACGATACAATCAAACGAGATGGCCTTCACAATGTTATAATGCATACCTAAAATGTCAAACGGAGACCAATCAAATGTTCCTGGCCTTTAAAGCCGGACAAAACATTATCAGTTATATAATCACGTGTGCTCTTGTGTACCCGTGTGGTGTACTGGTGTGTGGGGATCGGAAAAAAACCTGTTGGAATAGAAGATGTATGTGTGCACATACGGTGGTCGTTGTGCTTTGTGCGTGTGAGCAAGACGAAATATAACGAGGGCGGGCGGTGCGGAACGGACCCTTGCTGAGCATATAAAAGGGGATCGAACAGGTGGTTGCTGTGAAGGACTAATACCACCCGAAGATTCGGTCGACCCTTTGGGTAGATAAGGGAACGAGTAGAAAAACGAGAGAATAAAACGACAAACAAGAGGTTTACATATTACACACGCACGTGTGTGTGTGTACAGATGATTTTTCGTTATTGTGTTTGCGCAGCACAAAAACAGACAAAGATGCACCGAAAACATTATCAATAGGTCACAAACCTTATGGGCCTAAAACAATTAAACCCGAAATAAAAAATGGGTTGCCTGCCGATAACGGCCAATATCCATTTGACGTTCACGAATGTTTCAGAAAAACATACTCGTGCGTGTTTTAAAAAAAAAAATATTATTATTCAATATTCATAGGGTTTGTAAGTCATTATACCTAACCTGTTGGCCAATTAAAACGACTCCGTTATCACAGTAGAACACGTGATTAGTGGTGCCAGTAGGACCGCATCAGAGAAAACGATCGTACAACAAAATTCAGTATTTATTATTAATATTAATATTTATAATTTGTATTGATATATCATTGTGACGCACGTCGCCGCGGAGTTTCGACGTCAATGCTCTCGCGACGAAGAGGTCCGACCCAACATTGATGATAGGGTGTTGGGGGGGATCCGCTAAAGATACCGTACGTTACAATTATAATGTCTAAAACAAAAGCCCACTGACAAGCACGTGGCTCACATGGTCGTCCGGCAACGTGCTTTACGCGCGTACTCCGTTACCGCACGTAATACACCGATTCTACTTTCATCATTATCGCGGCGATTGGGTATAATAACTTAAATGTTTTATTATACTCATGTTATTAATTGTATTATTATTATTATCAATTAATTATCGTTGATTAGTGTATACGGTGTTATTATTACCTTGGCGACTGTTTCTCCACTGTTGAACAACGAGTTGGTCATTTTTTCACGTTGATTGTCAAAGTTTTCTGTTTACTTGAATAGTTCTGCGACGCACTCGTTTTATTATTTCGTTTTTAATAAATAATAAATCGATTTACCGTTGGCTATTTTCAGCGCGTTTCGTGCAAAAAAAAACCGAATCGGAAAACAAAACAACACTTTGGTTATTATATAACAATATATATATGACAATACTATGTGTATATTTAAATACAATATTATTGTTATAATAATAAAATTATTATGTAATGCGTAACACTGGGCGATTTCGCGTGATGAACAACGACTTTGCCAATCGACGACTGTGGTCAAGAGGTACAAAAAACGATTGTGTATTACGATTGTATATCGAATCGAAAAGCTCGCGCATTCGTTGTCGCTAGGCACAAGTCGCTAAAAATATACTAAAAACGCCGTGTGATGATTTGCGTGCAAGAAGCGTGTTTGTCTCGTTGGGGACGCGTGTGTGCGTACGTGCCGATCGCGTTATTCGGACTGACGATCGTAGTACGCGGAGGAACAGTTGAGATCGGCCGCGGCGTGTTGGCCGCCGCCCGACAGCCGGACTAGTTTGCCTCCCACCCCGCCGCCGCGCACCGCTCCGCTCGAGACAGCGTCTTCGCGTCGAACCCTCTCTCACAGCCGCCGCACCGCGACCGCCCACCCGCCGTATCCGACCAGCCGCCGACGATCGTGTGCGTTTTCTCTGCGCCGCACGTTATCGCGCACCACCCCTCGCTCGGTTCCCTCCCACCACCCAACCTGTTCAAGGTCGCCGCCACCGCACAGATGATAATATTATTATCGTCGTGTGTACAACGTACGTTGTCTCGCGTCACGTGTTTTCGAGGAGCCCACCGCCGCCTCCGCCGTTGGCTTGACGCTCGCCACTCCCCAACCCCCCCGAGCAATACGGAAGTGTTTGATAGCCATTTATTGACTTAATAATAATTAATAATAATGACTGTCGTTGTAGTTTTTTATTATTGTATTTTCGTTTTCCGTTTTCCACCACGAGGCAAGAGTTATCATCGAAGCGCTATGACCCCCCCTCCTTCCACAGTCGACCCTCACTCATACGGGGCCTATGTCTATCGCTCACGTGTTCATTACCAAGTTTATTGGGGGAGAATTACCATTTATGTTGGTAGGTTGTTTGAACGCGGTGTTTGAATGTTATTAGCCCGTCGCACACTATGCTTCTGGATATTTGGTGACAAGAAGTCAAATATACAGGTTGACAATATTATTCTTTGGTGTTCAAATTTTGTTTTCATATTCGTCTCCGTTGAATTATTGAATTTTATGATATAATAACTAATAAGTATACATTTTACCCTACTATTTGGGAAAGTAACTATGTACGTAATACGTACTAATCAAATGTTGTCTGTCGCGATTTATAAGTGAAATAATGTTTTTATACTTTTATAAATAAATAAATAAATAAATACAAAAATATACGAATATAATATATAAAATAATACTAAAAATATTAAAATATATACTAAATATATATTATACAATTATAATATTAAACTACACAACATGCTAGATAAATATTAAATATACTGTTTACTTAATAGTAAATACGTACTAACGAATAATACCTACTATGCATAGACTAACACATTAGCATCTGTAGTATGAATGAAAACAATAGTATATTATAATATACTTAATATTTATTCCTATTATGATACACTAATACACCCATGTGTTATATTATTGATTCAATGGTATTGTAGTGTCAATAAAATTAAAAACAATATTGTATTTAAAACAATGTCCATGATGTAATATGTATGGCGTTATCCCGGAGCAGGGCTCTCCTACCTTTTTTTATAGTAGAAGGAATCTTTTGGGGAAGGTTAGTGATGTCCGATGAGATTGAAAACAAGAGGAATCTTTTTATTATTTTATTTATCCGAACGATTTCTTTACAATAACATCTGATAATATATTATATATAGTTAGAATCTTGTTGTCCCAACTCCCAAGATCAAAACGTTAGTAGGTATGTTGGGCTGGTTTAAAATCTCGACAGGCCGGAATCAGCTGGTGGGTAGTAGTTTGGAGACCCCTACTCTAAAACATTTAGCCACGAGGTTTACGACGGAGAGACGAACAAAGAATAATAATACAACGTTAAATTAAAAAAAGAAAAATTTTTTCTCGTTGTAAGTAAAATTCTAACCACTGCATGTCCAATTAATTATTTTGATTTTTATCTTTTGTTTTGATGAGAACAAATAACAATAATACA
Organism: Rhopalosiphum padi; assembly: GCF_020882245.1. Taxonomy (NCBI): domain Eukaryota; kingdom Metazoa; phylum Arthropoda; class Insecta; order Hemiptera; family Aphididae; genus Rhopalosiphum; species Rhopalosiphum padi. The sequence goes on from NC_083598.1 coordinate 55,047,881, forward strand.
TTCACACTTCATACATAGTTTGTGGAGAATTGAAGTTAATACACTTAACTAGCATTCAGAGAATAAGATATAACTTGTTGTTAAAATTAAAATCTAAAAAAGAGTTGTATAATAAATACTTTAAATGTTATCTGCTGAATTAGCAAACATATTTTAAATTACTATACATAATATATTATATTGAATGAGATATAAATTATATAGTATTATATCATAAGACACTTGTGCACTTGTGTTATAGGCTCTCTAGTCTCTAAATATATTGACATTTTCTATTAGTTTAATTTTTAATATTCCGAAGATAATAGCAACCCTAATATGTACATATTTATTTCGATCCCAATTATTCAAGACAATGTAATAAATAATAATAATGATTGATGATATATTATTTTGTTCAACAATTTTTTTATCGATACTTATTATTAATTAGTGATTGATTACTAAACTGATGGCAATATGACCATACGGTGGTGTCGTAGCGCTTGAGAGAAATGTAATACATTATAATTATTTACCATAATATTGGCTATTAACTCAAAAGTACAAAACATTAAGAGTATTAACATAAATATTAATTTAGAAAAAGCTGTACAGTGAACCCATAATGTTTATAACCACTATCTATTGTTGACGTTTTCTGCAGTTGTGATAGTTTTACTAAAGGTGTATCGTCTCACATTAAAAACTAAATACAAATTACTCAATTTTCAATTAACACGCATGTGTAATTATTTTTGTGTATAGTGTATTACTTTATCAGTTACTGGTTTTATACTATATCACAATATATAACGAAGGCAAAAATGTTTATGCATAGAATCTGTTATACAGGACACGTCATTTCATGTTACTATTCATAAACAATTAACAAATGTATATATAAATTACAATAGTTGGCTTTTAAATGTCTAAGATTAAATAATAACTTATTCGAATACGGAATAGGGTGTCTTTCAACAAAATTGTTCTATAGTTACATATTTGTTTTGTGTTGTGTATTGTATACCATAATAAATTCTGGAAAATAAAAAAAGAACCAAACAAAAGTAAAAACAGAAATTAATAATTAATATTTATATGGTAACAAACGTTACGAACATTTGAATTTTAAAGAATGTACTGATACTAATGATACTTTATTATTATTTATTGTATTATTGTGTTACCATCCGAAACAAATTGTATAGTATACGTTGTAGTACATAAAAATGGTTCAAAGCCAAGTATAAATAAGAAGAATATAACATTTAATTCTAAACCGTATTTCAGTTGTTTTTCTCAAATAAATTGACTAACGTAGAGGTATAATCTGTTTATAAATGTTTAGGTTAGGTTGATAAATAATTAAGAATTTTAAAATATTATGCAAAAAAAATAAGGGTTTTATTCCAATAATTTAACGATTTAATAACGTCTGGTAGTAATAGGAAATAAACTGGTTTTTAAGTTAATCGTTTAGTTTTCAAGGACGTAATACACAATAGGGTTCGATAGAGGGTCACTTGTTTTTCATCAACATTTTTTTGATTCGTTTTTGTACAAGTAGTAAGTTACGTTATAAAAATCCTTTTTTAAGACTATTTTACATTGATTGATAACTTGAATAAAATGGTTACAAAAAATGTATTTATCATTTATATTGAACTATGTAATTAACAAAAATATACATATTTTTGATTAAGTATAAAAAATAAATAAGAAACTAAGAACATTCAGCTAATGTAGTTACGTTGTTTTATATAACTTATCGCATTTTCCCCGGCAAAAAATAACCTCAAAAGATTATTTATTTGACCTCATGACTAAAATTAATAACAACATAAAATACATTTTATATTCAAACCCAATATTTGAAGTTTATAACGAGAAAAAATTATCTTTATTGAAAATAAATCAGATTATCAATTAAAAAAAAACTATAAAAGCAATGAAACCGTGTAGGCAATGTAACGATAATAAATAATAATATATATTATAAGAAATGTTAAATAATATTGTTGGCATAACTCAATGTAATGAACAACGACTGTAATTGTATATTTTATTGCTGTCAGTGCAATAGTGTTATTGTTGTTAAATTAAATTAATCAAAAATCGAGTTTTATACAAATAAACATATTACGTGATAAGACTTATAACAAAACTATACGAATGTAAACGTTCAATGTATAATATACCTGTGCTTAAATTTTATTTAAGTATATATATTTTGTACATTATACTTTGTCTATACAAATGTGTACATAAATTTGTAAAGGGGTATTCGAGAGAATGAGAATCTAGAAAGTAATAGCAACACAATTTTTGGTTATTTTTATATTAAGTAAACGTTTCTTTTTTTATTTACAATCATAGAACAATACCTGCAGAGTATTACAGTATGTACGCTTAATACTTATAGTAGGTATTTAAATTTTAATGTTCGAGAATAACGGATGAAGTGAAAGCAAAATAATTTGTCACTATTTTATAAACGCGATCACTTCATTTTACGGTTTTATTTACCTACCCAATGGTAGTAATATGGCGCATTTATATAACTATTGTATATTTGTGCGAAATATTTAAGAAAATCATTTTATTACAAAAATATCTAACATTATGATACATTTTTTTCTTTTAGTGGTTCATTAATTGTTTCATTAAAATAAGCTCTCCAAAAAAAAAAAAAGAAATCGTATCGTTGCCAGTTAGTTATTTCAGCGAGGATTAATATTGTATAATATAGATAATATAGTATCGTGTAAATTATTACTGTGAATTAACTGTTTAAGCCTTATAGACTATAGATAAATAGATAATACTATTCGTTTAAAATAATGGAGTCAAATTTTGAATAAATGATATTGGTTGTATTATAATATATAGTTAAACGTTACATTTGCATTAAATTAATTATAGATAGTACTATAGTAGGGTATAAGTATTAAACATATCTACATATTTTTAAAATAAAAGTTTAAGATATTAAATAATATTATTCAATAATTTTTAAATACAATTTTAATAGACTAAATCTAATTTGAACATTGAACAGACGCAATATTATGATATGATAATTTGTATGAAATAATATGCAATTAAATTGAGTAATTATATAAAAACTAGCGGGAAAAACACTGGTTGAAAATAAGTATGAATATTTTATGGGCAATTATTAAATTAACAATATTAAATAATAAGCAAACGGCAATCAATCGCTATTGATAGTAGAACTCAGAAGAAGTTTGGTATAGGTAATCATTGTTGTTTAATTTTAGGTTTAACAATTATTAACATACCTAATATAATACACTTTGTGAATTTGTGATTATAAACTCTAATTTCCAATAGTTTTTTTTTTTTAAATACGATTAACTTAATCTAATTAAATTATTTATCTCAGAAATAATAAATTACGCTAAAATTGTACATTTGTATAAACTTTATCCATAAGTTTTAAATTAAAAAATGAAATTGAAGCATGAACAAATCTTTATAGTTAAAGATTAAAAGTTATGTTATTCGTTCTTCAATTAAAAAGAAAAAGAAATTATCTAAGATATATTTATATATTTTATTAAAATGTTCACTGTATTTATATCGTCATACCTAAAATGAAAATAATAAATGTTTTGTACTACTATCTTAAATATCGAAACAATATTAAGTGAATCACATCACCAATTCAAGGTGTGCAGCGAAGTGCGTAGAATATTTTTCAATAAACAGTATAATTTATTTATATCGACTGACAATTGTATACCGAACGATTAAAATATAGAAACTATGAGTGGCATTTTGTCTTGAGTAACCATCACGTGCTTATTCAATCAAATTAATTAAGATAAATATAATATGGATCTTGCAAACAAGAGAAAATTGCATAAAATATATTTTGTAATCATATACCTATTATGTATCAAATGTAATTTAAGTTTGATTCGTTTACGCGATTATAAATATTATGTTAGTTTATTATGTACATATCATAAAAATATAATACAGACAATCAAACATACCTCATATTAATCATATTATATTATATACAATTACATACAATATAAATCATACATATACTTAATACTATAACCTAATGTGCGTTGTTTACCTAACATTACGGTACCTAGCTATAACACTGAGTTCGTCTAATTATCTAATATAAAATTTTAAAAAATAGGTAGCTAGGCAGAGTACTAGTTGTACAGAGTCAGCTCCCATTTCGCCGAATTTATTTTTCGCTGTTCCATTTCGTCTAATTTATTTTTTGAGTAATTAAATATAATTTGTAAGTTACAAATTACATACTAACTAATTATATTAATGTATTATTTGTGTATGTAGGTAGGTACAATTGCATACTTCAAATGCATATAAAAAAAAAGTTGTGCTAATGTATATTTAACATTTTTTTTTGCCTATAAATAACTCAAAAACAGTTAAAATTTGAAAATTTTATCATATAATGAAAATGATAATACAAACATTTGGTGAACATTTGGCAAGCATCTATTATAATTTTTTTTTAAAAATACAATTAAATATCAAAAATTTTTTACGAAGTAATAATTATTTTATCGGTGAATACCAAGTAACGTAAACATTTGAATTTTAAATGCTCATAATTTAATATGGCTTTCTGATAGAATTTTTTTTCATATAATATAGGTTAAAAAACTAATAAATAACTTTGTATTAAATTATTAAATCTTAGATATAAAAACAAATTTTTTTCATGAATTTCCAACTACGAAATAATTTACTAATTTTTGCGATTTTTATGAATTTTGCCAAAATTCTAACTTTAATATTCATAAAAAAATATTGTGACTATAGATTACGATATTTTTAATTAAGAAATTAAAAACTTATAAAGAATTTTAATTAAAATTTTCAAGTATTTCTACGCAGTAAATAATTTTTAACGATATATATATAAAAAAAAAATTGAAAATTTCTATTGTCTATAAATAGCTCAAAATAAGTCAACTATTTTGATAATTTTATCGTAAATAAAAAACGATAATACAAACATTTGGTGAAAAATTCAAGTATCTACGGAAATCCGTTTTTGAGTTATATTATATTAAAATAACAAAATTGATTTTGTCAAAAATACTTGTTTTTCTCAATATTGTACTTACTTTTCCCGTTCATAAAAATAAATGCTGGGAATTTTTAAACTTGACCTCTTTAATACAAACTAGATCTAATTTAATATACAAAACAACCCCAGGGTTTTTGAAAATCGTAGCATTTTATCGACAACTTATTGTGTACTCATCCTCAAAAAAAAAACATTCAGAATCTAAAAGTATAGATAATACCTAGTATATAAGTATATAAGGTTATAAAGATAGATAAACAATAATATACCAATATATGACGTATTTAATTGTAAATGTTTTTAGGAGGTCAAATGATTACTGGACGTTTTATAAAAGTATTAATTACTAATTAGTAATTATCAATAGCTGTAAAAAAAAATATTTCTCTTCTTTGAAAAATAGATAAATCCTATTAATTTCATAATCAAATATGTTAAAGTGAGACTTATGGTAGTACTATTATAATATATGAGCAACAATAACATTGTTGTCATATGTTTACAATGAAATTTAACAACAATCAAAGGTGGATATTATAAATATTATAATATTATTGTTTCATAAGTCACGAATTTTAAATTAACTAAAAAAATTGTATTTATTATTTATTACGATTTATTTTTCAGCCGATATAAACTATATAATCTTGGCTTCAGTTTAAACAATATTTTCTCAAATCATTTTTTATTAAATCAAATTTTATTTACAGGATGTACTATACTCTATATTATATTAATTGTATGAAGTATGAACTATATGGAATAGATTATATTATTATTATGGTGTTCTCCTTGATGTACTGATATATAATAAAGTGTCCGGTGGTATTGTGAGGCCAACTCGTTTATAGAAACAGCAATATCGCATAATCGTCACGGAAGTTTTCACTGTTGAATAATTTACCTACATGATGGTTATCCCGTAAATGGCTGCATTAGACTAATCATGTGTATATATTGAACATAGAAAACATTTATCAGCGTACAATTCTAAAAAACATATATACCAATTATATTTTATAGCCGTATTAGTCAAACGCGGGCTACAATGACTTACCTATCACCTAATTATCAAAGTATAATATGAAGTTTTCAGTTATTTCATTATTTTATTAGTAATTGAGTTTTCTGTCGATTTATAGGTATGTGTAAAAACGTCATGTAATTAATTTTATTCAAAAACTCATCTCCTTGATATTTTTCTTTCTAGAAAACATCTATAAAATACGTACTTATCTAAAATAAACGTAGATTTTGATTGTTTTGTTATTTATATATGACTCATGACTAATCTCTTTCGATAAAATTATATAAAACAAACCACATATCAAAATATATAACGCAATCAACCGACAATGCTTGTGACGATACTCGCAGTAATATGAGCGTTGGTAATTTTTTTTTTGTGTGTCGATGAAAGTTGAGATCTCATCTGAGAATATATATGATTTATCTGAAATTCTCAACCTTGGTTTTTGACATTTATTAAAACTGTCGCATTCAGCGTATAAATATGTTTTCAAAAATTATCAATATAGGTACAACAATACACGTCTACATATTATTATGTAGGAAGTTTCGCTATGTTTGTATATATTCGTCAATAACTTTTTTTATAATTAATATTTATGAAGGCTATTTATATAACATATTAACGCTGCATAACCAAATTTTTTGAATTATAATATTTTTGCTGATACAATAAAATCAAATGAATTACCATTCTTGATCGAATTTCAACCATCACTCATTGCAATGCTAATAAAATACATTTTAGGTTATTCACTACTATATAATAGAGAGAGAGATGAGGATTACATTATTTTAATATAACGTTTAACACGCTACACTACATTAATTATTTTCTTAAAAATAATTGTATTTCATGTTTATTTTTTCTTTTATATTTAACTCTTATTTTACAATTGTACAACTATAGATACAATCATTAATATCGAAGAAAAAAGCTCAACTCAGCAATTCCCCGGGAGACTCGTCGCCCGATGTGTTTATAAATTCATATTATATTATTAATGCTTTGTATTTGTATAGGTAGTATTGTACATTCACTATATTTAGTACATTTTACGTCTTTTTAGTATGTGCATAATATATAGTTTATATAAGTACCTACTTATATTGACGTATTGTATATTTGTATACCGTTTTTTATAATGTTTGGACTTATACAGTTATACGGAATAACATTGCATACGGCGTACGTATACTATAGTATAATCTACTGTATCACAGAGTTTTGCTTGTTTTAATATTTATATCGTCAAGTCTCAAGTACCTATCTAAATTGGTTGACTAGAGCGGTAAATACTAAATATAGTTACCACATTTGATACGATAAGTAATACAACAAATTAAAAATATTGAAAGTGTAAGTATATATGTGACAGTACTCTTGTACATACTGTGTATTGTATTATACATTAGTACATTACTATTATTATACAATACTACCATTACGTACTAATATAAACTGTATGTATAAAACTAATAATCGTTACAACTTATAATAAATAGTTGTATCGCTTATTATAAAAAATTAAATTGAACAATGTAAATCCACCAAATACATATCAACATATAAGTTAGAATAATCTTACATTAGATAAGACCTAATATAGACCTGTAGGTATTTTAGTGATCGCTGCAGAGTAGGTATTACATATGTCGTTTATAAGTATATTATGTACTGTAGTCTGTAATAAGGGTATATATATGACAGTTCGAAAACGTTGAATATTTTAATAATGCGTACTTAAACCTGCAGTGGTAAAAATTTAGTGCTTATACAGCTTAAAATATATTAAATAATTTTCAAGACATTATTATATAGTTGGTGGTTAATGTATTCTAATTTTCTCTTAAGGTATTCTGTGATTTTTTAGTTGAAGAAAAATTAAGATAACTTTCCACAGCATACTGTTGAAACTAAATATCTTAACACAGAAACTGCTCTGATAGTTAATCATGGAAGTAAATTAGTATTCAACAATAAGATACCAAAACGATCATATAAGAGAAAATAATTACTTATTTACTCCAATGCCTAATAAAAAACAATGATAACTATGCCCACCACGCTAAAGCCAACAAGAAGTAATGATATCATATGTGAAAAACCTAACCGATAAAAAAAATTTCAAGTTAAAGGCCACTTAACAAAAAAAACGTATCTATAATGTGGTCAATTTAACACTTTCTTTAGTCCAACAACACCTCACTTCACTTCTACTTTAATCTTAATGATCGCAAAAATGCTCTTTAATTTTTATTGCTTAAAACTATTAAGTGTTAAAATCTGAGTTTGGATAATTCTTCATTTTGATTTTTGATACATATTATAATTTATATACTCAATATCTATATAGTTTATAGTATGTATAACGTGCAATTAAAACCCGTGCTATTCATGCTAGTAAATATTTATTAATTAATTAATTTTCGCCGTATCAGTTATTTTGATGATTTGTTTATTTTTATATTTATAACTGACTAATTTTATAATTTAAGTAGATAATCAGACACGTAGAGATTTGAGGTATTAATTGTTAACTTATTTGAAATATTTTTTTCTTTTTATTATGCCTTGTTTTTTTCTGTATAATATGTATATGCCTGTAGATTATGGACCTACTATATAGTCTTGACAACGATAAATATGAAATCACTAGAGGTATATGTTTATTTTTACAAACTTTAAACACATCCGACCAAAACAAACATTTTACTCGATTCGGCGGTTTATAATAATGTTATGTGTTAATATACTATGTTGAACCTAATATGCCATCGTGTTGTCACTTGGTCAACGTCGTTGTCTGGACAAACGTATATCGATATTATTATGTTAAATATATTATGCTTACATAATAGTGCATGGACGCCTGTAATTAATTGTATATTTATTATTTATGATATTATGTTTATAACACTTATAGAGCAATAGAGCGTTGACTATACACTAGGTGGTATAATATTTACCTGTATAGATTCTTAAATAATTTATTTACGTATTATTATTATTTCGTAGAGACTTTATAAAAAAAGAACGTCGATCATAATATATAATTAGTATGTCCTTCTCTGGTAAAAAATAACAACTAAAATTAGTAATTTACGCCCTTGGGAGGAGTAACTATGGCTGGGGCGGCAGATAAACACATGCAATGCATGTCGAGAACAAAATATTGTTATTGCTTCGTTTTATACTGTCTTGAAATACTATTCAATATTCATATTAGCAATACGCTAAATACTAACATTTAAAGTTCTACGTTTACGTTCGCGGAAATGGGTCCACGTATATTATAATACTGGTTTTGTATTATTATTACTTTTATTGTATATTAGGGCGAGTGGGAGAAGGAATAAAATATTGCCCAAAGGCATGAAAATCTTGTACCTATGTAGCATATAGGTATACGCATGGCATTGTGTAGAGCAACCCTCGTGCGGAGGAGGCGCGGTACCTACCTGCAGTATGCTGCAGATACGCGCCCATCACCTGCGCTATGAAATCGTTTAAAACGGTTTAGACTGTTTACTGTTTAGCGAACACGATATCACGAGGTGAGCAACCGATATTATTCAACAACTATGAACACAAAAATCGATCGATTACTAAATTCCATGTCTTCAACACTGTACACAGCCGTGAATATATTTATAATATGCCATATGGACATATATACTTAATTCAACGGCGTCGAGTGCAAGCAATTTACTGATTAGATTTACTTACTACATTTCCAATGCGTCAGGTTGTCTATTGTTTCCCTTTCATCGGTGGTCGGCCACAACAAATTGATTATACTTGCATAATATTATTGAACACCTAGTAAAAAAATTAAATATAATATCTATTATACTGTGGGCTGTGGCGCAGTACGCGAATATCCCACGGTTTGACGTGCTTCGGTGTTAAACGATTAATATATAATATATATATTGTTGTATTATTTATTGTAATTGATAATAATACGGTCGTTCGACCTTTATATCGCAATCGGCGAATATGTCAGTAACTTACACGCGTGAGCATTTTAAAAATATATTTTTACACGCACGACAGATAGTAAGACATAATATTTTTTTAAATAATTTAGGTATGAAGGACGCGTAGGTGCTCACGCACATAAACATAATGATATCAATTTTATATGTATGTATATGTATATTATATATTATAAATATAGTATATACGCAATACGCACATATTTTTTTTTTGTTTTCGCTAGTTAAGTGATAAAAATGATAAGATTGTACATCGGCCATACTGCAGTAATGATATATTAAGTATATATGTATTTTCGACGAGTGGTAAACCAATGGGATAATGGACGAATATAATTTATTATGCATCAGCATCCACCATACACTATGGGAGATGGGATATTGCAAAAGTCGCATTAACGCAGTAGGTTGCTATTGGTGCTATTGCTGTATCTCATACTGTTATGCATGTATTAAGATGATATTATTGTACATAGATAGTCGTCGAATGGACGGACGATTGCAGACGACATGTAGGTACATATTCTTTACCCTAAGGTACCTACTACATACGTTGATGTAATATATACATTGTAAATGAATATAAAACATGATATTTTATCATTTTGAATCTACATATATATATAATATGTAACGGGGATAAAATATAGCAATTATGAATTATCTTTATATGGATGCAATGCGTAGTTGTATCGTCGTCACTTGTCAATTGTATCGTTAATAATTTAGTTATTCGGTATAAAAGAATCGGAATCGAAAAAGACTATATATTGTCATATTATATTATTTACAATTTTGGGAATAGTCATCTAGCAAACGGTAATAAAGATCACACTCATAGTTACAAACTTAAATAACAAAAAATAACAGTGTATCGAATCTTCAAGTCCTATGCCTTTCTGGGATATATAGTCATTTCTTTATTTGAGTGATTTTACTTAAACTACCTAAAGCCTAGAGGGACATGATTTGGACACCCTCATAAATTATATTAACAGACCATGTGGAACATAAAAGACTCATACTGTGTGTATATATATACATAATATGTGTGCGTGTGCGTGCTTGTGTGTGTGACCCATGAAAGGCGCAGGTGCACAGCTGAAATATGTCCCACATGTACGGCAGAACTATACTGCGTTGTGCTGTTTTACTGACTTGTTCTGAAATTGAGGATCTTTTGTGATTTTTAATATACTACAATCGTTATCGTTTTGTATTTATTACGACTGGAATAATTTAAAAAGTGTTCCCAACAATTACTGGAGATGGTATAGTTACATCTTAGATAAGTATCATGTAAAAATAATGTTAACTATATTAAGGTAATATAATAAAAATAAATTAATATGTATTAGTGATGATATATAGATAAATAGATATAATATTCGATAGTCAATTCTGATAATATTTATCATCATTAATCGACTAAATACCTAAATTTCAATGAAGGTGAAAAACTATATGTTAAAGTCCATTTTGAATGAACGTCCGGTTGTTAAAATATATGTACTATAATAGTATAATAATACCAACATTTTTGTTTTACGGATTTATCGCTATTTATATACATATATTTTATATACTATATAATTTTTATTCAACAATGCACGACTGGTTTTAAAATCCTTTGCTGAGGTCAATATCCTTATTTTGTTATTGGCGATTATCCAAAAAGTTTTTAGAATATTTTTCATAAATATAAAAAAAATAAAATGGTATTATGAATTATTGTTGTATAACTAAAGCAATTTAATACCTTAATATATTATTATGAATTGTTTTAATACATTTGTTATACTAAAATTACTTGTCGTCTAACATTCAACTTCTACTAGATTTATAGAAACAATTTATTTATCTATTTTCGACATTATAGTTTATAATAACTAAATTACAGTTTGATAATTAGGTACTAATTAGGTATTTATATTTTTTCAATAATTTCGTTTTATAATAGTTGCAAGTTACAATGAATTCATCATTATTAATAAATAATCAATAATCATCTCTCAACTTTTTTATACTTCAATGATAACTTAATATTATACTTTATAATAAATTGTTCAATGTATTGTTTAATTGCGTCATTAAAACCGAAGCACATTAGTTACATTTGTAGGCTATAAAAAAATAAATATGAATTTTATCCAACTATATATTTGTTGGGTAGTACATTTTTTTTCATTATTTTTAGGAGTTCTCCTTGCACTTTGGGCCTTGGTATTGGTATATTTGTAGAGGGATTGTGTCGATTCTGGGCTCAGATATTATGTTGTGAGATATAATACTATAAACATGGATAGATTTTATTTCCAGAATAATAAACCTAACCGGGGTGGGGGGGGGGGGGTAAGTTTATTTACGAAGAACTTTGTATTAAGTTTTTAAACCTTACCTACAAAAATTAAAAATTTTATACATTTTCAATTGCAAAACAATTTACACATTTTTGTGATTTTGAGGAGTTTTGTCAACATTTGAATTAGAAATGTTAATAAAAATAAATTGTGCATTTGTGCCTATGTATTACAATTGTTTTTGGTTAACTTTAAGAACATTTCATGTGGGATATTCTATTCAATTTTTTATAAATTTTTATTTTTATACTGCGAATAAATATCAACATTTATAAAAAAAAAACTAAATAAAAATGGAAATTTTCAAATATTTATAAATAATTTAAAAAGAGTCAACATATTTTGAATATTATATTGTGTATATAAAATTATCATATAAACATTTACCGAAAATGTTAAGTATCTACGGTTATTCGTTTTCAAATAAAAAAAAAAAAAACAAAATTTATTTTGTTAAAAACTCGTTTTGTGTAAAAATACTTGTTTTCCTTAATTTTTTTCCCTATAATTATTTTAAAAATATTGTAATTTTTAATTTTGATCTCTTTAAAATTAAAGTACAATGATCTTGATTTAATTTTCTGTCACAAACCAACCTCAAAGTTAAAGATCAAATCATTTTATCGATTAAGTATCAATGTAAATGTATACACACATGTATGTACACACAAACGCACACATCATACATCAATAATACATTTATCGCTACACTCAAAATCTAAAATAAAATATAATAAGGTAAAAATGTTTAAAAAAAACTTATAGGTATCAATAAAGTATAAACCTAATTGTTGACTGTTTTGTTTAATTGATTTATGATTATATTTATATTATTTGTTTATTTATTTTATTACATTATTGTCTATTGACTATATTTATTTTTGAATAGATAAAACTCAATTGTTTCAATGTAGGTATATTTGTTTTTTGTTTTATTGACAAACACATTTTTGATTTACTTATGATTATAAATGAGTATATTATTTATTTATTTACTTATTTATTACCATATTATAATATTGACCATATTGACTTGATTAGATTCAATGTATATTAACTTTTTTGTTACATCATAAATTATCATCGATTCAACAAACAAATTTCTATTTATTATGATTTGATTATTAGTTGTTTTAGAATCCCTAAATAAAAAAATTAAACATCTATATGTAACACATTATTTTAAATAATGTTTGTACTTAATAAATTAAGTATTATTTTATTCGGTTTTAAATTATACATTAATATTTCAGTAGTAATTATTTATGCGTAATGAGTACAATAATATTATTCATATTAAACATAACTAATATAGACAAAATAGTATAAAATTAAATGACAAACTTTAACCAATAATATACGCGGTACTACACCTTTAATGTAGTATACATTTTAATTTATAATTTATTTCTATAGCCAGAAAATTGAAAATTCAATACAAATTTCAAATGGTCAAAAAGCGTTTGTTTATAAAACACAATGTACGGAACACTATTACACTATAAGCTTATTAATTTACACTAAATATATTTTGTATAAATAGTAAATAGTATATTTATAAAAGTATCATTGAACGACGAACTTATTTTTAATACATTTTAAATAAACAATAATATAAATTTACTAATAATGGTTATTATATTCTATATATAATAGTATAATACATATTATATAGTATATACTATAGTATTACTATTTCTAATTTTTAACGGTTTTAGTAACTTATTAAAACTAGACCAAAATGTCCAAAATCATTAGTGTACATTTAATAAATTGACATAGGGTTATTAAAATGTATAACGATTATTGATTGATAATCTAAGTAGGTAACTAATGTTTTTCAAAGAAAAATGTTTTAGGTACCAAGGTGGTATAGAAAATCTGCAAGTATCAACGAATAAGTCAATTTCAAGAAGACTTACAACCGATAATGTTGTCTTTGAAGTCTTATAAATGTAAAATGGACAACATAGCAAATTTGTGTTCAGCAGTTAAAATTTTGTGTTGATATTTTAAATATTAAAGTGAATTATTATTATCCATTTATATCATATAATGTATAATTAAACTTAAATGTAAAAATATTGTTTATGTTCTGTCGTTAGATTCTTATCATATTTTAGTTTTTAATCAAATTATAATGAGTATATAAAATATTAGTATTTCAAAATGACCATAACTCGCTTAAACATTTAAATATTGTGAAAAATAAACGAAAGAACACAGATAATATTCTTACTTTTAATTTTGATTTTGACAATATAACAATTCACTCTAATATTTAAAATAACTACCGAACGTTAAATATTTTGCAGTGTATTAATAAAATGAAACATACATTTCCGGATAACACGCCCAGCTCTTAAGAAAAAAAGAAAATAATACTAAATGAAATAATAATCAATATTAATTTGAATTTTAAATACCTGTACCGGACTATACTTTTAATATTCTCAAATATTAAATTTATATTATTATATAAATTTAGAATATTGTTTTATATAATTTAAAATAATTTAGTTTTGATTAGACGCCACACGTAATGTGGTTTATTGGGGTTTCACACAGTTTGTCAACCACCAATGTGCTACAGACATCTGAATATAAGAAGAATGATAAATAAGACGAAAATTATGGACGGTCAAAATTATTGTTCTACGTTATCAAATCTTCCTTCTAGTAGTTCGTCTAACCACTCTAAGAGATTCGTAGCCACCGAAGCGAAATCTTCCCACTGCTTGTACTCTGCAACTTTCTCCTCATTCGACGACAACAGCTCACCAAATAATTGTTCTTCGTCTAATGCGTGATATAATAATTTAATAGTAAAGTATTAACAAATTATATTCTTCAATTCTACATGTGCATTATTATTATCAAATTGTCATTATGCTCGAGGCTCCTACCTGTGAGTTTGACCAGCGTGTCAAGCACTGCCATAGGGTCGCCCGGAAAAATGTCACTGTCTGAACACACGTTCCACAGAGTTTGGCATATAAGGGACGACAATGTCCAATTGCGTTCACCCGACGACCTAAGAATGTTTACCATTTTTGAAATGCCATTGTAATTTTTGAATGCTTCTCTGTTGTTCTCGTCAGAAGTCATATTAACCAATACACCGCAACATACGACCAATAATTCTATGTCACCACTATCCAAGCAATTGGTAACCGCCAATAATCCTGAAATACAAGTGCAGAAATGGTAACGAGAATATTATTATTATGGAATAAAAAGATATGAGGCTCAAAATAAATAAAAGCGAAATAGTTGATTCTGCTCGTTCTTGTTTTTAACACGTCAATATACGGTACATATAAAATATGTCACGTTCGTTAATAATAATATCTAAGTATCAAGATAACAGACGTGCAGAATACAATATAGCATGTCAGTACATTTTTAATTCATTTTTTTTTTAATTACACCGCGTATAAAAAGGTAGTCGCGATGAACGATAAGTAGCGATGTTTTTTTTTTTAGATATGATGTAATGTAATAAGTTCTGATAAAAAGTAATTACAAATTTAAGGGTAAATACATATTGTATACTATGTACGTATTTTATATTCAATTCAACTCGTGTACAATCCTATTTTGTTTATTTATGAAAAAGTAATACTAATTTTACCTACTGATTAGAAAACTATTAATAGTATTAACTAAAAATAACAAAAACAATTTTCGCTTAGAAATTTTAAAATAAACTTTTTTTTTATAATAAATTTACTTTTTAGCCAATATAACAACTTTGTATATCTACTTTTTTTATCTACCATATACCAGCAATATTTTAAACAATCCACACTCCCTAGTTATTTTTAGTTTTTTACTATAAATAAGAGTGAAGAGATATAAATGCTTTTAAATTGATGTCAATACGTTGATATTGAAACAAAAAACACCATTTATTGTTAATGTATACTAGTAAATTCTACACTAGTAATCACGTAGGTATGTACTTATTAATTATAATACGTTGTTATGCATTTGAAAACGCAATAGCCCAGAACCCTATACGGTCATAAATTCATAAATATTACTTTTACTCAATTTATTTAGGCTATATCAAATGTTAAGGTGTTATACTGTTATATATTGTTTATCAGTGAATTATTTTGTATTTAAACTCTATAACGTAATCGTTTTACACTAATCAATAAATCAAATTAAAAAAATTATTTTATCGTTATCTGTCGATAAAACGTCTAATATAAAGTATTGAAGTGTGGTTAATTATTCACAAACATTACAATTTGGACATAAGCATAAAATGAAAATCAAACATAGGTACATAATATTTTTATAAAAATACATTTTTAAGTATCCAGTAAACTGATAAAAATTAATTTTGTTATTTGGTTATATAATTGATAAAAAAAATATCATTAGAAACTTAAAATTTAGATAAACTAGTCATTTTATGTGGACACATTTTATGATTTTAAAATTTTTGTAAAATTGTATTAATTTATTAATTCCTAGTACTTAGTTTATGCATGATGTGTAATAATTTTTTTTTACGTACACTGCAGTATTTAATTGAAAAATATTTAAAGGATTTTCAAATATTTGTTAACAACAGTATTATAATATCATTATTTTGAAAATTATAACATTATTAAATTTTAATTTATGATATTGATATACTAAGTAAGTATAACACTGATTAATACTCCGTTAATTTTCTATAACTTTTTTTATTTAATATTTAATAAAATTATAGGTGTTTTTAATAGGACGTATTCCGTTGAAGAGGTTTATTCACCTAGCTAATTTGTATTTATTAAAAATGTACAGTACCATTAGTACCTAGTGTAGGTACTACATTTACTTATATTTTTAAACCTAAATTCCGAAAATTGTCATCAAGAAAGATTCTTAAAAGTTGTTTAACTAAAAATAATTAATACAAAACAATAGTTGGATGCATTTCAATATTCATACATGGACAATGGACATTTATTCGTACAAATAAATAGAAATGTTAATGAAAAAAATTATTGAAAATTTGAAAATTTGAAAACTTATTTTCTTTTTTAGGGTTTGTAATAAATATATTTTCAAAATGTGTTATTGTTTATTAAGTATAATGCCATAATATCAAATTAATTTCTTTTTTTCTTAAAATTTACTTTAAGTGAAACTAATAATATAATAAAATATAATTTACTACAAAACATATCCAAAAATCTAACGAATTCAAGTATATTTTTAAAATTAAAATCGAACTTTAGAAAGTATGTATTTTTCTTTCACTTAATGTTATTGGTTTAAATGAATGAAAAAATGACTAGCTTTCAACATCCTTATAGTTAAATGATGATAAAAACTTAAGCAAAACCATTATAATGCATTATTAGTGCCTACTCCCTATTATAATTTAAGAAACTATTAACATAATATGAACCATACTTGTAATTGTATTAATCATAATTTATAGAATAAATTATATTATTAAATGTCGATAATATTTTATTTTTAAAGGTTAATATATATGTTATGAGTTTATGACAGATATATGCAGTCAAGGTTTAAAGTTATACTAAATGTTAATGTCAATGTGATTCATGTTTTATTTTGAGTGTTCCATGCAGTGTTGTCACGTACAATAAATCATTAGAAAAGGAATGTGTTATCAATAAATGTTCCCTTGATTTTTCCAAGGTGCTTTTACTTTCTTTAATAGCAACATTTTCAATTTATTAGAAAGATTAATTATATTGTCTATATAACATCATTGTATGTGTAAATAAGAGTTGAATATGTGGCTGGGGAGTTTGTATACTTGTAGACTATAGTCATAATATTATAATTTAAAAATCAATTATAAATCAATGCACTGACAAAAAACAAAATTTTAAGCGAATCTTAGTATACCCAAAACTGATGGAGACTTGTTTAAAACGTATGGTTAGTTTTATTTCTCCAATGTTTTCTGTAATTTAATTATCAACACTCTAAGAAACCCATATATGAGTATTATGGCTTATTGACTATTGTGTTTAATTTTCAATCTAGAGAAGTATAGTCTTTTTTACTATCTAAGTATTTCATATGCATAATTGTGAAACCAATACATTCTGCGATTCACTTAAAATATAAAATAAGTCATTTGTAAAAACAGTGTTTACCACTTGTCTCCAATAAGTAATCTCGAACTGTAGCTGATCTAGTTAAGTTCCCAAATACTCTAGCTACTTCCACTTTACAAAAACGATTTCTGGTTGTAAGTAACAAGCTCAATGCTAAAACAATAATTTTAAAATAATTATAATATCTATCTGACTACGTATAATGACTATATCCATAGGCTATAGTTAATAATTGAGCTACAAATACCTTGTGTTATATCTAGCTGACGAGATCCAAAAGGGCCACAATTCGGCTTTGACATGTCCGCATAATAGGATAAATTGTTTAAAGCCGCTAACGCAGCGAGTACAAGCTCTTCGTTTTCATCAATAGATTTCCGCCTAAGTATAGTCAATAAAGAATCTAAAAACTGTTCGCATTCTTTTACTTTGTGAACTGGATGATACTCGTCTGCCACCTTTACTAACTTAGCACCGATTTCTGGTTGAATGCTCATATTTACTATGACGCGTATTACCTATTAACCAAGCATACGGTTATTGGTTAATTTGTTTTATATTTTAAAAGAAAAGAAATTATTTTACTTTAATAAGCACATCCTCAACAATGTTGAATTTAACGTCACGTGATATATTGTTTAAATCTTTTTCCAGGTATAATTGCATTAAATTCAAAAATGTTCCCATAGAACAATGCGTTTCGTATAACTATAATATGGAAGTATATAAAGTACAAGATTTATAACTTTTTTGTTGGTAAAAACTTTTCATGTAATATTACTTGGTGTCTAGCGTTTTCATTATTAGTCAGTATGTTCCCTAATGCATAGGTAATACGAACTACAATTTCTTCTTGTCCCGGGTATTTTTCTATTATTGACATTAATACTGATACATTTGACCAGCACTCCACAAGTGCTTCGCAGCATTTACCATCAGTGGACATAATACTAATAATATTTATAATATGTTATTATTTTTTACTTGATAAGTTTATAATACATTAATATAGGTATATTTGTTTTACCTAAATACCTATGTATAAAATAATATTTATTATGGATGCCGTAATAAATATTTTTGGTACCTTAAAATTCTGGAAATGTTCGTAACCACATCAATATCTCCAGAAAACAATTCCAAAGCACGATATATAGTCACCAAACCACCCGAAGATAAAAGTTCAACGTAGAATTTTCTGTCATTGACTACATTTCTAAGGGTACCAGTTAATTGGTATAGTACGTGGTTGATGGTCTCCGGCATGATTTGACGTTCTGTTCTTTCTAAATTTATCATTTTTAAATGTAATAACATTAACGATAGACAACCGTTATTCATAGCACGTTCCATTAAATCTGGATTCATAGTAAGAAATTTTAAAGCTCCATAACCGTAAATTAAAGACTCTGAATCTTCATGTGGAGTAGCTAAACCAAGTATATCCACAAAAAGGGTTAATACATTGGTTTTGAGGAATAAATTATCGTTTTTGTCTAAACGAGATATTTTAAATATAAGTTTGCAAACAGTTGCTAAATATTTTCCAGTCACTTGCATCTAAAAATCAACATTTAATTATATTGTATTTAAACATTGAAAAATCATTTAACTTACCTGAAGTAATACTAATAATATATGAACAGTAAGTTCGTCATCAGGTGAAGTGTTAACAAGTTTAAACACTGTTTTCAGTATAGTCTCTTTCTTATTTTCGTCACGTATTACTGATAAGTTTTCGCGTTTTATAGCCATTGCTAGCTTATTTAAAAGTGAACACATCTCACTAGTTTCAAAATCTACAAATAAAATACATTTAAAAAAAAATACATCATATTTATTTATATTTTACCTATTTTAATTTTATGTGCATAAATTATGCAATTTAATAATAATATTATTACATTTTCATGAAATTCGTATAATTATATAATAACTAATAAGGGACTACGGAATTTTCACTTAAGCTTTTACATATTAACTAACTTAACTATATTATACTTTATATACCCGAGTCTTCAAGCAATATTTAAATAAATATCTATAAACCAATATTAAAAAATCTGTCTTTGTATATAATAAATATTTCAATAATTAATAGTACCTATCAATTATCATTTAATAATATAATAATAATACATAGTACAAACAGTTAAGTTATAATATGAAAATATTATATAAATATATCATAATATATTATTATATAATTAAACAAAATACAAATTATTTAGTGATTCACTAAACATTTTCACTTGTTTATTATGACGACTGTAGATGCAATAGAAAACGTTAAATACTCCAAAACTCGTATTTCCTTATTACTTCACATCAAACTATAAAAGTGATGAGTAAGAATAATGACTAGTGAGCATACAATTGGAGTGTTACTCTGTAAATATTATTTATACAATCGAGTTGCGATAACTCGAACCTCGAATTTCGATAAATTTGACAACTGGATTTTTTTTTATTCCCCTAGAAATATAAATTAATTATAAATTAACATAAATTCGAGTTAGAAATCTCGAATAATACATATCTCGAAACGAATTTTTATCTCCCTTCAACTTCGAGCTATCGCGACTCGACTGTATTAAATAGCTAAAATAAATGCAAATACCTACTAGCGATCATCTTATAAATTTGGTTTAAATGTTATCAATTAAGTAAGTATTATTAAATTAATTGTCACTCGATACTATACTTTTTTTCATTTTGGTTTCAATTAGTGACACGACCCATAAGCAGTCAGTGTGTATATCAAAACATAGTGCTCTCGCTTCGTTTATTTCATTTTCATGGCTCATATATTCATGATCATACACATTTTGTTCATAATGATTCTAAAACATTGGATTTATAATTTTTAATTTAAAAATATCTTAAGATATTTTATACTTAAATATATCAATAAATATAAAATATATCTTTTATTCAACTAAAAAATGCACAGATTTAATTTTGTTTTAACTAGTTTTGATTTTTTAATACTAGGTATACTCGTATAGTAACAACGAAAAATAACTTATTAGGCAAATTATAAGGCACAAAAGCATAAACGGACATTTGGTTGAATTTGTAGAGGGCCAATAATAATTAATAATCCAATGTAAAGTGATCCGCGTCCCCTTTCTATACACAGGTATAACAATATAACATATTACCTTCGATATTTTTTTTTGGGGGGGGGGGGGTTGTCTATTGAAATAATTGGGAGGCTAACCCTCCCTAAGTCCCCCTCCCGATGTCCACCTATGCACAAAAGCCAACTTTAAGTTGAAACTGTTCTATACATCTATATACGATATATATAATATCGTATATATAATTTTTTGTTTCGTAATTAAAGACTAATAGGCTAATATATTCTTTTAATTTTGACAACTTACTGTAAAGTTTAAAAATGAAATACATTTTTCCGCGTAGGTTATTTTTACATAGAATTATTAATATTGAAAAAAAACAGGCATCATTTTTTGATATAATCGTTTAAATAGTTCAAAGTTTTACAAAATTAATTTTAATAATTATATATCTTGAGAATAAAATGCAAGTATGTACTGTAATGTATACATGCGTTTAATTTAGATGTAATGATACAACATTGCATATACCTACGTAAAACGATTTTAACCTCGTCTGTCAGCTTAGATTGCTAAATATATTTTATAATATATTTATATTGCTATTATAAGTAATTTATTTTACTATTAGTAATGTACGGTACAATGATGAATTAATTTTTGCCAAAAACATTGTCTTACCTAATAGATTTTTAAAATGCCATTGGGTATATAAAATATTAAAATATGATAATAAACACAAAAGTTTCAAGTCTCCAAACAAATAATATTTTTGAATTACAAATGTCTGCAAAAAAAAAAAAAAATCTAGCTTTTTTCGTTAAATATGAAGTACTAATAAGGAACATTTTCAAGCCTTAGCTACAAAAATTGAAATGTTAACAACAAAATCATTTGCAAATTTTTGTGGTTTTGACAAAATTTGTCAAAATTTGAACTTCACATACTTATAAAAAAAAAATTGTGCCAATACTAATGTAGGTATTTTTAATATTTTCAAAAACTATAATATAACAATTAACAGCTTAAGAAAAACATATAGTATTCAATTTTTAGCTTTTTGACCGAACGAAAATATTTTTATCGATATTTATAGAAAAATGCTTATTGTTAAATATTTTTTTCTAAACAAATATTTTTACCATAATTTCTGTGTAGAAAATAAAAATAAAAATCAATATTTTTAATGGATTGAAGATACATTTTTGATGGTTATAATTTGAAAATACACACAAAAAATAATAACTTATAAGTAATATAATATAATACTTCATAGTTCAATGTATATTTAATAAATAGGTACTAACTACTAGGTAGTACCAATTATAAAAGATAATGTGATACAACAATGGGAAGACAGAAAGCTGGAGATGATCAAAAATTTGAAAACTTTGTAAATAACAGGTATTTTTATAGGTCCTATCTCCTACCAAGTTTAAAACTAATCAAAAGTCTACTCTTGATTCATCATTTAGATTTTAAATTAATAAGTGATTTAAATAAAAAATCTATATCTAAAAAAATATGGTGAACTCTAAAGATAAGTATTTCTCATTTCCAAAACAAAAATTTGAATCATGCCCTTTCATTTTTATTATTAGATTTTTGTGTATATTAAGTTTCACTAGTTTTTGTATTTTTACTGTAACCATAAAGCAAAAATAAAAAAATAAAAGGGTACCTATATAACAATATTATGAATATTATAAATCAAATTAGTAAATGGTACCTTAAGTAGTGTATCGATTGACAGAGGAAAAGATAACGATGACATTTTTTTTCTTGATAATATGTTTGCATTGTTAGCCACATCTGAATTAGAACGTCGACGTGTTGTGCTTGGGGAACTGCTTTGTGTTTGTCTTTTAATTTCTTTTTTACAATCTACTACATTAGAAATAACATATTATATTAATCACTATACTATGACATATTAATAACAATTGTAATACTTCTTACAATTATTGGCGGTAGAATATTTTGTACTATTAAGAGCTGGTAGTTTTGTACAACTAGTTTTTTTCTTTTCCTGCAATTGCACTTGTTGTAACCTATTATACATATGAGCCGTATGAGTATTACCATTGTGTTTATACGTTTGAAACAGTTTTCACATACTTAAAAGCACTTGGTGGACGATTTGTTCGTCGGTGACAGAAGAAAACCCTTTCCCGAGGGGTGAATGGTCTATTTGTTGACAGTGGCTTTACATAAAGGGATGGATTCAGAGCTGCTTTCGCTTCACTAATAATTTCTGAACTAGTTTTTGGTAGCTTAGCTACGTTTACTCTGTCAGACATTCTAGTTTTCTACAAATACATATAAAGCTAATAAATTTCACGATTTAAATATCACTTTTATAGCTTATTTCATTTTAATAACTTAAAACACCTTGCCTATCAACTTATCAAAACTTGCTTGAGTATGTTGTGTTTTATTTGTTTTCATAAACTGTTACCAAGGAGCTTATGGCAATTTAGGGTATAGTAAAAGAGTTATTGATTTTTTTTTTTCAGAACAATGTATTTAATTTAAAAAATATATATATAAATACATACAACCAATAAAATATGTATTAAATTAAAGTTTATTCAATTACATTTTTAATATAACACTTGATTAAATTAATTGTATTCATTTTAAAATAAAGTACAAATAAATGGGACATAGTGATAATGTTCTTAAGTAGTATTACACTATTACAGCTATATTCCATTGATTGAGTCTTCATCACAATCACCTGGTGGCCTAAGCTCGTCTTCTTTCAAATTAGATATGTTTTCAGATGATTGTTTTTCTTCGTTCTGTAAGAATATAAATTTATTTTAACTACATGTAAATAATCATAATTCATAAGTAATAAATCACGTCAATGTATATTATTTATATTATTATTATTAAAAAATAAATAAAGTATATATTGTAAATATTTAAATGCATTTAACTTACAGTTTACATATATGATATATTTAATAATTTTTAACTGAATAAAAGGTGGATTCTATGGTATTCCAAGTTTCAAATTTATATTATTATACTTCGGCAACAACTAGCTTAGTATCTTAACAAATTATTTTAATTTACTTACAGACACTATAACATGTTGATTATTTGTATTGCTTACAGGTTCACATTTCACTTTTAAATTTTGATACATTGGTACTTCCAATTTTTTTCCAAATATAACATCCATAATTGCTTGACGAATGTGCAAACGCTTAAAAAAGGAAAAACAATTTAACTTTAAAAATCTATTTTTAATTAATTGATTAACTCTTACTTGTACTTCGGTAAAACTAAGTACATGATCTAATAATGATTTTCTCATTTCTGGACATTGAAATAAAACATCTTCTAGCTGCTCTGGTGGCAATTGTAGTAACACTTGAAAACTATTAGGTTTTGTCTTCTGACAACACTTTATGAAACCCTCCCATTGTTTCTTTTGGTGCCACACTTTTTTTAGAATAAGTCTTTGGAGTATATTCATTATAAAAGCAATCAAACGTGGAAAAGTTGTCAGAGATTGTATAACTGTACGCATCAATAAAGTTGGTAATGGATTTATATCCATTAAATTCTGCATGACAATAGCCAATATCTCTTGTGTGAATACTGATTTTTCAGCAAAACACAATGATGTAGCTATCAAAATAGAATGTATATATTAGAAAATAAAATAATATTTTTTATAAGTATAAATAATCTTAAATTGTTATTAGTTATTATTTTACCTTTAATAATGTACTTGAGGTCATTAGGATCCGAATCCATTGTGTGTAATGCAATCAAAAGTTCAGCTGGACTGACTGGAGGATTTGAGTTTGAATAATTAATGCCCAAAATTCTGTTGAAAACCTTAGTTAAAGAAACATAAATAATTGTATTAATCAATTAAAATACATGTTTGTAACAAAATACATTTGTAAACTATACCTCTTTTACAACATTTGGATTTAATTTTATTAGTTGAGGCAAAGCATTCAAAATATATTTCTTATCTAAGCCCGATATTATTGGTACCAAGAAACGTACTTCAACTAACTGATTTTCATATAATTTTTTAACTCTTGATACTAATTCAACTGATGGAATTTCTAAAACAAAAAATAAAACATAAAGTAGTTATTCTATATATATTTTTAATAAATTTTAATTATATTATAGTCTTTAATCTCTAAAGTTAATCTTTTAGATTTATATTATTCTTTTTTTTGTATGATGCTGAACTGTATTTAAGTATTACAAATAATCAACATTATAAACATATATTGAAATATATTTTATATTATGTTTATATACCAAATAAATAAAATAACTCGGATACTTAAAATATGTGTACTTCTATAGTTGTATATGTATAATCAAATATTTTTATTCATAAATTATCAAAAAAAAAACATTATTTATAGCAAAAGAAGTCTGAATAAGGGCATACCTTAAAATATTTAAGCAGCTTCGGGAAGAGCGATGATTTATGGTGTTCTACTAGTTAGTCAAATTAAGAAAGTACATTAGATTACTCCAACCAATAAAAGATTACCAAGATCAAAGAAAAACTTTTTAATATATAATACTATATTATTCAACAAATTTCAGAATGGAATATATTAGAATATTATACACATACTAGTATTATTATTATACTATATAATATAGTATTTATAGGTACCTACATATTCAGGGCAGGCAAAAGCTATGGGCGACCTGAGCAACTGCCCAGGACGCCAGTACTCAGGGGGCACCAAACTAAAAACAATTTTTATTTAATTTATCTTTTAATACGCATTAACATTTAACAGTCTACACGATTGAAATATTCATTATCTAATGTTATTTTAATTGATAATATATCTGCAATTATCTCATATTTATATAAAGAACTAGTTTTAATATTAATTTTAGTTATAAGTATATAATTTAAAATAATATTATTTTTTATGCAATGCGGCAATTTTTGTAAGTTTATATAAGTATAACCTTATTACAATATTATAATATGATCAGGTAATAAAGTTGTAAGTTATAATATAAAATACATACCTACTGATTTCATTTAACCTTACTAAAAAACTTAATTTTACTACTACCCAAATTAGGAGGGGGGGGGGTTGAAAGGGCCAAACATGGTCTTGCCCAGGGCGCCAATACTTCTAGCACTGGCCTTGTAAATATCATATTATTCTTTACTATAAATGGGTATAATAGGTAAAATAAATGAAAATATGATATTTTTTAAACACAGTAAGTATACTTATTATAATAATTTAAAAGTTAAATCTATACATAAGACTGATATATTTAGTAACAAAAATGTACATTTATTAAATTTCTATGCAGACAACTAAGGTATAAACAAATACTATATATTTACTAAATACATATTGGTACAAAGTACTATACTACTATACACTAAAAATATGTCTTAAACAATCTAATTTATAATAAATTATCAAATATATTTTTAAAGAAATGTATTTAATAAAAGTGTTGAATTACATTTGAAACAAGAAAGCTTTTATATAATAATATGAAGTTAGGTTTAGTATAATATTACCTTAAATTATCTTGTATTACCTTTAGTATTGTTAATATTAGATATTCTTACTCTATGTATTAGATCAAACAATATTCTATTAAAATTATAACAGTATTTACTAATATAAAGTAAATTTAATAATGATAATTTTGGTTTACAATACATAATATATTATAACAGTTATTTTATTCACTTGTTAAGTAGCCGCCTCACTTTACTTTTGGATTTTGGTCCATCGTCTTCATCAGATTCTGCATATCTTTCTGCATGTGATACAATATATGTATTGACTAAGTAATCGATACCAATATGTTTTTTATACTCAAATAAGTTTGGAACATTCATCACAAATGTTAAGCAATGAATGGGTACTAATCTGTCATCAACAATAATATGTGCAAATTCGTTAGGTTGAAAAGTGTCAAAATGCACCTTTTTTGATTCATCCGTGACTCCAATATTAGCTTTAGGTCCCAACCACACGATTTTTGCTCGTTTTTCACATAAATCATTTTCATGTAGCTCAAGAATTTGTGCGTAAAAGATTCTAGTTGAAGTTTCTTCATTCAAAGATACAATATCACCTACAGTCCAAAGTTGATTCATATAACGAAACTGATCAGTCTTGCGTAAAGTGTATGGACAGCGAAAATCATAAAATGTAGATGAACAAGGATCTTTTTTTGACTTGTCTTTAACTTTTTTTGATACTGATACTCCAGTAGGATTCGAAGGTGAATCATCTTCACTTGACGAAGACATATTATCAGTCAACAGTGTCGGTGTAGTTTAAATTAAAACAACTGTTAATGAATCTATTTAGAATCTGATAATTATTTATTTACTTTACTAAAAACTAGTTTAACTATTCAAAAATCGAAATAAATAATAGTATAATACTTTTAAGTTATAATAGATAGATGGAAAAAGTGAAAACCTTAGATCACATATACTACCTACTGCTACTATGGATCAGTATTGTAATTTGTAGTTAGTTACTCGACTCAACGTTATATTCTTGTATTATTTTGTTATCGATAATAACAGTGTTAGAATTACATATTCGAAGTGCGCATGCGTGTAGCAACTCCTTGCATTAGTATTCACAGGTATAATGGGCAATCCCCAAGTATAACTAATCATCTGTGGATAAATATGCGATAAGTTGCATCGCGCATGCGCATTCAACGGTTAATTGTCAGTGTTCACTACTTACACGACATAAGTAGGTAACATTTTACCTACAAGGCTACAATTTATAGGTTAAACTATATTCAACCAAATTTGACTTGGCATGGGCGAAAACAGAAAATTTTCTAATAAAAAATAAGTTCTCTCCCCAATAATTAAACCCAATTTCTGCCTGTGATCAATGATCATCGTATAAAGCAAAATTATTTTTCCTTGAAGCTGATAATAACGTTTTACATTAATTATAGTGAACGAAATATATTACCTATTGTATATTAAATTTCGTTTTGCAATTTTATTTTTTGTTAAATTAAATTTTTTTGAAAATAGTTAAATAAAAAATTATAATTTTTAACTTTTTTACCAAAACATTAAAATGAATTAAAACATAAAATATTTGTAGTTCTTGTCCCTGTGAATTTTATTAAAAACCAGAATTATGATATCTTCATTATTTTAGGATATTTCACAATGGGTAAATCCTCACAGGACACATAGTCGAATATAAATAACACAAGAACATAGACAAACTTCTAGACAAACCCAAAGACTTAATACTTAGTACAAAGGCTATGGACAAACCATATATAAATTATAAATACCACAGAATATTCTGTGATACTATTATGTACCACTATTATTATAAATCAATAAAAATTAACCGATAAAGTTATAATATTTCATTGGAAAAATTCCAGGTAATTTAATTAATTCATCAGTCTATTAGTTATTTCCATATCTAAATAAGTTTTTACCCATGGTTATTTCTATTTTCACACTTTTTGAACTACAATAATTAATAATATTAAAATTAGTTATGAACTAATTCTGAAGTAATTCATTTTAAAAACTATATACTAAAATTTGAACTATATAGTTCATATTTAATGGCTTAACTTAAACTTAAATTAGCTCATTTTTAAAAAAAAACTTTCCCCCATCGGTGATTTTAGATTCTGAACGGGGTGGAATGAATGTATTGATTATACAATGATGTGTGTTTTATTATTATTATTTTTTTTTGTGTTATCACGTTTTAGAAACTATTGGAGTAGTAATACTAGTAATAGTGCTTTGATTTTTGACTTCAGCCCCTCTTTGAAAAGGAAATTGAATTTAGTTGGTACATTAGGGGTCAAAAGTATAAAAAAAATTCCAGTAATTTTCAAAAGCGTCAGGAAAAACCTTGAAAAAGTAACGGAAAAATGGGAATTTTTACGCATGACCACTTGTTTTGATTTTGCTGAACTCAAAGACGAATCATTATAAATACTTGACATTTTCACCAAATGTTTATATTAGCATTATCTATTTACGATTAAATTTTCAACATTTTTTTTTATGAAATGCCGATTAACAAAATTTGGCTTTCCAACATTTTTTTTAAATTTTAAAGGTTTATTATAAGTTGTTTCTTATTATAGTAAAAAAAATAAAAATAAAAACCGTTAGTCAAGATTTTTGTTTATAAGCATTAAAAGTTCAAATGTTTTCAAAATATGTCAAAATCTCGAAAATTTGCAAGGAATTTTGAAAGTTGAAAATTAATAAAATTTTTGTGATTTATATCTAATGTTAAAAAACCCAACACAAGGTTTTCCATAACTTTTTCTTCAAATAACTATAAAATAAAACTCCAGTGTCAATATAGAAAAAAATTTACGAGTGTATGAAATTAATTTTTTTATGAAATCGAGCAAAATAACGATATATTACAATTTTTAATATAGGTAATAATATTAATATAATAATATATCCTACTAATTATCCGACCTAGACTGACAAATCATCTCCGTTCAGAATCATTTTTCGTATACAATGATACCTGTTATTTCATTCAAATTCAACTCATCCATTATAGTGACCTACTCATCTCCATCTCTACTATACAGCAGAACAATATCCACTTGATCACCTTTTTTTTTTATATATTACAAAATTAAAAACCAAAAACCTATTCATGGAAATTCCATAACATTATTTTGTGTTACGCCCTTAAAAATAAAAATTAAGCCACTCACCTTTTTCAGTAATAGTATGCAACACTCGGGTTATCATTGCTTCAGACCCTTTTGGTATTTCTTCAAGAAGTCTAAACATTTCAGTTGAATTCATTGGCATATTTTGAATAGGGTGTGGTAAAAGTTTTATTATTGAACGTTTTACCTCTCCTTGAGAGTTAGAAAATACAGCTGCTAATCTAATGTATTATAAATTTATAAATATAATATTATCATGTATACTGACACAAATCAAGTATTAAATTAAGTATAAAAGTCATACTCGTGAATTAGTTCATAGTTATCAGCCATTAACATGAAATATAGATATAAGCAAGCTGTAGTTGAATCTTCATCCCACACTTCAGATTTGACCAATCGGCCTGTTTCATGACCAAAAAGTACATCAGGGGGTAATTGCAATCTTAAGAATCCCAAGTAAAAAGTAGCATATTCTTCAATAATATTTTTTAAATCTTTATTTTTATACAATTTACTGATAAAATTCAATGCAATCTCTCGAAGCTAAAAATATTCAACACAATTCAATTAATTAATTGAGTCACTAAAAATATTAAGTTTTTCTTTTATAAGTATTTACATTAAATACAAACACATATTTTCCAATAGTCAGAAGTAAAACAAATGCTAAATTATAATAAAGCTGTTTATAAAATTATTATTTAAAATTGATAATAAACAATTTAAATAAATAAGCTCGATTATATCCCGTCTTCCACAGTATTAAAAGAATTATGTTCCTACATTCACATAAAAATAAATATTTCTATAAATTTTTATTCCACAAATTATAGAGTCTCATAACCTTCCTTCGAAAGCTATTTTCTTGAATGATAATGCCCCATTATACCCAGGGGATTTAAAATCTAAAGTTAGAAATATTTTTGTTTCCCAATATGAAAATTTGGTTATCCACAGAATATGGTTAACCATGGTAGTTGCAATACCTTATACCTTAAACTTACCATAAATAATCGAGTTAATTGTATTTATTTTCTTTAGTAACATTTTTAATGATCTATATAGACAAAAATGTCAAAAAACATAATATTTTTCAAGTCTTAAATTATTTGTAGGAATAAATCAGTTTTGCATTTTATTAAAAAAAGTAATTAGAAATAATTTAAATTGTATAAAGTGATTTAAAACAAGCATAGAAAAATATTATATTGATTTTTCACTATAATATTTTATATCAATATTTAATTATTAAACACATTTATTAAATACTATGTAAATACATTACTTTATCATTCTTATGTGAAGTGAAGAAAAGAAGTGCATTTAAATACACTAATTGTCTTGGAGGGCGTTTAGTAACCAATTCATTGAGAATGAATAGACCAAATGCATGATCACCACAAATTTCTTTCAAAATATCTACAGCGTCATCAGTAATTAATGGACTTTCAAAATAAAAAGTGGTTATAGCACTGTAAATATATTACAACAATTAAAATCGAAAGTTTATGTAAAAATTGTATAATTATTAAAAATCCAATTTACTCTTCTTTTTCTTTAGGATCTGCAATATTTAATGCACCTCTGATTAATGCACATAAAACAGTATTGTAATTTTGTTCTGAAGATAAAGTATTTCTAAATGCCGTTGGCACTTTAATAAATCCTTGATTTACACTATATTCTTCATATAACCATGATAAACATAAATTCATATTTTTAGGCATATCCAAATTTATGTAGTCCAGTATGGCTAAATAAGAATAAAATATACATGTAGACTAGGTGTATAATTATTTTTTTAATGGAGTACATTACTAAATATTACTTACTGTTGCGAAAATCATCACTACACATAACTGCCACTTTAGTTATAGCTTTAATGTGTACTTCTTTAAACTGTTTTGATAATATAATTTTACTAGTATCTAAAACTCTAAGTAAAGCATCAATAGCTAATTCTTCAGCTTCAATAGGATCAATTTGACAGTTATTCATATTTAATTCTGCTGGCTGAGCTAAAAGTATATCTTCTTCTTCCATTTTTACCGTTTCTTCTTTTACTCCTTCTATAGATTCATCATCATTTTGGGTTATATACTTCAGATCAGGAATAACAATATCTGATCCACATAATAAGGTAGCTAACAATTTTGCTACATGTTTAATGTGATTATCAGTACCAGCTGCAGCTATTGGAGTATAATTTGCTATAAAAGCTGAAGGCATTTTTGATGGTAATTTAGGCTATAAATTAAAATATAAAAGCTATTAGAAAAAAAATACAAGACAAATTATAATTTTTATCATTAAATTATGGGTTCAAATTTTTATTCTTTTGAAATTTTAGGTGAACATAAATACCATATTCTCGAATCATAATATTTTTATAGCATTAAAAGACTATCTTGTGGCAGTATAAAGGTTGTTTTTTAATAAGTATGTTATCTGTATTACTTAATACTTATATTATAAAATATTTGAATAAACAATAAGTAATTGATCTTTTTTTCTATTTTATCATCCTGAAGGGGAAGCTATACCAGCATGACATATTGTCTCCGTTTTACAAACGTACAAAATAAAATAGGTTCTTTAGAAAGTAATTTCCCTGTGTTAGTAAGACGGAGACAACACGCACAAGTGTAACATTCTCTTAAGGATGATGAAGCCATCTATTAATAAAGAGGCAACAATTTGGGCAATTTCTAATTATCTAATGTAACGGCAATATAAATTACGGAAAAATAAAAATTAATGAGAAATAAGTTACTTTAAAAGAAAAACATTCACGCTTTACAGAATAATAAGTTATTGGTAATTTTTTTTTGTTATTATTTTAAAGAAGAGAATTTTATTTTGGCCATATTAGATTTAGATTTTTGAATTAATTTTAAATAACACCAGAAAAAAATTCCAAATACTCAACATTAATATAAAATTTTTTTAGAAATATGACTAATTCAACTGGTATGAATTTTTCAGTGATCAATAACTAAAATTGTTCGATTGGTATCAGAAACCATCATCAAAGTAGAAGAACCATGTTTTTAAAATTTCAAATGTGATAATTTATGAATAATAATAGACAAAAAATAAATAATATTTTTAAACCAATACATCTATTACTTCATTCAGAATCTTAAATTATGTGGTGAATATGGTTCAGAATTTAAGAAATCACCATGTTTATCTTAATATAATTATATATATTTACCATGAATGTCATAATTAGGTTTGTGATGGATTCTGGAGATAATTTTTCAAGTACCCATGCTTTAACTGAATTAATATGTCGATCTGGTGGTGTACCTTCAGTACATCTCTTTTTTTCTGGAATATCATCTTTATCTGGTTTTTTATCATCTTTATCATCATTCTTACGTTTTAAGGATCGTAATAACTTTTTACTATCTTCATTTTTTGACAGAACCTGAAGTGCTTTCATAATCTAAAAATAAAATAGAATATTTTATACATTTTTAAATTATATATATATTATATTAATAATTGTTTAAATACTTCTTGATTAGAAGCCCCAATATCTAGTAATAGTCTTCCAATAATTTGCTGATGTTCAATTGAAGCTGGGAGACGCAATAAACTTAATAATTGTAATTTAAGATTTTTTTGAACAGAGGTTGATTGACTCAGTGTTAAAGAATTAGGTATATTTTCTAAAAAAAAATTTAAAAATATAAATGAATTATAATTGGTTTTAATAATGATTTTTACATGACATTTCTTACTAGTTAACGTTTCTAATATAGTTAAAACTTTTTCAATAAATGACACACGGAATTTGGAAATTAATGCTAATGATCCCATGCAAGTCATTAAATTTGCACAGCCTACATTACCAGATTGACAAAATCTTGACAAAAGATCAAATACCACCCTGAAATTCAAAATCATTGTTAGCATAATATTATATTCTTTATTTTATATTACGGCAATATAATATAATTGCATATTAAATACTTTGCTTCATCTTCAAGTCTTCTACGGCGAGTAACTTTTAGAGTTAAAGGTATATCTTCAAGTGATAAATCATTCTCACGATCTACACCACCTTCACCTTTATATGTTTGTACAAGTATTACTGTTTCCATGAATTTAATTACTTGAGTACGAATACTACAAAAAGAAAATATTTAAATTACTCTCTACATTTAGAAAAGAAAAACAATAATTCTTAAATACCCTTCATTATCATTGTCAATCATGTTAATTACATGCGATTTCAAATTTGTTAAATCTTGCCATACAGTAGATAGATCAGAACTAGGTAAATCAGTCATTGATATCCATTGTAATCCAGCTCTATATATATTACTAGCTGCTTGCACCACTCTTTTTTGAACAACAAGTGATCGATCTTTCAGTAGCATTAATACATTTGGTAATGTGACACAAACATTTGACTTTTCTTTATTGCTGAAAAAATAATTATTATAACAATAAAATATCTTTAAGAACAATTGTTCTCAACCAAATTACCAGCATTCTTCTATGAACGCTACAATAAATTTTCTTATTGTAGAACTATGATCATTTTGATATGCAATTACATCATTAATAAATTGTGGTAAAAATTTTGGTTCTTGATATAATAATACTTCTTTGGCTTTAAGTAGTAAATCAAGTTTAGTATTTTCATCAGGAGCCACGGCAGCTTCATTTAAAATGCTGGTCACCTAAACAAAATAAAATATGGACAATGGTGAATATTATTTTCTTAAAAATTAAAATTATATTTCTTAGTTAACCTGCTCAGTGGGGCTTTGACTACGTTCTACACGCATTTTTTAAAATTTAATTTTCAGTATCTAATTTCAGGAACTTCAAGCATTGAATATTGATAAAAGACATGAATGATTTCTGATGAAAATTAGTGAGTATTGAATACTAAATATATTAGTAAATCATTATTGTTAATTGATACAGAATTACAAAACACGAATTATCTTAATTCTTAATTTATAAATTCGTGAATTGTGATAGAAAATAAAGATTAAAGAATAAAAAATAATTCCGATTTGCGTGATGGTACGTTTACGTTGATGGTTAATCGTTGATAGTTTACTTTAATACTTTTTAGTTTGATACCTCAGCCAATGGTTTCCGTTATCTGTTATCAGTGTTATGATTAATATCAATGATGATAAAGTATAATCACGTGATTATAACTACATTTTTTTTTATAATAATAAACGTCATTTTTTTTACAGAAAGTTATTTATCACTAAATTTTATTTTTATCAATCAATCACTAGCAATGAAAGGATAACAATAATTAAAAAAAAAAATATTTATTAAAAGAAAATAAATAATACATAGACGTATTGGAATTGTATTCATCCATTCTTCACAACATTTATTACTGCATACGGGTTGTTTGGGCGATGTACGGCGCCGAACATATTCTATGCCATCCGAGGCACATGCACAAATCAAATGGCTATTAAAGAAACACACGGTCACAGACAAAAGTTTGTGGAAGAAATTGATTACGATGAAATTGAAAAGCTTGAAGTACATATATATTTATATTATACGTATAATGTCATGGTTTGTTATATCCAAAGTATATTGACAGTTTTATTTTACGCTATGTAGATTGTTGGCAAAGGGTCATTTGGTGTTGTTTACCGTGGACGGTGGCGTAACAACTATGTGGCTGTCAAACACATTGACACCGAAGCTGAGCGTAAAGCATTTACAATCGAAGTACGACAGTTGTCTCGAGTCAACCATCCTAATATTGTCAAATTATATGGTGCATGTACATCAAATCCTGTTTGTTTAGTAATGGAATTTGCGGAAGGTGGATCATTATACAATGGTTAGATTGTTGTATTTATTGATTACATTTTATTAAGTTTTACAATTATATAGGTATTGCACTGATTATTATCTAAAGAAATCATTTATATTGATTCTAAGTTTTTAATCTTAGCATCTATTTTAATGTGTATTGGAAAAAGAAAAAGAAATGTTATATACTTATATATTATTCTATAACAGAGGTTCCCAAAGTGGTCTATATCGACCTCCCGGGGTTGATTCTTACTTGCAAGAGGTGTATGTCAAAAAAAAAATTGGGAGTGCATGAGAAATAAATAGGGGTCTACGAGAGTTATTTAATCAAAAATCAGTAATTTTTATGAAAAACATGTATGACAGCGTGTACAATTTACAATGTGTAATATCAAAGCATGAGACTTGCCCCTCCCATTAAAATTATAATTTTTTATAATATTATATTTAATTTGCATTTCTTGTTATTTAAATAATTAAAACATTAAATAAATATTGTTATTATTATAAAATTTTCACTCCATTGTAAATCCTATTCAAGTGAGTAGTTCTGTATAAGTTATAAAAAAACATTATTCCTTTCATCTGTAAAGATTCAATGTTAGAGGTCTACAAAAATTAATAAAATGGCACATGGTTTATAGGGGAAAAAAGTTTGGGAACTTCTGCTCTATAATGTCTTTGAAATATTTCTAAATTGTGTCTTATGTTAATAGTATTACATTGTAAACCAGAGCCTCAATACAACTTGGGACATGCTGTTAGTTGGACATTACAATGTGCAGAAGGTGTTGCATATCTTCATAATATGAAACCTAAACCATTAATTCATCGGTATCAAATTATATTTATAATTAATATTTTAGCCTAAAACATAAAAAACTAAAAAATTAAATAATGATTTATTTTTTTTAGTGATTTAAAGCCACCAAATTTACTATTAGTGAATGAAGGAAAAACGTTAAAAATATGTGATTTTGGGACTGCCTGTGACAAAAAAACATATATGACCAATAATAAAGGTAGTGCAGCTTGGATGGCACCAGAAGTATTTGAAGGTTTGAAATTAAAAATTTGTACAGCATTCATTTTTAATCTATAATATTACATTTTTTTAAGGTTCAAATTATACTGAAAAATGTGATATATATAGCTGGGGTATTATTTTATGGCAAGTTTTAACAAGACTGAAACCATTTAATGAAATTGGAGGATCTGCTTATGGAATCATGTGGGCAGTACATAAAGGAACCCGACCACCATTATTTGAACAATGCCCTCGACCGTTCCAGGAATTAATTACTGAGTATGAAAACAATTATTAAGATATATTATTGAATATGATTCAATATGCTACTTACCTAAATTTTGTATCTATATACTTTATTCTATTCAGCATAAGAATTGACCTGGCAACTACCAGTTTTGTCAGTGGTGCACAGGTGCACACACATTTGTTTATCCTACTTAATCAACCACCAGTAGCTAATACACAAAATGATTTCACACCCATGTGAATTGTGCACACATTAACTACCTAAGTTTCTTATTTTGGTAGAGTATATTCCCATAATAAACAATTTTATTGAATAAATATAATCTTAATATTTTATATATCCTTTAAAAATTATATATTTTATATTATATTTTAATTATTCAATAAATACCATTCTTTGATTAATACTTTTAATTTAGACTTGTGTTTTAATACACAGCATCAATTTTTTATTATTTATTCGATTACCTTAGTTTTAAGGTCAACAAATAATTTTCATAATTTCTATTTTTTGAATATTATATAATATATATATTTATATATTGTATCAGCTATACAAATATTGCTCAAAAAATTCAATAATAAGAAAATATATTCAACTAAGCTCAATAAGTATTCTAATAGCGCCCAATAAAAATTGTGAGTTTTTAGTTGATATAACTGAATAATAGATAACATATTGGATCATACTTTTTCCTAATGCATTTAAATAGTTGACTCTATTGTATATTGTTTTTAAAGGTGTTGGGATCAAAATCCAAATGTTAGGCCATCAATAGATCATGTTGTTCAGGTTATGAGGATTTTAATACAATTTTGTTCTGGACATGACCAACCATTAATATATCCCAATTACTGTTATACTATTAGTATGTATACAATTATTATAATTTTTTGTTTATGCTTTATTATTATGTATTATATTATTTTATTTGTAGGTAGTGAATTTGAAGAAGACTGTACTTCTGAAGATTCTTGCCCAGAAATTTCCGATTCTTATATTGAAAGCTTAAGTATGTTTATTTAAACCTTATATAATTGAATCCCAAACAAAATGTCTGATTTAAAAAAAGCTAGACAAATAGTTTAAACTAATTTTTTAATATCAGTAAAAAGTCCTAGTACATTTTTCAATTTGTACAAAAAATACAAAAATATAAGTTTAATTCATAATATTAAAATATATATTTAATTTTTTTATACTATATTATATTTGATTATTATTGCTTAAAATGCTTAAACCTAAAATTAATAAACAATTTTATCTATTACGTATAAAAATATGTATTCAAAACAAAAGTCCCCATAAGTTATATAAAAAAGTAATAATACTAAATTCAAAAATACTAATTACTTAATTCACAAAATTAAAATATTATTTTTATGTGATTAATACATTATAATTTTGGTAATAATATTAGTTATGGCTTATAAAATTAAATATATTTCTTTTAAATTTTATATTTTTTTTTTCAATTTCCTTCAAATTTGTTTTCAGTCTTTTTTTTTACTTTTGATTGATTACCGATTTTATTTTCCTTTGGTTCATTGTTCATGTTATATCATAGAATATATTGGATTTTTTTTTTTGTTATTTATGAAGATATTTTGACTTATATCTCCTTATTTTAATTGTGTTGAACTCTTAGGGATGTATAATTTTTATAGAATGTTTTTTAATTGAGTTTAATATCCCATTAGGTAGAAAATATTAATGTTAACATAGTAATTCTTATATTTTTTGTTGTCAACCCTAATTCTTTCTAAGCATTTTCTAACACAGTGGTCCTCACAAGGATTTTAGAAACGGCCAAATGTAGCTTTTTTAAATCACTTGCGGGGGTCGCATACATTTTTAATGATAATAATTAAAAATATAAAAATTTAGAACTGTTTACTAAATTTAGTGGAGAATAATAAAATGAGAAAGGATATTTTGTTAAAAAAGGGTATTGTAGGAAAAAGTTCATTAACGACACTTCAATTTATAGAATTTCAGATTTTGGAATGTATAATTTAATTTTTAGTGGGGACTGCTAATCTAACACATTCGTTTTGGTTTATTTGTAGTTTCTCTATTTTTGTCTTTTGGCCTTCTTTTTTAAACATCTAATGGTCTACCTGGATGCCAGGTGAGAATTTGACCCTATTATTACTATTATTTTATGTTTATATTTGTTTTGTTCTTGAATATTTCCTATTGTGATTATATGTAAATAACTAAATATAACTATAATAATAATAACTAAATATTATAATCATGGTTCAAAACTTGATGCATTTGCATATTTCTTATGAAGTTCTTTTTATTAAAAATTGTGATTTCATTTAAATTTATTTCATATAATATACAACTCAATTCCATAAAATGTATATTATATATTTTTGCTTATTTTATCAAATTGAAGTAATTTTGCTATTTAAAAATTCTATAGATATTAGACATTTTTTTTTTTGTAAATCAAAATATTAATTATCAAAGAAATCCAATTTAAATATAAATTTGTTTGTCTATATTTTAAATTGTACTGTAAATATAATTATTTTTATTGTGTATATTTATTATTAATATTTAAAATGCAATTGAAAAAGAAAATTTCCATGTTATATAACTGCATTTTTAATACCTTTTTAGTGCAGATGTTACATTTATCACATTGTTTTTTAGCCCATAAAGTACCAAACATCGAATTATAACAATATAATTACATAATATAAAAATACAATATTTATTATCACTAGGTATTGAGTATTAAAATAACTTAGAACACAAAAGCTAATTGTAGGATTATAAATAAATAAATATCTACTTATAAATCAGTAAGTAGATGATAGTTGGTATATTTTCATTCTTTTAACAAATATTTAATAACATAAGTATAATAAATAACTATTAGGTTAGCATATTTTTTACATGCATTATATTTTTAAAACATTATGTAATACTTATGTATAGTGAATTATTAGCCTTATAGGTTGACAATCTAACTTAAGATTTAATCATAGCATTTAATGTTTTCCATACATATTTTATATTTTGGCATTTTAATATTCTTTAATTCATCAACCTAGCTGTTATAAATTATCTGTTGTTCTTAATTATTTGTATACTGTATAATCTGTATAATTTATAATTACAACGATATTTTCAGTTTATAAACAACATGTTAGCTTATAAATTAGCTCTCTTAATTTTTATTTAATTTAATATCACAGTTATTATACTATAAATGTATGTTTAATGGAGATAATTAATTTGTATTTATTTATGTGGTAGGAAGTCATAAAGGAATTAATGGAATGTTGACAAATGATAGCTTAAAATCTAATCCAAATTTATCAATACCTTTAAATGTTAATGTAGACAGCAAGGTAAGATTATTTTGTATACCTACAAATTGTATTATACATTAATACATTATAATTATATGATTTTATTATTATTAGTTTGATCAATATGAAGACTTAAAAATATTAACCATGCCTGGATTTGACAAAGTGGGTGCTTATCAAACTGTTGACTCAACTGACAAAGAAGATGAATCAAATTCAGAGTGTCAAAGTCCACTTGTTGACACTAATAATGTAAAAGGTAAGATTCCCCAGAGTTATTTTTAGGTTTTACTATTAACAACTTGAATTGAATAACTTAAATATTTTAATTCAACTCATGTTTTTATTACAATTAATTGCTTAGCTTCAGTTAAAAATGGTATATATTAATTAAAGTTTTATAAAATGTTGTTTAATCTTATTAAATAAGTTTTATTTCTTTAATTATTAAATTATTTCATTGGTAGGTATATTTTAACTTTTCCTTTATTTCAGTAATGTAATTACATATATGGGATAATTATATATATATTACTATAATAGTCTAGTCAATAGGGGGTTTTGCCTTGCAAAAAATACTCAAGTTTTGAAACTTGGCAAAAAGTTTAGTCTTGGGGCCCTGATTGACCAAAAAAAAATGCGCCATCCCTCCGAGGTTCCCAACACTATGTTAGTATAGTATTAATTTTCCGACGTTGTCACATTGTTTAATTTTTTAACAGCTCTAATTTCGTTCTATATGTTAATAGTTTAATACCTATTTGTAACGCCTATTTTTTTTAAGACTAATAATGATTACTAGGATCATAGATGTAACTAAAGCCATTAAATTGAGTGGGCTCAAGCCTCAAGCCCATAGTTACCGTTTTTTTATCATAATATTTATAATATTTAATAAATCTGACTCCAACAATGTAATGAAGGATCCAATGAACATTCTACATATAAAAATTTTATTAGGAAATATAGTTTTATATAATTTTTATTCAAATATTTTTTTATAACATTAACTCTATTTCATATTTGTCCAACAAATATATTTGAATAACTAAAAATTATCAATTTGGTCAAAGAAATTAAAAATGTTCTTTATTATTTTTCATTGAAAATAATAGATTTACAATAAATAATATACTTACATTTTTTATTGAAACTTTTACGTTCTGCAATTTAAGTTCTATACATTTTTTCGTTTAGTATCATATTTATTTAGTTAGGTCGAAAAAATAACAAAACTACCCTTGTTGACTATTTTTCAACCCCCCAGGAGTACCAGAAGGGAGTGAGTAGTCACGACTAAAATTAACCAAAATTATTTTCATATCACAATGAAAAAAATGAGGGGGTCGTATATCAACAATTTTAAAGTTCAAATATAAGGACCACCCTACTATATAATATATATATATATTAGTATATACGTCATTATAGCGCGCAGCGCCACATTCTATGACGGGCGGATAGACTTTGTCGCTTATATATTACTCTTACGCTAAAAATGTATAGAACCTTTCTTGTCAAAAATTTTACGATCTTCAATTTTTATACAAGCTATTTTTATCGTTAAGTTAATAATTTTAGAG
This sequence comes from Rhopalosiphum padi, assembly GCF_020882245.1. Lineage (NCBI taxonomy): Eukaryota > Metazoa > Arthropoda > Insecta > Hemiptera > Aphididae > Rhopalosiphum > Rhopalosiphum padi. The sequence continues at coordinate 55,090,266 of NC_083598.1, forward strand.
ATATTGTAAAAAAACCATAAAAAAGTGAAAAATGTCACCTAAAATCCAAGATGGCGGACCTCGGAGGGATGGCGCATTTTTTTTTGGTCAATTAGAGCCCCGAGACGAAACTTTTTGCCAAGTTTCAAAACTTTAGTATTTTTTGTAAGGCAACGCCTTTTTTGGAGCCCTATTGACTGACTGCTATAAACATCTTTAATTCTATATTTTTATTTAAAGTTTACATTAGTTATTAACTATGAACAGTTCATATTTTATTGATGGTATTTATAACATTTACTTAGTGTTATTATAAAAGAAGCTTAGCTTAAAAATGTATTATTATTTTTACTCAATTATGGAGCTAACTTTATTTAATATATAAATAAAAAAATCTAAATAGTTAAAAATATAATAAGTAATTTGATTGTAATAAAATAAAATTAGTCTCAAAACAAAATTGATTCATACATAGAAAATTTATGAAAGATGTATTTTTTTAAATAAATATTTATATATATCATTATATGAGTATATACTACATATATATATATATATATATATTATAGATATATAAAATACAAATGTTTAACAAAATAATTGTTTCTTAACTTAAAAAAACATATGAATTGATTTAAATTATATATAAATAACTTTAAATAATTAAGATCACTCAACTAACTCAAGTGAATCATAGCAATTTTTTTGTTTGGCTAGCACATGTGTCAATATATTGAATCTACGTGTGTATGTGTGTGATGTTTATTTGTATGCTGATTGTCAATTCGATTGCCAACCAATGTGTCATAAAGTTTAAAATAAAGTATCATCAAAACAAGATACAATTTTAACTATACTTAATTAGGATACAACCTACATATTATGTTTGAAAAATTAGGGTACTGGGTATTGCTCCTTCTTAATACTATTAGTACTGTTGTTCAAATAATATATTACCTATGTATTTTTAATTTACTATTAAAATTACTAAAAATATTAAATTATTAAAAATTACAAAAAATGCAATAATAAAATATTAAAAATTTGAGATTAAAGTAACTTAATTAATTTGGTATCAATATCCAAAATTCTAAAATATTCAATAAAATTTGTTTAAAAGGATCTTTTTCACTAAGCTTTGATTGTTACATAAACTCTGCTAAAGGTTAGGACTATGGAGTTGTTTATTCTCCCATTTTAAAACATCTTACATTATCTCCACGTTTGGGAAGTGAGCTCTAAAGGTAAGGTCCATAAAATTGTACTTATGGTTAATTTGAACATGATGATAACTTATCTTTTGGTTATTAGTTATTACTGTATGATTTTCAACAGTCTGAAAGTATTATATATTTGGCACAGTGGGATTTTTACACATTAGTGAGACATCAACAAACCAGTCACCAGTATAAGTAAAAAAATATAATAAAAAAAATAACCTAGGAATAATACATTTTATACACTAATTATTTCAGAAATACAGGACTAGAATTTTAACGCAATTTCAATTTTTTTCTAATAATTTAGAACATTACTTCGTAATTAGAAAATCTGTTATAGGTTATAGATACTGATTGTTTTATTATAAATTTATTATAGCATTTTTTGACTAATTAAATTAGACAATTTGGTATTTTATAGGATATTTTTTTGTTGTTTTTAAAGCATTTTTCAGTAAAATTTGAATTTTCTTCTACAAAGAATTATTGTATTATTATTATTGTTTTTTCTTTACATTTATCAATTTAATGTCACAAGAAACAATAGAAATTAATTGGATCATGTCCAACAGAATAAATAGCAAAAATAGATTCAATATAAAACAGTTTTTCAGAAGTCTCATTTTAAATTGTATTCAAATGTCTTGTGACTAATATCTTTTAGGATTATTTAAAATATACCTATTATTACATTTGTATATTTTGTAGTTGAAACTTTGTTTGTTTTTGTTTAAACATAAAGGAGCTCAGTTTTTTTATGGTTAATACATTAACATTATACTGATGAAAAATTAACTGTGCAAATAGGTTTGTAAAAAAAATGTATGTTCAAAATTATTTATTTGATTCAATTATTATTCATTTTTATAAATTTGTTCTATTTTGTTTAATCCACTTGATATAAAATATTGTTATATCTTTTTGAAATCTAAATCAATTAATGATTAAAATAATTATTAATTTAATAATATATCAATTGATATGCACTATAGTAGACTGTCATTATTTTTAAATTATTGAAAAAAGTTAATAATATTACTTTTGTAGTTTTGTTCAATAAACAAATCAACTTTTATCTATATAGTAATCATTTACTGAACATATCATTTAAAGATAATAAGTATTTTAAAAATGAGTTTTAAATATTTTATAATATTATGTCATCACCACTTAATTATTTTTAACGGGTGTTTAAAATACAATTGTTTATTTTTAATATTAAATATTGTTGTGGTATAACTATTTATAAAAAAAATACCCCTATAATAATACACCCTTCTTTTTATCTTTTTACCCCTTCTGAATACTCTCGATTTATTTTTAAAAAATTCTTTAAGGCGAATGACCGCCAAGTTAAATGATCCATCAAAGAGATCATTTTTTTTGATGACACGTGAATGCCAGTTACTATTTTAATAATAAATCACATCAGCATGAGTCATATGGTGAATGACCCATGGCTTGGCCAAAAAAAAAAAAAATTGCATTATCTGTTGTATAATGTACTTATGTGTATATTACATATTTTTAGGGATTAACTACTTTTGATGCTTATTATACAACAGCACAACAATTATAAATACATCATTTTTATCACTGAAGTAGTAAAACTATGGTTAATAAATGTTTTTGTGTCTTCATTTTTAATTTAATTCCCCAAAATGTTATATAACATTCTAAATGATTTTGGCATCAAAAATGTTAATAATACTAAATATAAATATATCATTTTTAATGGTATGGTTTTTCAATTTTAACATTTTATGGTTTTCATTTTTGCAACCAGGATGTTTTTTTATCAGATTTTAAATAAAACATATTTTACAGTTCAAATTTTAGTACAAACTTAAAAACCTATCTAAAGGATATTTACATTTAATTGTTGTATCTAGGGGAGGTCTTTAGGGAAGGGGATAAATAGTGCAGTCACCCCTCCTGTGTAATTTTCGTAATTGATATCACTACCTATTACTTTGTGTATATACATATAATAAACACATCTTTATTTACATAATAAAAAATAATATTATGTAATTAAAATAAAATAAACAATTTAAACAAATTAATTTCAGTTATTTACATGAAGTTTTACTAAAATGTTTTAAAATTTTTCTATATTTGTGCTATAAAGTAGAATCTAACTTGTATTTAGAATTAGTTTCTATTCTAAAATAATAATGATCTTAAAAAATTAAAATATTTTTACTGATAATAATTAGTTAAAATATTGGATTTTTCAAAAAATTATAAATAATATTTATTTAAATGCAAAAATGTGTAGATAAGTATATAAAAGTATTCAACTGTTATATTTAATAATAATTGTTTAGATAATTAATTAAAATTATAATCTTTCCAAGATTGATTACACTTTGCGACTTGCGTTATACATTGATCAGGAAAATAAGTTTTTTTTAATTTTGATTAAATATTATGGTGATTATCTAGCACAACGGTTCCCAACCTGGGGGTAATTATCCCCAAGGGTGTAAGAACACGATTTTTTGGGGAGTAAAAGTTAAACTATTTATTTTTATTTTAAGTACTTATTATGTATTTAGTCATGTGTACTATGACTATTTAGTTATATGTACTATGACTGTAAATGTAATTGTAATAACTCTTGTGTTCTTTGTTAGAAAAATTTAAATAAATTATAACTATAATCATAATATATATTTTATTTTTGTTATTTTTTTTACTCAACTTTTTTTTAGGAGGGAATGGTATTTGTTAATATCTAACAAGACTTATGGGTAATAGTCTCAAAAAGGTTGGGAACCGCTGATTTAGCACCTAGGAGGACATCAAGGAGTAATTGGGAATTAGGGAACTTAGCTCCCCCTCTTAAAACAAAATCAACGCAATGTATTCCTATTATGTATTCCAGTTTTGTCTCGTGTTATGAGTTTGGTGGCTATTTGCCAGTATCAGTATGTCAATGCAAACATTTTGTTTCCGGTGTTTATAGCCTCAGAAGGACGTGACCTTATAGTTGTATGTAATGTTCAACTAATATTCCTATCATTCCAATCCCGATGTCGGATGTTCCCTTTTAGTATTTTGTACCCTAACAATTTGGTTATAAATGATGAATTCTATTGTTGAAAAAAAATCTTCTACATTTTACAATAGTTATAATTTGTAATAATTGATTATACTCAGTACATAATATGTCATATACTGTATAGTCATAGTGTATTTAATCAATAATATAATAATGACTATAATATATAAGATATAAATTATTATAGTAATACGCATTCACCCACTCTAATGTATTCAATGATAATAAAATATATATTCGTCTGAAGAATTTCAACTTTTTTAATGTTTTCTAATTATTTTCATGTATAATCTAAAACTATAGAGTATACAATATAGCCATAGTGTACTGTTGTGTTTTGTATAATATGAAATAAATTATAAATTACGATATATTTATCCTACTTTAGGATTTCAAAAAGGACGGGAACTTTTAAAAATTTTTTTTTTTGAAAATTGATTTAAAAATGTGTATAACATCCTAATTTATTAAAATATACATAAATATTTAATGAAATATTTAATATAATAATGATTTTTTTTAGCGTGTTGTTATTTTTAATGTATAGTCGTATAGAGCTATTTGTTTTGAATTCTTACGTTTGAATATTAAATTTAACTTTATAGAAAATATTTTGTTTTCTCTTGTTAAATTTTAAAATTATTCCGCGTACCTATATATATATACGAGTATTTTAGACTTTATACAATTGTTTAGGGCAATAATATATTTATACATTTGTGTAAAGAAAACGGATAAGAAGGTAGTTGATGAAAACGTCTCTTAATAAAGAACATGGCCAGATAAATTTAGAATTTACGTAAATAGCTAGCGGAACACAAAGACGCAGTGTACGGTGTTTAAAAGCCGAGTATACTAAATGGCTGCTTAACACCATAATGTAATTGGCGCTGTTACAATTAATAATAAATTACTAAGCGGCGAACAATTTGAGTGTTTATTATTTACTTACATTTTCATTTTCATTTTGTTTTCTATAATCGTATTGTAATATTAATTGATAATTTCGATCTGCATACTTACTTTCCTATTTATAGATTTATGGGATGTTAATACATTATTTGTTTTCTTTCTCTGACCAACACACACGCCATACAGCAAATTTGTGTTCAGCATAACCAACTTTGTATTGTTAGATTTAGTATTAGAGTAGGTAAATTGATTTATTATCGAACTTAAAGATAACAACATTATCTGTTTTTGTACGTTGTTACTTTTTTTACGATATTTAAATTTTAAAGTGAGAATTAAGCACTTTTAAATTATTATATTTTATGCAGATACTCATAATTTTCATAAAAACTTAAAAGTTATAAAAAAGTTAACGCACAAATAATGTTCTTAGCTTTTAATTTAATGATAGATTAATTTACTCTAATACTAAAGCTATAACAACACAAAGTGGGTTTTGCTGATCTTAAATTTGCTATATTGTGTGTGGGTCAGAGAAAAATAACAAGTGCACTGATATCTCCTAAATAACAGCCGTTAATTATACTTATAACTTATAAGACTATTATATTAATCTTTTTGTAGTAGTAACTGCCTAAATAATATATATATTAGGTAAAGTAGCACAGCTCAGTACCATAAAAATTATCTTTAGTTTTGTTGAATGCTTGAATCCTAATCATAATTCATGACATTTTAATTTCGTGTCCATAAAATCATTGGCTGAACCATGACCAATTTGAAAATGTCTGTAGAAGTTCTACAGTAGAACATCTAGACTGTTGTAATTTACCAATTAATACGCATAATATAGTTTGACTATTGTAAATATATTATTATTTATTAAAACATTTTAATATTTTAACCATTTATTGAAAAAAAATGTTGATTACTTCATATTTGAATTTAATTATTTCATGTATCTATAAATGTTATTCTGAAAACGATATGCCTGCACGTGGGATATGGTATTGCAACCTATGCGATTTCAAGAAAATGCTCATTTATTTTTTCTCGAAGAACATTTTTTCTTAAATAACTTTTAATTTAAAATATTTTAAAACCTTTTATATGCTACTATGCTAGTAAAAGATTGACTTGAACCCTATTGACGAGCAAATATTAATTGCCATTTTTTTAACTGTTCTTTTTTTTGAAGGAAGTGTCTAATTATTTTATGGATATAATTGTTTTGTATTGCATCTTGCATGTCTGTCCTATCGATGATGTTTTTCGCACCTCACCTATGCTCAAAACTTAAAATACATTCACACACCACACTCGTAAACAATTTATTTATTTAAATAAAAAAGTATCCAGAATAACAATGACTGTACCTATCTGTTGCAATTTATAAATCCGCAAAGATTATATAGGAAACAGTTACACATTTTACAATGACTCATCATCGAATTTATTAGCTCAACAAAACATACGTAATTTCCTTTGATAGATACTATACGTAGTACAGAAATAATACTTAGGTACTTATCCCAATTTAAATTTGAATAAAATAACAGAATATTGCGTAATTGACCTTGGATGAAGCGTTTCATAATAAAAATTATGTATTTGTTGTAGGTTTTAGTTGAAAATAAAATATTAATTTACGTTTTTAGTATAGTTACGTATTATATTATGTACGGTACCTTTTTTTATTCAACAAAATACTTTCATGATTTGTGGTTAACGGGATGTCAGAACTGTGGTCCAGATGTCTGGAGTGATCTGGCTCACGTTGTAAAGGTTGTGAGTCATTCGGCTAGATTTAGACACTACACGGCTGTAGAGAGAGTAGTGTTTTCCTAGTGTTGTGTATTTGTATGTTTATTTCCTTGCTCGATTCCTGACGGACAACAACTATGTGTGAGCTTAGCGAGTGCGTCACAAATGAACACTATAGTAAGTAGTTAATCTATTTGGCTTCGTTTGCTTAATGACCTGCCTCATCCATAGATATTATTGTATATAAATATATTAAATATATGATAAAAATGACTTGAATTACGATGCATTCAACATACCCAAATACTTGATTTTAAAATTGAATACCTATTAATTATTATAAATATTAAATTATAATGATAGATTTATTAACATTTTTTAATAATTCCATGTAATTTTTTAATCTAGGTATTTCAGGAACACATCCTGAACTGGATAATTTGTACCTGATGCTAGATCAACAGTTGCATCCAATACCCCCGGATAACACTTGTCCACAATCAGTTCAAATATTTGAAGAACATAAGCAGGTACCTAAATTGTATTATTTATTTAAATTATATAAGCTATAATTTTATGATAAATCCTATTACTGTATTAATGTATTTGTTATCATAAAAACTAATAACTTTTGTAATAGATAAGTTAATCATAATTAATGCATAGTCAATATAAAATGTATATAATATTTTGAATTAATATTAACATTAAAAATTAAAAATCAAAGTGAAAATTGGTAAAGTTAACATAATTTGTTAATAAAGGATTGTAATTTAAATTAAATATTTTCAATTCATTTTAAAAATGCACTTTTGAGTTTCCCTAGTATATTTATTATTTACCTTTGATAAATAATTTTTTGAAATTCAGATACTTTTAATTTTTTAGTTTTTAATTATTTACAAGTCTAAACAATTGAAAAAATAAACTAAAATATATCAACACATATTTTTAGCTGGCTCAAGAATATTTAAAGGTACAAACAGAAAGAGCATATTTATCAAGACATATGGAGCAATTAGCAGAGCGATTAAGTCGTGAAGAAATCTTGTGTGACGAAGAAGTAGATGAAGATGACGAAGAAATTAAAAAGCTCAAAAATGAAAAAGTAAGTATTGATAAATTATTTTCTCTTAAACTATTATCTATCAGGGGCGCCATTTGGGGTATCGCAGGGTATACATTAGTGGTCCTTTTTTTTCCTATAACATATTGGCCTACCTTAATTTTATACTGCGCCGGTACAGCTAAAATGTAATAAATAAACTATTATAATAATTTTCGAAAAATATTTTATAAATAATATATTGTTTTAATCTTTATTTTCTTGACAGTTGTTAGATTATAATCAATGGATCAAAATTAAAAAATATATTTATCTGTCTTATTAGCTTCTTAAGATTGTGATATAAATATAAATTATTAAAAATTTGTAAAAATCAATCTTACGTTATTCATTTTGCTAATTATTTATAAACTCTTAATTTCAAACTTCAAATAATTTTACGATACAAATAACTGCATGCTACTAGCTTACATTGATTTTTTTTCATAATATATTGCTTACAGCTTTATTTGTATAATCAAAAATTTTATTTAAATAATAATTTGGGAGCCCTATTTTAAAACTGAATTAGCGCCCCTGTTATCTATAAATATTTTTAATGTTAAAACTAAAAGTTGGCAATGATATTTAGTATTATATCAATTAAGATTGCATGGTGGTGAAATTATATTGAAAAAAAAAACATGTTAAATCAATGGTAATCGAAAAAAAAATACCATGAAAAAACCCCATAGAAATAAACTCCGTGTGATTTCTGTACAATTATATTATAATAATAATATAATATTTTATGATTACATTTTGTTGGTCTTACAGTAACAGGAAAATTGTGAATTTAGGAAGTATGTACTGTACTAGTCTATTAACTATTAAATGTATACTAGTGTAGCAATTAAGCAATGTATATAAATTGAGTTATTTATTATTTATTTATTTGTTTTTAATTTTTGAATTCTGTATACAAAATAATATACCTTTTAATAAATTGCATTGGCCAATTATCGATACAATTTTAATTTATTTGAGCAAAGTACAGTTTATCTAATTTATATTGTTATGTACCTATTTACATTGTTACACATTTATCTATATGTTGCTAGGTATAAACCATTGTATAGTAATTATCTAGTCCTAGTGTCATCATTGAATAGGTTACTTTCATGGATTTATTAGCATTTTTAATTAAAAAATCTTGGTTTTTTAGGCTATTTATTAAATTAACTAATAACTATTTAATATATATATTATAATATTATGTTATAATTTATACATTTTTTCAGTGATTTTTTTTTCTTTAATTTTTTTGTAGGTATTTTTATTTGATTTCAAATTAATATCATGACAGCTTAAGGATGAGCATAGTATGATTATAAATAATTTTGAATAATGTCTTATGTATTTTTTTTTATTTAGGAAAATTTAACACAATTAAGCCAAAACCTCAAAAAACAACTAGAAATGATACAAGTAAAAAACAGTAACCATTCAAATGAAAATGAGCCATCGTCATAGTGATCAATTGTTTGGTATTTAACTAAGCAATTTAAAGTAAATATACTTTGCATCATAGTACATTAATTTAGGTAACAAAACAGTCAATGGACTTATTGATTGTTAAATACTTAAATATGGAGCTGGCAGCATAAGCAATTAATTCTTCAGTATTTTCAGTATTTTCATAATTTAGTCTCTACTATAATTAGGTGTTGTTGTTTTTTTTTTTTTTTTGTAACATTCAAGACTAGTAATTGCGAATCAATAATATTTACATACTTATAAACGTATACTATACACATAAAGAGTCTAATTTTAATACTCATGTAATTTATTAATGATCTCTCAAACCTTAATAAGGTATATACTTCATTTAAAAATACTTTTCTATTTCAAATTTTAGGTTTTAACTCTCTTTTAAATATTATTAGTTATTACCATTGTTTTTTAAACTAAACATTAAAAATTGTAAAATGATATACAATGTGCTACATATCAAATTACCCGTGAAGTAACATATACCTTTATTTTTTAGAAACTTAAAACTTAATATATAAAATGCTTCCCAATGACAAGCTATACTACTTAATTATGTAGTTCAATTCACAAAAATCAAATTATGGTGTTAAGTCATATTAATTGATCATTTATCGACAAATTTTAAATAAGTTAAAATTATTAACTTGTATATAAATTACAATAAAGTATACTTAATATTAATGTATTGTCATAGAATATCAGTTTGTTAAAATAAAATTTAGTCATCAGTATACCAACAATACTGCCAGCTCTATTAAACATATTAAAGACAATAAAAATAAAAATATAATACTTTATCTAATTTTATTTTGATTACTTCTATGTGTATTTTTTAATAATAATTAATTTTAATTTTTCAAATTATGCCTGGTAAATTAAGGGGTTTTGGATTTTTATATCTCTTACAGAAAATGAATAAAGAATTAAATTGTATAAATATAATATTTTATAGATAAAATAATTGAGATGAACTTGCATTTATGTCAAATTGACATACATTGAATGTTTTTTCCATTATATTTCAATATACATGTACTTATTTATATATAAAATTAACGAATTAATGTTAATATTTTGAGTTTTAAAATACAATTTTTAATGTATTATTTATTAATATTATTTTTTTATCTGGTTTATAATTATGTATTATTGTATTAAATATGTACAACATTTTATTTTTATTTAATGTTCTGGTTATATTTTTGTATAAGTTGTTATAAATTGTGTGCTCTAGTCCAACAAAATTGCCAAATTTTTGTTTTTTGAATTTTAAAGTATTAGATTTTATTTATAAATATTTAAACTGTATTTTATACATTTTAAGCACATTCATAACATTGATAAACAAGAAAAAAAATTATTTTATGTTATTATTAATTATTATGATATAATATGTTTAATAAATAATAATAATGTTTATAGTAATTACATATTATGCAACATATAAATAGGTAAAGATTTATTATTATTTTTGCAACATTATAAATTGTATATTTTAATATATATAACATATATTTTAATAAAAAAATACATAGTGGTGGCTATCCTTAGTCTGTATATTGCTTTAGTAATATATACAAAATTTGGTTGGTATGTGGTTAGATGTTGAATGATTAATCATTATTTATTATAATATAGTTAATTAATGTAACACAATTTAAGCCATAGAAGCCACTTTGCTATACCAATATATAATCTGTCCAGCGAGAGAATGTGTTGCAAACCGACCAAAATCAGTTTTTCTGCGCATTCCCCAATGACACCCAGCCATACCAGTTTTGATATCATGGTGATGCGGGGGTTGCGCAGAATCAGCGCATTCTCTCGCTGGACAGACTAGGAGTAGTAGCCACTATAGGTACAAGTATAGCTTATATTTGAATACCTCACTGGCTCACTGTATGTAGTCTGTAATGACTAATGGATATATTAAATTTGATTGGAAACTAATACTTTTATTTTTATCTTCTTATAATAAAAAATGTTGAATTCATTTTTACCCAAAACATCACATTTATTATATTATTAATTTTAATATTTTACATTTATATCATATATTATTATTACCTAAAAACATTTAAGTTAATACTGATAATATGCTAAATGTTTTAAAATTGGTATTATGTAAACTAAATAATAATGACAAAAAGTCAAGTTGATATTTTTTGAATTGAATCAAAATAGGATAAAACTATATTTTGGTTGAATATCCGATTTATTGTTTAAATTGGGTAAGTACCTATATATTTTATATTTTTAAAATTCTGCAAAAAGAACATGTAGGATTTTTATTAAATATCATATCAATTTTTGTAGCCAAGTAAAAGCATTTTCATCAAAATTTTATTAAAATAAAACTAAAAAAAAAGTGCATATAAATAATTTACATTTGGTTTAAATATTTTAAAAAGACATAAATGCAGCTTACTGCCCCCTCACCAATTTGATTTTTTTTTAATTGAAACTTATGTAACTAGAATAGTTAATTACGATTGTGCAATTAGAATTTGTTGCTCGGACTTACTTTCGAAGTTATAAAGTTTGCAATTTTACGTTTATGCGAATGCATGGACACAATAATGCATTAACATTACTTAATAACGTCGCGCGGTGGATCTCGATTTTGGCACTTTAATATACTTATGTAATATGTTACTTTGACATATTGCTGTAGATTGGGCATCATTTCACCTCGAAATAGTGATTGATATAATGATTTTGCAGCATGAAAAAATTGGTAAGTTTTTCAAACATGTTTGGGTATGTTTTAGGCTTGAACAGTTGAACAATATACTTTTATCTCGTTATCAAATCAATGACATGAATACAAATATACAATTATGTTCAACTTGATAGAGTTACTCTATGGTTCGACTCAGGGGCGCAATTTCAATGAAAAAACTGAGGGTGCTGAAGCTCCTCCATCTTTTTTATAATGTTATCTTGAGCCACTTGAGGTTATGGATACCTATTACTATTAAAATCTAAATTAACATGAAACAATTTGCTGGTGCTAATTTCAAAATTGGGGATGCTAAGCACACCCAAGCCGCCCTAAAATTGCGCCTATGGTTCAACTATAATTATGAAGAAGTTTCCACATTAAAAAATATGAAACATAAACATATGTATTTAGTACGTATATATAATATGTTTAAAGTAATAGTAAATAAATAAAAAGACTTAGTCCTAGTTTTTATACCAAAATTTGTTACTATTGAATTTGAAAAATCAATTTATTTAGTAGTCAATAAACTTTGGCATTCATCGTAATTTCGTAAATAATTGATTATCGTTTTCACCTGACACAGTATTGGTGTAGGAACGTTATAAAATATGGTTTAACGACTGAATAGTGAAATCAAAAATAAGAGGACTAGGACCAAAAATAGGAGTAGGTATTAGTAAATTAGTAGCGGAGGACAGGGATAGGTGGCAAAGTTTAGCGTTTTCAGTATGGTCTTAAGGGCCGTAACTAAAGAAGAAGAAGAAGAATTAGTAAATTAATTCAACAAATCAACATACTTTAATACTTTAGCCTATTGTTTTTAGAACCCGCTCAAGTATCGGATTGCTTCACTCAAAATTTAATGGCTGAATAGTGAATGTCCAATTGATGAAAAATTAATTAAATATTATGAATTTATGATTATTTAGTGTCACTAACTCGTATATTTCTGAGGGAAGTGTTTTTAATCTAGCATTATGATGGTCATGCAATTCAGCAAGCCTTCAATTAACAACAAATGCGTGTGAATTTTTGAAAAACAGTATAATACGTATATTAAGCCTAAACATAATTTTATAATAAATACTTAGTTTATAAAATAAAAATAGTAAAACAAGTGATTTATATCTACAAATATTAAAAACTTTAATAACTATTAGATAATAATTTAATATTATATTATCTTTTAGTTCTTTTAGACTCTGCTCCAAGCCTGGTTCTGGTACAAGGAATGGGGAATTAAAATGATTAATGAACGAATCCAAATCGGTCCATTGTACCTTTACTCTTCGACAGGGAGTATGCCAGGCCCTCCTCTTCAACAACCAACCCTTTCATACTTTCCAATGCGTACGCTATCTCGGAGTCAATATTGACCGCCGACTTACACGGGCAGCTCACATAAAGTAGTAAAACTCAAACACTTAATGATACTTTTCGTTTCCTTCGACCGTTCTTAACTTCTAAAAATATAAAAATACCTACTAAATTACTGCTGTATAAACTACTATACTCAGACCCATCTGGTTCTACGGTTTACAGCTATGGAGTTCAGCCAAAGTATCAAACACTAACCGTGTACAAACTACAAAGATTTCAATCCAAAATCCTTCGCGTCATTTCTAAAGCTCCATACTATGTCCCCAACAATACCCTTCACTCTGACTTCAATTTATCCATTGTTACTGAATTAGCTAAAATCCACTATAACTACTATAAGCGATTCAATAACGAGCTAACTCGTCATCCCAACCCCCTAATCGGCCAACTATCATCTGCAACTATTCCAGGAAATCCCTACAAAAAGCTAAAAAGACAATGGTGTCGTGACCTGCTTATATAAATAATAAATATAATTATGTTTCATTTCAGTTATGATCCTTATTACTTATAATGTTGTAACTATAATTTTTATGTATTTACTGTACTACTATCATTATATTTAGGATAAATTAATATCGTCGAAGTACCTTCAATGGAAGGCCTCTTCCCTCTGTATTTTCTGCCTGTTTTATTTTATTTTTTATTTTTGTTTGTTATTTTATCCTTATCACTTAAGCTTATTGTTCTATATTGTAATATTGTAATAGATGGCTAAATATAGAATTTTTTTTAAAAAAAAAATTCTTTTACATAAAGAATAATTATTTTTTAATAAGTTTTACCGTTTATTTCTAGCATTATAATTTATAATCTATTTTTAATAATAATGAGGTGCGACTGTGCGAGCATGAAATAATTCTACGATATTATGACTATTTATTTTGAAAATTTTTTTTTTGTTGCCAGAGAAAATTCCTTAATAAATGCATTAATAATAATGTATAATTAAACATGAATTTTTTAAAAAAAATTACGATAACTTAACAAAAATGTTAGTAAAAAATAATGATGTATGATAATATCGGTTATCGGTGCAACGTAACTGCACATGCATCGTGGATATTTTATAATAAATCACCTTGACTTATCAAGGCCGTAACTGAAAAAAAATTTCGGGGTGGTCCAATATTTTTTTTAAATATAAATGCTGACAAATTTTAGTCAATAAACTATATTCACCACTAAAATATTTCTACTTTTAAAAATTTCGGGGGGGGGAGGGAGGGGTCCGGACCCCTTGGACCTCCCCCCACAGATACGGCCTTGTAACTTATAACATAACTAAAAAGTAAACACTTATTATCTAATAAAATTATTAATAATCAACAAGATAAACAAACATCAGTGCTCGAATTGGGAAAAGTTAAGTAGAGGAATTCAATCCAATGATTTAAAAACTGCGTTCCAAGTGCACAATTTATTACTTGACGTTGACACTGACCCGTGGCCCGTGCGGGACTATTCGTTGAATCACAAAGACATGGGAAATTAATTGGTAGTCGGTACACCAATACACAATAATGATTAGATATGGCTTTATAGATATAATATATATAATTTCAACTTAGTTTTACATCGATATAGCGATATTTTAATATTTTATTTATTTTATTGCATGCGCCATGCGGACACTTTGTGTTATAAATATTTTTATTCATTCGGAGCTACAGCGCGTCCGATAATATTATGTACCTACTATGTAATTATAGCGTTCATAATATATAAACTAACTACAAGTAGGGAAAAACTGAAGTACCTCGGTAGTGACGTGAAATATTTGGTGTAGTGATCAGTGAAAGCGGGAACTAGCCAACTGGGTACTTATTTCTTTTATTGCCATCGGTTATAATAATTTATAATTGTGGTCTGTGGACACTATTTGCAGCCTTGCGGGTTGCAGTAAGTAGATACTTTACTAAGTAGTAAGTACTAACTACAGCTTTTGTGTATTTTTTATTCATGGGTAATCCGGGTAATCGATATGTTTACCTTGGGTTTTTTATCGACGGCAACATTAGCGGTTTCTCGGCCAAGTTCCGAGAAATAATAAGAATACGTTCACGTCACGCGAATAACATGTATGTGATTAATTATCATCGTGAGTCATTCCGATTTCCGCAATACGCATAATTCGTACATATTATATAATATAATATTAGTAGTTCAAGTAGTGTTGAAGCCGTAGTGCCACTACAATTTTCAGTAAACTCAGTACAAACTGTGAGAACTGAGAAGTGTATAGCATAAAGATCTATACAACTATAGTACGAGAACGCGACACTACGGCGGCGGCGGCGGCAGCATCTGTTACAGCCTCCACTCGAGAGTACGACCGACCGGCGGGGTAGCCAGCGCCCAGCATATTAATAATATTATGTGATTATTATTATTATTATTTTTATTTTTTGCAGCTCGTCACGACGGTCCCCCGTCTCGCGCAGTCACCGTCACCGGCGTCGAGTACAGACGGAGATAAGTTTTATCTCGGCGTATGGCGCTCACCCATATGATTTCAATAAATTGTTATCAATGTTATCAGTGTCCAATTCTAATTTAGTGCACCAGCACCACTGCAATTCAATATTCATTCGGCACTGTCCCCACTGAGTACTGACTACTGCTCCGAGTGTTCCGTAGTCATCAGTAATAATCGTGTATTCGTGTTTGTGCGTTGTACCGTTGTATGTTTATGGTAGTGTTGTCGCATTGTGCACCTGTGCAGTGGTCAACGACGTCCGAACTGGATGTAATGACAGCGAAAATGATGCCGTTGCGTGTTACATTTTTTCGTTATTTATTATGATTTGTGAGAGTAACACTGCTGCGTAGAGCAACAAAACCGGAAGTACCCACGTTGTTCAAAAGTTCTGCTAATACGTACGTCGCGGAAACAATGAATATTCATTCAGTTCATCTATTGTTCCGAAAATTTAATCTGTGTTAATTTTTCGAACAATCAAATTTTTTATATAAATTCTGCGTGAATGAAATCCTTATTATCGTTCAATCCCGTTTGTTAATTTCTTTTAAACGGTACACTTTTTTTTTATTTAACACATTATATCTTATAGAATTTAACTATGAATGCTTCTTAATCCCGTAGGCATATTTCATTACACTCAATAGCCTTTGTCGATCAAAATAATATCAATATGGAAATTACTGATTCGGAAGCTTTAAAAGACGTATTGTTGTGAGTATTGAAAAAATAATTATAATGAATTAGGTAATAGGTACGGATTATACAATTCTGTATTAAAGTTTTATTTTAGTCAGTATCTTTAATTTTACTAGGTAGGTATAGCAGAATTATAATATCGTCCGTAGTGGCGAACTATGAACAAAATTCAGCTCGGGAAAACTATTTTATCAGCTTTCAAATTTGTTTTGAGTTTAATTGCATGCTTATTTTGAATTTTTAGAATAATTTTCCCTCAAAAAATGTCTAAATAAAATAACTCATTACCTATCTTGAACTTATTAAAAGTTTATTTTAATTTATGAGGGATATCCAGAAAGTAAGATTATTAGATTTTTCTAATTTTTTAAAAGAATTGTTAAAATAAAACATGGTTTTTTTTAATATATAAAATGTAAGTTATTTTTCCACGTAATTGCCTTCTCGTTCTATGTATTTGCATAGCCCCATGGCCCATGGTACAAGGTTTTGTTGCCCTCAAAGAATTTTCCCTCAATCTTCTAGTTCTTCTAGAACCTCTTGTTTCACTCCCTCATCAGTTGAAGATTTGTTTTCATCTATGTGTGTCTTCAAGGAGGTAAAAAAATAAAAGTCTGTAGGTACCAAGTTAACAGAGTATACAGAATGGATCTCAAAAAGTATCAACCGAATGAGTTCAAAAGTGCCTTGGTGGCGTTGACCGTGAGCGGGCTAGTAATGTCATGCAACAAACACACTCCTTTTGTTAACATTCCCTTTCATTTGTTTTGAATTGCTCTCTTAAGCTTTTTTAGGGTCTCATAGTATCGTTCTACATTAATTTTTTTTCTCGAGACAAAAATTTAAATCAAAATAATTCCTTTTTTGTCCCAAAACATGGTGGCCATGATTTTTTTCGAAATTGAATTTTTCAATTTTTTGGAAAATGGGGAACTGGTGTGGCACCACTGTGACGGCTGTATTTTTGTCTTAGGAATATAATAAGCTACTCAGGTTTCATTTCCTTTAACAATCGAGCTAAGAAAATCTTCATCTTCCAATTCAAATTGTTGAAGGAATAACTCGCGCACACTAACCGAATTATAGTTATCACACTTGGTACTATTTTTAATAGACATATTTCACAGAAACGTTCATTCAATAAATATTAGTTTTAGTTTTATATCCACAAAAATAGGTAATGACTAATGAGTATATGATTAACGATTAGCAAATCATCATATTTTATCAAAAAAATTATAAATAATACATGAGTAATACTATTGATAAATATTAGTTTTATTTTACATAGTAATATTTAATTTATTCTATAGTTTCTATTTAATCGCTTGGTTAAGCATAATTAATAATTTATGATACTGTTAATAAATATTAGTTTTATTTTAAATATTTTTATTTAATTAATTTTATAATTTTTATTTGATTGCTTGGCTGAGGAAAATTAGTAATTAATAATTTACAATTGATTTCTGTGCTGTATAAAACTGAACATTATTGCTGACAATTTAAAATACAACTGGATAGGCACTTATACATACAAAAAAACATCTTTAATACAACATGATAGGTCATATTAACCTATTTTTACCTGATCAATATTTTAAATCAACATAATGTTAGGGGAAAAAGTTAGGTATCACATTTGGACATTAAATTGATAGAATTATACTTATTATTACAAAGTATATAATGGATGTATAAGTACTACTAATGATATTTATGATAATTAAAATATGTGTTATGTAAATTTTGAATAATAATCAATAAAATAATTATACAAATAATATATATTATAATAATTGGTCCTTATTGTAGTAGCTAAAGCTATGAGCCTCGGGGTTAATTAAAATAAGACCAAGTATTTGATTGTAGATAAAATAACTTGAAACACATCAGACCTAATAACTGAGTAACTGACAATTATATTTTCCAAGTTGTGACTGACTTAAAACATTTAAGGAATAATATAGATAACATGCAAATTGAAATGAAGCTAAACATTTTTGCAACTATAAAGAATATTTTTCCATGGGGGAATTATTTAAACCCAAGTTACTATTCATAAAAACAAAATCAATCCTATACTAGTTTTCTTTGATTAGTTCTATCATATGATTACAAAAAGTGGACAGTTTCAATGGGCGATGAAGAAAACTTAATGATATTCGAAAGATAAATACTGTGTTTATCTATAGTCCTATCATTGAAAATTAAGAATAAAGAATGAGAATCAACAGAGAAAGTTTTCAAATGTACCTAAAGCCTGATATCAAATCATTTATAAGAGGCAAAGGTTTGGAATAGGCAGGACATATTTAGAGGTTAAATAGTGTAACATAAAAAGTAAAGACAGACACAATAAATAAAATAAAAAAGCTAAAGGATGGCCTAAGCAAAGGATAAATATTTAAGCAGACCCTGAAAAATATGCTTTACTATTAAGTCTAAAAGAGTGAATATAGAGAAAGATACCTTGTAATAATAGATACAATGAAAGCCTTGAATGAGCTTTTAAGAGCTACAGAAAAAGTAGAATATTCAAGAATTAAAAATGTCTTTTAAGTCAAATTTTAATTCCTTAATATATCAAATTTTAATTATTTTTTATTTTTGTTATGTTATTGCTCTAATAACTTCAATATTACCGGCTTTTTAATTTTAATTTATGTTCATAATAAGTATTTTCTATGATTTGTTAAACAAACTAACATAAAAAATCTACATGCATTTATATTTATTTTAGACTATGTTGTCCAAACACTTGAAAAAACTTGTGTTTAAATGTGTTTGTAATTTTGTGACTAAACATGTCACATTTTGGAATTAAAATATTAAATGTCCTAAAATGTTTTAGCCCTTAACTTAGTTTATGGTATTGAAATTCGATACTAGTATTGTAGAATAACAATAAACTGTCATACCATAATATCAATATAGTAGATAGTTTTACTGATAAGTATAGATAATAATATAATATATTAATATATAAAATTACAACGATATATAATTTGAATTCAATTATATGGAGGTATATTCTGGTGTGTATTGGATAAAAAGTAAGGGGTGGACATACATTGTGGGCATACATTTATAATTTGATTGACAATTTTCAATAGTTTTTACTAGTTGAAAGTATTATAACTTTGATGTTTAGCCGTTATAGAGCAAGTATTTAAATATAAGAATTAAGAGTAAAGTATGAAAAGAGCATGGGGTGCTGGAGGAATTAATAGAAGCACTTTTTATAGACTATATTAATGACATATAATAATAATTTAGAAAAGATTATTTATACAGAGTTTCATCATAATTTATAATATTATCATAAATAAAACTTATAGTTCATCATTAACTTAAGTTATGTTTAACCAAAACTTATATAGTATATAATATACAGAGAACCTGTTTGTATAATAGTTTTAGCACAGATATTTAAAAAAAAGCTCTCTCTTAGAGAATAAATGTCAATTTTTTGTTTTTGTTTATGTTTAAAACATACATCACAAATAAATATTTAAATTTAAGAGTCTTGAATAAGTATTGTAGCTAAA
This sequence comes from Rhopalosiphum padi, assembly GCF_020882245.1. Taxonomy (NCBI): domain Eukaryota; kingdom Metazoa; phylum Arthropoda; class Insecta; order Hemiptera; family Aphididae; genus Rhopalosiphum; species Rhopalosiphum padi. The sequence goes on from NC_083598.1 coordinate 55,110,647, forward strand.
AACTTATTTTAATTTTAAATATGACAATATTGCTAGTTATTGAGTAGTTTTAAATGGCAAAAGGCAAATAAGTATATTTATAACTTTTTATTGAAGTATTTTAGGTATGAAATAGAGAAATAAATTTATTTTTATTAAAGTTTTGTATTAAATGCCTTAAATATTTTTTTTTGTTCTATATGGTAGATGGTGACAAATATGTGTATAGTATAGAAGTATGAGTTCTATGTTCACCGTTCAGGAATGCCTAAATTATTGATTCTAATTCCTGACATTCTTTGTTTCCTATATTGAGTTAAACCTCATTAAGTATCAAATAATTATATTAACTTAAATTGTTTTATGTACAGTTTGTTCAATTGAAATTAAATTACAATATTTAATAATAAATATAATATTTAGGTGAATATTGAATTTTTGTCTAATGTGTTTTTTTTATTTTATATAAATCTTTGTTGATGCTTTAAATTTCTCAAAGAGTGTAGCGAACATAAAAAGTTGTATTTATAATAATGTTTAGATTTTGCATTTTATTACAATTTAAGAAATGGTAATAGGTAGTAAATATTAATTAATATAATGTATTATTGTTAAAATTCTGAATGTCAATGAATTATTCTTTTTTATTTTTTTTTCGGAAGGTTGTTGAAGCGGGGCAAGTATTAAATATTTTTGTAACTATACATTAAAACTGCTCTCCTCTCCCCTAAATCATTTCTAGATTCATTGCTATTCATTTACACCTAAACTGTTGTTTTTAATAAACAACAGTTAAATATAATATATCTAAATATCTTTAACTATATATTATAAGTTATAGCTTTTATTATTATTTATTTATTAGCTGAATTCAGGTCTATATATTATTGTAATAATTATCAAGGACCAATCTACCGTAATATTAAGTTCTATAAATAAGATATGATAGATTATAATATATAAATAATACATATATTATATTATATAACATGTAATTTAATTACTTTCTATATATTATTTTTTTAGTTTACTCAACAGTACACACACAAATGCTAAACAATTTTATAACATGATGATTTCAAATAAGACTGCAATTAAAATGAGTGATTCTGATGAAGACTTAATGAATAATATGTATAATGCATTATTTCAGTGTTTTGGGATCATTATCACAGGGTAATTATATATACAAGCAATTTATACTTTTTGCTAACATTATTATTTTTTATTTTTATTATTAAAAAAATAATTATAAATACATTATAACAACTTTTGTTTTATTTTAGGTATTTGTCAGGGCGATTGGGCCTGGTTAGTCATGCTGCTGGTATTGGCTTAAATAGATTCGTTGGAACATTTGCGTTACCTTCACTTATATTTGTTAATATGGCTGTGTTAGAATTATCATCTGTGAACTTGGTTTTTTTGGGATCTCTACTCCTATCTAAGACTTTGGTATTTGTATCAGTTGCTTTAATTACTGTATTAGTAACAAGACCTCCAGACATAGCTAGAGCTGCTCTGTTTGCTATATTCTGTACCCAGAGCAATGATTTTGCTATTGGAGCTCCAATATGTAAGTTATACAAATATATTATGGATTTGTTTTCTAATTATTTTCTGAGTATAAATTTATTTTATTTTTTCAGTTGAAGCGCTCTACAGACATCAACATAGTGAATTTGTTCAATATCTCTATCTCGTGGCTCCTATTAATTTAATAATCCTAAATCCATTTGGTTTTGCAATGATGGAATTAGGCAAAGAATATAATCGACATGAAACTACAAGACGTTCTGCTTTAATGGGACGAATATCAAGGAACATTATTTGTAATCCTGTTGTGTTTATGACAGCTTTGGGGATGATAGCTAATTTAGTATTTAATCACGACCCACCCAAAATGATTACAACTTTCTTAGGAGTAGGTAAAAATGCTTTTGTGTAATACCTAAATTTTATATTATATAATTAATTTTTAGACTTTTGGCAATGCGTTTACTGCTACTGCATTGTTTCTACTTGGTTTACGAATGGTTGGAAACATCAATAAACTTAGAGGAGAAGCTTTAATTTTACCATTACTCCTAATTGCTGCTAAATTGTAAGATTTTTAGATATCTTTATTTAGTTATAATTTTTAATTAGTTGACAAAAATTTCTTCTTTTTTTCTAATGTATTGATTGAATTTTACAGAATAGTTTTGCCATTAGTGATAAGAGAACTTACAAGTATTTTTTTGGGAAAATTCGGTACAGTAAATGCTGATGATAGCCTTGCCTTTTCAATGTTTGGATTTTTATATGGAATGATTCCTTCCGCCCCAGCTGTTTTTGTTTATGCATCAGCATATAATCTCGAAATGGATTTGGTATGTACTGTTTTCCATTTTTTAATAATTTATTAAGATTTTTATTTTTTAGATTGCTAGTTCCATGGTATTGTGCGTATTCTTCTCAGCTCCAATTATGTTTTTAACTGCCAAGATAATATCTGTGGCCAAATTAGATCCATCAAATAATATAACAGCCTTAAAGGGGTATCAATTCAATGTTAGTATACTCGCCATCCCAGCATCTGTAAGTTGTTTAACTTTTTTGTATTAAATATATATTTTATAATATCTTGACTTATTTTTTTCCAGCTTTGGATTATCCTAGTCATGTTAAAAAAACTAAAAAGTTTACCATTCAAAGTAGTTTTTTGTTTAGTAATTTCACAGGTATTTTGTGTATATTGATATTCTAATATTGGTTTTCATAATGAAAATTGATAACTAATAGTACATTATTGTTTTAGGTAATTTCATGTACTGGTGTATTACTAGAGTACTTATCAGAAACTCCACAATCACATCCCTTAACATACATTCAACTTATGTTGAGTATAGCTGGTGATATGAGTTGTTACATTTGGACTGCATGTTTAGCTTTTACTTTGCTAATAATGCATAAACCATTTACTGATGAATTCCAAAATAAAATTATTTATTTCTATATGATAATATCTTGGGGGTAATTAGTTTTTTATTTATTGACTTTAAAATATTTTTTTCACACATTCTTATTTTAGTGTACCAATATTGTTGGTTTCTGTTCTGATGTTGACTTGCCAGCCACCATTGTTTATTAAATCGGATTTTGATCAAAATTATGTGTATGGAACTCCAGAAGCTGCAACTCTTACAATGATTCTCCTTTCATCTATAATTTGTAAATGATTTTTAGTAAATAATTAAATTCAATATTCATATTATATGCATTTTTTAGGCACCATCGTTTGTTTAGTTTTGCACCAACGCCAAAAGCATAAAATAATTAGACCAATAGTTTATTCAGAATCTATAAATGATGTACAAAGTACATCCAAGCAATCGTAAGTTTTTATTTGAATATTTAGCATACCCACCCAGTTACATTCACTAATTTAAAATGTATTCATTTGTCGATTATGTAATGTGTGCCATTCCATCACAAGTCGAAATTGATCATTCACAACTTATCTCTCAACTACTTGATCTTTCCCCTTTTATTTAACTCAACTTACTATCTTGGACTTTTTGTTAGCTCAACGGACTTAACTACTAAAGTTATCTTAAGATTAAATTAAATTGATTTATATACAAAACTATTAAGTATATTAAAATAAGAAGACATAAAAAAAAATGCAGGCTTATATCGTTGAAAATTTACTAAATGTTTAATTTGGTTAAATATGTTTAAATTTTTCAACTAGCAAAAATATGTTAAGCTATATATTTTATAATTTACTTAAATAGATATTATTAGCTTATAAAAATTAATAACACTTAAGTCATTGTGAATTGTACACAATAAATTTCCAAAATTCATAATGTATTTATTATTTAACGATAAACAATATTTTGGATAGGTATACATTTAGAAAATTTGTTAAGTACACAATAAAAGTGTCTTTCATCAAATTAATAATTATATTTCTGGCATATGTACAATTATATAAAATACTATTAAGATTTGATAACAAACATTTTTGATTTTTATACTTTCATATTATTTAACATGCAATAATGATATGAAGAAAAGTTGAGAGAAAAGGCAATACATTTTGAGCGATCGACTTAGACCAATGCATTAGTACCTTTCACATTTCTTAATTTCTATATTTCTATGTTAAAAATATTTACAGTATAGACACTCATAGTATTGACACAGACGATTTAAAACAAGGTCTTCTTTATGAAACTGGAACAAGTGTTATGGATAATAATGAATATATTAAACATTCTCTATTACTTATTATGCAAGCAGTTGCAATGTTTGTTGTAAGTACATTTTTATATTTCAATTAATTTGAAAAACTTATATTCTGAATTGTATTAATAAAAATGTGATGTTAATAGACATTCTCTGTGGCCATTTGGAGAATATTTGGTGAAACAAATGGACTATACCTTGAATTAGCGTATTCTGAAACTTCTTTAATGAGAGGGCAATCAATTTTCACATTGTTGATTTATGGCATTAATTATCAATCTATTAATAGACCGATTGTGCGAGCGTAAGTTTTTATATATTATTGATTATTTTCATAATGCTAATTACATAAATACAATATTGTTTATGTTTAGATGGAATAAATTTTGGTGGGGAGGATCACCAATTGAGTGTCCATCATGGGAGGAACTTCCATATGATACAAGAAAAACATGTGATAACTTTATGTTTAAACACAGAGAAAAGTGTTTGGCAGAGATTACTCATCTTACTAGGTAATTTATTTTTTAATCTAACCCATTGTAAGTACTTAAATACCTATTTTATTATATATTGTTCTAGATGGAAACTGTGGAAGTATAAGAAAACATTTACTGGTTCTGAGCTTGTAACATGGTTAGTGGAGAACAATATTTGTTCAAGTCGAGATGATGCATTAGGATATTCTATTAAGTTATGGAATGGACAAGTACTGAGACACTTAAATTGTACCGAACATTTCCAAGATGTATCAAATATATTATATACATTTAATCGCCGCTAATTTTTACAACCTTTATATTATTTTTGGTGATTTATAAATAATCTCCATTGATTATTATTGTGATAATTGACTGTTAAGAGTGAGAATATTTTAATAATAATTTACATTTTTTTAAGCTTGTATTTGCCAATATGCTTCATATGTTATTGAATGGTTGGATTATGTATATACTTACTTAGTTTAAAAAAAAAAAATTATCAGTTCTAGAAAATTGAATAGTTTGATAATGTGATTACATTTTTATAATAATAATTATTATTATTTTATATTCATTTTTACTATTATAATTTATTATTAATTTAATTGTTGACAGGCTTAATATATTATTTTATATATATTAAATAAATTTATCATATATTAAAACAAACAACTATAATTAAAATATTAAAGTTATAGTTTGCTTTGAATAAAAATTGTTTTTGTTGAACATTTTTAGTGTGCATTAATAGTACTAACTTAACTATATGCTGTTGCCCATTGTTATTATTGTTTATAGGATACATGCATATTACATATGGAATATTGTATTTCAGAGATAACTTAATTTATCTTATTTATCCTATACAATTAATTATAGTTTATATAATATGCTTAATTTGAATCATTGTCCATTGGTATTAATTGTACATAAAATAAGACTGAAAATGTTTTGAGTTTAACACATTTCTGACTTTCTGTTTATTAGTTCTAACTGTACAATATAAGTAAATACTAATATAATATTATTATAGCATTATTATAATAATTTACCAAAAGTAAAAAAAAATTTAGATAATGTTTAAATCCCTTATACTTTATTAGAAACTATATTAAATTTTCATAACATATTAAAGTAAATACAATTATTTAAACTTGTATACCACCGTAACTTATTAATATTATGTGAGTCAATACTTAATGCATGAAAATTTAAAAATATAATTAAAATTAAACAACTTAAGTGAACATTATATCTGCATGTGTTGTCTCCATCTTACAAACATAGAACATAGCAAATTTGTGTTCAGCAGAATCAATTATATGCTATTAACTTAAATATTAAAGTCAATTTACTTACTATCAAACTTAAAGGTAATAATATTATCTAGGACATCTTGTAGGATTTTATTGGTATTTTAATTTTAAAACAAATTATAATTATGTAAAATATTAGAACTTTAAAGTGCTTGTTATTGTACAGAATAATTCATAATAGTTTAAAAAAAGCTTGATTTCCTTGGTTAGTAAAGTCTGATAAAAAAATTATGGAATAAATGTAAAAGGCAAATTGGAATTCTAGACTAATCCATACATTCAAATATTAGAGCATGCATACTTATAATAGAATTAGAATAAATCACATTTAATTTATTCTGTGCCTATATTTACCAAATAAGCAATAAATCTTTAGAAAAATATTTTTCTAAATCAAAACAAATGTAAAGAAATTATTTTTAAATAAGTATAACATAATATCATCAACAATAGTATTTTCTATTATTTTCACTTGACCTATGGGCCATGGGCTATACAAACAAGATTTGTTATTACCTAGTTATTACTAGTTACAAAATACCTATAAATGTTTTTCCTTACTTTTTGAAATTTCATCTAATTAAATTTCATGTACATATAAATAATAACTACAAAACACAACAATTAGTTTATCTTATTCTATTAATAGTGATTAGTGATTAAAATAAATTATAATATATAGCCAATATTATATACAATATAAATTGTATTATTTTTATAATTATGTTGATACCAATGACACCTATAATTTAGTAAGAAAATATGTAAAATATAGATGTATAATAATATCATTAGTCCCTGCAAGTATGAAACTATAAAATATTTTTTTAGAGAAGGGAAAAATATAATAAATAATATCTATAAATTGTTTAAAACTGTATTTTATAAATATGATCAAAAAGAAGGTGACACTCTTCTGTCACTAAAATAACTTACTAATTATATCTATATCTATCAATCTATCATCTGTATATTATATAAATATAACTACATATATAGTTAACTGTCCTTGAGTTTTAATGAGTTGTAAAATTAGTGAAAATAAATCAAGTACCTAACTAGTTTGTATTTACAAATCACATTAAAATGTGTAAAAGGCAATAGATTTAAATTTATCTACCCAGGACCGGATTTATAGTAAGAAATCCAAAAATTCGTCACTTAGATATATTATTCTTTTTATTTTTTTTTTTGTTTTTCGTAAAATATTCACATCAATATACTGTATAGTATACGTTTTTTTAAAAATAGTTTAGGACATATTCCAAGCTAAGTAGCAATCCAAATCAAAGTATATTATATGCTTGTCATTTTCGTAGTTACAGCATTGAAAACAAGATGACTAATGAGTAAATAGCAAAAACGAGTTTCACTTCCCAATTAAAATTGCTTATAGCCAAAATAAATGTTTTGGAAAATTTAGAAATAGTTATGACTAGGTATCAACCAGACTACTATAACTATATACCTATATAACATAAAGCATTATTTATATATAATATAAAGCTTTTAGTGCCTATTGGCTATTATTATTATTTAGTACCTACTTACATTTGCCAAATGTAGGTATATTAGCTAATATTTCCAAACAATTTTTACGACAAATTTATTCATAAAATCCTTTTTTAAATTTATAAGATAGGTACTTTTAAATATTAATTCAGTCTCTTTTTATTATATTTTACCGTACTTATGTACCAAAATATATTTTTTTTACTGCTCATTGCAGGCGCCTAGCTTATTATAGGCTTATCATTTTTTAAATTTGCTCCACAGTCAGATATGACACCCCCCCCCCACCTTAAAAATAAGTGTTCAAATAATGAAACGATGACTAAAAAAAAAGGTCAATTCGTGCATATAATTATGATTTATGACACCCTCTTAAAAAAATCCTGCGTTCGCCACTGGTTGTATAGTATTAAAAGAATAACCTGACATCAGCAACAACTTGCGTAATTTAAAATTTTCATAAAATATTTATATTCAACAACTTATTTTAGCTCGTTTTTAGCTATTTATAACATTATAAGCATATAATATAATTGTCTACGCTTTTTTTTATTTTACAAATGTTGATTAAAAAGCTTGACAAATTAATACAATAAGATTCTTCATAAGTTATATCTAACATTTGTCATTTTTATTGTTAAGCTAAATAATTTTTTTATGAGCATTTGAATTTTGAGCTTGACTTTAACTCAGAAATTAATAAACTACTATTTACGTAGTAGTAGAGTGGCTTCCGTGAATTTTTCTTTTGATCACAGTAAATAATTTTGTATCAAAAATCAAAACTAATGACTATCTATTATAATATTATACTATTATGTAGGTACCTATTGTACCTATTTTCTTAAAGCTTTATTAGCTAGTCTAGTAAATAATTATTGTTTTTATATTTCATGTTATTTTTTATTACTTAGGTATATAATATGATACAATAGTGGCAATTGGCAGTAATATGGTAGTATGTTCGTCTACATAATAATAATAAATATGCAATTATTACATACCTAAACAGTAAACATAATAATATAATATACCTACTTGAATTATTTGTAAAATTATTAATTATATCATAAAGGGCATATACTATATAGCTAGGTAGGCATCTAGGCATTTAGCTATACACTTATATAGGTCAATATCATGGGTCAATTGATATTATTACATTTATTGACGTTATTTATCGAGGAGAAGTTAAAATTAATAACATTTTTATTAAGTACCAACCATCAAAAATAAATTTTTTATATTTTAGTCCTTGTCTTATGTACACAGTGCATATAGGTTATATATTATAGTAAAACCTCCCCGTTTTCCCCAAACGGACACCAATAGGGCAATAGCGTATATTTCTTTGGAAACAGAGACATTTGCATTACACTTCAATAGGAAAACCTCCAAATAGCGGATACCAATTTTTATCTTAATTTAAAAATAATGACTAAATTACAGATAAACGCACTTACACACTAGTTTAACGATGATAACGAACTCATCCAAAATTCTATTTTTTCACACTAGAATACTAGATTTAATTGTGTATCGTGTATGTATACATCCTAAGCATTCCTTATTATATATTTTTATATTTAGTATTAGTTAAATATGTACCTATTGTTAAAATATTAAAATTATCATATATCATTAAAATATAATATCTTAATATTTACATGCGTCCTCTTCAAAAATTAATTAATATTAAAATTTAATTTAACTATTAGCACATATTTTTTCCTTGTATACATAATATACCCTCTGAATAGTGGTTTAAGAGGTTTCATTGTATATATATCGTGTAGAGACATATTTTTTTTACTTTCTATATGCTCTCTGGCAGGGGTAGTGCTACACGGGGCCAGGGTGGGAAAGTGTCCTCCCCAACATTTGATTTTTGCCCCCCTTGCCCCTCTATAATTTAATGTTTAAATAGGTAAGTAAATAAAGAAATTATAAATTATTATTAATATGTAAAATAGTATTAATTACTTTAAAGAGTTTTTAGACTTAAATTATATTATTTTAAGTTTGACTAAATTAAATATATGCTTTTTCGCACATTTAGAAATAAATATGCTTAATAGAGTTAATACTAACGGCGCATTTTCTAAAATCTTTTACATTAAAAAATAATAAGTTAAATATATTATTACATACGAATAAAAGAAAACGAAGGAAATTTGAAGTTTTACAGTAGTACATTTATGATAATAATAAACTGAATAAACTATGATAGGTATATTTTTTGATTATTTATTTAGAAATATTCTATATTATACTAAAAACATTTTTAGTAATACTTTCCGGAAAATATGGTATAAAATTATACTATAAACAAATTAATATTTTCATACATATCTAAATGACCACCAGAAAAAATTTTCACTCGATATCGCCCGAGTCCCCTCCCCCCCGCACCAATAAAAATATCTGACGCCGTCACTGCAGGCCTACTAGATTTTAGTTTTAAAAAATGGCTCTTTATATAGTAACTTTTAGTTATCCATCCTTGTTATTTATTATACTTATGTTACCTAATCACTATTATGTTATATTCGTAACTTAGGTATATATTTGCCGCAATAACTATTTATTAAATTATATTATATTATGTAATTGAACTATATAGGTATTAGCTAAGGACGAAAATAAAATAATTTTAACTACATAATTTTTTTTTATAAATGTATACCATCATCCATCAATAACAGCAATCATATAATATTTTTAAGCTTTTTCTAAAAAACATTATTTTGCGTTTATTTCACTTACGTTTCTTTTTCTGGAATTTAGTATATTTCTGACCATCTATACATTTGTCATTTATTCATAATTATTTGCTTGATAAGTTTCCCATATTTATTCGACGTTCTTATATAGAATATGAGAAATATTTACAAAAAAATTCATATGGAAAGGATTTGGTTCCCACTACAATCTACAATCTCACTACCTATACTATAAAGTTTATAGGTATCGAGTTAAAATGTCTAATAACATAATGCTAAATAGCAATGGCGTAAATATTTATACGAGGGATTCTAATATAAGCCTCACCTATGTATAATACGTGTCATGTGAATATATTATAAATTACATACATTTTTCATTTATTGTAAATATTTAATATTTATTACTTATAGACATAAAGATCTCTCATTCTCTGAGTGACCTAACTTTTAAGCGTTGACAATCGATTGTCTATTTGTCTATAGAGATCGTAAAATTCGTATTAAGACTGTTTTAAGGTTGGTTATAAAGATTTCAAAGTTTATAAACTAATAAGAAATAATACTTATATTTATATATTATATTATTTATGTAATTTAATCTAATAAGTTAAAAAAAATGGTATACACTTCAATACTTCATAATGGTATAAATTATCCTGGTACTGGTGGGCACTTCTTAAATGAGTGGGCTCGAAATTCATAGCCCACCCAGCCACACCCTTAAACCGGACCACAAGTGATAGTCGATAAGTTGTACATATTTTATGAAAATATAATATAACGTAGGTATCATAATATAGATATAAAAGATGCATACCGAAGTACCGACATTTATACATATTGGAACCTACTACTAAACTACCTAAATGGGTATAATATATTGTAATATATATACGAAAACAACTCAAATGAATTATTAATTTAAATAAATAAATCTTTTTTTTTATGAGCTTTTTGTACACACAATTCTAGCTCAACAATTAAAGAAAATAATAGGTAAATCTTATTAAATGGGAATTTCATACAAATCCATTACTTACCTATTTGATTTAAATACTAAAAATCTAGGGAACTAGTTTACTAGTGCACTGGTCACTTTGCTGTATAGTGGTACAGTTTAGTGTACCTCGTTATTGAGTAGCTCATTGTAAAATGATGTGTAAAATTAGAATTTAATGAATTATGATAAAACGATCCTGAATGAAGGCCGGATACGATCTGTCAGCCTATGTTTTTAAAGATATTTTATTTTATTCCAAATTCCTATTTATATTGCTATATAAATATATATATTATAATTTATTTTACTATTATAGTTATGTGGTAGATTGAATTAATTTCTGTTGTAATTATCGTATTTATTACAATAGGTAGTACTTATACCTATATTTCATTGTACCTAATTAAATTTTGAAACTTCATTGCGAATTTAGTAAAATATAATAACAAAGTTAAAGTTGAAAATAAACGTGCTTATATATTTATTACATTTTTATGTTTCAGTAACAATTATTTATGAATCCCTTTTATTGAATAAATAAAATAATTTATAAAATCAATTATGATTTTCAAAATATAGGTAGGTAAAAATAAACATCAAAGAATTAAAAAACTATAGTCGTGAATAAAAGACAATGTAGATATCTTTGCGCCAGTGTTATTTAAGTGTAATAATCTAACAAGTAATCAGTACTATAATAACTAATAAATTAAAATAATTTTGAACAAATAAAGCTGTCATTAAAATGAAAAAAATCGGAACGTTTTTTTATGATATTAAAATTAATGGACATGAAAAATGTGTCGGAAAACAGACTACCTATCAACACTATTTAATTCATTACAAAATAAATATATCAATATCACTAATTAATAGTAAATACAAATCCGGTCAGTGGGCACTGTAGATAGTTTAGAATAAGTAAAAGCAACAGTGTCGGTTATCTATTCCTATTAAAAAAACGGTAAAGTATTGACTATTGATATCACATGTAATACGTTAATACAATAATATGTTATCGTCGCCAATGACCATAGAGCAATAAAATATTATTGACCTATTTATTAATTATTTATCATAAGAAAGTGGTCAGTATTCACTATTCAGTATTTCAGTAATGCTATTCTGTAACTCGATAAGGTAGATTAACGACAACTTTCGATGACTAACGGTACTACTAACGACAGCACTACTGCACTATAACATAATGTAATATTGTAGAATAGCCGTCCTGACAACCGAAGTCCCGAAATACTTTTGGTTTGTAATGTTTGTATACAAACAAAACGTCGTGGCGGCATCACACAGCGTCGTCCGCCAGTCGGTTAACGAACAAGAAGTCGAGAAATTGTAGTTAATACGTTACACCTCTTAGAATCTTAGATCATGAACTGTGGATGGAGCCACAGTGTTTAATCAATACAGAATGATACGATCTAAGAGGTACAATAACAAGTATATGATAAACAACTTTATAAATAAATGTATAACGAGTGGGACGTCAATACACTCAATACGTCATTCGGTGGACGACGCACTATGTAGTGCAGTAGCACTACGTGATATTTACACAACACTCAGCTGTGTTCAGGACGTTCAGGTGCTCTACAGTTTAATTTTCTCTAGTTTACTGTAAGTTGTCGTCGTACAATTTACTGTGCTACGGACTACGACTCAATATAACAGTCCGTGCCCCGTGGTACTACCGGTAGTCGGTCGTAGATTAGTAAAAATGTTTAATGTAATATAAAATGAATAACGATATCACATAAATTACAATAATAATAATAAAATAATAAAAATAATAATAATAATAATAATATCGGCATATCGCCAATATTGGACGGTTATCGTTGACGAATGACGATTGACGGGCGACGGGGCAAAACCGTTGCGGCCGTGGCCTGTGCCTCTGTGGGCGGCGGCGTCAGGTCCTCCAGACTAGTGGCGTTGCACGCACTGCTCGCGGTTATTGTGTTGGCAGCACTGGCGAGTCGGGCCGATACAAATGTAAAAAAGGAGGAAAAAAAGAAAACAAAAATAATCATCGGGTGCCCCCTCCCAGTACCGTCGCCACCACCCTTCGCCCGACCTGTCATTTCATTTGTGTTGTGATTTCCGTCCGGACCGCAGTACACCGATCGCGAACTCCGTTTAATTTATTTTTACATGTTACCCTGAGAAACGAATCGGTTAATTTACGTTCGCCGACGTTTTACGTTCGTATTATGGACGATAAAACGTCCCTGAAGGAACTAGACCAATGGATTGAGCAGCTGAACGAGTGCAAACAGTTGACCGAAAGCCAAGTGAAGTTCCTGTGCGACAAGGTAAATATCTCGGCGGCGCCCCGTCGATACGGCGCGTAGCCGCCGCCGTCGCGCAACGGGTTCGCGCGCGCGCGCGTCCGGTTCGGCCATATTGTTTACGCGTTCTCCGCGGCCGTCGGTGAGCCGGGACCCTGTCCGTCGGATCGGTCGTTGAGCGCATTCCGATCACCGGCTCGCCGTCAGCCCGGCACGGCCATTGCGGGCGCTTGTACCTCGCCCAAATCGACCACGTGACCGGGTCTCGTCCTGACGAGCCCCGTCGATTTGCGCGCGCCGGCTGCAAAACTGCCCCGGCCCTGTTGGCCCCCCCCCACCCCAAAAAAATCCAAAAATTGTCAACCCCCGCCGCCGGCATCGTCTGTCCACAGCTCCCGCGGAAATTTTAATTTTTGGATTATGAGCACCTCTGTTTTTCTCGCATTGTCAGGGCTTCGTCCGATTTTCTAACTGATAACAGCATTAACTCCCAATACATGTACTAATCCCGATAGATCACTAGGATTTGAGTTGTTTTACTTCTGGTTGTGGCCTTGGATTTGGTTTAGAGTATTGAATCCAACACATTCAACCAGGCCATCGTATATTTTGTATTGTATTGAAATCATAGCTTTCCCTATCTCAACCCATTGAATAGTAGGCATATAGGTGGCCTGGATATGTTACTATTGCAGCTACGTAACTGTATCATTTGAAAACATATTAATAATAATTCTCATTAGTCATTACCTTATTATTATTGATATTAATGTCATTGGTACCATTTCACTTGTTAGTTTATAGGCATTCTTAAATTTTTGTATTTTATTTTTAGTGAGTCTTTTGCATCCAGCAAATGCACGCTTAAAATGAGTGTTGTTTTTTTAATCATCATTTATATTATGTGTATACAAATATTTTTACCTATATATTGATACATTACTGATAATAACTACTTGTTTGGCAAACATATTGATGTTTTTTGATCTATCATTCTAATTAGCTAAAATGGAGAACTTCATGTTTGTTAAAGTAATAAAAAAAATATATTAATCTTAGTTTATATTAAAAGGAATCTATTATGGTATTTACATGTATTATTAATTTCAACTACTTGAGTTTATTATCAAAAAATAACAAATTACATTGTTTAAAAATGTATTCTAAATTGTTGGTGTACCTTTTAGATATATATAAAAAAAAAGAGGAACTGTTTTAAAGTTAACTTAGTCAACATAACCTAACCAATAATTATTTTCTAAATTTGTTTATATGAGGTATATCATTTTATTTTGTAATTAAAAATATTTCTATTGAACGTAAAATGTAAAATACTTAAGCTATGTTTAAAATTTAAATATATTTAACTAATTAATAATCTGAATAACTGATATAAATCAGATAGACTAAGTAATAGGTTAACTGTCAAATATGTTAGTAACTATTTACGATTTAGATTTAAAAAAAATAATGAACTTGTGCTAAACCTAGACAATTTGAATTATAAATAATGGTGGAATTATTACTTATTTATTATACTTTTTGTTGAGACATAACTAATGAGATGACATGAATAAATATTTTTTGTGGTAATTTTGTAATTATTCCATGAACTCAACTTGTATTTATCCCCAGAATAAGAAAGCTTAAAAATAATCAAAATAGCATTTCTATTATTTAACATATTATACTTATACTATATGTGCATATACACGTCTCTAGTCTACGTTTTATTTAAATATTTTACATTTAACTTGATGTTACAAATTTATAGTATACCTACAGTTATATTATAGTAGGCACTAATGAATACTACATTATTTAGTTTAAATCACTCCACTGTTAAACTATTTCATATGCAGCAATAATTTGTCCTTGCTTAAAAATTATAACATTTTATATTTGATATATTAACATAATAACATACTTAAAGCCTTTATAAGGTTAAGTCTTTCAATATTTTGTTTAATAATTAACAGTTACATTATGTTTTAATAATCATATAATGTTGAACATTTAAAATCAAAATTTAAAATTTTTAAAAACTGTCTGAATAATTTTTATAGGTCACAGAGAGAAAGTTTTTTTTTATCACTAAGAACACATAATATGATATATTAATTTAATTATTTATTATGTTGTTATATATCATTATAGTTCAGTTTATTGGTATAATTTATCATTATTTTATTATTTAATATTAATTAACCTAACATTTTAACATTATTTAAAAAAAATATGGAGTAATCAGAAAAAAAATTAATAATACTAGTCAAATATTGGTGTTCAATAATATAAAAACAATATTCAATAATTATGTTTATATTATCTGTTTTAACATTAAAACTCTGTATTCAAAAATCCACCCTGAATTCCTTACATTTCATTTCTACAACTACAAATTTCACTATATTTTATATATAACCTATATATAGATTACCTTGTATAATTTACAAATAAGATATTATACTTAAATTTTAACTAAGATAGTTTTCTTTATGACCATATTGTTATTAAAAATGTAATGTAGGTATTATATACTAACATTTGAAAAAATTAAATACCTATATATTATTTGGTACTTTTATTTGTGCTATTTTTTTATTATTGTTTTTTACACATCTTAACAATACTTATTCAAATGTATATACATTTCACAATGTTAAATAATTGACAATGGTTCATCATTAATAGGTATTCTTATTGAACATTAAGTTCAATCAATAGAGTTAAATTACAACTCTGGTAACATCCATTTCAAACTAATGTTTTGTCTTCTATTAAACACACTTCAATTATTATTAAAGTTAAAGTTAAATAAGGTATAAATAAATATTTAAAATCTGTAATAATGTTATCAATTTTAATGTTAAGAATGATTTTCTTATTATAAATTGGCCGAGTAATTTTTATGTAAATTAATTTAATATACTTTGAAATAAGAAGTTGGGATTTTTTTAAGTTTATCTTTATGAAAATGTATTTTAATAAATTGTAATTTTCATTTATATTTTCAAAAACTGAATATTTTTTTTATATTAATTTAAATTTCAAATCCATTGATTTTATTTCATTATTTTGATGGTACTTATTTAAGAAACTATAGTCACTTAAATAAATTATCAAAAAATCAATAAATTCCATTAATGTATTTATTATATTATTGTTAATTTTAAGGTGTGGTATATATCTTAATATTGGGCGTAATTTATTTATAAATATAAGCGTACACATCCTTATATTACTTAACAACAAGACCTTTATTTGTGGAAACCTTTCAATAACTGACATTTTATATTGCATGAGATATATATTTACTGTTCACTTTTTTTTGCGATTTATGAGTGTCCATTATATAGAGGTTACGTTTATTTTTATTTTATAAATATTCAGAATGTTCATTAAAAATTAATTATTTTCCTGCTAAATATAGTTCATGTAGTGGCTGTATTTTTATTCACCCCTTACAAAAATAGCCACTCTACTACTTATGAATAATAACAAAGATTTGAATACAATCCAAGAGCAATCATTATTTATAAATAGCACAACCGGAAACTAAATACATAACCTTCCATAATATTTATGTAGTTCATAATTTTTGTAAATAACAAACTTATTATTACCATTGAGATTTTGAAATTTATTTTAGGCAAAAGAAATTTTGACTAAAGAGTCCAATGTACAAGAAGTAAAATGTCCGGTGACAGTATGCGGGGATGTGCACGGACAGTTCCACGACCTAATGGAACTGTTTCGAATAGGTGGAAAATCCCCAGATACAAATTACCTGTTTATGGGAGATTATGTTGATCGTGGCTACTATTCTGTTGAAACTGTTACATTATTGGTTGCATTAAAGGTAAGTTAAATTACCAATATTATTTTTTATCAATGGAGTTTTTATTTTGTGTATTAAATACATTAAGGTACGATACCGTGAAAGAATAACAATTCTTAGAGGTAATCATGAGAGTCGACAGATTACACAAGTGTATGGCTTCTATGACGAATGCTTACGAAAGTACGGCAATGCGAATGTATGGAAGTTTTTCACTGACCTGTTTGACTATCTCCCATTGACTGCACTTGTTGACGAACAGATTTTCTGTCTTCACGGTGGGCTGTCTCCATCCATTGACACGCTAGATCATATTAGAGCATTAGATCGTATGCAAGAAGTCCCTCATGAAGTAATATATTTAATTAATTTTTGTGAATCGTGATTTTCATTTATTTATTAAATGTGTAGGGTCCCATGTGCGATCTATTATGGTCAGACCCTGATGATCGTATTGGTTGGGGTATATCACCTAGAGGGGCCGGTTATACGTTCGGTCAAGATATTTCAGAAACATTCAATCATTCGAATGGTCTGACACTTGTTTCTAGAGCTCATCAACTTGTGATGGAAGGTTATAATTGGTATGTATACTACTTGCATTTATTTTTTAAAATTATATTAATCTTAACTGTTTGTTTGTAGGTGTCATGATCGTAATGTAGTGACAATATTTTCGGCCCCTAACTATTGTTATCGGTGTGGTAACCAAGCAGCTATTATGGAACTAGACGACGGCTTAAAATACTCATTGTGAGTGTACTATTAATATTTAAAATTCAAAAATTTATAAATTCAGCATTATTTATTATTCATACGCTGTTTTTAGTTTGCAATTCGATCCAGCACCACGACGCGGCGAACCACATGTCACCCGTAGGACACCAGATTATTTCTTATAAGCTAACAACACCAACTGTGTCTGGTATCAGCCTACTTTACGGTATGATTAAATAATAAATATTTATATAATTTTACATATTAATATAAATATATATATATATCGCCAAGTCTTATCTAAGTAATACAATTTTAATGATAATGTAAGAAAACTAATTAAGAGCAAAAGTTAAACTGTATTTTTGTTCTTTTTTTACGCTGGCATTTTTATTATTTTTTATTTATACTTTCAAGTAAACGGACAGGATTAATAAATATCTTTAAAGGAAAAAAATCAAAAATTATTTCAGTTATATATATTATACAATTGTTTTTTAAATGCTGTGGCATTTTTTTTTTTTTTGACATATTATTGGAGGAAACATTTTACATCTGTATTCCTAACAAATAATTTTATAGAATAATTAAAAATATTTACATTCTAATCTAACGTCATAAAAAAAAATATATATATATACGTGTAGTTTTTAACATGATTGTAATCATTTTTCCTGTTGTTTATAAGTTAAGTAAAAAAAAAAAAATGAAAATTATAAGCAAATATTACAATTTTAAAATATTTATATTTTAAACTTGAAAGTAATTAATTTGTATTTTACACATAGATTAGAGATCATGTTGTAAAAATTATAATTATTATAACAAAATGTGTAAGTATAGATAATGAAAAATTTTGAGTTGTATAGTAGGATGAGTTACTTTTTTTTTCTTGTCTTTGTGAGCAATCGAGATTCGGATTTAACACTCGGGTATAATTAGTCAATAGACTTTTTATTTTAATCAAACCATTTCTGTTTGTTCTTAATTTATTTTATTATTATTATTATTATTATTATTATTATTTTTTAAATTTATTTATTACATTAATTATTATATCCATTGCTAAATCCGAAATTGGTTAGCATTTAAACAGCTTATAATGGGTTGTCAGTATTTTTTAATTTCCAATATATTTTTCCCTGTCATAATAATTAATTTACTAGGCCATCAGGTCTTCTTCAATTTGTATATTTCCAAATTCATAAATTATAGTATAACATTTTATCCTGGTGACTTTTTACCTTGTTTTGGACAGAATTTATATTCTATGTCCATTATAGAACCAATATAACATCCAGCACCTCAAAAATGATTCCAGATTGAAAGCATATTATTATGGAATTAATAAGCTAAACAAAGTTGCATCAAGTATATGGACTCTGACATAGAAAGAATTTCATAATATTTTTTATAAAATATGTATATTCTAAGATAGTAATTTAAATTACAAACCATATAAAACTTAACTTTTAATCTTAACTTAATGAATAATAACTAAAGGATTTTTAACAAAAACATAATTATATAATTTGTACTTTAATTTTATTTTTAATCTAATGAAAACATAGATTTTTCATGTATCATTATTTGCCATAAAGTATAATGGTTCACAGTTTAGAATTATTAATTATACATGGCAAATTTCCTCCAATCTAATTTTGGGAGGCGGTAAGTGTAAATCTCAAATTATTTGAAATTTGGTATGTATACCTTAAATAGTTTTTATTTAAAATAAAATACCTTATCATATAAATTATTAGTTTAAATTTCTACCTGTAACTTTCTTATTTTGATAATTGATATTTAGTATTATTTAAAAATTTTTGATTTCAAGTGTTAATTGTAAAATTGTGGAAATGCACTGGACATTATGTTGAAATTTTCATGTAGTTATTTATTATTATTTGATTGTATCACATTAGTTAGAATTTTATTGTATTTTAATATTATCAGGCAAAATTATATTTCTTTTGAAGTACTCTAGAAAATCATTTTATGTAAGTTGGAATTCTATCCATTTGTTTCCAAAATAATCTTCCATAAATTATACATTAAAATATGAAATACTATTTTTTCATTGAATTTTAATTAACGTGTATTAAATAAAAATAACTCATTTTTGACAATCAATTATTAATCCAGTCATTTGCAATATTCACGTCATAAATGTTTATCGCTTCTAATTATTAATTTAAAGTTTAAACAATCATTTAGGTGCCATTTTTAAAAGTTGTATACAACTTAAATACTAATAATACTTAGGGAAATAATAATTATGATCTTAAAAGTTAATATGTTATAGTTGTTACTAGTAGCAATGTAGCATTAATATAAATTGTTTTTTTTTTTTTTTTTTGCTGAATTGTAAGAAGGTGGACATATTTGTTGGATAATCTAGAAATGATCAAAAATATCAAAATTTATTCACTTTAAAAATGAGAATTATTAATTAATTTAAAATTAAAAAAATTATCTGTTTTATATTATAGATTATGTTAAGATGACGTAAACTATACAAACCTAAGAGGGAACTATGCTTCTTTGTTGATATAGTTATGACTTAATAAGTATGAATGATAACACTTGTTAAAACATTTTAATATTATGTTGTATAGTACTTATAAACAAAATATACACATTCCATTTAAATTTTATTATTGCCACTATTTTTATTTTTATTGATATAAATACATTTAATCCAAATTAAAAATTAAGTATGTGGTTATATTTAGTTAGGTCTTAGGTATATTTATTTTAGATTCACAATTGTAATAATATTTTAAAATTTTAGTTCCTAATGTGACCAAAAATATATAATGGCACCTATCTATCTGTGTTTAAAAGGTATTAAGAGTATGAAGCTGTATAACAAACAGTTGGTTTATGTGTAACAAACACTCAGAATTGCTTGAAAAAAAACTGTATATTATTGTACATGACAATATATGTGTGACGCATCAATAGAATTTTAAATTAGAAAAATGATAGATGATAATTATTATAATAAAATACAATTCTGAGTATGAACGATTATCATTGGAGGATGAAATATTGACGTAGAATAAACGCAATAATAATAATACGATACCTATATTAATAAAATTCATTAATTTGCACATAATATAAAATGACTTTATAAATAATATTAGATATATACTAATCCTCATTACCCGTGCGTTGTGTGGGTACACCACGCTACAACACATTAAGATTTTATATTTATCACTCCAATAATTTCTACGGACGACGACGCCAAACATTTTGCAACGATCTATCGTTGTGGAGCAGAACGGTACGTATATATATTTTTGTTTTTTTTTCGCATGCGCGTCTTTTTGTCAACAAGTACGTAAATCACGTTCGCCTATATTCTTATCTAATCGTTACGGCGTAAAATTAGTTGCACGCGCGTGTATTATGGTTGATTTTGATAACATATTTTTTATATTATACGTGTGCAATACGCTAATACATACACCAACATGCTTATTATAATTATATTAACTTTATTAATTTATAGTATTGAAGTAAGATATTAATATTATTTTATACAGGTCGGTAATAGTGTGTATACACCATACAGTGGTATTCTATCCTTAGCACCCCCCCCCCCTACGCAATAATTTGTGTTAAATTTTTAAAAACTTGAGAAATTATTTGTATGTATACAATGTACGGTTTATGTGCAATTTCAATAAAAAAAAAACTGGGGGTACTGAAGCCTTTATTTTTTTCAGTGTTATCTTATGGTTATAGGGTACTTATTATTAATTTTCCAGACAATTTTCTCTCTGACCCTGGCTAAAAAATACTCAATAAAGTCGATGGCGACCTTATGACGGCATTTACGAATTGTTATCAACTGTCAAACTTTGTAGTATTATTTCTCCTGTTTTATTTAGTTTTGTACCTATTTCGTGTGTTTCACCTACTTGCTGCATCCATTTTTATCAACTTTTCATGGTTAATATTTGTGTGATGTGATTTTGGTAAATCATGGTTATCCTTTATTGTTTGTAGACTTGCAGTTTATCATTAAACTAAACTACAAAAAAAAAAAAAATTTTTTGTTTGACCCAAAGTAATAAGAATTAAGATTTTATAGGAATATTTTACTCGTGGTTAACTATTTTAATAGATGAAAGTGTTTAATATAACAACACAATTCCTATATATCCCATTATGGTGTTTGTGTAAGTATTTTTTTTTAATGCGTATATGTGTCCTGTAAAGCTACGCGTCATACTGAAAATTTTAACTTATTCACGTAGCACATAACGAACCATATCCATGGTTTGAATTTTACATCTATAATTTTTCCGTTTACTCACATGCAGGTATCATGTCTGCACGATTATAGGCGCATCCATGAACGTGTTCGTATAGTGATTCAAATTCATTAAATTATTTTAGAATTAGAGATTTAAGATCTTGTGTATTAATCATTGTGATCTGCAGCGTTGGTTGGTCATCCAAAATTATTTACACTTTCAAAATTGTTTTAAAAAAAATATATAATTGGTTTGACTGCGGATATTATGTTTGCTTTATTTTGTTAAGTTAATTTTGCCCGTAATCACATTTTTAAGTAGAAATATTGCTTAATTATTAATTAATTAAGGGTGATTACTGGTAGTAAGTTTTGTCCATTTGGTATGGCTGTCAGTGGCATACTATTGTATAGTGGTTAGGGGTTTACCCTCCATAACTAAAACATGTATAATGATTTATTTTATGAAATATTCCAATAACATTTGTAATAGGTACACATTTTATATATATGTATAAATGATAACTTCCTTGCGTAAACAAATTTTGTGTACGCCACTGATTGACTGTAAGAGACGGCAGGGTATAATTTTAACAATTCGTGAAATCATTTGTTTAATTTTTTTCTTATTTGTTTACTTTATTGTTAATTAAGTAGCTTATTATTACCTTTATAAAGGTATGAGTATTGAGCTTTATTTTTCATAATTTGTTAAAAAAAAGTGAAAGTTAAAAAAATGTATAGTTGTACTCAATTTAGGGTCAATGGTAACAGCACTCGAGATTAATGTAACACATGTAGTTAACTATTATTATATATTATATAAATTACAGTATGTAATAACTTAAGCCTTTTTAACAACAAATAAAATAACAAAAATCCATCAAATATAAATAAATAACGTAGCAGTATACTTTTTACTCTTAAACAAATTAATAAGATTCATACAAATTTCAATAAATGTACTAAAATACGTAGGTACTACACTAATAATTTATATCACCAAATTCGGTTCCTATAGTTTACCAGTTTACTTTTAAATCGTTATGGTATCATTTAACTTAAATTTAAATACCTACTATTTTAACATAAATATTTAACAAATACCTACTTTTTTATTTGTTATAAAATCATATTTGTCCTTTGTCCACATTAAATTTGTTTGAAAATAAACATTAATTTACTAGACAGTCATCTCAACGAAACCAATTTAAATAGTATTTAATATATATGTTTACACAGTGACTCAATGACAATTTAGGTACATTCGATCCTCATTAAATGGCAAAGCTTGTTCTAGATTCTGAGTGTAGCGATAAATGTAATGATTTTACCATGTTGTTTGTTTTGTTTTGTCTATACCTATTGCCTTTTAGGACAGTAATAAATAATAAAGCTTCAATTTTATACCTTGAGGGTTGGTTTTTGTTTAGCAAATAGTATCTAGTTGATACTTTGGAGGGTCAAAAGTATAATAATGTCTTATAGTTTTCTTAATAATCGAGAAAATTAAGGAAAAAAGGGAATTTTTACAGTAAAACAGTTTTTGAAAAAAATAATTTTTATTGTCATAATTTAAAAACGAATTGCTTTAGAAACATTTAACATTTTTTCTTCTTGTTTATTTTATCCTTTTCTATACGTAGTGTTCGTTAAGAATCGTTTTTCTTCTACAATGATATGCTATTGAATTCACATTTAGCAAAATCATAACAGCAGAGCGCAGCCCATGTTTTTGTAAATTTTGCTACTACACACTTAACCATTTTTTTAGCATACCTAGGTAAATATATTTTAAGGGTTGTAACTAGTAAACGTAAATTTTCTTTTTTAATTTGCTGCTGCATACAAAAACAGGGAGTGGCAGAGCAGTACCCACTGTCCCACCTTATTTATTATTATTTTTATTGTTTGTATAATTGTAAATCTGTACTGACAAGTAAGAATATAAGAAAAAACATAAATGTATTTAAAAATAAATACCTGTGATTTTAAAATTTAAATACTGATACTTATTATGTTTATTATGCATTTTTAATATTGTTTTATATTTTTATATTATTGCTAAATTAGACTAATAACCATCAAAATATTAACGTGTATTTTACGTAATTATGATATATTTTTGAAGTTATTGATTTTTTTATTAAAATATATATTATCTACCTATAAATGATAATAATTTTCGAGAATTTGGTTAAATTTGCCTATCTCAAACCCCTTAAAAGAAGATGTATAGAGCAGTGGTTTTCAACCGGTGTGCCGTAAGCGCTCTTCAAGTGTACTTCGAAAAATTTGTTTATAGTTTTATTAGTATGTATATTGTATATATTATATAAAATATGCTTCCCATATTACATGGATTGGTGTGCCGCGAAAATTTTGTAGGAAATGAAGTGTGCTTGGTTAAAAAGGTTGAAAACTACTGGTATAGAGTAATATTATATTACTGACGAATCCAAATTGCTTGGAGATTTATTTTTGGTGCATACGAGAATTGAGACTCCGAGATATATGCGTTATTATAAATTATAATGATCATTAGATATTAAAATATCATTTTATGACCGTATTGATGTCATTAAGTAGGTAAACTATTTAAAATAATTATTAAGAAACTCATTGTTTCAGACTTGGCGCTTTTGAAAATATTTTTTACAACATTTTAAGTCGTTTAAAATAACATTTATCCAAACTAATTATATATTTCATTTTTTAACGTTTACATGCATTTAAGATTCTGAGCAGAGTGATGAATGTATTGATTTTATGATGATGTGTCTGTACACAAAAATGTATTGATAAAATGCTTCAATTTTTAAAAATGGAAGTTTTTTGGTATCCAATTGGATCTAGTTGGTAGGTACTTGGGAAGAGGAAGATTGATCAAAAGTAAAATATACCAGTACTTTTGTTTATAATTAGGAGAAATAATAATTACGAAATGTTCAACAAAATTATTGTTACTCGAAAACAAATTACCTACTGTAGATACTTCAATTTTTCACCGAATGTTTATAATATCATTATCTATTCAATATAATAATAAAATAAAATAATACTACAATTTTCAAATTATTATTGAGCTATTTATAACCATGAGATATTATCAATTTTTTTTTAGATTTCTATCTATAAATTAAAAAATATTGTAATTGTATAGTCACAATGTTTTTTTATAAGCATTTGAAGTTAGAATTTTGATGAAATTCTTTAAAATCACAAACAAATTTTAGATTATTTTGTAGTTAGAAATTCATAAAAAATTTTTAAAAATTTAATACAGGATTACTCTAGTCACAACAAATTAACAACTCATGAGTAAGAGTAACATATAAATTCATACGGAAACCATAAAATCTAAAAAATATATTAAGACAATTATTTTTTTATAACATAATATTTTAAACTCAAATTTGGACCAAATAACTTGAATAACGTTATTAATTAATTATTTTTATAATTTAAATCATTCGTGGGAACTTAAAACTTTTACGTATTTTAAGATATTTATTTATAGTATATCCTAGTAAAGTATTACTAAATAAGTATTTTTACGTATATTGTATATAATATACGTTAAATATACATCTATTATTTACCAACTAACGTATAATACACGTAGATGTTAAGTTGATAAATAGTATATTTATTAACTATGGTATAAATTTAGGTCAAAAGAGAACTATTAACGAATATTCAACGTTTAGTATTCAATAGTTGTACGTGTTTAATCAACGTATATTCTACGTAAGTATGAAGTCGTTTTTATGATATTTTACGTATAACGTTAGTATATATATTTTAGAGTATGCAGTGGATATTTTCCGTGTAAAGACGTAAAGTTAATTTATTTTTGAAGAATAAAATCGATACTTTTCGTATGAATATTAAATGTAATATATATTTCGAGTATATGATAAATATTATTTGTATAAAACTATAAATTGAATGTATTAAGGTTGCCAGATTTTGAATTTTTTTTAGATAAACTCTTAAAACGTATTTTTATAACGAAAAATGTACGAATAAGTTTATACCTATCGTCAACTTACGATCAACGTAGAATAAACGTAGTTTTTTAACGAATAAGTTTATAATATTTATACCTATTGTCAACGTAAAATAAACCTATTTCAACGAATATTGTACGATTATTATACGAATAATAATTACGCATATAAATACATCAAAGTTATCCTTATTATACACGTAGATTATACGTGCTATGTAAACTGGGATGAACATACTTTTGCTGTTTTATTGTATTTACAGAAACATATTATTACATTTTATATTATAAATATATAACATACTATATTATGTAGTATAATAATATAAATATACCTACATAATAATATATTATATAAAAAAACTAATATTTTCGATGAAAATTTTACTTTCCGTAATACTTAAAATAAAATAAATAACTTAAATTCGTATATCATTAAATAAACTTTGTCTGACAGAGATTATTTAGCGCTTTTTTACTGTCTTTCGTTTAATTTTCAATAGCTCAAATTTTCCTTTAAATTTGGGTATAGGTACTGTAGGTAGTAGGTACATATAGGTATATGCAATTTCATTTAAATCGTCTTTATAAAAATTATAAGCCGGATTTAAATCATATAAAATGTAATACTGCATACTAGAGAAGGTAACAATAAGCAAGTCAATAAAGTTAAAATATCTGAATTTAATTTAAATATTTCATTAGAAGAAAAAAGCAAGTTTTCAAAATAACAATGATAGAAAAAAAAATATTGAAACCATAATGTATCATCATTTTACAGAGTAATATTATAATAGTCATATTAGCTCTGTATTTTTAAGTTTCCACTATTATTGAAATGTTAATATTAGTTATAACTTATTATAATAACAAATACCTAATTAAAACTAATTCTAGGTAAAGAACACTTTGCTCAGAGGCCCAGAAGTCATACCGCAGTGAAATAGGTATAGGTATCATTTAAAATATCCACAGAGCAAAATATTTAATCTAATATATAAATATTGAAAATTGAAGTAAACACAAATATAAGAAAGAATATGATTATATATTTTATATATATTAAAATACTAAACACAAATCAATCGCTATATATTGTTTTAACTGAATGTCTATAGTGTCTAGTGTGTCTACTGATTTTTTTAATATTGATAACCAGACAGCGATGAACTGTAAAAACAGACAAATATAATAAGAACACAAGAATTCATTTAATTATATTTTGTTATTACTTATAAAAATATTAAACTCAAGTTTTATTTTGAAACCACTTGTTAGTTGTTTTTTAATATATTAATTATTTTTTTTACTTTGAAAATATTTTTTTAAGGTCTAGCGTAAAATGCCAACGTATTACGTGTAAGTGTATTATTTAAATTTTAATCTCAATGTATTTGATACGAATTTCGATCAATTTAAAATACCTAATAATTGTAAAGAAAATTGAAAAAAAATTGTTTTCACATAATAAAATTTATATAATATTAATATATTTATTTATATATATTTTATTTATATATTATTATATAATAATTTAATTATGCTAATAAATACGACGATTTGAAACGCGCGGTTATTTTATGGCCGTGTTTGTGGATCAGTGTGGTCACGCATACGTTTAACTATCTTATGTGTTACTATGAATTTAATATTAAAAGTTGATATTATAATATTATTATTATTATATTATATTTAAATTATTTTTTCGGAAGTAAAATTAACATCTATTCATATACTGTTTAGTTTTTTTTTAAATATATATATTTTTTTAATAATTGCTTACGATGAACAGACATTTTGTATAATTTTGTATTACTACCGTAGTACCGCGGTTAGTAACACATACGCCTGGTAACTGTGGTAACCTAACCCCCAAACGCGAATGGGAGCCGATCCGCGTCCGCATTCTGTGAACACATCTCTTTTTCCTATGGCCCCGAACTGAACACGTGAACTCCTCCGGTTTTCTCGTTTTTATTTTATTGCTATTTACAGGTATAACAGATTCGATCCAAACCGTTCGCAATGACTGAAACAATGCAACTCCGTGGTACCCTTCGTGGGCACAATGGTTGGGTAACGCAAATCGCCACCAACCCGATCCATACCGACATGATCCTGTCTTGTTCACGAGGTAAGTGTTGCATGTGTCAAACGTCTAGTCGCTAGCGGCTTACTGCCGTTTATCATTATCACGCAGTGGCTGTGCCTTACACACAATTTTTATTGAATTTGGATTCATTCCTTTGTGTGTACGGCTGCTGTAGTCGTGGACTACTCCCGATTGCGTTTAGGATTAGCGGTTGTATTGTTGTGACGGCCAGCGGCACCGAACTTTTTAAGGCCTTCTAATTTTTATCTGGTCACTCATCTATTATTTATTTTTCCACAGACAAGACCCTGATCGTTTGGGACCTGACACGTGACGAACTCAACTACGGTATCCCCAAGAAACGTTTGTACGGTCATTCGCACTTCGTCAGCGACGTTGTCCTCTCATCAGATGGTAACTACGCTCTTTCCGGTTCCTGGGACAAGACTCTCCGTCTGTGGGATTTGGCTGCTGGACGTACTACTCGTCGTTTCGAAGACCACACCAAGGTTCAATTTGTCTCAAGCTTTTTTTTTACTTTTTTTTTTTTAATTATATATAGAAGCCTTACTGCTTGGTAAGTACTTACACATGTCGGTAAATGCTTCGCGGAATGTTCAATTTGGTCACATTAAATTTGCATATCAGTTAACCTTTTTTTTTTATGCAGGACGTATTGAGCGTTGCCTTCTCTGCTGACAATCGTCAAATTGTTTCCGGAAGTCGGGACAAGACTATCAAGTTGTGGAATACTTTGGCTGAGTGCAAATACACTATTCAGGTAAGAAATATACTTAAAGTGTACTATTTAAACATTTGTTACATCTAGAAATTTGACAACATTGATGACGCTGGTGTTAAATTTTCAACTAGATGGTTTGTTAGATTGTACTTCAGATGTTGTCGTTGGTACTTCCTACATTCAGTAAAAATGTGTTTAATCAATGAAGGGTAATTACAAGTTGGGCATATAGATGGGTCTTCTTTCTTGTTCATCAAAAAATCATGTTAATCTGTTGTAGCCTATTCTGAGCTAATTTATGGTCATTTCTTTTCTTGTAAATGTGTTATCGGACCATAGATGGATATAATTTTTAATTTTGTTTGATTTGGTGTTAGATATTTCCCATTTGTTTTGCCAAATGTTATGGATTTTTATTATCTGTTTGATGTTGAACATTGAGAATACTTGATATTGAATCACATTTGCTGAGGTAATGGCCTCTTGCAAATGTATATTAAGATATTTTATTACAAAATAATTGTATATTCATTAGTATTTTGTAATCATATTTTTGTTGATATTAGACATTATTCTCGGCTTTCTTGATGTTAGCATTAATTTTAAACTAGTGTATTTTACTTAATACTTAATGATTTTTACCTCTTGTTAATTTGTCATGGTAAGCATAACTGCTTGAGGTACAGATAACATTGCTACCTTATACCTAAACAGCTACAACAATTAGGTACAATAAGTTTTTTTATTGCTTGGTATGTTGATGTTACTAATTTTTTGATAGTTTTTTAAATATACATTATATACAAGCTATACCCGTGCATTTTGTTGCCCATATAAAATGTATTTGTGTTTAATTTATTTGCCTAATATACCATACATTTAGTGTAACACATGTAGATAATAATATTGGTTTCCTGATTTAGTCTATAGATAATATTTCAACATATCGACTTTACATAGTTGCCCTGTTCAGCATTGCTTTTTATTAACCATTTAACAGTTGCATTTTATTTCAATCTTATTTTTTTGTTGAATGACCCAAATTTGATTTCCTTTTTTCTGGACTGAAAACCAACAACTCATAAAGTTTCAATATTGTAAATCAAAAACAAGAAATTTTTTTAAAAATATTTTTGTAATAAATTTTAATTTATGAATTTTTTAATTTGTTTTAGGATGATGGTCACAGCGATTGGGTATCTTGTGTACGGTTCTCTCCTAATATCCATAATCCAATCATTGTGAGTGCTGGTTGGGACAAGGTTGTTAAGGTATGGAACTTGACTAACTGTCGCATTAAGACCAACCATTATGGACACACTGGATACCTTAACACCGTTACTGTTTCACCTGATGGTTCTCTGTGTGCTTCAGGAGGAAAGGTAATAAAATATATTCTTGGTAAAGCAAATGTAAAAAAAATTATATTTTAATAAAATTAATTTTTAGGATTGCAAAGCTATGTTGTGGGATCTTAATGACGGCAAACATTTGCACACTCTTGACCATAATGATATCATTGAAGCTCTGTGCTTCAGCCCTAACCGTTACTGGTTGTGTGCTGCATTTGGACCATCAATCAAAATTTGGGTATGTATCATGATTGTTTACATTTTTTTATTATTAAAATGTCTGTTTGTTTTTTATTACCTTTATGTTAGTTGTTATTGTGCATAATTATGTGTAATATTTTTTATTTAGGATTTGGAAAGCAAAGAAATGGTTGAAGAACTTCGCCCAGAAGTTGTATCTCAATCACAAAACAGCAACACCGAACCACCCAGATGTCTATCACTTGCATGGTCTACTGATGGACAAACATTGTTTGCTGGATACTCAGACAATAACATTAGAGTTTGGCAAGTGTCTGTCAGTGCTCGTTAATGTTACTACAATATGTTTTGATATAATATATCTTCAATTTTTATTGTATCTTATGTTTGATAAATTTGTTTTCTTTTTAAATTGTGCATAATGAGTTTAATCCTTACTCTTTTCAAAATGTACATGGTAGCTGACTTGTGTGTGGAATGGCATTAATATTTGCAGATAGTTAAAACGGTAGGCGTTCCCTGTCTGCTGTCAATGAGTGGTTCCTAACTTAAATAGAGTGTTCTATAATTTGAAAAAATATTTCCCTAATGCCTGTCTGAATATTATCAAATTTATGAACATACTGCAATTACATCAGAATAACTGATGAGTACTTAGTTAAACAATATTGCAATTTTACTAATATTATCAGCATATAAATGAGCATTTGTGAACCTTTATTTAGTTAACCTTTACTGTACTACAAAAAAGAAAAATAGTAATGACTAATGAATATTAAATACTAATAAATAATAATAGTATTAAATACAAAAATATATAAAAAGAAGTAATTATATTGATAAATTAATTTTTTTAGGAAATTATTTCATCTAATTTAACGCCAGTCCATTCATTGTACATGTAAAATGATAACAATAATTTTTTTAATAAGTCAATAACATGTTCATATTGGATTTATAAGGGTAGGGAAGAAGTGGCCAGTTAGCTTAATGTTTTCTTTCTCAAAAAAAAAAAAAATACTTATTTATATTATTATATTTATGTGTATATAATAATAAATTACATTTTGTAAAAATTTTAGTTAATTGTAGGCTATTTTTTGTATTACATATTGTTCTATAGCTAGATTATAAAGACTCAACAAAATTATGTTCTATTATAAAAATTAAAAATTATAAATTTAATTTTTGTAAAAAACTAATTAAGCTCAATGGATAATTGTTAGTAAAATAAATATTTTTTTCAGTAAATCATAAAAATTTGAACAAAATACCTAATAAATTAAATATAATTTCCATGATTGACATTGACATTTAAATTTTCTGTAAGCTTATGCTTGTGTTGAAGATAAAAAGGTATACAATAAAAATGTACAATACCAGAAACAAAACATAAAACCACATTAAATAACATTTATAATTATTTTTATTTATACATCTTATAATAATTAGTAATTAGTATCATATCACTAGCATCTTATAGTTTGTCCACATTTGTAAACAGCCAATCGGTTATAATTTTTTCGCACATTAAGGTGTAATACATTCTTTTGATTCATTATTCATAGAATTGTAACAAATATGACTTAGGTAGTCCAGAAATCTTTGACCAAACGAGGTGTTTGTAGAGACTACAGATTACAGAGGCATTATGCTCTGTCTTCTCTTGGTTTCTGTTGTAGTAATATACATTTATACCTATCAAATGTTTGTATAACCTACTATAATAACCTTACTTATAATATTGCAGATTTTTTGGAATTCAATTTAAATGGCAACATTTAATTCTTTATAGATTAGTACTGTTGACTTCGTCAAATTTGTTTTACTCAGACAAACTCTCATTACATTATTTTGTTGTAACTGTAATGGTTTGGTTGCATTTTCAGTTGCATCATTGCCATCATCCCAAATATTTATACCATATTGGAAAATTGCTTGATAAAGTGATATTTATAGCCTCATAGGTACTATTCTGCTATCTGACGAGGTGTTTTTTGTAAAATTGAATAGAGTTTCTAAAAATGATTATAATTACAGTAATATAAATAAATGTAATATACATTTAATATATATTAATTATTAACTGATTGACCGTATTGAGCTCAGGATCGTTTTCCGTGTGTACCTACTGATTTATTGTTGATTTTAAATTACCTAATTTCGTGTGTACTACTATAAACCTAATTAAATATATACGGCGACTGGCGTGTTTTTTAATGATTTGATATACTTGACCAAGTTGACCACATACTCAAAATTAGAACATACCTACCTACTGCATTATTTGGCTTCTACTTCAATATAATTTTTGTTTATTTACATTTTTACCACTACATTATTTTTTAAATTAATTTTACCACCATTACCGACAAAATGTAAATTGTGTTTTTGATTATTGATCGATTATATTAAATATTTTTTAATCTTATTTATAATAATGCATAATATAATGGGTAAATGGTACATCGCTATTATAGTGTGATTGCCACGTTTGTCGTTTATCAATTTTCGTCGTTAAAGACAATATTCCACAGACGACTTCAAAATGATTTTTGTGACTGAAGATAATATATTGGAAGAACCCAAAGAACCGTTGTACTAACCGTTCTAAGTGTTCTAACAATATAACAGACTCCGAAGCAGATTATTATAAAATAATGTTAGTAAATAATATTTACATACTATATTTTGATTTATTTATCACTCGTCTTCAAGATCGCTTAATCAAACATCGTTAAATTGTATCCAACTTTTCTCGTACCATTTTCCCATTGAAATAAAATTAATACACAATACGTTATTTGAATCGTACAGTTCAATTTTATACATGACGATTCCTCAGAAATTTGGATAAGTAAGGTAGAAATTTAATTAGGTATGACGACAAGTTGATAACAATATTCGAAACATTGTCGATACCTTCGATATTTCTAATGCAGATGCGTTTTCCAACTCATAAAATATTTTTATTAAATACATTTGTAATGTCAATTTTGCCTGTGACTACAACGACTATAATGAAAGGACTAATTTTCAATGTTATACGTCGCCTGAAAACTTACCCAGCACCCACGATCCACAATGGGAGAATATCCCTTAAATGGACTGGCATCATTGAATATATATTGTGATATAAATGTGGAAATCAACTAAGCATTGAATGAATTCAGGTAAATTTATTACAACAATAATTTGTATTTTATAGTAGGTATTGATAAAAACCATTTTTAATATTCTTATAAAATTAAAAATAAATATAAATATATAATACTATTTACTAATTATTGATGTATATATTTTATATATTTTTTCAGCTTCGTCCCCTTAACGCAGTAAAGCGAGTTGATTCCCGAGTCGGTCGAGTCATTAAGAGGTGTGTGCGAGTTGATTTCTTATTATTGTATATAAATAGAATGAGCTGTTAGAAGTGCAGTCGGAAACATATATTAAATGCAAGAGTAATTATGGGACTAGAAAATCCATAAAAAAAAAACCGAGAAAAACAAATTTTTTGATAGAAGTGATGTCACAGTATACTGGTTATCTCATATTCTCATTACAGGATAACAGTTTTTAAAAACAATGTGTTTTAAATTTTTACCTACTATTATTTTTACAAATAATTGTTTAATAAATAATAAATATAAAAATAAATAAATATAGTATAATACAATAAATAATTGATTAATAAAAGTTGAATGATTTTCAAAATATGAAAAAACTAAATAGAACAACATTTTTGAGAAACTGTAAGCCGACAGCCAACCTCCTCGTGGTGTCTCTTAGATTAGGTTCGCTAATAGGCTGAATATTTGAATGAATATTGAAAATAAATAATAATATATAATGACCCGGGATCAACTCGTACGCAGCCCACCGCAAAATACAATTTTAAATATAAAAATAAAAATGAATAGGTAGATCGTAGATACATACTTGATACTTATATTAGGTATAATATATAATATTATTTATTCAATTTTATTATTGGTGTAGGTACTTCCTTAACTTCAATCCTTACCTACATATTTATAATTTTTAGAATATAAATATTTGACTTTTATATTGTATCCAAGTGGACAAGTATCAATTTTGTTTATGTAGTCATATTGGTAATCTATGCAGGTAGGTACTTTAAGATGTGTCATGTGTGTGTATATGTATAGTTTTTGATAGATATTTAATGTTAAGAAAAACTCGAACCATACACTACGAATACATTGTGATAAATAAGATACGTAATAAAAACAACTGTGTTACTTTAATATATCGGACCATTTTTAACACTGATTTCGTAAATTTACTAGCGACTAAAATGTATAAATCCTTTAGCTATTAACCCGTCATGTTAAGTACAGAGCGTATAATTTAAAATGCCACTGAACCAACAACATTATACAGAGTAATTCACGGAGCATGCTCATCTTTATTTTTTCAAAGTCAAAAGGGAGGGGGATTCTCATTTAAAAACAGAACTTTATTTATCTTCACTTCCACAGGACATTATTAGGACATTAATAGTACCTAGTACAGACATTTTTTTTTCAAATTATTAGGAACGTCATATAGAATTTAACTTATTTTCAAAAAAAAAAATATATATATTTTATATTTATTTTTTCTCCTATTTACAGTAAAATGCATATAATTATTAAAATTTGTTAATTAAAAACTGGCTATGTTTATATAAAAATCACAGGTTAAAGAGAAGTAATAATGTACCTATTGATGTCTAACATATCGGTATAGTAAATGACACAAGAGTGATTCACCAAGCATATACTCACCTACATTTTTTCATTTAATAATGAATTTATTAAAATTTTAATCATTTTAAATAGACTTAAAGAACATATTTTAAAATTGTTAAGAGCTTTAGTATTTAAGTGTTCTGTGGCGATAAAAACTTATTTTTTAAAAAAATTTAAATTTTCATTATTAATTATTTAGTGAATATTTTTAACATTTTAATATACATACCTATAATTTAAAATTAAAACTAGTAATTTTTCAGTTATTAAAATGTTTATTCTAAGGATTATAATCCATTCAATTTTTTTTTACATAAATATAAAACAGATGTATGTAAATGTAATAATAATGGATTTAGTATTGATTATATTTGGACCATTTTAACAAATTATATATTGAATATTGATAAATGGATATTAATTACTAAACAATTCTAATTGCTATATTCTTAATATCTTCCAAACCCATTATTATGGGTTTTTAAGTTATCATATCTTTATAACACAAAGTTAAACAACTATTATATGTTATAACTACTTATTTGAATTTGAATTTTGATATGTAAATATATTCATAAAAATTATTAGCTTAATAATTTACTGCAAAAAAGAGGGGTGTCACTTGGAAAATAGAAGTTTGTATTCCACAGGACATTCCTTAAATTTTCAAAAAAATCTCACGAATTCGTATTATGGTCTTTAAGAATATTTAAAAATTGTCAAAATTAAATTTTGATTAACTGGCAACTGCGTTATTGAAAAATAGGGTAAGCATGTTTGGTGAATTTCCCTGCATAGTAATGCAGATTGTGGTAGTAACTAGAAATGTCTGTCGTCTTATACGTATTTGGTAAAATAAGTATAATTAATTAACCAATAATGGTTTTAAGTTTTGATGCTATGGATTCTGCAAAGAACTATAGCTATATATAATATCGTCAAACGAGATAAATTTTCCTTAGAAATTGTTTATAAAATAGAATAACGTTTTGAAAACAATTATTGAGGGGGGAGAAAACGTGAATATAATATATATGTCTTCGGAATGAGTCAATATTTTATAATTAATTAAAACAAATAATAGCGTAGTCGTCATTTGTACAAAAGTCAAAGAATACAGATGAAATAATAGAGGTGTCGATATGCGTAGGTATAAAATACGAGTCTTCCATGTGGAAAATATCATTAAAGAAATATTAAAAAAACTTAGATGATAAAAAAAAAACCGTCTGTATAATTGTATTGATAATGTGTATAAATTTCAACAGTCTAATATAAAAAGGAAATTATCTACGTATTATCGACACTTATTAATTTGTCACAATTATTTTTTAATTTAACTAACATTACGTAGGTTATTTGTATTATGTAGATACCTACTATATGCCTATATGTTATACCTTTGTAATGAACATGCATAAGTGAAGATATACTTTCATATATATATGCGTATATATAAGTAGAATATAACGGGCTCGAATGAAAATGACTCGATAAATATACTGCTATAATATGTTGCTACACTGATTATTAATTTATTAGCGTTTATTATACTGTAGTAGGAATCTACTGTAGTGTGTCTATCTATATTTAATATAATTTGCTTGTATCGATTGGTGAGAGGAGTTTAAAATTGTTTTCTAAAATACGTTTCCTCCCAAGTTATATCTGCGTGGGCAGCAAGATGATTATTATTTTTAGATCGTATATTTCATTTATATATACATTTTTTTTTCCTTACTCAGTTTTTTGTTTGTTTCCCTTCGGCATTCCGGAGGGACGTATATAAAATATAGCGAGTCGTTGTGTTCTGGGGCTAAAAATCGAGAAATGCAAAACAAAAAAGAACGAATAATAAATAAGAAAGCGCCGCGCATGGAGGAGCCTGCAGGGAAATGATGGCCGAAGCAATTAAAACTCTTAAAAAGAAAATCGACCCCTCGCTTAGGGCTACTCCCGCCAGTTTTTAATCACGCAGCAGCAGTCTTCTTTATTTCGTTCGTTCGTTTGTTACCCCGCGTGCGTCCAACCACCACTGGTACGCCGACACCGCCGCCGCCGTAGTCGACCTACGGTTTTCCGAATCTTTTAATTTTTTTTTTTTTATATAATAATAAAGCAAAAAAAAGGGGGGAAGGGAGACAGCGGAGGAGAGGGTATAAAAGACGGAGTAAAAGAATTATGAGAAAAACTTCTCTCGTAGGTCCAATTTCCAAAACACAACGAGCATAATAATAATAATAATAATAATAATAATAATAACAAAAACGAGAGAGAACCGGCGAACGAGAATTGAACGAAAAAGTAAAATATATTTCCAAACAAAAATACATAGTACTTATTTTATATATACTTATTATATATAGCAAATTTCCACGAGAAACAAACTTTTACTCGTTGAGCTGTGTTTTAATTAAAACATTTTCCCATTTTAACCGAACTAAACATATCGGAATAAATTGTTTTGATTCAGTTATGTTATTTTTCCGGACAATATTGTATTGTGTTTTTAGCGACTTTCAAAAATGAATGCATCTTCATTGAGAGTAATAAAATTCCAGTCGAAACCATTTTGAATGTTTGTTTCCAATTTTAACCTCTGTTTCGTGAACTGGCGATGTCTAGACTAGTCTAGAGCCTCTCGAAATACTGTCTTGTCCTGCAGTGTCCACTATCAACCTGGAACCAAAACAAATTCAATTTAAATTATCGATAGATTTCGTTGGCGCCTATAGTAAATGTCAGAAGATTTTAATAATATAATAATATTATTTAAGACATAATTATATATTAATTAGGATAAGCAATGTACTTAATAATAATAACAATATTACATTAAAATGTACATTTATTAGCTTATTAAGCCTTTAATTTCCTAAATGATAAATTTAATTTAATGGTTTGTTAGTTTTGGTTAAAACAGTCGAGTATTATGAGTAAGGCCCGGATGTTTATGACTTTTGTGTTTTATTTTGGAACATCATAGACGATGCTTTTCTAGCTGAAAATGTGTTCAATAACATACAAATCTATATAACTATCATTATTATCATTTTTTTTTTGTTTTTAAGGTTTTTTTTGGAGTTTTTAGATCATTTATTGAAGTTGTATTGCATTTTTTACTATTTTTTTTTTTTACCAATTTAGTGAAATTTGAATGAAAAAATGCAAGTCATTAAGATGGTAAAGGTATAAATATCACCTAAAAAGCATTAACCTAACCTAATTTAGTTTTACCTACAAAGCTACAAAAGTTATTAATTACAAAAAATACTGAAAACAAATTTCAAATTGTTTTTTTTAGATTAAAACTAGTTTCAATGCATTTTATCTTAAATCAAAATGCGGATGTACTAATATAAATTATAACTATTAATTTAAAAATCAATAAACATTTTTTTAATTTATTAGTTTTATGAGCGTTTTCAACTTTTCAAGCACTTAGATCATACAATTTATCAGGGAATTGTTATAAGTTTTTTAGGGCATTAGCATCAGGCTATAATTATGAGCTACGATGATTTTATTCAGTTATGTCAAGTATTTAGTATTATATTATACAAGTATAAAATAGCCAGCCTAATTCCTGTCTATTAATAAAATTATTGACGTTATTTTTTTTAAGTAATTTTTTATTTTATGAGTGGGTGTGAAAATATATTCCTCCCCGTAAGAACGGCCTAGGTACGCCACTGCGGGTTAGGGGACCTCTTGAGGTCTTAAGTAAGACAAAATATTTATTTTAAAACGGCGTGAATTAATTTTTAAACTTATTATACCATAGTCAAGACAATATCACGAACTTATAAATAAGATTGCAATACATATAATATTAAAATATAAATTCTAATACATTTTATTAAAATTATTTATATATATATTTTATTGGTTTTCGATACACACACCTTTGACTGGTGTTCTAGGTCATTAGTATATTTATAGATTTTATATTAAATTTATATTAAATTATATAATTCAGATTAAGTTTTGATTGATGTGTGAATGTGTGATATATTTTTATTTAGACTGCCACGCATTGTTATTTGTTATTTAACTGGGTGTATCTCCAACGATCTATTTTTGTTGAATCTATCGACAGTTTAAAAGTTAAATAATGTACGTTGTGGTTCACATTATCCATTTCAATAAATACGGTAAGCTTGAAACGGAATATGTAGCTAAACGTAGTATAAAACGCAACGTATAAATAGGTAAACTACGAAAAGTCGTACGGTCCTGTAAAATATATTAAAATTTAAAATGATCGCGAGGGTCACAAATTCGAATAGAGTTTGAATTTGAATAGTTAGGTTTGAAAGTTATTGAAACATCTACATGGTAAAATTGCGGCTACAGAACATGTACACAAAAAGTCAAATTAAATATTAGGATTTGAATATTATTGTTTTCCAGTTTTGAATAATATACGTACGAACTAGTAATAGGTCGACAAACTATTAAAAATATTTAACATAAATACATTTCATACACACACACACATTTGATACATTGAATTGACAACGTGTTATTCTTGTAATGTTATTGAACGAAATTAATTAAAAACTGTTATCCGTAGCCTTTACACTGTATTTTTTTTTTGTAGACATTTAGATTGTATAATAATGGACAATCTGTAAGATCTAAAGTCGTTCTGGTTACTACGGTAACACAGCAACAACCGTTTAATAAGTAAAACGTATACTGGTTATTTATTTATTTATTCATTTGTTTTTTCGGATCGAATCGCGTCAAGAGCAAGAGAGCGGTGCGGTGGTAGCGGCGTCGGTGTTTCTTGGAGATATTCAATAAAAACGCGAACAAATCTAAATGCGCGTTCATGAATAAAAAACTGTTTTTTAGATGATAATTAGTGTACGCGGCGATAAAGCATACATAATTTACGCGTGGCAACTACGTCTGGAATCCGAATGGCAGCTATAAGTAACAAAGAATAAATGGACGGCGGCGAGAAGAAAGAAAGCAAATAACGTTTTTCAAAAACATCGTGAAACGAGGTTATCGTTTCTCTTTGTACATATTATGTATACATAATAAATATCATGACGAAAATCAGCCGAAATACATTGTTGTGCACCCTTAAAAAGTTTTTTCTAATAGCTTCATACTTACTGGCCCCACACAGCTTTCCGACTGTCCCCTCCCCCCATCATCGGTGCCACCTCAAGTTATATGTTGGAATCGGTCCAATAAAAAATTCAATTATCTGCGAGAGAAAATATTGTTTCCAAAAAACTAACGGTTAATTATTAATTAATATTATAAATCGATTACGACGGTTTTCGGCGAGGAGAAAACTTATTGAAAACTTTTATAGAAAAAGTTTGCAGGAATAAAAACCATCGAAAATCGAAAATTTCTATGTATAACCTATACATATTTCCGTTGCTTTTGCCTTCGAGCCTAATATATTTAGGTATTTAGGTGCTGGAATTGATCGCAATGTACACCACGAATATAAATATTGATCCAGAAATCATGATCGCGTCACTTGAACGCTTTATATAAGTGACGTAGGTGCGTGATCATTACTTTCGGGTATTATTTTAATTTTATTTTGACTATTTATAGGTGTGTATCAGTGTTTGTCGTATGAAGTCTCGTGTTAGAGTCTTATATATTTTATTTAAATTTTTATTATTTAATCATATTGGGCCGCTATAGGAGATATATCGAAAATTAAAATCGAAAAAATACGCTGTGTTTGACTTTTTGGTGGTGAGGGGAGTGGGGAGGGGTATTAAAATAACTAAAAATGTATTATATTTTATAATATATAAAATATAAAAAACACTTGAATTCTATTTACTTAAAATAAAAAAAAAATGAAAAGAAAAGCCAAGTGGGGTGTCCCTCCACACGTAGCCCTCGTAGCGGTGTTCTATGTATAATACCTATACGATTCGCGTCGGCAAACCACTAATTTACGAAAAACGCGTTAGGGGAAACGTAAAAAAAATCTAAGTCCGATTTATTTGTTGTCATCGTCGTCGTCGTCGTCGTCGTACAATAGGCACGTGCTTACTGCGTAATATAGACGATTCGCCGACTCCACCGACGTAACAATAGGACAGGCTTTAAATAATAATAATGATAATAATGTTTACGGTTGGTTTAATGCGTGCACAAAACACGGTCTCGCACTAGATTCGCGCGGTTTTATTATTTCTTATAAGTATATTATGTTGTCGCGGAAATAATACTTTTCGTATAGGTATATGTATACAATAATAGCCACCGCGCCACCGAGCCCCAACACTACCACAACCCCTTCTCGAGCAGTAACAGCGGTCGGCAGGCCCGCAAAATAATAATATAATAATAATATATTGCCGCCTCACCGTTTTATATTCCGTTACCTCTGTGTTGCCGCTTATAATCTCGGCGCGCGCGCTCTTAAACGGCTCCCCTTTTTTTTTATTTCGGCTCCGCTCGAGGTATTTACAAAATGTCCTCTCCACCGCGAGAAAACTTCTTCCCCAATAGCTCTTCATTTACTCCTTATCCCCCTTTTCCTCTTCTATTTCGACCGCGAGCCTTTAACGCCGTTGCGGGGAAGTCCAATTGCAGCCGCACTGAGATTTCAACGATCTTATAATATTGCACTGCTGCTGCACTGCGTGTTGTCGTGTTGACGGTGATTTTTACTTTTTGTAATTTATATCTTTTCACATTTTTTTTCTCATATAATATACATGTAACATATATATCATATAATATACTGGAGATGATACTTACCTATATATATTTTTTTCATGAAGAAAACGGTGTTTAGACATATGCGGGCTGTTACTATATATATACTTTTGCACTTATCGAAGTTTCACACATTTATTACCCATATTATAAAATACGCGGTCTTCGGTTTTAATACAATCTAAGTAGTGTAAAGCAACAGTGCATAACTCGGTTAAGTTAAGACTTTTCTAAGTAGAATGATAAAATAGGTTATATATATATATAATAGGAAAACAAATTATGCGAAGAGTTTTCAAAAATTAATGACCCATTCCATTGACTACTAGAAGTAATTAATAATATAATATGATAAATAATTAATTAGGCCTACCACTAACGCCTATGTATAGGTATTTTAATGCGAGATTTATATAGTTCACCAGTTAAACTTTCTTTCTAGTTTCTCTGTTACTTTCACGTACAACAATTATAAAATAAGGTGACAGACCTATCGCATCTTTCTTGAGTTTGGATATAGTTGTTGTTATATTGTTTTTTAGCACTTAGTGACTTGAAACATTCGTTGATCGTTCATGTAATAATGTGTATAGGTATTTTTAAGCTATTCAAGACTTTATGACAATGTATATTGAATACAAAAGTTAATTGTGTAAATTTGATTTTAAGACTAATTGTGTTTAAAAGGAATTTGGGAAAAATACACGTGTAATGTATATACCTATATAAATATTATATACATTATTAGTATGCATGTTATTGTACATTTGTACAAATATCATTAATTTAATTATATTTTTGAAAATGGTTTAATCCAAACACGAAATTTTGTAATATCACGGTTTTTAAATTACGCTTGTTATACAGATCTCTATAGCAGTTTCATTTTCATCCTCTTCCAATTATAGTGACCACTCTTAGTTGAGAAAATGGGCAATTATCATTTTTTTTTGGTTAAATTATTCATTTTGGTTAGATAAAATTTGTACAAATAATTATAATAATTGAACCTTTTGGGCTATTATAGATATTTGCATTTTAATCGTGTTCCTATTGTAGTTTTACATTTTAAGTGAGTTTTTAATATGATTATGTGTTTATCTGTAAATTAAAGATATAATTTTGAATATTGAGTACAAAAGAGGATGTTTTTCGTGTGTATAAAATTTTTTGTAAATAATAATAATAAAAATAATAGTATAATACATTTTGTGAAGGTTCATTTTTTAAATATTATAATAGATTAAAATATTAAAATAAATTAGTTTGCAATGATATAGGAAAGCATGAATCGAATTGTATGCTATTAATCTATTAATCTAGTAGGCAATATTATGTATCTAAAAGATTGG
Source organism: Rhopalosiphum padi (assembly GCF_020882245.1). NCBI lineage: Eukaryota > Metazoa > Arthropoda > Insecta > Hemiptera > Aphididae > Rhopalosiphum > Rhopalosiphum padi. Next base: position 55,154,254 of record NC_083598.1, read on the forward strand.
AAGACTCATAGACCAAAAAGGCTAGATAAGTCTAGTTGAAGTAGTCTCAAAGGCTTGTAAAGCGAATAAAATGTAGGTTAGGTTTTAAGTTTAGAGCACATATAGTATAATACTTATATCATTATATGTATTTATATAGTAAGTTATTCCTAAATATTGGTATATATTATAGGTACTATATGTATTACGTACGTATAAATTAAAAAATAATAATTATTATATAAGTTTCATAATAATTGTTGTCAATATGAAAATGAGCTATTTTAAAATATGAATATTAAAGTTATATTTAAAATTTAAATAGCTTTTACGCACTTTAACATAATTATAAACATTAACTATAAGATCATTGAACATTTTTGTTACTTAATATATAATGGTATATTGTGTATACTATATGTACAGTGTCATTAGACCTATTCTTGCGTCTAATTTCTGCTATACCTACTCATATTAATATATTATACAATATAATATACATATTCGGTTTAGATGTTATGATGGATACCAAATATTAGGGATTGTGACGACTAGGGCCCGGATTTTGACTTTCTAATTTTTTTTGGAATATTATAGAATATAGACAATGCTTTCCTAGCATAAAATGTGTTTTACATAATAAAATAACGTACGCATCTATATAATCAATTGTTATTTTGCATTTTTTTTTCGTTTTTAGATCATTTTTGTGAGTTTTTTTATAATCATTTATTGAAGTTGTTTATGTTTATTGTAAATTGAATGAAATTGAAATGAAAAAATACAAGTCATCAAAATATATAGGTATAAATATCACCTTAAAAGTATCAAACTTTTAATTTAATTTATACTTATTACAAAAAAATACTGAAAACAAATTTTAAATTGTTTTTAGATGTTAGATTAAAACTAGTTTTAATGCAGTTTAACTTAAATAATAACACGGATGTACTAATATAGATTAAAAATTATTAATTTAAAAATCAATTTTATGAATTTTTTCAAGTATTTAGATCAAACAATTTGCTAGGTCATTTTATTATAATATCGGATACTCTCCAATTTCATAACATCGTGTTCATGTACATCTTAACGAAAGGCACCGATCTTTTTTGGACCTCCAGGCCTTATCTGGATTATAATTTTTCTGCGACGTAGTCGATTCAAAACTGAAAAAAAAAGATATTTTTTTTATTATTTAGGTTATAAATGCACTTTTTAAGGGAATTTTATAGGTTTTTAGGGCACAAACTTAGGGTCTGGATACCTTAGTAATAACATCGATCACCATACAATAAATTAAAAATTATCAATAATCAAATAAATTAAACATTTTTTATTGAAAATCTATCGTACACGCTATAGGTTTTATTATAAATTATAATATTTTGTTAATGCTATCGATATTAAGATTTGTATATAATAAATATGCCTCGTAATTGTACAGTTAAAGTGATTTTACTAAAATAATCATGTCTTTATACATAGTACAACTACAATATTATAGGATTACATATAATATTATTACATAATATTTTCATTTTTAAATAGTTACTAAAACCTTTCATTTTTGTAAAGGATCGAGTCATTTGAGTATGTTAACAACGTCTAACACGAGCTATAACAAGGTTATAAGCTTTTAATTATACGAACTACCACGTTCCCAAATATAGAGCTTTAAAAATGTTCAAATAATGTTGATGGTTAAATCAGCTGGGTTTGGTTTTAGATAAAACGTGTATCCTGGGATAACATGTTGATTTATTCCAAACTTAATTATAAAAGTTAGCAATACTTTTTACAATATAGATTTTATTATGATTATTTATTTCAATTTTTTTATCTATTTATTTATACGGTCTCGTAAGTCTCGTGTATATTCAATTATAAACATTTCCGCAAGAAGATTATATTTATTGTTATTGTTATTATAAAAAGTGGATTGATACAGCCGTACGCCCGTACCTATTATATAATTTGAATACTATATCTATTGTTCCATTGCAGTTTTTACTTTGGAGAATAATATCGCATATTTATTGATTGTTAAATAAAATGTTTTCCCAATAAACTGTAATAAATAAATACTGTATTGGCTAAACAACGTTTTTGAGATATTTATTTGTACAATGCATAAAGTATACATGTAAATGCCTAAAAATAATATGAAAATAGAATCTAGTTTTTAATATTATACATTCTAGTACACAAAAATACTATACTATTTTAATTTTAATCGAATAGTACCTATGTTATGTCAAGTTTTTGCATTGTAATGTGATAATTATTAAATTATTATAAAGATTGTTTGACCTGTATCGCTTAAATTGTTATAATTATTATAAAAAAAAAAAAAAATAAAAATGAATAATTATGGCTTTTTACGGACACAGAAATCTACGAGAAGAAGTGAAGTTAATACACTCGATATATATGTAGTACCTGTAACTCTTGTAATGCGAACAACTTAACTTAATATGATTACTCGCGTGTAAGTTAATTTAACGTGGCGGTTGCGAATTGGCGAGAATGGGTCTGGTCGCACCCTCGCCGAGCGAGTTGCCATTTTATATAAGCATTAAAATGTATAGCAAGTGACGTGTACGAAATTGACAGTCATTATGTGTATTGTTTATTTGTCTGCTGTATATATCGGACGTCAATTTCGATAAAATATAAAAACCGTTACTCGAGAATTGAGACCGAATGAAAAGTTTTTCGTATTATTTTATAACGCACTCGAAGAAATGTTCTTCGAGATATGCGTACGGGACGTGAGCAATATTTATATTATAGTGAATAAAAATGACGTGGGCGATGAAAATATTATACGCACGTCGGAATCGGTTAAAACTGACGGAGAAAAAGAATCCCGGGCCGACAGTAGTATTTAATATATAATAATAATAATAAAAAAAAACTCGGGAGGTAGAAAAATTCAATTCCTTGGAAACTTCGACGACGACAACGTCAAAAGGGAAAAAGACAACACTTCCTTCCGCCGAATCGATAAAATTGAAAGATTTTAAGGAAATACAGCGGCAGGGTAGAGAGGGTTAAAAAGAAAAACGGCGTTGCGATATGAAAAACGGCGGCGGCAGAATCGTCGTCGTGTTGTGTATAGCCGCCACCGCTGCTCGTCAAGACCAATAGCCGTGGCGGGCGTAGGGGATGCTGGGCGGCAGACTTGCGGGTGGGGGTGGTTTCTGTTTTAATGGAACCCTCCTCACCATTCAAATCCCCAGCCTCCGCCCGACAGTAAACGAAAAGAAGGTGGGTCGGTAAAAATTTAATCTTCTCTTCGGCCGGTTCGCCTCCACCCCCGACAGACGCCGCTGCCACCGCCGGCCAACGTCTCCGGGTGTATTTTTTTCCTACTCTTTTTCCACGTCGATCCACTACTCACACCCTATCTAACCTCCCTACGTATAATATATATATATATATATATATTTATATGTACAGTTATACGTATATATCGGACCCTTTTTATTCATCCCTGTCCTTTGGTTTTTTTTTTTGTCTGCCCTCGTTTCGAAATCTCCGTTAAGTAAGAATAATGGCGACGGTTTTTTTCATCATTACCCCCGCCGTCGTACTGTATGTATAAACTAAACGAAACTAATTCCGAAACAATAATTACATCTTTTCCTCGTAAATTGTCGTCGTCCTGGTCGGTTTCGTAGCGATCTCTTGGACGCCGACGTCACGCCGCACGCTACGAGTTTTGATAAATTATGCGTCGCTTAGGTATAGATTTTTATTTTTCTGATCGAACCGTACTAATATATTAATATGTATAGGTAATCAAAATTGTTGTCATCTCTTGACAATAATTTTACATCAAATCTGTCAACAGACGTCGGAGATAAAAAAACATTATCCGTTCTAAATATAATATGTTCGATTACCCTTTAACGATTCATTAATCAGATGTAATATCATCGTTTTTAAATATACAATATTAATACGAATTACTGACTATTGCCGTGATTAAAAATGGAATGTATAAACTATAAGTTTAACATCGTTGGTTTGAATTTAATACGTTTTTAACCGATTTATAAATAATAAGGTTCACGTTTTAAGTATATTACACGGATTAGGACAGTAGGACACACAGGTGGTCTACGGCTGATAATTGATTGATTTGTTTTTAATATAATAACACTTGTTCATATTTTAAATATTATATAATATTTATTTTCAATAATATAAATAAAGAATAATCTATGTTGAGTCAATTATATTTATCGATTTTGCTTAATTTACCAGTAAATTGCAAATCTATGAGCATTTAATAATAAATTATTTTTTTTAAAAGGGGTTACGTACCACATAAAAACTGGGTTGACTGGATGACTGATAACATTATTAATTTGCTGCTATGAGCCTTAAGGTGGTAACTTAAATATAATGTGTATTGACATTGATCGATCGTTACTAAATGCTATGATGAGTTATGATGAATTAGGTATATCTTAATAAAATATAAGCATTTAATGTATGAGCATTGTAAAGTTATAGATAGATACCTAAAATAATTTTAAATTTATATGGTTAAGTTACGTAAATAACTTATTAATATGATTTCGATATGAATTATTTAAACAGTTAACTATTAATTTTTATGAAAAAATATGTTGAGTAAATAATGTATAACGACGATTGATTATACCTAAATTACTAAATACATATTACAGATTACGGTAATACGCTTTTATTGTTATATTTATGTTAATATAATATGCGCTGGAATAATATAACTCATAGGTCATAACGGACGAGTGGATAACTATAATTCAGAAAATTGTGCCTATATCTTGTATTAGTTATTTATTAGTTCGATTATTATAAAATTATAAATTGCTGTAATGCTGTGATGTAAGTATGTAAATGTTGATGTGAACTGTGAAGGACTACTGATGGTTGAGTGGTATGTGGGTACTCGATGTAGGTACTCGCCACTTGGTGAGTAATAACGAAATTCCGCTGCTATACCTTTGACTTGAAGGCCACTATACATAATATTATTAAACAGAATACTATATTATACTATACATTTTAAAAATAAACAATAGTAAGATAAACAATTAATTAATTTTTAGTGCTTCAATGTCTTCAATTTTGCAGACTACAATGATTGTGTTTACTTAAGTTAGAAATGCATGGAGTCCTGGAAATCATGTAATATAAATATTTATTGAAAAATAATAAGTTTCTATTGTATTGGGCAAATATGATTTCAAAAATATAATATATTTAATTTATCTTGACCTGATATTTTATTATACAAGTAAAAATTGACTGTCATGAAATGAAATATTCAAATTATCTACCCTTAGTTATGATAAAGGCTTGAAAATTTCCTTATAAGTTTCACAGTTGGTATAGGTATAATTATACTTAATTTATTTAAAATAGCCCATTGTGTCACGAGATAGGATGTTAAACTCGTCTTAGAAATCGCGCGTGTGTAAATGCGTGTAATCAATTTTGTATAATATTGTATTTTTAACTATTTTGTTTTACATAGGTGTCTTGAAAAAAATATTACATTTAATTTATTAAGCATACTAATAAGACAAATAGGTACTTGATATAGAAACATCATTTAATTTTCGTATTGAGGTTTGTATATGGTTTCAATGTTTTAAGCCGTAAAATATTCAATATACTTTTAAGTTAATTAAATTAAAAACCGTTGAATGTGTATATTGATTTTTGATAATTCCATTAAACGTTAAAAAGTGCTTTTTCTTTAACCTTTTATAGTTGACTATTTAAAATAGGTATATAATTTTACATTTTGGCGTATATAGCACGAGCATCCATTGAAAGGTATGTTAATTAAAACTTTTTTTTCTTGTAAATGCTTGAAAAAGTAATTTAAACTCTTTTGATATTCACTTCCTGGCGTCGGCAAAAAAAAATCGTTCATTTTTCTATAACGATAAAATATAATTCGATAACGAACTAATTTATAATTTCGAGAATTACTAATACATATTATTAAAGAATTAATTAAAATACATCATTATAAAACTAATTAAAAATAAACATACGAATTTCGCGCTGTTGTTTGAATTTGAACGGGGATTTAAATATTTTAATTCGGCATTTAAATATTTATTTTATAGTTTAAATAATATTTTTTGCGTTGATTAATCAACGCTATCGGTGGCGGACGAACTACCCGTCACGATCGATGACAGTTGGAGAAATCGTCCGCAAACACAGATAGAATAAAAAGAATGAAAAACCATAAGCGAAACAGATGAAAAAAAAATCATCCCGTTGATTTTAGAATAATATCAATAAATTGCAATGATTAAAGTATCGTTATGCGAACAACCGTAGCGTACGCAATAATAATAAACTTTAGGTAAACACTGCAGTTTATCAAGGAAATCGGGTACTGCGAAAAAAGCGCACGAAACGCATTAAACGAAATTATACCGCGTGCATCGGATAACATCGTGTTATTGGAGTGTTACATTATTATGTAGTTTTGCGCGGTGATTTCGTTTCCGGCGAGTTCTACGGCGCTCGTAATACTTAACACCCGTAGAACGTGCGGTGAGTATTTATTATTGATACCCCGTCCGACACGGCGAAGGGGTTTATTATATTTTTAATTGACCTACTCTACTCGCTATAATATCTATAGACACAAATTCCCGTCTATAACAATTATACATGGAGTGATTACAGGCAATATGATTTTAGGTAATGCGAAGAGATTATTATTTTTCATTTTTAAAAAAATCATATCAACTATTCTGTTCCCGTCATGGCTATCAACGTTTGCCGTGGAAAATATGTAAAATCCTTCGTTTACCCCAAGAGAGACGGTTCGGCAGGTTAACGATAAAATAATCGTTCTGTATATCATGATAATTATATTATATAGGTAAAATACCGCGTCAAGTATATAAGGCAACCGGGTATAGTAGCCATTACTGCTAGCAGGCAATATAATGTATAACATTATGATATCATATATACATTGTGCGGATAGTCGTAATGCGATCAATTATTTTACCCACTTGACGGACAAATTTATCGGCAAAAACGGAGATGGCATTGGGCGGGGAGTGATGAGTGGGATAGGCGCGACGTCATGAAAATTGGCGGTGCGGGGAGGATATACGTGGAAGCTCTCGAAGACGTTGGTGGGACGGGGTGCGGGTGCAGACGAGGGTCGGCGCTCGCGGATAGCGGCAAGATGATTTTTCGTTCTCGTTACAAATTAAAATAATTAAAAACGAACCTACGGAAGTGGAAAAAATGAATACAATTATTGCCAACCGAATTCAGTTGCCATAGTGATTAATGGCTGGCGGAGCCAGGCATTAACAGCGACCGATTGGAAAAAAAATAACCGAACAGAGCAGAAAGTTGAACGCGCCTCTCGTGGTGGTCTACGACCTACACGGTAACATGGTACCTACACGACGTGTACGTGTCGACACGTTGATTATTAAGTGGCGATGGTCGATGGATTATAATATATATAATATTATATATTGTTTGCGAATAACGCAAATCCAAACCCGTTCGATTCAAAAGATTTATATACTATTACATACCTATATCGTATATTATGCAATAAAAATAATTACGATGTATTGTACATACTACTTGTATAGTTACTGTGACTGTTGTAAATTTTACGGTTTTTTTTTTTAATAGAAAATTTTTGTGAGAGACATAAAATGTTTTAATATTTTTATATTTGTATCGTTTACAGCTAGTATAGGTACTCACCCGATCCGATGCGACGACGGCTCTGTCCCGGCGACGACTGACGGACAAGATAACCCCTTTGTTGGGTAAATATCGCCCGGCGTGGTCCTAAAATCCGGTTGTCCATTGTTTTAGCGCGGCGTGCTCACGTTCAATAATTAATGTAGGTAGGTACACTACCGTCGAGGACCCGAACAATGAGGGCCCCCTGCAAGTGGCGTTGCACCTGGACGCCCAGAGGTCAGTTACGGACTCTGTTTGCCAACAACGGCCACGTCGTTCTCGTGGGGGTTCTTTTTGTGCATACACGGGCATTCTCCGACACCGCATTGTCTATACGCGTATTATTATAAACATTATAACATCGTAAGGAGACTGTTATTGCGTGTTTCTAAATCTCCGGTGCCGCGGGCCGTGTCCGTGTGAAACTGAGATACGAGACGGATTCGGTATAATATAGCAACGGTCTTTCTGTACACGCCGCGAATATAATACAATACACCCTCTTCGGCCGAAACAAAAGTCGTCGCATCGCAAAGGTTAGGGAAAAAGAAACCCCAATTAAAAGAATGCACGAGGTACCAACGAGTTTGGTCTAAAAAGTCGGCTGGACACCGCAATAATCCTTCGGTGTAAATGATGTACAACGCAAAAAGGTGGCGACGAGTACTTCTACCTGTATTGTTATTACGCACCGTGTATTCCGCGTGTTAGCTGCTGAGCTGATGATATTACAATATTATATAGGGCCTGTATTAATAGGCGCATGTAATAGTACGCGTATTATAGAATGATGATATTTAAGACATTTTCTCCGACGGGACATGACGTTATGCGATCTGTAAGAAATCTCGGTTTAAATTTATTAACGTTTTCAATGATTAGCAGAGATTATGCACGCGCTGAGCGGCCGGGGACCAGCCTCGTGTAAGACAAGTTTTTAGTCATACTTGCAATTGAATTAGTGCGATAAAATTTCAGAAATTGATGTGAAACAAACTCGTATAATTGAATGGCGCGTTGTGTATTAAAATTCTGAATAATTTCGTTCGGATATTTTAATTTGGTTTTCTTAGGCATACTTATATAGACGTTACAACGGGCACGAGGGGGTGCATTTATTATTATATGTTATCACGACTGTGATTGGATTACGCACTCGTTTCAATCGAAAATGTTTTCTTAGAAGACGCCACCCAATTACCGTGCCACTATCCAACACCCTAATAAAAACGCAATCTAACTTCGTTGTCGTGTCGAAATTCGTTTATTGAGTGTAGGCAATGCGCACCGCAGCGCAATAGTCTTGGAAAAGTTCCGTGAAAATAATAACAGTAGGTACTCACTACCTCTAAATTTGATTTGTGTTCACTAAAATATTTTTGTCGACTTTTATGCGGAAAGGCCAAGGTTCAATATTATATACATTATACATGTGTGTGTGTGTGTGTAAACGGTAACAAATAAATATTTTATGAAACCGGGGACGGAATAAAAATGTTATGCTGCGTGCACAGTGTTGTTGACAAATACGCGAAATGTCGCAAAGCGCCCGAACTAAATTATCGGCTTGCCGCGAAATTGACCTTTAGATTTGGTAAACTTTCTAGCAGAGGTATTAAAAGCAATGTAAACTTGATAACTTAATTTTATAAAAGCTTACATTTGTAATCATGTATATATTTTTCAAATGAATTATGTCTGTTCGTATACAAATTATGTATTACATTGTTAATGCTACTGAGCATTGTGAAAATAAAATAAAACACGAAAACCAATATCGAGGTTGACATATTATTTTGTCTCATTCGTTATTGAATGATGTATTTTGTAAAAATAGATTAACTTATTGTCGATTGATATATTTTTCGCAACTGTTGTAGGTATACTTAACTAAAATGTTTTAAAATATAAAAAGTATTGTAGGTAGTATTATTGCATGATAATATATTGATTAGTTTGTTAAAAATATTATCGATAAGCTAATCAAGCAGGTGATTTTATTTAAAAAAATGTCGTTCCGCTGAAATTGGATGAGACTGATTATTATTCATGATTATAATAAAACTATGTACTTCAACACGTCTGGATTTCCCGAGTACATTTTTTTGGACGGCTCAATAAAATTATTTATATTATAATACCGTGTGCCATGAAATTAAATTATTGTCACATAAAACCAAGTTGCATGATGGTTAGTACCAAACGAGTTTTTTTCATTACATATCTTTATATTATTATTATGCTCTTAACTGATCGAAATAATCGAAATTAATAATTCTAAAAACCAATTGTCGTATAATCTAATTTAACGTGATTTATTAAAGCTCAAGATAGTATATGTTTAAAATAATAATAATAATATTAATAATAAAAAAAAATATATAAATAAATATACATAGCACTTATTGTACGCGAGCAGATTATAAAGAAACAAAAAGTTCTGCGTAACAAGTTTTAATAATAGTTCCTATACAAAATACTTGTTAAATTTATTTTTACATTTAAATTAATTAAAAGTAAAAATAGGAGTTTGGTACGAACAGCGTCAGTTGAAAATAATATTATTGCTACATTTTTTCAAAAGAATTATATCGTGAAGTTTGTTGGATAAATGTAATTAACTGAAACTAACGTTTTTAATCATGCACTAAAGCAAACAGTATTTGTATTATAATTGATTGGAGGGATTATCACTGCATTCGCATCGTAAAGTGAGAAATATTTTTAAAAATTCAAGTGTAAAATAACAACAGTAGGGGGATATTCATACAGTATATACAAATATATTTACATATATAAAATAATTATTTTACAGGATCCAAATTTTTTATCGGTTAATGACTTCTATCATGATATGCTGTTTGTATCCAGATATCGAAAGCTACAAAGTGATTGCGAGTACTTAGACGTTTTCCCCCGTGCCTTTTCCTCAACGATCTTTAGCGGAACCGGATGTTTCCACACTGAACTGAGACATTCACCCCTCTAAATTAATACATATTTTTTTACACATATTAATAGGTTAGACAATTTTTGTTGTTTGGTTTTATCAGAAATAATTAAGACATTTTTAACATACTTGAGCTATCTTACCCGAATAAAAAATGATAGTTAGGTCTGGCGTTATCGGTCACTCCGTTACCACACCGTTACGTCCATTTTGGGGTTCGAGATTCGAATGAGCATTATTTGAGATCATTTTACCTTTAGAATAATTACTATGTCGTGGTTTGTCATATATTTCCAATTTCGGAGCGAAGTTTTTGCGACGGAATGATAATATTATTTTCTTACGTAACTTAACAATTTAAATGCACGTAATAACTCAATTTTTATCCACTATGATATTATTATACAAGACTAATAATTGTAAAATTTCAAATTAAAATATACCTTTCATAATTTTCACGTGTTGGTTGATTTCCGCAAGTATTAAGGACAGTTATTGCACGCACACGATATATAATGCAACGGTAAAATACAATTTGTCGAGAGGTGATGGGGGACCTAGTGAGTCGAACGTTGGTTCAGGTTATAGAATCGTCGCAGGGGCGGCGGATGGACGCAAAAAGAGTGAACATTAATTAAACGTTGGCGGTAAAGCAGTAAATAATTAGCGGAAGAATGGGATCGTCTTTTGGCGTTATTTAAATCGGCCACGGCGTGGTGGTAGCGGAGAATTATTACTATGTTTTTCGTACCCTTTTATTTTTCCGCATTGTTTCGTGGCGACGTTTATTATTTCTTCTAGGGCACAGTTTCACGTGCGGTGGTAACATTTTTGCCATTCACATGCACGCCATCGTATCGTTAAAAGTTGGCTTTTTGTTCGTAAGAGCGTATAAATCGTTATTGCCATTTTTCAAAAGAAATAAAATTTGTCGTCTATACACTGGCACGTCGCCTTTCCGCGCCCACACCGAAGACCAGTAATAAGTGAGGGAAAGGGTGGCCGTCACTCTATGTAAAGACAGAGACCAGTCCCCTCCGCCTTCTTTTCCTCTCTGTCTCTCTGCCCAAGTCCCTTTGTCATTATAATTTTTCCAATTTTCCCGTTTTTCTCCCCAATTAAAAGTTTTTTCGTTGACGACGACGACGACGACGACGACAGCAACTACGACAACGACGACGAGGTACGAGGGGCAGGGGAAAAAAATAATAAAAATCAAAGGAGAATTTCACAAAAGACGTCGATGAATTGTGTTGTGAAGGGGCGAGAAAAAGAAAATTCAAAATGGCCGACTTTTTCTTAATATAGGGTCGCCGCTGCCGCCAGCCACAGTTGCGTTTCGCAAACGCGACGATTGATTGCGCATAATATTTTCGTCGCGTTATTGTTATTAAATTATTATTATTATTATTATTATTATTTTGTTCCCGTCACTGCGTTCTATCGTCGACTCTATACAGTAGTGCCTATACTTCGATACGAATACGAATAACTAAGAATTTTACATTATTTTTATTTAAGGTTGGGGTTATATTATATTATATCGATGGATTAAACTAAATACATTTAAATTTTGAGTAATTTTAGTATTTTCATAGATATAATATAGTGTATAATATTATACATGGTTATGAGGGCCTGGTTTTATATGCTAAACAACACGTAACATAATATATGCAAATATGCAATATGCATTTACACTCTGCAGACATATATTATTAAATATTATCTAGAGATATTTAAAACAAATACCAATTACTTTTTGCTATGAATTATTTCATAAATACATTTCTATTTTTTTTTTTTTTATGACTTTATATATTTTACCTATACATACTATACATATACTTATAAATTAAAATAAATGAATTTTTATGAACTTATAAAAAATATATTTTATAGAAAAAGTAACAAACATAATAATATCGTGTAATATATTATATGGACTTAACTGCACTATAGCGTATACAATATATATATTAAATAAATTGTTAAGATTGCATATCCACGTGAAGTTTAACGAAAATAAAATTTTCAAACTTAATACATAAAGTTTTGACGATTATCTCATAGCATACTTTTGTACTTCAAAATACATCTTACGATATTACATGATAGTATGGTATATTGGTAGTTGGTACCTAGTATTCTGAAACAGTACAAATGTTTAACTGTTAGTTTTTAAATTTTATTCCATTCACTTATTTTTCCAATTATAATTTAGTTATTTTAGAGTGTTCATGACGATATATCTATAAATTTAATCCTAGAGTGAGGTTAGGTATATAGAGTTATTGTTATAAAAATATAATTATAATAAATATTTCGACTATGTTTTAAATATTTTATAAAATATATTTACTATGAGTTTATGCATTCATTTTCAATAATATACAATTAATATGAATTTTACCAAAAAAATAAAAAAATATGAAAATATAAATGGTTGTATGAGAATCTATAAATACTATAAATCGTATAGATTTTTCATAAATGCTATATTTATCATAATTGTAGGAAACGCATAATGCGTATATTATAAAAAATATAGAATCAAAAAATGTATGGTTTACATGTTGTTTCTACCAATTTTCGGAAATGCATTAACACATGGTGTATAAATAAAGGTTAAGTTTTTAGATAGATACCTGTTGATGCGGTGCGCATATAAGAAGTTTTACGAAGTACAAAATCTTGTAAATTTTACGTGAGTAATTTTAAAATTTTAACGAACAACCATGGTTAGAATAAGTTAGGAATGGTTAGGTGGAATTATGTTTTTCTTCACACTTTTAAATTGACTGCAGCATTCATAAATTAAACAATTGTGAACTTTAAGACGCAATTAATTTATACTATACCGATGTTAGGGTTATTTTAAACTTATTTTTATAGAACATCACGGAATGTCTTCTGTTGGAGTTTTTTTTTTTTTTGTTTAATAGTTTAATGTTCACGTTCAATGAAATACAAGAAATCGTACACTCGAATTCAAATTACTCAATAAATAAACACGATGTCAAACTTCGTTTTACGTGCAAGAAATACAAAAAGAAATATTATACGTATTTGAAAGCTGCAATATTGGGAGTTTGTACTTTATGGTGAAATACTTACGATTTAAAAAAAAATTATTTAACTTTAGTGATGTAATTTGTCCATAAGACCATATTATAATATGTCATAATATGTATACAATTATAATATAATATTGGATTAGATTTATACAAAATGTTTATTTTGTCGTTTTTTCACAAATACTTGTTTTTACAAAAACATTTTTTGTGCCATTAAATAAAAATATATGTAGTTTTATATATTTATTTAAACTTTACATTAATGTTTTCTTTAGATTAAAATAAGAACTCCGTACCGGTACCGAGGTCATGATTCTGCCGAATACAGTATATTATATCAAGTCGAAAAAAAAAATGGTTAATATTTTTTTTAAGACAATAATTAATACACGTAATTAATGGTATAGGATTTATTTTGATATCTGGTATTGGCAGAAAAGTGAAAAAATATACTTTTGGTGAATACGTGTTATACTCATAATATCACATACATCGAACACCATCGTCGTATATCCTCGACTTTATATTGTCAAAGTGTTTTACACACAGTTATACATGTATAATATATCATAAGTATTAAAAGTTGATTTCTTAGACGAAGAAAAAGAAGAAAAAAACGGTTTTGATGGGATAAGTATATTATATATTACCGGAGTGGGGCGAGCGGGGGAGTTTGAAATGTAATAGATTAGGCTTGATCCCCACCACCACCACCGGGACCAGGGCAATGGGGTTGACGTTAATGCCGCCGGCGGCGGGCGATGGCGGGGAATAATAAATGACAACACGACCCTTCCTCGGTCACTGGCGAGAGGAAAGTGGGACTTATATTCAAAAAATAAAGAACGTTATCTTTAAGTCCTTTATGGTTATATAAAAAGAGAAAAGGGAGCGACGACGACGACGACGTAGACACAGTGTATATAAATAATAACATCCCGATAATGTCCCCTTATTCCATTGCTCCCACCGCCCCCGCTCGTCCTAACGATGGGTAAAAGATGGTTTCGGGGAGGAAGTATTCTCCGCACTTTTGTTACTCTTTTCTTTCGCGCGCGTATATTACGACAAGCCCTTAAACGGTGTCACTTTGGTGAAAAAAAAGAGGTTCTTTGTGTTTTCTGCTTTTACGAGTAAAACGCTGAACTCTGTAATAACCAAAATATAACAGATAAGCATATACCACAAACTCAAATATTATAAGATCGAGCCAGTAACTATGCACATTACACAGTAAGTTAGGTGCATATTTTGAGGTATACGAGCAGCATTTGGTTTACCAGTGACATCGTCATTTTATTTATTTTATTCGTTGCAAAGCGAAATCGAAACGTGCGGCGATGGGCCGACAATAATAATATAGTATACTAGCGATGGCGAATAAAATATATGAATTTATTCATGTGTAAATTGCTTTGAAAATAATAATTTTTTGATGGTATGTAGAGGTTACGAACAATGAACATATTGGTCTAATATATTCTGTGCTCAGTTTTATTATTATGCGTCAAGTGTTTTAAGACTTCATTCGCTAGAATTTGAAAACTATATTTTTGTTAATTGCTGCAAGTCGTGCCTTGTAGAATAGACCTTTTTGAATTTTAAAATTCAAAAGTTTACAATTTTAAACAATACAGATTACTCGAATTATATTGATGTACTAGCTAGTAGTTACATTTATAACATTTTAACAAAGACATTTGTAATAATTTCTAATACTGATTAAATCGATACCTAATAACATTGCAATAATGAGTTCTAATAAAGTCGCCAAACTCCTATTAATTCAACCGCGCATACATTATAATCACGTATTTTAATTTATTGCATTATTTGCTTATTTGTTTTAAAACGTACTTGGGGTGTTATTTCACTTTTATATGTATATAATTATCATGTTAAAGAAGATAAAGTTTAAAATGTCTTAAAAACCATATAGTTCTACGGATTTATAATATAATATTATTTATGTAAACTCAGTATTATGAAGTAATCATATTTATCAGTTTCAAACTGCTCTTTTTCTTAATAAGTTATTAAAATACTATTATATACCTGCGTATACACTTATATTTTTTTTATTTTCTTTTTACAAATTAATAAATTTAATTTTGCACGTTTCAACGTGTTCAGTGCCTATCTAAGCAATTATATATGAATGTTTTTAAAGAACGTTGTATTAATTTAATTATATTTTTTAGAGCAATGAATCACGAGTTCCAATATTGTAACAGATATAGGACTATTCGTATAATATGCTAATATATTATGATTATTATATTTAATTCCACGCTACGATTAAAAACAAACTGGCAATATCATGGGCGCGATTACATACGTAACTTATACAATGTAACATAGACAGTTATTATCACCTGTCTGTCGTGTAAGTACGAGGAAGCCTTTGCATAACACACGGCCACTGTCGGTACGCGGCTACTCTATTGTGTGCGGCACCCATTGTCTTGTCTTGGAGTGTACGCGCGTTGACCCTTTACAGGAAAAGGGTCCGAAAACCGGTATATCCGGTTTGTTCCCACAGACCGGCGTACGGTAACCGTCCGGCTGTTCCGGACAAAGCGTTATGTTTTAACACAGTGGACAATCCCTTAACCCGTTCCCTGAGCAGCGTTAATAGTGACCCTTTTATCGGCCTTTGTCCGGGCTGCGAAAACCAGTTTGACCAGTCCGAGCACATGTCCTTTTTTAAAAATGTTTTTTTATTCCGTGGCGCACACCTTTTCGCGTATAGTTATCACGATGATATGTATATGTCCACGTATTGTTTTCGTCCGGGGGTAGAATGTTTTAATACAAAAACGTTCCGACGATTGCGCATATAGTCCGTGCGTGATACTAATGTAAAACTTCAAAATGGTATATCATAAAACTATGTGCAAGCGATGAAGCAGGATATTAAAAAATAATTTTTCAATTGCAACTTAAGAGAATTCATGTTTTTTTCGTCATAAAAAATATATTCGTTAAATTGCACTTCGAGTAGGTAGTCGCGTAGAGTAGTGTACCTATATGTTTAACGACCAAATTTGAAGCTTCTGAGATATCCATGTGTATTTCATACCTAGTTAATTTATAAATTTTACATTATCCGGAATATTGTTGAACGGTTAATTGACGAGGCGAGGACCTTGAAAATCAAATTAAAATCGTTCGGCGAGTAGTATCGGCGGTAATGGATGACACTGGCACATAACACAACAACAACGAAGACGACGACGACGACGACGGCGATTGTATTAATTATATATTTATATACATATATAATAGGAATCGCCGAGTCATCGCAGCCAGTTCGGATGGAGGCACAGTCGTCGGTGGGTGGATGGTGATGGTAAGGGGAGCGAGCTTTTATTAATATCAAAACGAGAGTCTGCGGGTATATATGTATAGTGCAGTGGGTAGTGGCGGAGGGGGTCCGTTTCGAAGGCGAGCGAAAAAAAGACTTAATGAGAAATGAAAATTAACATTTTCTTCTTCTCAAAATGGAAATGGAAAGCTGACGCATTAATTCAGACGCTATATAAGCGCGCCGGGCTGGGACAAAAGAAAAGAAATTCCTTTTCTCGGTGCGCGCGCGCTCGCTCCCTCCCCTCCCACCTATTACCAACACCACTCTTTTCTTTTGCCACCTCACGACCGTATCCGCGTCTGGCGACCTCCAAGATCCCCCCCACACTACATGGCGAGCGGGTCCAGCGAGAAGAAACAAAAACGCCAGCGGGGCGGGAGGCCGGGGTGCGAAAGAAAAGTTCACAGCGGTATTATTTTATATTTCGGCCCTTCCACCCCCCGACGCCCGACTCTCATCAGTACACCCACCCGACGTTCAGCCAGTCAGCCATTTATAGGACGACTTGGCAATCTACAGACATTAAAAAGAACAAAAGGAAATGACGGGTTTCTAACGCCCGCGCGGACGAGGGCGGTGATGGTGGAGGTGGCAACGATGGTAGTGCGGGTTGGTAAAGGCCATCGCCGCCGTCCGGGAGACGAAAAAAAAATAATAATAACAGGACCGGGAAAACGTGGGAAGGGTTACTGAGGACGATCGCGCTCCTTTTTATTAGCCCCCTCCACTCGCTGCTATTAGTATTATGCCTGGCCGCGTTTTTTTTTCCATCACCCCCGCGACCGTCTACTCGCGTAACTTAATATATATGACAGGAGGAGCATCGGCGTCACCATCCCTCCGGTCGCTGTACACACCTCCCACCGTCAAAATAGTCGGAGATGCCCTTTTGTTGACACTTTATAGCTACTTTATAAGAACAAAAATCGTTATCATTTACAGAATAAATAAACATATTATTATTGCTATATAAATACACTAAAGCGAAGTATTTTAGAGTAATGTAGTTTATCAGCTAGTATCGTCCCGGACATATTATGAAAGTGAAAGGAAATAATTCTGACAAATGGAAATTCTGTACATATCAAATTTTAACGAGTGTTCAATGGTTAATTATTTTAGCTTAAAAAAATATAAACAAATGTACATACCTACTTACGCGCGAAGTGTCATAGTTTTTATTTACCGAGAATCGTGTTTTATTTCCATCAGACATCAGGATTTTAAGATGAAATTATTATAATATTGATGATGCAGAAAGGCCTGCCCCTGTCTGCAGGGGGCAGAACCTTTTTAATATTTGTATTGTTGTATTGGCTTTACAATATAAATGTAATATTAAGCTATGCGATAAACTGCAAAGTTATATCATTTATTTAAACAGGAAAATAAATGGAATTTTAACTGTTGGGTTAGGTTTGAAAAACCAATAGAAAATGTACTGTTTTTTTTTTGTATAACAGAATAAATAAACGTTTTAGTTAGGGAATAGTCGAATAAGGAAATTATGTATTGTTAAATAAGAAATAATAGCAATTCATTACACAATTAAATTATTTGAGAAATATAAATTTTTAATTTACAGTTTATCCCTAAAGAAGCTGATATGAAAATATTTCAAGTAAATTAATATTTATAATATTTGTAATTTTATCATTACAATCTTGCCTACCAAGAAACAGTTTTAAATGAAAAATTTGGTATTATTTCCAACAATATTAAATATAAAAATAAAAAGCCATAAAGGTTTAATAAACCAATTTTTGTGTATTAATATAATATGTGTATCAGTGTATTAATAATTTAATATGTTGTTACTTATTTTTTTAACAATATTTAACATCATAAAGTGAAAAAATCATTAAACAAAAACAGTTTCACAATTAATCTAATACACGATTTTAATAGAACATCAATAAACGTATTCAACAAAAGTTAATTTCCAATAACCACATCATATTATATTTTATGAATTATTTCCGTAAGAAAACTTGCAAATATTATAAATTGATCATATAAGTAACGTTCTTTTACACGAAAGAAAAAATATGATATTATGACTTAATTTCATTAGTGTATGTGCGTATATCTTTAAGTAATTATTCATTAAATTATAAAATAAGATAAATATTTATGTTCTGCAGAAAATAATAAAGTTTTTATAGTATGATAATGGAATTCATAGTTGCCCAGCTATAATATTCACGAGGTGTGAATACGGTATAATTTCAACTCTGTGGATATAGTTATAACCTCGACTGAGCTCGAATAGTGTAAAATTGTAAAAATAATATAACTAGCCGGCAGATGTCCAGTGAAATTTCGGTCTTAAATTACCCATAAGGGAATCGCGGAATACAGTCGTCAAGAACGAGGGTAAACCATAATTAAATTAATTTTATAACGGTGTTAAAAATGCATTGTGTTTTCGAAATAAACTTTTAATTTACCGGAAATTTAGAATTTACTAAGTTAGTTTGTTTTGTTTATTTTTATAACTCTGTGTATTTAACGTGAGTTTGAGATTAAAACAGATTCGTTAGATTTCGTTAATATACCTAGGTCTATTTTGAAGATTATTTCGAACGTCCTTAGTATTAATCATAAATTCATAAAGGTACGTTTATTAATTGAAAAAAAGATGCATAGTGGTTTCATAGATAACTAATCAAGGCAGACTCGATTTACGTCAACAATAATTATCACGTTTCCTAATTTACAAGTAGTATAAATATATAATATATATATCACTGTAAATCCGTATGTCCCCGGGTCAGGGCACGTTTCGCTGTTAAATCTCAACACGGATTCTCATTTTTACAAACCAAACTACTATATCCCCTGCCACCACCACGGCCAACTCAGTTTGTATTTTTCCGTTCGAGATATCGGTTCCACAACTTTTGGATTTTCCATTAAAACTTGTCTTGCCCTGGCTTATTGTCATTTTTCCACCGTTGTTGTCTCTCCATTTATTAATAAATCCTCTACTGGCGAGAGGGAATTGTCAAGTCGTTGAATAATTAAAATCCGTCGAGTAGTATTCGGACGAAAATCGTTAAACAATTTTTCTCCGGCGGCGGCCTGCTGCAGTGGCTATATATACATGACGACTGTGTGTATACGCGCGCAGAGAACTTATATATACTATATATATATATATATATATATATATATAAAGCAATGTCGTCGTCGTGATAATTGTGCATGGGCGATTGCATCTGGCGCATCCGCCACTTTGACAAGTGCCCGTCGTGCATTACGCGGCATATCAAAACTTTACTCACCTCCCCTATGCCGCCGGCACGGTTAGGTGTGGTACACGTCGTTATCGCCGTGGAACGGATTTGCGTAAAAACTCGAGCGAAATCGCTTCAAACATTTGCAACGGTTATCGATGATTGTTATTTTTTTTTATATTTTCAGAAAAATATATTACCGAAACGTCATAATCGTTTCTATTCAAATTACCTACCTTCCGCAGATAACGATTCCGATCTTAACAGGTATACAGTGTACAACTTGTTGAACTCTTTTTATCTATCCGAAAAAAGTGTTTATCTTAATATTCATTGAAACATTTTATTTTTTAAACCAATTAATAGCATGGTTTGCTCAGAATTTATTACGACTACACGATGGGATAAATAAACGTGACCGGGTTATTTTTCTCGCGTTAATCTAATGACGCATCAAAGAGTTCTCCGCGTATTTATATAATTTTTGTGAATAGTTTGCGAAACAGTTTGAACCGTGTGCCAAGGCTGGTAGGGAAATTGGGAAATTAAGTGTTGCCGTAGAGTAAAGGAAGAGTAGTTAAGAATGTCACGCGTTTAATATTTTATCCGGGATATTACCATACGTGTTAACACGCGTACTGAAAAACAGTGTACACACACTAATCATTGAATATTCAATCGTTTACTGTGAGACTCTTATTCACATTCATAAATCATATGCATCTCCATATATTTTATTTATTTCGAAGCAGTAAATATATGCGTGTCATATTGTTCATTGTCTATTCTCGATTTGAACTCAACCCTACCTGGTAGATATTACGTCGAGACTGACTTATTGTTACCTAACTTAACCTATACTAATCTACTGTGTACAGTGTACACGGTATAAGACAATATTATATTGTATTTGTACCTCGTTTATGCCCGATTGCAATATAAATTCATTATTAATTAACATTATTCACGCAGATCGATAGAATAAATTATCTACGTTGTATAATGTGTAATATGAGATTATAAAAAGCGTTTTTTTTTCATCGAATATCAAAACAGAATAATACGTTTCTGGTTTGAAAGTAATATTAGAGATTGATATTAATCGTGTTTTTAAGTTGAACGCACATTTTTGCGAAAATTGAACGTTGATTTAGCGATAATAACATACGTTTTGTTCGATTTTACTTTATTGTCTCCTGCTACGACGATATCCAAAAGTAATGTGCAAAATAAGGACATTATATCTTGTACAAACGCTCGAGTACATTATTTTCATTTGCAGCGAATAAAATAAATGTCCCCGTGTTCAGGAGCCATTAATCCCGTTTGTACGGCACACACAATTCGCAATAAATCTCCACGGAAAAACGTATTTTGAAGATTATCAGGACAAGTTGATCCTAGTGTTGAAAAGTGACGTATGCAAATTTTGGCAATCCGCACGGCCTGCGTAGTACCTACAATACTCTTTTAAAGAGTTAAGTTGTCGAAAATGTCGAGACTTGTAAAAAACTTTAATTAAAAAACAATATGGCCCTAGGGTCCTCAAGGTTCTTTAAAGAGTACGCGGAACAAACGACGGGTGGAGTTGTAGCGAGTAGGTGGAGAGGATGTGGGAGGAGGACGATAACAAATTGAAACATGTCGGACCCCGGGAAAATTAATTATTCTTTCGTTTATTTTCAATTATAAAACGTTGGCAGGAATTTTCATACTTACGAAAATGTCCGCCAATAAGCCATTATTATTTTTTATAAATAAAATTTATCCGTTCTTTAGAAAAAAAAAATAAAATACGTGAATTGTTTATAATATATCACAATTTTTTGTACCAAGTTGGATTGTATTTACTTATATTGCTTTACCATAAAATGTTTTCGTGTTGTTTATAAAAAAAATATATTTCATGTTTAATACATAATTAATAACATTTTAGTTTTATTATACGTGACACGAATGCAGTGTTCGAGTTGGTTTGATGCGAAAAAACTTACACATTTTATTACGCCATATTTTATCGTCAACTGGAACGTAAAAATATTGTCATCGTATTATGAACATCATTTTTTGTTTTTTATGACTTTTTCCCTTTCACGATTATACATTTTATAAAGCATTAATTTCAAAACCCTTTCTATGCGATATTAAAATATAAACTTAGTGGACTGTAAAAGGATCAAGAAATTAAGTTAAATATTTTATAGGTTTTCAATTAGTGAAAACATTTGAAATAGGTAATTGGTACTTTTCATTCATAAAAAGTTAAACAAATAAACGCATTAAATTGTCTATAAAATATATTTTTTAGAGACGATGGTTGTAAAACAACTGTAAATCGTAATGACATAATTTGATTAAAATATATACAGAACGATTCCTTTATCACGATTTAGGCCATATAAAAAAGAAGTACGAGAGTTGAGCAACCTTAACAATTTTTTTTTTTTAACTAACGTTTAAATATATGATATTATGGCAATCAAGGACATATTGAAAATATAATTTTCCTATACATATCGGACAAATATTAAAAAAATTATTTCTATTTTCTTAGACGCAGAGTCTGGTTTGCCATAAAATATTCATACTATGTATTTGCAGTGTATGTGCTTATATTATACATGAAAGTTTTAGAATTTAAAACGTGTGGATGGCTCTTAATTGTTTTCCTATTGCAGACTACGGAGTAAAGGTATAGTAGAATTTTTTTGGTAAAAACAACATATCCACGCGTATACAATTTAAAATTTAAGAATTTAGGTTTTTACAGTATTATTATAGGTAATTGATGTTAAGGAGATGGTGACGATGGACAATTCAAATTTCTTACCTACTTGATAATATATATTAGATATTATATATTAGTTTACAATACCACCATTATATCTCATCTCTATTCTTTATATTAATCTAGAGTTTTCCGGGCGGTTCTAATCTCATCGCCCCGTAGTAATATATTTTTATTATTATTATTAGTTATTCCGTATTTTTTGCCGAATCGACATCGAGACGTGGAATAAGTGGATTCATTTATCTTATACCCGCGGCTAATTGCGATGGGCGCCCCTTCTCTGCGCTGCTCCCGCTTCAGCGATCTATATTTATATATATATATATATTCGTTCGAACCCTTTTTCTCATTTTCTACCGTTATGCTCGCCGCTGCTGTGCTAAATAAAATAAGAAGGGACCGCGACGAACGGTTGGAAAAAAAGGAAACGATCGTCTTTTTCACGACCCCTACATTAACGTCGCCGGCCCCCGCACGACCCGTCCATCAGCGGCAAACCCTATCGCGCGCCCGCGTAAAAAAATATCCATCGACTGCCGTTGTCGTGGCACACAACGCTCCTTTTGCGCTATACTAATCAAACTCCCTTCGTTTTTCCGATTTTTCGCCGTCTCGTTCTTCCCTTTTTTTTTTTTTTTTATCAGTACACGCGAATCGCCTGCACCCCATCCTATCCAACGAGGAATTATAATGAGTATACAAGCCTCTGTCGTCGATTTGCCGTTTACTGCTGCAGCCCCAAAAAAAGGGTCCAAAGACGACGAGGGAGTTTGTTTCCGACGGGATCAGTGGCACAGAGTATTAAAGTATCTATAAAACCAAAGTTCGCGAAATAATAGCCATATAAACGCATATTACGTCATATTTGACGGGAAATACGTTCAAATGACCTGAAAATTAGATTGACGCGATTTGGAAATAACACGTATTGAATACATGGGTACTTGACTAGGAGTATAATACAAACATTAATTTTTGACATTTTAATATTATTAAAAACATTTTTATATAGTAATTTTTTGCTAAACTTGGTTACTAAAAAGTTTGTCAGTTTGGCGAGTTTACTTACTCAAAATCGTTTTTCATCGTTTACGACGTATATATATAATATATATATCATTATATATATGATTGATTATATATATTGGTTACTTGTTTGACGGATTTTTTTGACTTAAATTTATTTAATTATCTATATAATTAAGAGATTAGATTAAACATTTATTTAAAATGAAGTAGAACTAAATATGTAGACGGTGTGAGCCGGGACCTGAAGTCGTCGGTTAGATATATATTATATCAATATACGCACTATATATTTTGTACAGAATATAGTAATAATATAGTATATAGAGTGTATTATATGTACTATAGTCAGTACTCAGTATAGTTGTAAACTGCCGATATGCATTATAAAATATAATATAATTACATTTGTATTAACTATCTATTATGGAATAGCTATATATTTCTATGAAAATGAACATCAATATTATAATTTAAAACATTATTTCACATTCACGTGTACTTTACTAATACCCCTAATTATGTTGTGAACGTAACTACAGGACTCGTAAAAAAAAAAAATGGTTTTGAAAAAAATCTGACTCCTACAACCATTTTATGTCACAATGTGATGTCATCATTCCATATTTTGTCCCATACACAAAACAATATTACAATACTTCAAATACTTGATCACAATAAGTATTGTTGACCAATGTTTGATTTTATTTGTTTCATTGCAGAAAAGATCCATTGTTTTTAAAGAATAATGATGTACGTAGTGGTATTGCTATAATATATTTTAAACAATTATTAATAATGTATTGTTATAATGTGTTGGCTATTTGTAGGTGTGCGTATGGTAATTTTTAAATTAAATATTTTTTAAATGATGCGCATAATACATAAAAGAGATAATCATTTATTTATAAATAGTAAATTATTTTAATGTGTACCTAAAGTACCTAGAAAATTACGATAGGAGAAAAGTCGTAGATAATAATAATGTACGATTTAATATCATAATCACAATGAAAATAATATTATTATTGATTCATGTTAGTTAATAATTATTATTCATTGCAGTATTGTATATTATATTATTTTAAATCAAAAATAGAATAAAATAATAATTATCATAGTTTTTATTACATCATTGAAAATACTTTATATTTGTCTTACATAATTTACCTAACCCAACGATTGTTCTAGTATTGTCTTAATTAATATAAATATACGTATAAACACGCAAGAAAATAATTTGTGCGTTGACATCATTATAAGATTATATTTTATAATAATAATAATAATAATATTTAATATAAATTTATATTTATATTTATTATGAATTCAGTTTCCTGTGTTAGTTCGGTCGGACCAATATAAGTATTAAGAACCGGCACATTTTTTATTTTTAGTATCAAATAATGTTGACATCAATTTAATTAAAATTAACAAAAATAAAAGAAAAAACACGATAAAATTAACTATTGGGAAACTACTTCTTTAAAGTACTATGTAAAAAGAAAGGTAGCGATGCATTCAAGTTTTTGAGCTTATTAAATAAGTCTCAACAAGTGTTTACACCGAAAAATCAGTGAAATAAATAGCACACGTCATTATTATACAACTGAGGTTAGGTTATTACTATGTAAGGTACTGTATTTTAATCTCAAGGGAAAATTAACTTTAAGTAGTTTTAAAAGTATATTTTTGAAAATAAAAGAAGTGAATTTGTAGGTAATTGGTATTTTTTTTTTGCAGAATTTTTTTATACATCAATAAACGATGGCGGCAGAGGAGTAGTATTGTTCACACAGTCTCTTTCTGTTCTCGGTTAAAAAGAAAAAAGTGCTTTGATTTTTAACTTTGAAGGTGATTCCTGATAAAAAATTGTATCTACTTGTAGTTTATACTTTAAAAAGGTCGAAATTAAAAATTCCTAGTAGTTGTCAAAATAATTAAGTGTAACTCAAGAATGAATAACAGTAAATGAATAACAGTAGATACTTGACATTTTTCCTAAATATTTATACAAGCATTTTATTTACATTATAAAAGGTACCACTTTATGTGCTGTTTATAGGTATGAGAAATCTTTCTTTTTTTTTTAAATATGTATTCAATTATCGTTGATAAAAATGTTTTCGTTCGGTCAAAAACCTGGGAAATTGTATACAAAGTTCTTCATACATTTTTCATTTATCAATTAAACATTTTCGATAATACATATTCACAATTTTATTGTAGTTATTTAAATTATAAATTTTTGCAAAATTCGTAAAATTTTCAATTTTATACTTAAGATTTAAAAATTTTAATCATAGTTTCTCATATTTTTAACCTATAATAAAAATTAAGTTTACCAAGTAAATTCACATTAGTTTTTATCAACCTTGTTTAATGTTTATGATTATGACATTAAATATTCATTGCGGATGAAAAAAAAATATTTCACATCAATCGTTTTGATTGATATTTTGTTTAAATTAAAAAACAAATTATCGAAGATACTATTTTCACCAAATGTTTATGTGATCGTCGTTTATATACATAATAATGATTTTAAAAATATTTTGACTTTTTAAAACTATTTATAGACACATTTTTTTTCAATTGAGATTCCTTATGGAAGTTGATATAATAGTAATCTATTTAAAAATATTAAAGATACATATTATGTACAACTTTTTTTTACAAACTTTTGAAGATCAAATTCATGAATATTTCAAAATTATGTTGTAGTTAAGAATTCATAAAATTGTAAGTAAAAATATCATAGATTGTTTATAAGTTACCAATATTTCATATTTTAATCAAAAATATATAAAAATTTATAGGCACAATTAATTTTGAAGATATTTGAAGTTTTAAAAGATACATTTTCAGAAATTACCAATTATTATTTATTATAACTTATTTTACGGTAAGCTGATATTAAATAAAAAGTTAATAACAATCAATTGCATAGTATGATATAAACTTATATTATTATAACAATTAAATGTTAATAATAAGTACAATAAAAGCAATGTTTTTGAAAAAATTAAATCAACTTAACGCAATACTAATAGTATAAAATAAATTACATCAATATAAAAATAAATTACCCTATCATATTTAATTGGCATACCATCTCCACTCAAAATTGTTTTTCGTATACATTGAATTCAAATTTAACATTTAATTACAGTAACATTATATTTGACACAAATATACCACAAATTGCCATTTGTGGCACACTTATTTTTTTATTTTATTTTTTTTATTACAAAAAAATAACTAAAATAATTATTTTCGTTTATACATTCATTTTCGTTTAAATTTGAACTTGAAATGTCTATAAAAATAAAAACGGTATTTTTATATTTTTAGGTTTTCTTAGTAAAAATGTGCAATAAATTAACCTTAAGGCTTAAACATGTTATTTTTAAATAATTTTACAAATTATAAATCACCTTGCTTAGAATCTAAAATATTCTGTATATTTGTATAACACTCAAAGATCAATTATCATGTTAAATTGAATGAATTTTTTTTTGTTGTTGTTACTTTGACAATTACAATACACAATTCACATATAGGTTCGCACAACATTCGCACAACATATATATTGTATATGTATTATTAGAATATATTGCAGGCGTGAGTTAATTTGATATAATTTGAAGGCAAAGATTAGCATAATATAGTTTTGGGTTATTTATATTTAGTTGATTTTATGCATTGAATTACATTTTTTATCAATGCATGTTTAAAGAGCAAACATTTAAAATTAATTTAAA
Organism: Rhopalosiphum padi; assembly: GCF_020882245.1. Classification (NCBI taxonomy): domain Eukaryota; kingdom Metazoa; phylum Arthropoda; class Insecta; order Hemiptera; family Aphididae; genus Rhopalosiphum; species Rhopalosiphum padi. Next base: position 55,182,202 of record NC_083598.1, read on the forward strand.
CATGAAATTGAATTTCGAAATGTGCGTATCTATATTAAAGTATAATTTGTGGTGTATTATTGTTATTATACTATTATAGAGTATTATTTACTATCTTCCATAATGTTCATATTGGTAGTTATGGCTATGATAAAATACTAGAGCAGTATTTAAGTAATAAGTTTATAGAAATGCAAAACAAGAAAGTATGAGTCCATAGCAGGTAGACAATTTAATAAATCAATTTCTCAAAATTCCACGGCGATCACCAGTTTTGGAAGTATAAAATATATAAATAATAACTAATATAATACAAAGTCAATTTGATTTAATTATAATTATGTAAATTCAAATAATTAAATTAATTTCACAAAAGTTTAACATTTGTATTCTGTTGAACTTTTTATTGATATTATAACAGATTTATTTGAATAGAATTTGTAATTTTATGTACTAAAAATTCATATTTGAACACTATAAGTTATTCATGTATAACTATTATTATTTATTATATTCAATATATTTTAAAAATCCTACATCAAACATATTTTTCTACAAGCAGATAATATTGTAAAAAAAATATATAAATATCATAGAACTATTTGCTTATCGGCAAACGTTTTAGTTTAATTTTTTTAGCGGCATATAATTAAAACAAAAACAAATGGGAAAACCATCCAAACCTAATATTATATATTCTGTAGTTGGCTTTGGTAGCTTTTGTGGTTTCCAAAATATAAACATTAAACAGTACCTATCTACTAACAAACATAAACTATTTTCATTTATATAGAAAACAAATTCTGGTTCAGAATTGTATACTTACCGTTCATTGTAAAATAATTTTTGTAGAGTTATTACAAAAACTGTATGTATAAATAACTGTATGAATAAAATTACTGTTTTTCAGGGTTGGTTTACTCTTCTGTATTTAGTGATGTATAGCTGAGAACAAGCTACGACTTCGCATTACTCTTACGTTAGCGTTGCACCCCAACGATATCTATCCGATCAACCCCTTCGGTGTTTCTGGTGTTAGTGCCCTTTCGAGTTTACTTTGCACCCCGTCATGGCGCTGCACGGACATCTCCGGGTTAAACCCATATTGTGCGACCAGGTAGCGCTGGAAGTATCGTATGCGCTGAATGACAATACCATGGCAACTCTACAGGCGGGTTTGGGGGCGACGGAGAGCTACAACTACACTGAATACATATAATTATACTCAAAACTCAAATAGTTTGTGCTGCTCGATCGTGTGATAAATAATTTTGTTTAGCCGTTCGTAAAATATGAAAATATTTACAGTCCACTAAAGTTAGTCGCAGGTATTACAACGCAAAAAGTCTATGCATTGATAGAAGGAGAGAGAGAGAAGATCTTTACGAGAGATTGCTTATTGTATTCGTGAATTTTTCATTTTTCCTCCGCTTTGCCGTGAGACGATAGAAAACAACCATTTCTGAAAACTCGACCGTTGTAACTAGCCCTTCCCTTACACGGAGCAGAGACCACGAAGATCAAGTGTTTGCGTTACGTTCGGATGATTTTAAAGTTATCTAAAGTTACAAACACCCCATTCAACAAGACTTGTGGACCCTTAGGAATAGCCAGTTTCTTCGCGAAATGGTTTAGTATACACGTACAGTAATTTATTAAAACGACCGGCACAAGTTTAACGCAATGAATTATTTTATACTTTTAAGTAACATAAGCCACCAACGGTCGAAATTCATTATATTATGTAAACATTGAATGTAATTTATACTCACATAATTAAACGTAAGTATACCTACTATCCATATTGTGTTATTGTGCCTCGAACAAAGTTTTGTTAATGTTTTAATTTAATTTAAATATTTAAATGATTTTACGTCGAATGAAACAAACTGTAAAAACATATAGTATAAGTACCTACTTATAATGTATTTATAATGTGTAATATAAATATATTATATAATGTAGTGTAATACACCAACAATGACATAATTATAATTTTCTTAAATTTCGGAATATAAACCATACAACAACACCTAGGTATATTAATTTTAATTATTGATACTCGTACCTAGGCGTGTAAAAATAAAAGTACAATAAGAAGTTCTATAATAATTAAAAAGAAGGTTATTAGAAGATTTTGTTATTTTTATATGGTTGTACAAATAAAATTAATACTGTCTTAAACAAATATAATACAGCAGTGAATGTTTATTTTTAATACGGACCAATAAAAATTTAGATTATTTAAAAGTCTATAAAAAAAATATGATTAGGTATGTGGTACCTATTTATGATATTGCTGTAGATGCAACTAAGAGGAACCATAATATATATTATATTGTTATATCAAATTGTAAAGTCATAGTTACAAGTCATTGAAATGTTTTTGAATTTTTAATTATCTACAAAATAATTTGTAAATTTTTATGATTTTGTTAAAATTTGAATTTCATATGGTTATAAAAAAAATAGCAATGTATTTTCTTTATTTTTAATTTCTTTAAGAAAAAATGCTGAAAAACCATATATTAAATTGTAATGCTTTTTAATCGAGAAAAAAAATGATATTATCAACATAATATATAAAAAATATAGAACATTTCAAACGATTATAAAAAGGTTAAAATTAGTCTAAATATTTTTATAATTTCATTAGGTGAAGAAAACGATAATTTCTTTTAAATTACAACAAAAAACTAAAAATAATTATATATATAATTTTTTGAATGTTTTTATTGTGTGATTATTATTATAATATTAATTTATTTTAAATTTATTGTTCATTGTAATCAGGGGTGTTTACAAGGGTGGTTGGGGTTCAACCCCACCACGAAATAATTTCGAGTAACGAGGAAAAAAATTTTTTGTGTACGTGCCTGATTGTAATATACAACTTCACTATCTAATGCAATTTATTTTAACATATTTGTATTATACGTCTAACAACATCAAATTAAATATGTATGTTAATATGTATATTATATATTATGGTTAATAACTTATAAGTTACAAGTCAGGTATGTAGAAAAGTTCTGAATAAGCTTGTGATATAAATAAATAGTCTGAAAATAATAATTGTACATAATATTTTTTGAAGTAGGGACAACAAAATAACTTTGAGGAAATATCATTGTTATTTTTTGCAATATCATCAACATTAAATGTTTAAAAAAAATAATAATATATTTTTGATATTTTTAAAATTGCTATTATAGAACAACTTACGAGGACCTTTGTAATACATTTTTGACGATGTTCTAACATACAAATTCAATAGAATAAGTATATTTATATTATTAAATTGAAATTTCTTCAAAAATTACCTTTATTGTAATCCTTAATGTACTTTTAATTACTATTTTATTGTGCATCATATTATTTGTTAAACAGGTGTTTAGTTGTGTGCTTAATAATCGGATAGAGTATACAAATCATAATATAATATAAGGTTTGGATAAGCATTTAAACTTAAAGGTGTATTAGTTAATCAAAAAATTGTTGTTTTTTTTTTGTATATCAAAAATTTTAAAATAGTATTCTGCTGTAAATTCTAAAAAAACAAATAAAGATTTTATATTAAATAAATATTTGATAAATGAAAATTAACTATTATTAATCAGACAAACATAAAGAAAAAAGAAAAGAAAAATATGCCATGTATTGTATGAAAATGAATTATACAAGACAATATTATTTATTATATTATAATAGATAAAATGTATTATGCCAGCTGTTTGGGGATTATTTAACTTCTGAGGCACAATACCTTGTCGAATACTCACATAAAATAGGTATTACAATTTAAATATCTATGTATTTAAATTATGAACGATTACAAATGTTGAAATTAAATTAAGGAGTTTTAATAAAAAATAAGGTTTTATCAACAACTAAATAGGTATTTAATAATAATATTTTCAGGAATAACGTGTTAAAAATTTGGATAAAAGATAAAAAAAAATAATTTTTAGTTTTTTGTAAGGTTAGAGAAATGTTATATATTTTTCAGTTGAAAAGGATTTTTTTTAAAAATGTTTGTATTAAATAAAATAAATTACATATTTAATATTTGTAATAATATTTTGCTATTTAGAAGGTCTGAGTCGCTATTTTGTGAATTTCTTAAAAAATATGTATGAGAACTTTATATTAAATATTTTCAAATAAGAATGATTAGATTCGAAAAAATCTAAGTGACGGAAAACATATAAATTTAACAAAATAATATTAATTCGATTATGGTTTATAGATTGCAAAACCACTTAAAGAAGTACATATTTAAGTACATTTTGTATTCGTTTGTATTTTAAATTTACTATAAATTGTGGTTAATATGTATCTTAAGTATTATGCAATTCAGAGAACACATTTATATAGGCAGTGTTTGCGAATTTGAGATTAATAATCTTAATTGTCTGCAACAGTTATAATTATTGACAGCCTAAAGTTTAGCGTCACGTTTGGATCACTTAGATTTATTAGATTTATTTAATGTGTTTGGGTAAAATACATAACTTGCAATATTGCTTGTGAATAATATACTATATAGATTATAGGCGATCACGATATTATCCAATGGTAAATGATACAACTTGGTACGGTTTCCTATCTTAAGGTAAACTTGCCTGAACATGAATAATGGACTTCTTTAATTTTGACATTTTAATCGAGTCACGTATTTGTCTTTGGGAAAACACTAATCAAATTTAAACCTTCCGTTCTTACTGCACGTAGCTACCACCTATATATAATATAATATACAATATACAATATATATATATTTAGACTAATATGGAAGGATTTTCGTTCTTAAGTCTCTTCTGGTATAAGACGAAGTTTACCGGGAATGGCCGATATTCCTCTCGGACTTATGAATTACCCACGGGCCACCATCACTGCCTCCGATTCGACAACGCTAACACTAAAATTAATAATAACAATTAAAATTGGCTACAGACTATTTAGAATATTAATTGCTAACATTAATTGAGTTACTCCACAAGGTACTGGTGGGGTTTTACCGAATGTTTGGACAACGATTTCATCAAACGAGGTATTTGTTAGTTGTTACCTATACATTATATATACCTACATTATACTCCACGGAATCTTATGTTATTTTAATCCGTGTCGTATCGCATAAAGTAGTGAAATGCTCTATCCCAAAACTGACATTAATAATATATGTTAAATTTATTCATTTATTCAACCATGTGTTTTCATATTTATCAATAGCCACGGAACCAAGATGAGAAGCAAAGCGAAGTTGGCATGTTCTAAAAATGTATTTTTATGTTAATTGAAACGTTGATTTTTATGGTAAAATAATTTTCACTGAACGTATATTTGAATGTATTTTATTTATTCAATAATGTTTCTAATCAACAAGTGATTTAAAATATTAAAATAAGTTAGACGAAGTTAAAATTCTGATTTAATTAATCGTAAAAATTGTTCACGTAATTATAATTGCCACAAGGTCTGAATATAATGTACTCAAATTATGTCATCTAGGCATCTAGCTCTTTCGACTATTAAAAATACACTTCATAATAATAATATATCGTTTGTGAATATTATCAAGCATAGTATTTAATGAGTTCTTCTTATAAATAAACTTGAATAGTTATGTGAATGTTAAATTTTTTTTTAAATATAAAGTTGTGTACTTAATTACTTATGGTTTATTTACCTCGTTTACTATAAAATATAACTGCAAATAAACAAAATTAAGACACATCAAATAATATAACTAAACTGTGAATATTATGGACATGCAAAATGGATTAAGGGTTTTATTATATAAAAATACGTTGAGATTCAGAGTGTAACGTTTGAGAACAATAAATGGGATGTATTAATTGGAAATACCGAAAGAGAACTAAATTATTATATCATATATTTTAATCATTAATTAGTGAAGAGCAATCGCACAGAAATAGTGGGACGTCGTATTTAACAGATATGGTATGATGATAGGTGCTGAAGTTTGATTAGTTTAATGATGTATAAATGGCGTGAGAGGGAAGCTATAAAACCGATCGTCAGACGTGAAAGTTTAGTTATTTTTTTAAAAATTTTTTATAAGAATTGTTTACAATCTATAATGTATATTATATGTACCTACTATAATAAAAACATTTAATGCGTATATAGTAATTTATTGCTATAACATGTGATATGTTAAGAGAAAATATTCATTGATATTGTTCAGCAAGAAAAACAATATGTAACATATAGGTAGTAAGTTTCACCTCTATTAAACCGAAAAATTTGCTTTGCTGCTGTATGTTCTATTGGTGTTGAGTTTATCTAGTATGTTACTGTTATCCATTTTTGAATTTAAACAAAAAAAAACCATATCTATTTTGTCGATTTTCATTTTATTAAATTGTTTGTAATTTTATAATTATGTTCCTAATTATTTACTAAAGTACCAACTAGATCTAATTTTCTATCAGAAACCATCCTCAAAACTGTAAATTGAAGCAATATTATTACAGTACATAAAGGTGATGTCAGGTACACAATAAATAAATAAATCACATACCATTTATTAAAAACAAAGATTGCATCGCTTCGTTTAGAATCTAAATTTGTAGTAATTGCAATAAAACACACAAACATTAGTGAATTGGATACATAATTTTTGAATTTATTATTATGATATTATATAGACATAATTACGAGTGTTCATATAGGTGGTACCTATGTATTAGCCGACATTTAATTTTTAGCTTTTATAATTGTAGTTATACTAGTTATATTAAAATAGTTTATTTGACAAAAAATGGAAGATCTAAATAATTTTTGATGCAATATAAACATAAGATTTGTAAAATATTTACTCGCTATATTATAATGTTATTTCGTGTTGGAATACATTTTCAATATTGTATACACGTTAATTATATGCACCATTCGTTGTTTAGTGTACCTACATATTTAGAGGTGAAATATTATTCCGTGTACCTATCGAATGATAATTAATGTACCATCAAATCCAGTGATTGTTCTACTGTGCGTAGAAGAATAGACAGTTATTGAAAGTGTAATGAAATTAAAGTAGGTACACAGCGAAAAGTCCATTCTAGCGGAATACATATAACAATAGTAGTTGTTCACTAACTGCACACTAACACCGCAACGTGTTTCCACTGAATAAATTAAATATTCGTCGGTACATAGAATAACTACACTGATAAATAGGACCAATATAATGTAATAACTAATATTGTTTATGACAATGCATCGATACATCAGCTCATAATACTGACGTTCGTAGAATTAATAGACTAAAAGTAATATTTTCAAGGTATGGGCGGAGGTATTAAGCGAACGACCGATCGTTTATTATAACCGAATAATATTGTATTTTGTGTACATAATGCGCATTCCAAAAATATCTACACCAGTATTGTGTTTCAGCGAAACTAACATCATATTGTTATTGTGTAAACTGTAAATTATAAATCGTTATGATAATTTATTTCAAAATATAGAAGTATAACTTCTAGATTATAGTTTTTCTTTTAATTTTATATTATCATTGTTTATTTTTTATTGTATTAAAGAAAACTTATCATATTTGCTTATTGTGCCGAAGTACAAATTGTAAATATTCTTTTATTAAATAAAAAAAAAACTTCTATAACTTACCAAAATAATTGCAAATTCGAATGAATTATATCTATTTTGGTACGAGTTTTCTCAAGATAATACTGCACAACATGCGAAAACGGCACACCAATGTAACTTGATTTTCACGTGACAACGACTGAATTCCAAAATATATTAAAAACGGACTTGCCAGTAATGACTTTAATAAAATGTTGGTTTTTTAAATTTATATGTACTTATAAGTGGGACGGCAAACACTTTTTGTATAAATTCAATATTTAATAAAACAGCCGGTAAACTTACAATTTTACTATTAATAGTGGCAAAGTAACATGCATTTAACCGGTATACCTAAAGACAATAACTACGGAGGGAAGGAGTGAAATTCAGAGTATTCATCACGTATATAATGAAAGTTAAATAATGGATATTATGATTAGAAATAATTTCTGCGCGCGTGCTGCGCAAAGATAAGTAAATAATTTAGGAGTGTATTTATAATATATTCGCTGATAATTTTATCTGTTTATAGTTTAATAATTCAAGTAGTAGTTTCCTTTTACTTTATACCAAGCGGATGAACCTGTAAATGCATTACTATAATACCTACTCCTTACAACAAGCGTACACAATATAATATATATATATGTATATATATTCGGTGGGTGTAGCACACAATGTAAATATTGAACTCTAGGCCGGTTTCGGTGGAGCGAGAGGGTGTGCGTTTTGTAAAGAGCATATTATAGACATTGTGCGGGAGGTGTGCCACGTGGTCACGTTATGTATTTATATGTAATCGACCGCAAATTATGACGATAAGGGAAACGGTTACAGCGGTGGCTGTGGCGTATCACAAGGTGCCGCGGAAAGTTTCGGCTGGTTAGTGGACGATTTCCAGGAGCCGATTAGTCCGCCGATAGGGGTCGTTCGCGCTGTGCAGATGCTGTCGGTCTGAAAAACTTCACGGTGTCGATGAAATATATTTTTATCGTCGAGATAGGAAAATACACTCGTTGCCTAGGGGTTAAGGGGCTAGGATATTAATATCGCGTGCGGCGCTGTTCATTCTACGTGAAATTGCTGGAAAGGGAAATAGAGATTTATTTATTGAGATAAAATAAAACCGAATCTGTATGAAACATTGAAACAAATATTTTTCAGCGCACTAGGCCGAATTCCGAAACGAACGTTTGATGTATTAATTGTATTATTATATTTTTGTAGAACTATGTGTCGTGGACTTGTGACCGCCTGTTGGAGAGATTTTCAGAGATTGTTGCACGTGCCGCGGGGACAACATTTTCATCCTCCACTCAAATCGCAATCACGGAGAAGAGGATTTCTTAATAAAACACTGTTAATCACATGAAAAACACACACGGCGAACTTGTTATCTCGTATCGCGTGTACTATATATATATATAGATTATCCGTGCGCGAGTTCTGGTTCTGACATGGCGGAGGCAGAGACTTCTATATATACATATATATATATATATTATGTATTAAAGATTAACTCGACAAAGTCCTTCACGACGACGATAATGAAACGCCACCGCGTACTTTACCGTCGTGAGGAGGAGACTGTATATAATATATTTATAATATAGATTATACTCGGAGTTATTCCGGATGCTAATTTAATTAACGTTTATCTCTCGTCTAACACGATACCACCGCCGACGACGAATTCAATTATTATGCATATTTTCGTATACAAGAAGATAATATTGCACTACTATTATCGTAGATTATACACGAAGCTATGTACGACGATCATATTATTATCATATGATCAACTGCAAATATACTACTTTATGCGGTATGCACTGCTACAAACACTCGGGCACTCGATAGTGAGTGTGCTATTATACATACGCGCGTGTCTATCGGTTTACAACGCTCTGTATACGAGAACTAGCTAAGACCACCCGATTGGTTCATATAGGACCGTATACGGGAATATAGTATATTGATGTGATGGGTACTGCAGAGGTTATTCGTGATGGTCGCAAACTCCCGATAACCCATCCTCTGAGGTCTACACTCGGCATCCAAAACCCAATAGCCTACTCAATAGCCGAGCTCGTGATGGTTGTTCAATATCGCGCAGTTCCCGAATCATACAATATTATCCAAAATAGCCAATATTATAGGTATCGTTTATCGGGTTTGGCCCGTAATTCGATTGCACATGCGTTTCGACTATATTCATATATAATGCGGTGTGATACACGACATATTATTATTTTCGTGAGAGGGACGCAAAAATCGTATTATAGGCGGATAACGCGAAAATTACATACAGTTACTATGCGCCGTCGAAACGCGGGAACGTCTGCAATCTGTTTCGGTAAACGGCGTCTCCGGGACGAGGGTGATATTTGGGGGGGGGATGCGTGGGCGGGGGGCGCGCGCGTGCGCCGGCTGACAGTAAGACAGGAGACGACAAAACGACGGCGTGGAAAGTTGTTGTAGGGTGTGCGAAACAAAACGCGTGTACTGCGGCGGCCGCCGTAAGTCTGTTTTCGGCGACGCAGGGTGGGTGGGTGGGTGGGCAGATGAACGAGTGAGAAACAAAAGACGCGGGGAAGGAACCACCAGCCCCTCCACCGACGTCTTCCCAAAGAGGGGTGGAATTCGCCAACGAAGTAAGACGTTATATTATTATAATGCTTATATATATATATATATGTATGTATGTGGGTCTCGCTATATACTACTACTGCTGCTGCGGCACAATAGCTACGAAATATAGGTGCGTGGTTGCGGGGAGTAGTGGGGAAGGGGTTTCTGGGAGGCATAAGTAATGAGGTAGCAAAAACATGGCGGAAAAGCTAAACCACCGCCGTACCCCGACGTTCCTCCTTTACTTTTACCCGACGCATTATCTTCTCCCGCGACTGAGGCGCGCGCGCACTCTCTCTCTCACTCACTCTCTCTCTTTCTCCGGCTCTCTCTGTATATATATATATACACATATACACACAACTTTTGCACGGCCATAAATAAACCCCGAGGATTATATTATTATAACGGCGAACGAAGCTCCTCCGCCGCCGGGCCCCTTTATCTTTACTTGGGAGAAAAGTTTTTAATGTTTCCCTCGTGGCCCGCTCTCCTTCGTGTGTACGTATACATATTATGCCATATATATATACGTATGTATGCATTATACATATTATATAGGTGACGGGGGGTGGGAGTGGTGGTGGCGGACGGCGGCTGGAAAGTCCGCGAAACGACTGCCGTGTTTATATGTACGTGTATATATATATATATATTATATATATGGAGAGAGAGAGAAAGAGACGCGCGCAAGAATGCGGCGAATAAATTAAATTAATCCTGACCGGTGATGGGGGTCGAGGGGATATCGGATAAACACTGCGACCCCAAGAATGTAGTCGTTTCCTACAGAACAATTTTCCTTTTCCAGGATTACACTGCCAAAGCGAGAGGAATAAACGAAGAAGAATCATAAGAATAAACTAAATTATTATTCTTTCGGAGTAAACATCCACTATTTCAAAAAATATTAACGTTTTTGAAAATATTTTTTTTTTTTTTTTTATTTACTAATTTGAAGTCATTATAAAACGGCATTTTGTGGTATAGAAATATGCTACTCCCCTCGGTTCATCTAATATCTAAATTTTATATACTTTTAAGTTATTACTAATATTATTATTATCTACTCGTTTGAAATATTATTGTATCATTAAAAAATATATTCTACTTTGGAATATGAAATTAATAATAAATGTTGCCATTCAAAAAAGTAAAAACTTAAAAAAAGAATAATGATAAATATAGTTTTTTTTCAAAAATATTAATGTATAATTAAGTTAAAAAATATAGAAATTGTTTTTAAGAGGTTAATAGTTTTTGAAGTAAAGTGTTTACTTTTTGAAGAATTATATTGTACGAGTATAAATATGATAAAAAACAACAACAAACGTAGAACAATAAATGATCAACATAATAATTTATTTGAGATTTGTGTACACCCTATGTATATTACCCTATACACTATTCATTTAATTTTTTGTAATAATAATTTTAATAAAAATGATAATTTTATTGTTATGTGAGCAATTATTTGAGACTCTTATAAAATGAACTAAATAATAAAGTGTAGCGATTCTCAATTTTTACCATACTGTCATTAATAGGTGAATAAATATTATATATTTTTGCATGGTAACGATATACTATAGTGTATAAGATGATAAATACTATACGACACAAATCTCTCAAAATTAAACAAGTTTATTATATAATGTATACATAGCTTAGTAATAAAATAACAAATAAAAAAAAAATATTTAAAATTTAAATTGATTACAAAAATGTGTTTCTTAAAATATTTTTGTATTTTCGTTTCATTAAAAAAAAACTCTTCCAACTGTTATTGACTCCATGATGTTAAATAAAAATAATCAAACAAAAATCTATTAATCTATTAATATATTTTATATTTACATTATTTAGGTTTATCGTGTTCGATGTAAGTAGAAAATAAAATTACTTATATCTATATCAACTCGTGTATTATATATTTATATATAAACTGATTATTTTGCAGCAGCTGCCTTTTTTGTTTGGTACATAGGTGAAAACATGATAGATACCTAAAAATAGAAATATTACAACGGAATACTTGTTTTCTTTTTTTTTATTGCCTAGTTTTAGATAAATATGTATCGAATTGTATACATTTTTATGAAATATATAAAAATTTATTTTATATATTATGAAAAATTTCATAAGAATTATAAAAAACTGCAAAACAAAATTTTAATTATACAAAGGGAATTTAGTGTTATGAGAGCAATGTTTTATGATATTCAGAAAAAATATGCAATTTGCATTTGAATCTTTTCCCTAGTTATGACTTATAAAATTGTATGAACTAGAAACATCATTAACAAAATATAATCACTTCTAAGTAAATGTTATAGTGTGTGTTTATTATATTATTACTATGTTTAACACACTTAAGTCTCCTATTCGTATGTTGTTCGCTATAATAGTAATTTATTATATTTAATATTCATGTTACGGTGATCTTAAGTTCCGGTTCATTAGCCTTATCTTTTGTGTAATTATCTTCAGAGTCTACGAAACTTTCAAACAACTTGCATGCAAGGAAAAACTTTTAGACTATATTGATCAAATCAGGATCATTAATATAATTTATCGCTTCTGAAATTTAAATGAAAAATTAATATTTACTTTTTATTATATTTTATTATTTTGATATAATTATATACATAATATTAATATGTAAATAAATACACGTTATAAAATTACATACCAATATTATAAATAATACACAGAATACACATGAGTAGTTTATTTAAATAGTTTAACGAATCGTTAATATTATTGAAGTAATTTATAAGATTTGAATGTCTTATTATTATTAAGATTTTAAAAAATGTCTAATAATGATGTCGAAATTTTATATTTATCGATTAAAAATCAAAACTAATTTATTGGTATTTTAAAGAAGAGATTTATCAGTTTTTTAATGGTTTCTAAACACGTATACAAATTATGAACACCATCTAAAAATACTGGTAAAATGGTTACAAGCGAACTATTAAATTTTTTTTTGTTTATTAAATGAATTGTGTACCAAAATATAAATACAATTAATAATCATGACTATAATTAATAATTATAGATTATTATTAAATAATTTAAAGGTTACGAAGAGAAAATATTATATATTGTTTTTAAATGTGTGCCATTAATACATGATCTATACACATGTTTTATAAAGTTTTTCTGCTATATACTGGTAAATCATTTTTTTTTTAATTTAAATTAATATTATGTTCTAGATAGAGACATAATTATTATAATTTAAAGTATTTTTTGAATTTTTTGGACCAAAATAAAAAATAAAGGTTTTCGATTCCATTTTTATTTTTTTTTCAAATCAGGACTAATTTAAGCAAGTATTAAAAAAGTTAAATAATTAACTTATATCAAGAAATAAAATCGTCTGGCAAGTTCCATAGTGGGTGAATCGTGGGTATGTTTTATGCGCAGAGACCATTTTGGTGAGTATGAAAGTATTTATAGTAAAGAACAATATTTCATATATTATTGTCAATGAAGAAAAGTTACCTTTAAGGCCTCAAAGTACAATAGTTATTATTAATAAAATCTGAATTATGTATAGGTACACAAAACTAAATATACAATTTAAAAAAATACAATCATGAGACTAGGCAATTAAAAAAAATCCATGCAGAAAATTCAATATACTATTACGAATCACAAACGTCAGACCTAAACAAATAACACCTTAAGTATAGGTATAAGTACCACATAACAAACACCACAACCACATATTGTCGACTAAGGTCAAACAGTATATGTAATAAAGAAACCGCTAAATTTCATCACAATGGAAATTATGGCAGAACCCAAAAATATGAATATTTACATAAACGCATCCAAAGTAAAATTAATAACTATACTTGTGTTAGATCTAAATTAACTTACGTGGTTACAGTTTATAGATGAAAAGGCCTTAATATAACATGTAATATAATCTGTTGAAAACGTATTTTATTAATTTTCTATAATTTTGAAGGGCCACTGTAAACAAAACAAATAGAATTATAATTAAAACCTATTAATTAAGTAAATTATACACTGAATAATTCACCAAGCATGCTTAAATCCTTTTTATTTTTCAATTATGCCGTTTTACAAAATCTAATTTTTGGAAATTTTAATTATTTTTAAATTGTTGAAATCTTTTGTATTACTTCTAATTAAAAGTATCCCGTACAGATACAAACTTCTGTTTTTAACACGACAATCCCCATTTTATACTATAAATTATTTAGTTGATAATTTTTCTAAAAATGTTGACGTATCAAAATCAAAATTTAAATGAGTATTTTTGAGATATTTAATTTGATGTACTATAAGGATAATGGGTCCATGATAATATTAAAATGTGTATTATATTGTCTATCAATATTTATAAAGTGTAATAATGTTCCTAACATATTAACGAATACTATATTCGATATTATATCTACTTTATATTTTCGTACAACAATTTTTATGGAATTTTGTCTATAGTATAAACATTTATAAAGTTGAAAATAAAACTAATTTCCAAATAATTATCTAGAAAAATAATTTACAGAAAAAAAATAGTTTGAAAAACATAAGATTGTATCGCCACAATACAAAAAAATTTGAAACAATTTTAAAATATGGTTTTTAAGCATACCAAAAACTTTCAAAAATAGGAATTTTTAAATGAAAAAAAAAATGGCTTTGAGCATACTTGGAAAATTACTCTGTAAATGGTAAGTGTCTTAATTAGAAATAAATATTAAATATATAGATTGTACAGGAGCCAGAGAAAGAAGTTTTAATACAACACAAGATGACTATTTAATTTAACTTTTTTGTACTTATTTGTATACTATTTTGAATGTAAATATAAAAATATACACAAAATATTTATATATGCTATTTTTATTTTATATATATATATACGAGTATATTATATATTTTTATATTTATTCATCTATATTTTTGTTTTTATTATTACATTTACATATTAATTTTAACTACACTTTTAGTCATACCTTGTTACTTACTTGTATATTCGTATCGTTATTGTAGATTGAATTTTATTTCCGTGTTATAGTCTTATATTATACAACTATACTTAAGACAAAGCACAAATTTTATTGGATTAATATTAGGAATAAACATGATTGAAAAAAATAAAATAAAAGGATTGCAACTAAATCATTAATCTGCAATTATTAAAATTATCTATTACATACAATTATCACACTATCAATAATTACTATAAGAGTGTTATTAATAAAAACCAATAAGTCATAATAGTATGTGTACTGCAATGATATGAATAATGTTAGTTTAGTAATATAAAAATAAAAACATAAAATATGAAATTGAAATAAATAAAACGATTTTATAAAATGGCCATTGAAGCTGCAGCTATAGGGATGAATCTCATATCTATATATAACATAATATCCGACTTTACCTGGAGCAAACAATACATGTAAAAGTTGCTTTCGAGATGGGGTTAATCATCTCACGGCATTCGTCAGTTTAATACCACACGAATGTCTAATTAACAAATCTGAACAGGAACTTTGCATAACTTACAACGAAACGCAGCAATCGTTAAGCATCGGATTCTGCCAACCGCAGAACACACAACAGTGACGATCAAACATACTTCGTTATTAGACGAGGTGTATTCGTCGTTAATTAATATAAGGAACTACGAGCTTAGGAGTTTCTATACATAATATACAAAATTCGATGGATTTCAGCGATGCGTCTGACACAATACTGCATAAATTAACATTTAACTCACAGTTATGTACTTACTTGAAAATGTATGAATACCTATTGCAATTTAAAAAATTAACGATATTACTTATACAGTTATACACTATCCCCTGTAGTATCTAGGCTTATTATAATAAAATTACTATAAATTATACATTTAATATTTTTTAAAATACATATAATATATATGTATGTATGTATGTATAATTATTAGGGAACGGAATTAAATGAAAAATGCATTTTATCTGAATGTCCGAAAACGTAACTTTCCAAGCACAAAGTTCATTTCATACATCAAGGAATTAAAAAATGTAACTTTTTTGACATTTATAGTGCATTTTTTTATATTTTTAAGTCATTTTTATATAGGAATTGATAAAATTCGATAAAAATTTAGCAGCACCTGATATTATACAGTGCTATTATAAAACATAAGGTAAAAGTATAACGAATGTATCTATCTAAATTGTATATTAATTTTTTGGAAATAATTTTCAGAGTAAAAAGAAGATAGGAACACTAGAAGATGATGAAAATAATACGAATAATTAATACTTAAGAATAAAAATGTATATAATCAAATAAACTTTTTCAATGTTAAAAATAATTTTATGAGCATTTTTTAAAAACTATTTCTATTAAGAAAGCATTAAATCGTGTTTTTAAGGCATTTTTCTTGTTTTTAAAGCATTTCAATCCGTTCCCTAATAGTAATTATACTCGAATAAAATCATAATATTTTTGATTTAAACCATTAAAAACTTTTTTAGTAAATTATTTGAGTAGAATATTTTTTTAAATATCAAGTAGGCACTTATGTAACATGTTCCTGTGAAATTAAAATTAAAATATTCATATTTATGAAACTGTGTGCATATTACGAGTATTTCATTACTTATACTGTTTTGTTATTGTTCAATTTTGAATGTCAAATTTTTATTATTTTATTGATCTGTTATTTTAGATGACCATTGAATCCACAGATAATTTTACTTTTTTTTTTTTAAATAAGCTTAAAATCTTAAAATTAAGTAATAATTAATTATTTCATGTTTTTATTATAGAGACATGATTATACAAAGTTACATACTAATAGTAGAATAAATTTGTATAATACACAAATAAATTAAATTTCTCGAAATAAAATAATTATCTGTGATTTAATAATATAAATTATTTATACATGTAATAAAGTTGTGTTTGGTAATAACACGTAGAAACTAAAAAGTAAGAATTATTAACCAATTATTAAAATCGTAAAATATCTTGTAAACATGATTAAATTATGCACCATTTATTATCATTTGATTTTAGATGTATACAATATGTATTAATATTATTACAGAGTTAAGACTTTAATAATATTTAAAAACAGATTTTGATGTACTTATTATTTTATCAAATTCTTGAAAAATTAAAAAATTAATAAAAAATTATATTTATTGACTTGATAAAAGTTTTTTACGTTATTTTTATGATGATATATTTATTAAAATATTGAAACGATTATAGGGGTCCCGAGTCACTTATCGTTCTGATGAATATTACTGGATTGTAAATATTAATAATATTCACATAAGTGCTATCGAATGTGTTCTGACATCAATGACTGCATTAACCAATGCAGTCTACATTGTGGGTAGGCATGTATACATTATTTTTATTGTTACTGGTCATTACTTATTGTTGCATTTTACATTTATATAAAGTAACATCGTCGTGTCTAACCAGTTTTCGATAATGTTCAAGAACTAGATCCCTGCAAGTATAGGACTCGCGGCATTATTATATGTATCTCCTTCGGCGGCGGAGGTATCGAAAGGTCATGAGAAAGGGGTGTCCGGCAATTGCGTTCGTTGTTATTCCCATGATTTCGATCGACCGGTTACTTGTGTCGTCGATCAACGACCAGTTTGGTCGATCGCTTATCCGTGGGAAACGATATTATATTATATCATATGTATCGAAAAAACACGATCGCGTATTATTATTGTATATATTATTTTGTATAGTACTCGTCAGGCTTTTTTATTCGTAAAACCCAATGTATCGACTCATCCCTCGTTCGTGTCGAAAAGGTTGCGTACACTGAACAGGGTTTGACCGTATATGCGGTGTAATATCATTGTAACGGTGAACCGGTTAACAAACGATATTGTTATTCTTGCCCAGAAACAATCTGTTTATAATATTAATTTCACTGTTTCGAGTTTTCGAAAAAAGCAACGAATTTTTTTTAAGTTATAACGTGGTATAAATTATACAGTGTGATTCTTTTATCGAACCAAAATCATTGTTACAAAATCTATTAATGTTTTTACATAAATTCCAGTCAAAATAAAATAATTTTTTTTTTAAATTGTCTTAATATTTTGTTTTGTAATAATTTTTAAAATTTTTATTTTTGTGAATGACAACATATATTATAAATTTCATATTTTGAAGTAAAATATTTTTTGGAGTATTCCGATACATAAAAATCGAAATTCGGACTAGCAGTTTTTGAGTTATAAGTATTTAAAAGTTTAGGTGAGCGGAATGGAGTGGTATGAGGTGTGAGGTGGGGATACCTTGCAAATTGTTTGTCTATTACTTCGCTCGCCAAACTTTAAATACCTCGCTATTACTCAAAAACTACTTGTTCGAGTTTCGATTTTTATGTACCTATCGGAATATTCTGACAAATATTTTGCTTCAGAATATGAAATTAAAAATAATGTCGTTCAAAAAAGAAAAAATATTAAAAAAACAATTTTTTTAAAAAATGATGTTTTATTTTGAATAGAAATTTTGTATAAAAAGATATTTTCAAAAACTAATAGTTTTTGAAACAATGAGTGTTGTTCAATAAAAGAATCACTCAGTACATTTTAAATGTAATGGTTTTATAAAATATGTATATCTCATAGGTAATATATTTTATTTTTACGCTAAATTTAAACTATGAAGCTAATTAATGTATCCTTTATTTTATCAAAATAATATTACAAATTAAATAACGTTATTTTCTTTAATAGTCTTGAATTAGAAGCTAATGGAAAAGGTTGAAAATTGCTAATGAAGTGTTTTATTAAAATGTTAACATTTTTATTAAAAATAAATAAATTATCTTTAAAATATAAAGTTAAGTTCTAATAATAGTAATTTATATTTAATTAATTAAAAATCTTAAGTTCGTGTTTGAATTATAAAACATTGTATAATCATTACGATTTAAGATATTTGGTGATTAATGAGTTTAATTATTATATACTTTGTATCGATTTTGGGAAGATGTCATTAACAAAATAAAAAAATCATAATTTATCAAGACGACATCACACTCGCATGACGGGTTATCTCGGTCTTAGAAACGTACAACATAGTAAATGTGTGTTCAGCAGTTTCAATTTAGAGCAGTTATATTTTTAGTAAAAATATAATTAAATGTTTATAATTTGATTAAAAATTTAAACTTCGCAAAGAAGGCTCGAGAAAATCAGAAAATACAGTATAACAGGCAAATACACTGTATTATAAAAGGTTAATAATTTTATATTAATAGGTACACAAAATTGGAATTTCTGAATACAAATATGTCATGTGGGTGTGGCGTCGTCTTAATCATAATTATAATCTTCTTCTTTGCATGTGCTTAAACTATCTATTGCTATTGTTGTACCATAGACTAGTGTATTTGAAATTTTCTAATAACAGTATCGAACATGAAAGTATACTACATTACATTGTATATAATTTGACACAAAACATATTGTTTACAAATGGACAAAATGATTAAATTTACCGGACACCGGTCAACCAACGACCATAATCAACTTTATTCCGTAAAAAGGACCGACCGGTGTTTTAGAAGCTGAAAACAAAAACATTAACTTACCCTTAGCATGGTTTAAACGCAATACATAAACACGCTGCTCGTATACGACAATAAACGAAGCATCCAAACGTCATTTTGTT
Source organism: Rhopalosiphum padi (assembly GCF_020882245.1). NCBI lineage: Eukaryota > Metazoa > Arthropoda > Insecta > Hemiptera > Aphididae > Rhopalosiphum > Rhopalosiphum padi. The sequence continues at coordinate 55,202,137 of NC_083598.1, forward strand.
CTCTAAACGATCAAAAAAATTAAATTCTTATTTTGTTTATTCTTCATTTATGTACGATTTTACTAAAATTGTGAATTAGATTGTTAGGATAATGGTCATAAAATCACATTAAACGAGACTATTTTTTTTTGTTATTTTAATATTTGGTTAACTATAGTTTATACAATATATAATATGTACAACTTTTTTTAATTTGTACGATATTGTATTAATATAAAATATGTTAAGCAATGAAAATTCAAAAATTAAAAATTTATAATATCCAAATTAATTTTTGAATATTTGAATTAAACATAGGTTTTTTTATTATTATTATAATTATTTATATTTATTTTTATGACGAGTAAATAAATATCGTAATTTGTAACAGTAAGTTACATTTGTTACATTTAAAACAAAATAGAAAAATTTGACGGGCGATTAAAACTGAACTACCACGATGGTGTTTTGAATGAAACTAAAATTTGAACGTTCAAAGGTTTCAGATAGACGGATAAATATAAATTGCGATACATATCTTGATTGACAGGAATTTAATGACTTTAAACTTAAGACACGAGAAACCACTGCGCTAGAAACGCTAAACACGTACCTATGTGTATTTTGTATAATAACGACATGAACCCCAACACTATTTGTTGTAGTGCTAAGTTTTCAAGCGGTAAAAAAGTATGCATAAACTAATTTTATATTTCTCCGTATTTATCTAGTTCCGAGTTCCGATGTCACATGTGCGTGTACGTAGACGATGGTCTCCATAAAAATTCTTTTCCATGGTGAAATTCAAGTCACTGACGACGGTGTGTGTGTCATACAATAATAATCCAACTTTAGTTGTAAAAACATTTCATTGCGTTAAATAGTACGTCCATCGGGGTTTTCATCGGGTTGCACGTAGTTATTCGTGTCGCTCGCGATCGGCACTCGTTGCACAGACAAAATCGTCATCACCAAACATCGTCGTGTACGGAAAGCAAAAACGTAAACCACAACAATTTATTATTGAGTTGATAGGTTATAATTGTTATTAAAATAATATTTTAAACGATTTAGTGAAATTCGATTCAGACCGGTCAGTCGGACGGTGCCGCACACCGCAGCATTCTCAGGCCATCGATACACTGCAAAACTTAATCCACGACTACGAAAAATCCCATTGTCGCCTTGCACACACACGGACTACACACACACACACACCACCCACCTACGCATGCACACCCACACCATACATGGTATTTACGAGATAAAAAAAAATCCTCTCCACCGCCGCCCGTTGGCTCTCTTTTTGCACATTTTTCTCGGCCGAGCTCGCAGCGGTCTGATGGAAAAAATGACACCACGCGCATAGCTGCCGGCGCATTTTTTCCGCAGACCGGGCACAGCCATTGGGCGTTCGGGAGAGTCGATGTATGAAAAAAAAAAACTAGTGGGAAAAATAAAAATCGAGCAGAGCGATAAAAAAAAAGGAAGAGATCCCTTTTTAAACACGCGTTGTGTGTACCCTTTTTGTTCGGCCATGTCGGAAAAAAGGGTCGAACAAGCCACAGCCCCCTCGCTGATGTGGATGCTGCGGTGCACGCAATGTAACGACGGCGGCGATTCTACCTCTGCGATTCTATACAGACGTGCGCACGCGTGTTGAAATCTTTTAAAATAATAAATATGTACCTATTGTATTCTATATAAAAATAATAAAAAGTATGAAAAATGAAAATTTAATAAATAAATTGATAAAAGTGAATTTTGAACGAGTCACAGGGTACATCGTCTATACATACATATAGGTCCTTGATAACACTCATAAATTATTATACTATTTATAACAGCCAACAGGTTCTCCAATTCTGTTAAAAATCATGAATACCTGTACAAAATATTATATTATGTATTTCTGTATATAATATTAATTATTTTTATGTTAAAACTTCAACTCAAATTCTTTTAAAATACGAAAAAATAATTCGACAACAGCGACCGTATTCTAAAGTTTTAGATCCATACACCCGGGAAAATGCGCTCGAAAATTACACTTTTGATTTAACGTATTCCATATTTTACATCTCATACCTATGAATAAAATAATTTTTTGATTATACAGTATTGGTATTCGATAAAGTGGTCAATGTTTAATGTATATTACCTATATACCGTTGAAAATGTAGTCGTTGAAATAAAGTCGAATCGTCTTTTATTAAAAAATTAGTTTCAAGTCGATAGCTGTGAGACAAGAATAAAATATGATTTATCAAAAGATTCAAATTGTAAAAAAAATTATCATCGAAAAATAAACATGGTATTTTGACATTTCTTGATAAACGATCCTAAACATATTTTATAGTTTCTATTTTAACAATGAAATCATCCAGAAATAAAAATAAAAATTCTGTTTCATATCGATTATTTGTTATATTTTATACTATTATTGTTTGTATAAAATACGTAATATGTTGTAAATGCTTTGAATGCTCCCTCTAATTATTATATAATTTAGTTTCATCACTATATATTGTATTCTATAATATTTGATACGGTGATGATACTACTAATAACGTAGGAGTCGCAGGACGGTAAGAGCGATATGAAAATACAATAACAATATTCAACATCAATATTTTATATTTGTTTTTTTGTGAGTATTTATTTAATTTTAATTTTAATAGTTACAAAACTTAACACTACTATGTTTCAAGTTTAAAATAAAAACAGTATAATATACTCATATAATTCAATTTGTGTAAGCAGTAAGTTCCTGTATGGACATATTTATTACAAACTAAAAATATTATTATGTTTTATATTTACCATACAAATTTATTTACTCAGTAAATTAATGACAAACACTTAAGGTGTTCAGTATTGGTTTAATATTTAATATTTATGATGATTGAAAGACCAAAAATGAGAAAAAAAACATAAATTGAAGCAAAATAATGAAGATTATTTTGATTAGTATTTCAGAATAATAATTTAGAAGCATTTAAGTAATAATTAATTAACATTTAGACATTAAAATAATATTTCCGAACATCAAGTGTCCGAAAATACCTACTTCATAATTGAAATATTTAATTTAGTAAGTAATTGTCTCGTAATGATTAAAATACGAGTTGAAACTGCATTATCGACAATAATACTTGCTATTACTATACCTTCTATGTCGCTTTTGTATTCGGGAAATAGTTAATTTCGAAATATACAATTTCGGTAACGCAATATAACAGTTGATTTGATAAAATGTCTTTAACAATAATTTCTTAAGTATTCTGAATTGAGAATAATTTATACCCATGGGTATTACTACTACCGTTGCCATTAACAAAACGATAAATTTTCGGTAGAACTACCTTACCACTCCTACTGTTGTATGCATGTATACTTAGGGTTGGTTGATGGACACTTTCGTAGGAAATCTCCGGGAAAACATTCAAAGGGGTTGTTACCGATTAATTTCCCCGGTAACGCCGCACCGCGCATCATCTCACTATCCCTTACCGCTCTAGTACTGAATATATATGTGTGCATTTATATATATATGGATTTTGAACTTTTTCCGAGATTGCGCAAACAAGACGTTGGTGCTCTGTAGAAACGCTCCATTAAGGGCACCGGATAATTACTCCTAATATCTTGCCAGACCCGATAACCTAAGAGAATGCGAATGTTTATATATATATGTGTGTATGTGTGTGTGTAAAGCGCTAAAACCCTTTTCGATTTTCCGGTTCGAATAAGTTATAAACCAACTTTCTATCTGATGGCATAAACCGTACACGCATTCATTGGGATCTCTCTTAATATAGTCACAATCACTTAGGACGAACAATCTTAATGTCCATATACTTGGGGATCATTGTGGTGGCCGGTGGCGATTGTATCAACATGTAACTACAATTTCTCTAATAACTTAATCTCTAATTACTATAATTATTTTTGTGAATACGGAAATGTTGTTGATATATTTTCATTGTTTGCTATTATTTATCGCGTATCATTAATCATCAAAAAAAAAAAAATCATCATCTTTACCAATTTGGAAATTTGAAATGCATTATATGCATATATTTTTAATTATTTTAATATATAAACTAATTTAAAAAAAGTGTAGGTAAGACACATAAATTGGAAAAACAACTAGTTCAGGTGTCTAAAGTAGTATAATATTTATATTATGTGTACATTTTTAACCTGGGCTCAAGCCCGTTTATATGTAAATAAAATAAATAAAATAATCTTATAGAACGAAGCTCTACTCAATGAAATAATCATCATAGTTTCGTCAGAAACGAGATTAATGAATACATTATGCAGGTTTTCACAGATTTTTAAAAATTACGTCCAAGAATAAATATAAAAAAAAAAACTTCTGTTCAATTCGATACTTAAAAGTAATACTTTATAAAACCTACGGTAGGTTAGAGTATATATTTTTTATACTTACATTTTCGTATACATAAATGTAAATATTTTTCACATATATATAACCCATTGCTTTCTAACCTTACAAATTACGTTTTATTTTTTTTGAGATAGTTGTCACATAATCAATATTTTTTATTTCTGTATTAACATAGTAATTATTAAATATTGTAACGCATTTGTATTATTACTGTGTTTCATTTTAATGTTTACATTTAAATCATTTCATTTTAATTTCAATTTTTAATTAGATACCAAATGCATGATAAAAAATAAGAACTTGTAGGTATAAAAGTTCAGACTGTACGTTCGTCATTTTCGACCTCATTCAGTTGGATCAATAAAAAAGTAAAAAGGTCTTTCTGTAATATTTAATTAAAAAACGTATTAAAATTTATTAGTATATGTTATAAAATGTATATTCATATTTCTATGCTACTTGACCGGAAAAATTATAGTCGTTTCTGTGTTATATTTTTAAGTATAGATTCTCAAATTGAATTATAATAAGTATATACACAGCTTTAATAATATTTTAAATAAAACAGAAACGTATAATTATATAAGTTATTATTTGTTGTATGATAAAACAATAATAAAATATTTAATGTAACTGTAACAATGTTATTAATGCAAACATTTGATAATTATAAGGTTTATATTTTATAACAAATTGATGCCCATCGCTAACAACTTAGACAATTTAGGTTTGTGTTATACTCATTTAAAATGTGCAATATACACCATTATAATTATTAATTAGACTCATAGACCATAGTGTTTGTTTTCGTAGAATACCACCCCTTTTATACTATATTAAATTTAGCTACTTCTCCACCCATTTCTCGTCTAAAGTTTAAAACGTTCCTACTAAACTATTATATGAATGCGTAATGGGAATTAATAACTAAACTCTTAAAATATTTATACAGCATGAATGTTATTACTTGTATTATATGATGTTATTGGCTATTCGAAATGTTAAAGTAATTCGAAAATAGCAGCTTTAATTTCTTAATTTTCAGTTTGGCAAACCAAAAATATTTAAAACTATTATAAACAGTAAAGACAGATTTTGAATACAAACATACAGTATCGATTAGAAAATAGTTATTTTAAAATATGACAAATCACTATTATAGTCGTGATATAAACAATGTACATTTGTAATTCTGTAATTCTATAACTACGTGTACACGTATACTCGTATTAGTATGGTTGATTTTTTTTACAAGATTGGTGCACGTTTTAAGTAAGATACAAACGTCTATTTTATTTTCCTTTCGAGGGTGTTATTATGTGAATCAACATATTAAAATAAAAAAAATTGCTTAGACGACGATATTTTTTTGTACAGCATTAATTAATTAATTAATTTATTATTAATTAACTTGTTTCATGTTTTATTAACAACACATTTATAAAAAAATACCTAAATCTGTACATGAATCTGATTTAACCTTATAAATATTATTCGCTAAATCAATCATTTTTTATTTAAATAGTGACGAATTCACGAAGTGAATGATATTTTGAATATCATAATTGTGATAATAGAGATTTTACATAAATTTAAATTCGCACGTACCTAAATATATTTAAATAAAAATAATTTGTACGAAAAACTGTTCAATTTTCCTCGGGTATGAAGCGAGTAGAATCATTAGGTTTCATAAAATTAAAAAGTAGTAAACGAAAATCCTGCAGCGATAATAGACCTACTAAACATATAATATTAATATATATATATATTATTACTGCGCCGAATATAAACGATAATATTATAATATATTAATACATATCATAAATTTTACCGTGTATACGAGTATCTCCTTCACATATATTATTATTATTATTATTATAACTGTGGTTCCGTAAAACAGTAAAATGATTTCGTGCGCGAAATCGGTACCCGGCTGGCACTTTGTCAAACTTTCCGGCAACCGCATAGGCGCGCGCGTATTCATTAATATGCAAGAATACGTGCTGTCTCGCGTATACACATTTCTCAGGGCTAAAAGGATTTCAAGATGTTTGCGAATGCAAATACGTGTACGAATTTCGAGGCGGTCGGGGCGGTGCGCGAGGAGCAAGCGAGGCGAGCACCGTATATAATGCGCATACATATTATATATATTATTTGAAAGGAATGGGCGGCGGTGGTACTTTTGGAAATACACAGCGGCTGTGCGGAGTATATAATATATGGTAAGAACACGTGCGGCGGTGGCGGTCGTATACACCGGCGATGACGGCTGTTGCGAGGGTGGTGTGGGGGTGTACTTTCAGGGGTGGGTATACGCGCGAATGTATGTATGTATATGTGTATATATGTATGACAAGGCGTGTGTGCGAGCGAGGAGATTGGTATAGGACAGTGGGCGGGCAAGGTAAAAGGATCCTCGGTAAGACGTTGGCTTAGCCTCAACGAGCTTGTTTAAAACAGATTAAACCAGAGCGCTTTGTAATTTAGAACCACCGCTAGCGGAGGCTGCGGCGGCGGCGGCGACGAGACGACGACGACGACTACGACGACGACGACGACCGGCGGTTTACTGGGGGGGGGGGGGAATGGGTAGGGGGCGGACGGAACGAACGAACGAAAGTACGAATACGGTGGTTTATATATATCACTCACACACATACATTATATATATATATGTATCCGTGTGGATTTCCCCTTTACGCAGTACATGTATATATGACAGACTTGTGTGTGTGTGTACTGACGAAGAAGACACGTCGTGTACATACATACAACACATATATACCTATGGGGCACGTATACGAGGGAGAGTAAATGAAAAACAGACGCGTGATGTTTCCTTAATGGCGACGGAGAGGTGTACGCGCGTACAGCACCATAAATATATATACAAGAGTGCAGAGCCAAGACGACGAAACGAATGTGTGTGTGTGTGTAATCGGGTGAGTGTGCGTGCGTGTGTTCTCACAATCTGGGCCGGGCGAGGGGCGAAAGGCATTATATATCTACGTATACGTATACGGAATGTATATATATATATGTATGTATGTATATACGTATATACCTAAGTGTATACGGGGCAAAAGTAATTTCGGGTTTTCGCCGGCGTGCACCTCGGGGAACGTATATATATATATATATGTGTGTGTGTGTGTGTGTGTGTGTGTGGGCTTGGCGGAATCGGTAGACGAAAGAGCTCGGAAGAGAAGTGGCGGCGAACGAGGGAACTTTAATAAACGTGGATGCTTACACACAAACACACTCACACGCACGCGTGCACTTGTATATATGGGTGTAATATAAACAGAAATTTCTCTCTCTTGTCTTTTCTCTCTTTCTCTCTCTCTCCGTTCCCGTCTTTCCTCGCGTCCGTCTCATATATTATATAACTCTCTCACTCGGTACCGTGCTCCTTCTCCGCCCACTCTTTCTCTCTATTTATCAACCCACCCCCTCCCTATCTCGCTGCGCCTTCCACCGCCGCGAACATAAATGTCAAAAACACGTACCTCTTATACACCGCGCCGCATTCGAGAGAAAACGCGTATATAATGTATATATATATATATTATATATATGTATAATATATGTTTGTGAAACGCAATTTTCCGGAACCCGAAATGTCTTGGCTTAGTATATATCATATAATATAATATATTATTATATTATAATAATATATACAAACACACCGGGTTAACATCCGCCGCGCCACATGGTCTTGCAGCGAGTTTACCGACATAATAACAACTCGGGCGAAATATCGTAATAATAAGAGCGGAGACGTCGGTGCTCGAGAAGCGCGCTTCCCTTAAATATATATGTATATATTTAATATGTACGATCGCATAACATCGTCATAACGTAATATTAATATAATGCAACAACAATATTCGTTCAGCCCTTTCTGAGATTTATATACGAAAGGCTTGCTGCGTGGTACGTGCACCGGCGGAGTAGGTAATGATATTTGTTATAAATAGATTGTTACGATTTAATATAATCAATGTGGTCGTTTACACGTGCATATAATATCATATTATTATATTATACGAATCGTGTACAAAACAACTTCAATATATATAGCTAAAATGTATAAACAAGATTGAGTCGAGCACACACAAAGTTTTAAGACGGTTCAACAACCACCAGCGCGTTATTATATATAATATCTGAATATATTTGATGTACCTACTCACGTGCCAGAGGGATAAGTGAGAACCCTCTTATTGTGTTTGCTCCTGTGAGATCGAATTTCAAACCGATCAGTCTTACCCAGAAGTCTCAGAAACCATGTAAAGTAATTGATTTCAAGAAGTTGTACATAGGTTTTGAAGGAAACAATAAGTGTATCACGTCGTCGTCGTATTGAACGAACAAGATACCTTTAATACTTTAGAGCACTCTACGCCAAAGTTATTTGTCTCTGTTTTTCGCATCGTGGAATATAATGAAAACGAGTTTACACGAAGACCTAGAAAATATAACGTTGTATATGCTTGAAAAAAATCAACTTATACCCATACGATTGGCACACAATTATTTTTTCCTACACCGATTGATAAGACATGCATTTTTATTACGTACCTTATGATAAGTAATTATACAATAGAAAATATTATATTTATAAGTTATAACTTATTTATCGATACGATACAGGGTAAAAAGAGAAATATTTTAAAGCTATTATTACGCATTACGTATATCGTTTTGACCATTGAAGAAATTTTATAGTTGTACTAAACTACAACTACTATTTGGTTTAACGTGAATCATACAGATTTGGTTGAATATTATGGTTTTTAGTTTATCTTTTAATATTATTAAGTGTTAAAAGTTAAAATGTATCTTAAATTATAAACATAAAAAAAAAAAAAAAATAAAAAAGTACCTAATTATTAAAATAATTTTTAACAGCAAAAATACGGTTCTACATTCACATCACCCTTTCTATGAGGGACTGATTAGCGGTATGATTCGTGGTACACAAAGATACATACTACAGAGAAAAGTAAAGTAAAAGTATAAGTCTTACTTGAAGGTTACTTGAAAAAAAAGAAGGAAAATTAAAATGAATACTTAATACTCTTTAAGAGAAACAGAATTTTTTTACTTATAGTATCTAGTTAAGAAAACAAAATAGCTTAGACTCTTCTGTCAATATTCTATTATTGAATTTTAGGGGTCAATCTTAGGGGTAGAATACAAGATAATAACTATGAAAGAATGATATATTTTCATATATGTCTAGAAAACACAAGAATTTATTCTGTAAATGTATAAAGGATAAAAATATTTATAAATAAATAAAAACAAAATTGGGGTAGTATACGAACTTGGTTCCCAAAGTCTGGCTAATCGAATTTAAGAAAATTGTAAATCATTGTAATGCTATTTTTAAAATTTTTATTTGTCATTTACTCCAACTTTGGTTAATTGATATTTGCCAAACACACGTTTAGAATTTCACATATGCTACACTATAATTATATACAGTGAATTAATACATTTTATGCTAAGGGTTACTAAGTAGTTATGCTATATTAAATATGCACTCCTTTTACCTTTATAATAAAAAAGTTACAAGTATAAAAAACTATCAAATGTAAAGTAAAGAATTAGGTACAATAATTTAATGCAAACTGAGGAAAAATTGTGTAATGAAAAAGAAAAAAAATATTGAAAATAACGGAACATTATGTTAATAATAAAATAGTAAGTGTAAATAATACAATAGGTATTAATTGTGTTAATTAGCGAGAAAAAAATGATTGGGTGGTAAAGATTTACTGAAAAAAAAATTTTTAAAGTAAAGAATATTATTGGAAAAATGTATAAACTGTAAAAAATTCATAAAAACATTGAAATCAGGTGACATGAGTCTTCGACCTTGCAATTAAATTAATTTAGTGATATTTTAATACCCACGGTTTTCCATTTAATAATAATTTTTCCTGCTGGGTTTAATATTAGTTATAGGAGACAGAAAGTATTAAAAATTTTAATCTTTTATATACACTTATTTCAGTACCACATTAAAGTAATTTAAATTTAGTTTATTTATTTAAATTGAATTATAAATGTTGCGCTACACATTCTACTAAATGTCATTGTATCTTGATTTTTTAACAAGACAATATGTTATCAAATTAGATGTTTAAAGAAACTAATTGTATGTATTCTAATTTGTATTTGCTCGAATAAAAAACATCAGAAAGTGAAAACATAAAACGATTGAAACAAATATAAATAAATCGTTATGTAATGAATAATTTTGCATTTCTTTTTGATTTTAACTAATAAAAATACTAAAATGATGTTAACTCCATTGTTATCTGAAACCAGTTGCTTTTGACTTTTTGAGTGTAAATGTACACAAGACACGGCTACTGTAGCCTGTGGAGTATCGAAGACGTGTGATTGCCTGCATAACAGATTTACTTCAGGAGGAATGATACAAGTGGTCGTAAACTTTCGAGGCTTTGGACTAGTCTTTAACACAAATGGAAGTACATGGATATTATTAGCCACAAGGCACAAAACCCAGGTCTGCAAGTGTTATAATTTTTATAAATTTGATACTAGTCAAGGCAAACAATTATATTAGATAATATCGTATGTACTATGTAGCATTAAAAATAGGTAACACTCTATAATATTATATTGGGTTAAATTGTCTATGCTTTTATGCTATATATATATTATGGAATTAATTTAAAGTGAAACGTGGCCAAATACCGTTTTAAACGAAGAAGCGTCGACTGATGCGAGATATGACTAACTTTTCGATATTGTACAATGTACAGCTTTCACGAAACTACGAAAAGTACTTCCGTAAACGCTTTGCGAATTGTGTTAGTAACTTATTAACAGTAGTTAGTCAGCTATGTATGTATGTATGTATGGAAAACATGTATTATAATATTATTTGAATAACGCTTTTATTTTTATCGTAGTAGTTTTTCGGTATATTTTTAAGTTTTCTTTTGAATTGTAAACTACATTTTTAATTACTTAAAATAATTAATTTTATATATATATATATATATATATTTTATATATTATATAATTATTATGGATCATATTGAAATTTTGGTTTATTAGTTGTTGGTAAAAAATTATTGTTTAAGATTAGATTAGATATCGTTTTAAGGACTGTCATTTGTTTTTGAAAATTATTTTTCTATACCTATTTATATAAATATATGATGTATTAAAACTACATATTTTAATCGTATATATAGTTTATTTATTACTTTAAACATATTTTGCGTTCTTTTTTAATTTAAACTCTCGCATAAACTCTGGAATTTAGTTTATTTTTTTTTTAAATTTATTGTTATTTTCAATTTAATACTTAATATAAATGGTAAAACTTAAATTTTATACAGGTTTTGAAATTAAAAAAAAAATATATATTTTTCTATTTTTTTTTGTTTTAATATTTATAACAAGTATAATATTTATAACGAATAACTTTCGATATTTTTTCTAGTAGCATGAAAAACGTCACCTACGAAATCAGTAAAATTATGATTTCAACGAGTGGAGGAGTTAACGAGAGGAATTACGAACTATATATACTGGAAAATAATATGCTCTAGTAAAACACAATCAGTCGAAGACGTATTGGCGTGTGTTGTCGGCTTTGGTTAGTTGTGTCAAACTATCGCGGACGAAGCACATGCATATTAATGACGACGAACACACCGCAGCCCACGAGTGTTGTGAACGTGAGGACGGATATAGCTGTGTATAGGTACGTACGCTGAGGAATACAATAAATTGCCGTCGACGTTTCTCGTACTTTATGCGGTGCTCGTCAACTCTTCTACACAGACGCGCGTCGTTCTCATCAATCCCGTCACCACTATGTATACGCATATAATATGCATAGGTTTCCCACTCCCTGTCCTTAATCCCGGACCGCAGTGAATCCATATTTATTCTATACATCTGACGAACGGTGCGCCGTCTTCTTCATAACGTATCTGCACGTCTTCCTCGTTATAAACTTGGACCGCGAGTTGAATACTCATCTAGGGTTTAACATTGTTCTTGTAGCGTATAATACAGCCTCCGTCATCCTGCGACTACCGCCTCCGATGCTGTACACAGTATACGCTTCAAATACAAGACTACATTAGAATATACTATATACTATACATGGTTAAGTACATAGTAATACGTACACATATTATATAGTCTGCACACACACGCGTACTCATAGGTATATACTTCAAAAACTTAGGGTCGTCTTTACGAAGTGCCAGATAATAGCAATATATTGTTATGCGCGTACCGTACACAATATACACCATTTTTGTGTATTATTATGAATACACTGCACAGTACATATTTATCAAGATCGGGAATGTTAACTTATTTTTTTAATTCCTTAAGTTGACAATACACAGAAATTAAAGTTAAATATAAAATTACAAAAACTTCGAAAAATTAGTGACTTATCTTAGGTACATCAGTTAATTTTTTTTCTCCAAATTATCCCAAAGCACAAAAATGAAATTTCATACAAGTATATAAACGAAAATATATGTAAAATATAATACATATAAGTGTAATTTACAGAAAAAGGAGGCCATATAAATCCAATAATAAAACTTTACTAATAGAAGTTATGAATTATATCGTTTAATTTGTAATTAGTGTTAAATATTTTTTAAAAGATCAATAGGCACCATCAGGTTATTAAACACATCGAACTGAGATATCAAAAATGTGATTGTTGAGAGACTTCAAATTAATGTGTTTGGGTCATTTTATAAATTAAGTATATTATATAAAGACGTTGTCGTTGAAAATATATTTAACATTATTATATAAGATTACACCATATTGCATATTTGTTGCATCAACTTGTTATTGGAATTGTACATCACGCGATCGTTTATTTCTGTAACAGGGCCATAAGGTCACTTGTATATAAAGGATACCAAGTGCACTTTTTGCTTACTGCATATTATAGTATTGGCTCTGTGTACGCCGTGTATAATTATATCTATGTTATAGTTTGATTGCTTTTGAAATCCAAAAATAGTGCAATCAAAACTTCACCTACAATTTAGTATTTGCACTAACTACCCAGCTAGTGCGATTATACTAGGAAAATATATTAAATGTTTAGTAACTGCATATTATAATGGAAAACAACTTAACTCGTTAATTTGGAATTTTATTTCGGAAAAATAGTAACTTATTATGTAACTCAGCTAAAAATAGCTTTATGTTTAATTTGTCGATGTCCAGCCGTACACATTATATACCAGACTCTACACATCTGCATTGACGATTCTGTATTTAGTCATATACTCAAATCTAGGATATGTGTTTAAAAACAGTAGTTTATGCTACAGTGTACATAAATGTACACGTGGTATTATATATTATGTAGGTAGCTATTTTATGCTACGTGGAAATTAATTTTGAATGTAAAACAAATGAAGTAGCTTTGTAAATTGTTGTGCGAAGAGTAGGTAGATATTTAAATTTACATACTATTGGTCGTTCAATTTTAACCTTTCAATGATAATCTATTCACAATTTATAGGTTGACAAATAGAAGTTATAAATACATTTTAAACATTTTTTCGTTGATTTAATTATTTCTCGATAAAAAAATTTGTGTATGTATCTATTAAAAGATTCCTCATAAATTCATAAATTGTTCTTACAGCATTTTAAATGTATCAAAACAAATACTCACCATTTTTTTTTTCAAACAACTTTTTATTATAAAATTAAAATTTAATTAAAATATTATTGAGCATAAAGCAATAACAGTAGACTTATTCGATAAGATCCAACTTTGATTTATGTATATATTTAATGTGATATCACGATAATACTATTTTAAAACATAATTTAATTTTAACCAAACGCTATTCAAATTGAATTAACATAAAGAAAATGACTCGTTCAAATATTTGCGAAGCAACACGTGGTGTCCGTTTTCTTCATGCCGCACGCCGTGGTCAGTAGTTAATAATGCACGTGTGGCTGTCGGCATTTTGGGGAAGTGCATCGTTTTGACCACAGCTAAGTATCGGTCAGTTGCGACTTCGCCCACCTGAGGGTGAAATGTGTTTATCAAACGCAGGGGGATAGAGGTATATAGCAACCGGATAAACGGTTTCTATATATAAATACTTGTTTTAAAGGGATCAAGGTGGGGGTAATATTGATGGGAACAATATCAATTTAACGGGAAAACATTCAAGATGTTCACACGTATAGTGGCATGTTTCAAGTTCACTATTAAATAATTATATCAATATTTATCCTTAATCTATGTTAGTGACAAGTCAGTTTTTACGGAAATTTTTAAATTATTATCACATACCTATAATGGTAAAAGTGTATTAGAATTTATAATAAAATAATAATACGTAATAATAAATACAGTTATATTAGTCTTAAGATTTTAATTTTTTTTTAAAAAAAAGATCTTATATATTTATATATAATTTATATATAACTACAAATTCGCAGGTAAAAATTCTTTTGATAAATAAAAATTGACATGTAATTAATATTAATATGATCACTTTTTATTATGAGTTGTTCAAAAGTATATTATTAAATGACATATTTTGATGCACGTGATAAAAATATATTATGATTTAATTCTTAAAATAATAAATTTAAATTTCCAAAAAAAAAAAAATGTGTTATATAAATTCGCATTTAATTATATGAGGAGTTAGGAGTTATGACTAAATGATTAGATATGTATTATTATAAAATCTTAGGTAGTCACAATTTGTGAGTTATCATTAAGCTGATAATAAGATAAATAATTAATAAAACTATACTTATAATATAGTTATTAGTGGTTTTAGAATTTTAATCTATCAAATGCAATATAAATAAAAATCAATAAATATTACTTATTTTTTTTTTTATTAATTATTGAACTCAATTTAAGTACATAATATGCTCTATACCGAGTATATGAAACAAAATAAATACACAATTAATACACAAAGTCTGGTAGGCATTATTTTTCTTAAAATGCTTAATTTATAATTTTAAAAAAAATGGAACTAATTTTATTAAATATTAAATAAATGTGTTTGTTTTTAACTACTATATTAATATATTAAGTAATTTCTACAATATGACGGTTTTAGAACTTTCTCTTTCTATTAATTGTAAACACTATGCAAAACACAATATACTTATTGTTGTTACATTAGAATAAAACGTTGATTAAATAATAATAGGTAGTTGATAATAATTTATCATCACTAATTTTTGTGTCATCTATTTATGTAGGTACTTATCGTATTTAGAAATTTAAAGAATTCAATGAATTATGTGTATATAGATAGGAACGCGTCTATAAAAATAACTTATTCTATTAATAGTATTAATGTACAAAATAAAAATTTTTTTTTTAGATACATATTTTTTTATCTTATATACAAACTTATAAAAATTCGATAAATCTATAGAGCAGGGGTCACCAATTGATTTATATGGAGATCCTTTTTGAAACTTAACAAACTGGCCGCGGTTCCTATCAGTTTTAATGATTTCAACACACTTTAATAAATACATTCTTTTTGTAATAAGTATTTATATCTATAGATTTATTTATACATTTATCAAATTATAATAGGTATAGGTACACTAGTTTTAGTTTTATTTATTTAAATTATAAAATTTTTAAAATTTACTTCGTGGATAAGGGTCTGTAAATAAAGTGTTCGCGGTCCGCTAGTAAGTTGGTGACCCCTACTAAAATGAGGATACACCACAATATTTGTTCTGTCTTACACACGTTATAGTTAAAACCACTCTGAATTTCACTGATTTTGATAACATTTTTGAAATTTAAATATTGCTAAAAATTATGAAAATTGTATTATAAATAAATAATATTATCAGTATTTTGTCAAAGTATTTTTAATTATTGTTGTTAATAATTATACATAATTGAAAAATTGAAAAATTAAATTTATACTAATTATTTGTAAATGAATACTATAATATTAAAAAGATAATATAATAATAATAAAAAAATATTATTATTATTATTATTATTATTATTATAATATAATATAATATTTTTATTTATCACAATAAATTAAATATGTGAGGTATTAACTATTTTGCTTGTGTGTTAGAAAGAAATAAAAATATAGTGATGCGCTCTTTTAAAAAGAGATAGTAAAAACAAAATATACAAACATAAGCTGGTATAATAAAATAAATAAATAATAGGATAATAGTAAAATACGAAAATGTGTGGGAAATATAAAACGAAAAACCAAGTAAAATTAAAATAAATATCTACAAACTACATGTTGCCCGTATATTACTAACAATAATATAAAATGTGAAAACGTATTACATTTAGTAGTGAAAATATACAACAATAAAACAACGATGGATATTTGATGGTCAAAGTATTATTACCGAAATGTTCAGTTCAACTTGCAAAACACAATATTAACAACAAAATATAATAGCAAGTAAATCTTGCCAATTTGAAAGTACAGAGAAAATAAAACAATAATATACCTAACCAAACTCACGAAATCTTGGAATCACAAATCGAAGTAACAACCGAAATAATCATTTTTTATGTAAACTGAACTGATTTGTATAAATAAATGTGTGTAGGTACCCTATAAGAGTTATTATCGTACAAATAAATGTAAATTAATAGGTAGTATTATTTACTATTTATTGGTATATCATAATACATAGTTGCTACTTGGAGATTATAAGTTTTTATCAAAAACCACATAAATTACAATAGGTGGTACTATGGTATATTACTATTAAAACGCGCTTAGACCTTAAAACCAAACTGTGGATATGGATTACAAGTATAAATTACATTAAAAAACGACAATTTTTAAAACGATGATAAAAAAAAAAATGATATTATACCTGACAAGTCTACAACATTAATACCAAGTATGCAGTCATGTTAAAAAGACTTATCAAATTTATTCATAATACTTATTTAAATAACTGTATAATTTGTATTTGAAATATGTATTCAAAATTATTCGAGTATAAATGTAAATACATTTTTAAAGTATTCAAAATACTTAACAAATACTTTTTTTCAATTTAATATTTAAATATTTGTATGTTTATTACCTGTAGGTACTTAACGTTATTTAAAATGTTTAAATTAATTAGTTAATCCCTATAAAACAAATTTTAATAAGTTCAAGAATTTCTCATTTTTGGGGGAAGGAGGTGGGTAACCGTGGTTAGTTTTCCTATTATTTGATTATTAAATAAAAACTTAATATAAATTCTTAGAAAATAATATATTTATAATTATATTATTTTAGAAACCAAATTTAAAATATTAAAATACGAAAATATTGGCCATTATAGAATACAAAGGTAAAACGAAAAAAAGGTTTTCAGTATTCCAGAGTAAAAACACAAAGAAAAGGTTCTCTTTTAAGTATTTAAAATTCATTTTCCACAAAGCGTTTTAAAAGTATCTGAAATACCAAAAAAAAAACTAACATGTTATCTATAAATTCGGTAATATTCGTATTATCTTAGAAAAATCTGGCAAACAATTTTCCAACAGAGCGTTTTATTTTATTTTTTTCAAAATATGTACACGCACTTTGTGTATAATAATATAATATATGGTGATCGGGTCTGTTTTTTGTTCATCGGAAAATAAGTTTACGATAATATTATTATAATATGTTGTAGAGACGTGCTAAGTATAAGCATTTCTTACAGACTATTATAACTACGGTTTCTTATGCACGCTGGAAACTTTAGATTCTCGTAATCAAAACTCCTTAATGCAACCCGGTAAGGGTATTTTTTGCTTCTACTGCATTGATGGTGGCAGCCGCTTTGGCAATAGATTCAGCACAAAAAACGTTATAATATTATATGCGCGCGCGCGCACACACACACACACACACACACACGGACGGGCGCGCATATATTATAAATCGAGAGGAAGGGATGACGAAGTGGTCCATATTTTACCGAGAAATTTGATAAATCAGCGCGAGTCTTAAGATTTCTGCAACCTTATCCGTACCCGGCCTCGAGTCATATACACACACACACACACACACACACACACGCACACACGGCGTGTGAATATACGCGTATATATATTTATGGGGCGGCCGTCATTAATCTCCGGTCAAAAATTACTTACGGGCCACAGATGCTGAGGTCGGTTTTCTTGCGTTTTCCATTATTCATCCACCCCCTCATCCGGCGGTCGAGTGCAGTGCCGGGAGGAGACGCACGCGCGGCTTTACGCACCTATATCATACACCGCGGCACGGGTGGGCTACATATATACACACACATATATAGACGGCGGTGGCGGGCGCCTTGCTGCAGGAAAACCGACAATATTTTTGCCGGGCAAAAAACGGCCGCGGTGGCGGCGTAGGATCTAAGACGATGCGAACGCCACCCCACCCCGCCCCCCTCACCGCCTTCGCCGCTGCCGCGTCCAGGACCAGCTTCATCGACCCGGTCGGATGGCGTGTCCCCATTGGTCGGGCGCCCGGACGGTTACGCCCGGGCCACACCTACCCGCCGCTGCCGACCCTTATACGTCGCTCGTCGTCACCACGCGATACCCGCGCGCTCGGGGGTTATTGATGTTTTTAGGCCGCCGCGCGTACGTGCACACATATATCATCAGAAGCGCGGAGGCGGCGTATGCGCCGAACACCTGCTATATATATATTATTATATTGCGACGGTTTTCCGAAAACGGTCTTTTCGAATTCTTTATCCGTCCGCCGATTTCCTTCTCACCCCGCTACGACCCCTACCCCTAACCCGCCGCCGGCAGTTTACAGCGGCGACACCGACACGCATCACGCAGATATTACTACATTTTGTAGGTATACCCACCCACGCTGCAAGTCGTATTTAAGAAAGTGACAAATTGGCATGTTATATGTACCTACATTACAACGCGTAAAATAATATATTATCGTGTAACACTTCCACCAAAATCGACGGCGGCGAACGACGTCCATTCGTTATATTGCCGTAGCCCGTACCTACTATAGTCATACGTAAGACCTTGTAATATATTAGAAATATACACGATTTTAATCTCGATCGCGGTTTGCACATATAATAGCGGTATATCGTATATGTGCTCAAGATAATATTTCAGTCAAGGCAAAACCCACTTTGACTTTATATAATATTCCATGATCCCTTTCAAATAACTTTTCCTCGAATCATGTTAAAGTGAGATATTACATATTGCGTGCATGTTGTTCTTGATCATTACGATTTTCCTTGAACTCATATTTAATTTACAGTACTTTCAAAAATGAAATATAATATCCGTATAACCCTACAAGACGAGCACAAAATTGTTCACGCCTATATTGAGAATGGTCATCATAATAATTATTATAAATTATTCTATACATTGTATTATATATGTAAATAATTTGTTTTTGAATTCAATATTTTGACCATGTGATGAACGATGATCAACAATAGATAATACACCGCGATATCATTGAAAATATATTTTTGATTCCTAAGACGTTTAAATTATGTAACATAAGTTTTTTAGCATATCCACAAATATTTTTTACTATATGACTGTGAGAGAGATTCCCGGTGGCAGCATACCTATTATAATACCTACCTAAGTCTGAGATAAACATAATCGAATCTAATTTTGATAATGTTGAAATTGTTTTATTTGCTTGGGGTAAAGATACCATTGAAAATGTTCAACGTCCTACAATTTTTTATAAGTTGATACATTTTAGTTGGCAGTATATATTATCATTGTCCATTTGATATATAAAAAAAAATTTAAATCACAAAAATCGACGATTTCAATTTTTTACAAATATTTTAATTATTCGAATATTATTGAAATTTATATTATTATAGCTTATTGAAGAATTTTAGTTTACAATATATTAATTAGGTTGAATTTTTTATTATCTACCTAAAAACATGTTCACAAATTTATTATAAATATAATAAAGAATTCCAATAACGATCAGATTAAAAAATATCATATACTTACGAACTTACGGATTAAATGAAACTTAATACATGGATAATGTCGTTACAAAGCAAACGTATTATTATATTTTTTTTATTTTATTAAATAATCATTTAAATTGTAGCTATTGCAACTAACTAAATAATATTCACACTTAAGCTTTAAAAATTAAAGATTTCTACCATAATTTTTGTATACTACAAAATACTCTCAGTTTTTAAATTGTCATGATTTTGATGAACTTTGACAAAATTTAAGTTTTAAAGGCATGTAAAAAAAAATTATGCATATGTAATTTTATTGTTTTTATACAGCTATGAGGAAAACTTATGTTTTCAAGAATTTTTACACAAAGCATATTTGTATATTTACAGAAAAATAACTTATTAATTTTTTTTTATTAAAAGTTTATAAATAGCCCAAAAGAATCAAAATATTTAGAAAACTATTTTACTTATGAAAAGTTATAACAATAACATTTCGTGAACATTTCACGTATCAACGTTATGTTTTTGAATTACAACAAAAATTGATTTTGTCGAATACCGGTTTTGCGTAAAACTTTATTTTAAAATCCATTTTTCTTAATTAAGTTTTATCTTTATTTTAAAAAGTATCGGTAATTTTTTATTTTTTATCTCCTCAAATTACCAGATAGATTCAATTTACTAACAAAGATTAACCCCATAGCTGAAAATCAAAGCATTTTTACCGCCACGAAAGGTGATGACAGACAGAAAAAAAGTACACATTATTGCAAAATCAATACATTCATCGTTCCGCTCAGAATCTAAAATATACTAACTTTATAATATTATAGTGAACTCTACTAGATACTAATATATTGTAAACATATTTCACGTAATATGTAGAATACTTTTCAAAAGTCAAACAATTTGATTTTTTCTAGGGCGCTACAAAAGTTATAAGTTTATAACTAATTATGCAATGTATAAGGATATAATATTACTTGTGAACTTAATTAACCCTTGATAGTTTGTGCAGGGTATAATTAAATTCCGAAATTGTAATAAAATGAGATCCCTATGAAATTTAAAGTTCTTAAAATCCATTTTTCATAGTTGTAACCGCGTAATTATCTAAATACACGTATATTATTATATTAAAAAAAAAAAACCCCAATTAAAATTATTTGTCTAATAATGGATTTCAAAAATGGTTTATAAAATTAAATATTGGCATAATTTATACTAAAAGCTATACAGAGATCTGATAGACCCCACGCGCGACCGTATTAATAAGTGATTAAAGAAAGTGTGAATAAAAATACGGGTTATTATTGTATATAATAATAGGTAAATTATTCAATATACATATTAAATTATGATATCATAAATTATAATATGATTATGATAGTATAAATGTATATAATAATTACTACATTTTTTGAAATTATGTACCCAAGCATAGATTTCTAATTATTTTAGTCGAGTAAAATGTACAATGGTGAAATAAAATTGTTACTTTGATGGTAAAGAATGTTAAAATTATAGCAAGGGAACAAATTATACGGAAACGCGTTTGTCGACCGGCAGACTCGAACCCTCCGAAAATACAAAAAAAACCTGTTATCATATAATGTTACGGATCATAGCTGCAATCGTTATAATGTTAAACGCGGTGTATTATAATAATACATACCGAGTTCGATTTCCCACAATATCTCTTCGTTCGGCCGTATCCGCGACGTCGTCGAACGTATCGGAATCACTCCGATCAGGTTTTGCGCGCCCCTTGTACCGGCGTCCCGATAATAACAATATTACTATTTTGTATTCTTTTTTATTATTCGATTCTCATTCCGCTGACCGATCAAACCCGTTCGACCGGCGAAGGCAGGCAGCGTTAGTCTTACGTTCGGTATTCGAATTTTCTCACGGTCCGAGCCGGTACAGCTAATGTACATACTATAGGGGATGACGGATACAGGTTTTTATTAGATATACCGATTTATGTCGTCCGATTGCCACAATGAGTACTTCTTCTCATCCGAATGTCAACCACTAAATACTAGTTGCAATAGGTAGGTAGTATTTACTTATTTATTTTTAACATAGTTACCCTCCCCCCATATACAGGTCATAGGGTCGCATTAGAGGGGATCATTTTTACTTCTTAATTCTGGATATATTTTTTTTATGTAAATCCAAAAAAACCGAAGACAAGTTCGAGTACTCAAAAGCCATCGTAAATTCAATATATTATACTATATTATATTATTATTGTATTCATCTTAATGTGTTTACGAGTACATCAAAAATATTTTGAAAATTAATAAAAACAAATTATAAAAGTAATTACTGTTGATAATAATTATTTAATGGCAATTTTTTTTTAATAAATATGTTTATAATCATGCTTATATACTATATTTATGCTAATGGTAGGTATTTAATGTGTAATCAATGGTATAATCATTTATATAAAAAAAAATAGTCAATATTTATGAGACAAAACTAAATTTATGTTTGAGCCACCGTATAGATATATACTATCTACAGGGGTTAAATTAATAATATATAAATCTTTCTGAGTTTGAAGTAATCTATTGATAAAACTTTTATTTTCGGGAAACGGATGATGCGGATTGGAATTCTGAGTAATTGTTTACCTATAATTTCGTGACCTTGCACGACCACTTTGTGTAATCGCAAAGTAGTGCAATATAAAAATGCTTTAATCAAAAATCGCACGATGGCGGACATGGACAAAAAGTCCGGTGATCATTACGTTTTCATCAGAACTATTAATCGATGACGCGCAAATCACTGTATTTGTTCACGAGTAAAACCGTATACAATGTTATATTTTGTATTGGTTGGATTTAAAAGAGTCAAAGATGACTGCAGTTAAGAATCGGACGGTGACCAGTGCTTAGAAGTTATAAGTAAACATCATGAACAATGGTCGCCTTAACCGGAGTATAATGGGTAAGTACCTTATATCAACGAACAGAATAAATTGTGCAAATTTCAAGGTATACGTACGATTCCTACGATTTTTACCCAAGATTTTAGTCCGATATTGTTAGATTGCTATGAGGTTATGTATTCTACTTAGTTAAAGCGATTTACGTTGTATACATCATAATTAAATAGCGTTAAGTTAACAGAACTTATTTACGCTGTTTGCTTAAACATATTGCGGTTATATCAAAAATGACAAAAATATTAAATTGTACTGAAGTTTGTTTTCAGTGTACTTTATACTGTATATTTTATATGCATTAGACCTGGTACACATAATCTCAGTATATTCCGTATCTACTATAATAATTTATATTTTATAACAACATTTAAGACGTACAACGGCGATAGATTCGTCATGTTATATCGGATAAGTTAATTAATGAGTTAACTCGAGTTAATTTTACATTCTAAAAGGAGCAATGAATGTCTTATTAGTTTTTTATAATGGAGTGTTTTTTATTTATTTATATTTTGTGTGTGTGCGCATATAAACGATTTATAGTGGAAAAAATGCATTGACCTCCAACTCTGAGGGTGGTTTCTGATAGAAAGTTGAATATATTTAGTAATTTTGTTTTCTTTTTATTCCACTTTTTTTCAAAATAATCAAGAAAATACGTAAAACATTAAGGGAGGAATGACATTTTTAAGCAAAATCAGTTTTTAACAAAATCAATTTTGTTTTCAGACCTAATTTAAAAACGAAATAACAATAGATACTTTTTATCAAATTTTTATATTAGAACTTTTTATGTATGATACAATTTTAAAAATTTAGCAAGTGCGGTCCACATTGTGTGTATCATAGGTATATATATTAAGCTTGCGTGTTGTGTAACCAAGAGAATTTCCGTCAGTCGGTCAGGAAAACATGACTCGTCACTTGTAAAGGTGTCTGATACGTCATTAGAGATAAAGATTTGGCTCACGAACATTATAGGTAGATATATACACGAAGCATAATACATAATAATAATAGTGATACAACAGTCGTAGTATCGATGATTCCGAACGATGTGTCGATGTTGTCGTCGTTTGTTAGTAAAATAATAAACAACAAAAACACGTGCCGATTTCAAATGTTATAGTATAACGTCGTCCAGTCCATTTTGACACTAACAACCGTTACTATTTAAAAAACAGCGATCCAAAAACTATATTATATTGAACAAATTATTTTATGGATTGAGTAGGGAGTGTGATTATGATATTTTTTAATATAGTTTTCGGACCACTATTTATTTTTAAATGATAACGGTTTCCGCGTGTGTCAAGATAAACTTCATGTGTTGTTACTGTTTATTCGTACACTCTTGGTAAGGGTGTCCATGTTTCGCTGTGCCTTCATAGTATTATTATCTATTGTGGTATTAAATTTTGTTCTGTCGCTGATTAAGTAACTGCTCATAGTGTAAAATTGATAATCATTACCTAAGGCTAAACGGACCTTTAATAATATAATCTCAAAGTTAAAAACAAATAATAAAAACTCATTTTTCACGACCTTTTTATGGCATAAATAAAATATTATGAATTGGAAATAAAACTGTTGTTGAATAATATTTAATGGATAATTTTTAATAAGTATAGTCATTAGTCTAAGCCATATTTGAATATAATTCAGGATCTCTAACATGTTTTGCACCAAAGCTGTCATTGTGACACTGTACCTCTTGTTTATGTCTTAAATTTGACAAGAATTGGCTATCATCTCAGGTAAAAATAAACAGTTAGATTTAGTAACTAATTAACATATTTTGAAAGTCATTAAAAGATATTACAGTTCTTAAATAATTATATTGTTGTATAATATGCAAGTTTTAATATATATATATATATATTTTACAGATATAAATACAATATTGAATACGCCATAAAACTTATAGCCTATAAGGTGGCACGTTGATCAAATTTCAATGGCACGTAAAAAATTGAAATTATTAAAAATTATGCTATTTATAAAGTTTTGATTATAACTGTTATAAGAGATATAAAGAAACAAATAATATACATTTAAAAAAATATAATTACAAAAAAGGTGTGCTTACTTAATAAAATAATATATAATTAATCAGTAACTTTATTTTTATCATTAGAAAATTTAATTTCCTTTGGGCACGTGAAAAATTTTCAAAACCTTGATTGGGAAAATTTGGCACTTGACCCCAAAAAAGTTCGACACCGCTGGCCTATACTAAATAAAATATCCTACAATTCTGCTCTACTTTATAGTTTATAATAATAAATTATTATTATGTTTAATAAATTTTTATGAGATTAATATAAAAATGTTTGGGATGTTGTAGGGAAAAATAACGCGATAAAGGTGTGTACCAGAAAATCGGATAAAAAATTACACAATCGAGGATGTAATTCCACTGGTAATAAATGCCGAGAATTAAAAAAAAATATAATTTAAAAAGAACGGTCATATTTCCGACTTTCGATATTCGATACATATGCGCTCGCAGTATTCACACCTGTATACCAAGTACGGGCACCTAAATAGACATATTTTATTAGATCTCTGTGATGGCAGCCGATATTCTCAAAGTTTATAACTTACGCGGAGCTACAGTCGTATAGGTATACAAATATTGTGGTAGCGGTAGGTGGACGAGACTTATAGCTGACAGAGTTTATGATAATATATAAATCACCGCTTCAGCAGCCTCTACCCGGCAATAATAGCAATATAGTTATTATTATTCATCGGCTGACGTGACAGAGATTTATTGTCGACGCCGTGTCGCCGTGCCACGATTACGCATCGAACCCTCTATATCGCCCCGTGTACAAATCCGTTTGCTATTTCACCACTTCTGTTTCGTTACTACTGCCTTGATAAAGTCTTAAATAAAACCCGTCGTCTGTTATCGGCCAAGAAACACAAAATTCCAACGCACTTTTCTAGTATGGTTCACCGGCAAGTGAATTGGAAGGTGTACAGGTGATGTATACATACACATATAATGTAAAACTGTACAACAATATTTAAAAAAGTTAAAAATTAAAAATTGTAAAAGTATTACAATGATATTTGCATAATAATTGTTCAATATAATATGTTTATCTTAGCCCAACATAAGTTGTGAATAATTATAATTCATTGAGAACCGCAATAATTACTTCAAAATTACAAAACATACATTTTATTGTTTTACGACCAAACAATAGATTTACGGTATGATTTGAATGAATAACTCAAGATATACAAGTTTTAAACTTTTAAAGCAACTACTGTTTAGGTGTAGGAGTTTTTCGCAGTTTTTATAAATATTTGAGTTGAATGCGAAATGAGAAAATGTTTAATTTTTTACTAACTTATTATTAGAAAATAAAATGGATTTTTAAATAAAATAACATTTAATGTTATCGAAACAGTCGAAACACCTTTAACAATCCCATACTATTCCATTCGTACAAGTAGCACCGAAAAGAAATTATGGCTTATACTTTATGTATAACCGCTCATCCCCATAATATTATAGTATAATACACCACGCGCATTAACGCAATTAACCTTTTAACGCGTATTCGAATCCCAACCGGGCGTATCATATTCGTGTATCCTTACTCCGCAGTTTGTACCTATATACAGCTGTACAGTGTACACGGTGAGAGTATAATGTTACCTACGTAAGAATATTATTGATTATATTTGTTATTCACATCTACAATATTATGTTCCGGGTACATACCTTTGCGTGTATTATTATATTTACGTAGGTATAATAGTACACGCACGCAACGTCTTATGATTATTAAAATATTATATTAATAGGGTCGTATAACATATCAATAGAATCGACGAATTTATTATCATAATTACACAGAGTTATACGGCAAACAATAATTAAAAAAAAAAAAAAACAATATTACACGAAACGATGTAAAACGTAATGAAGTAAGTGTTCGACACAAAAAAATAGAAAAGTATTGATAATAATAATAAAAATAAAAATGTCTAAAAAGCAGTATTTAATATTTATGATATAGACCGCGAAGAAAATTTGCTGAGGCAGCTATACATTTTAAATCGTATTTAATGCATTTTTAATGATAATATACATTATAGACTAACTGTAGCCCTAGAGTCGTATAGTATAGAGGTTCTGAGAAGAGTACCTACAGTATTATAATAAAATATATATATATGTCGGTTTGGGGAAGTTGTTTTTAACTGTTTTAATTTTGATATGTTTATTCCTTTTATTTTCGTTATACTGTCTGCTATACCGTGATATTATTCTATTGCACTGTCTATCTTAATCTAATCTGAAAACGATTAATTTATGGTCGTCAAGGATTTCGAATATAACAGTGAGATAATTCTAACTATGTTTGATAACCAAACAGAAACCGGCTGATTTGTAATCTTTTAGTCTCTGAAACAGAGGTAGGAGTATAAAGCCAAAAAGTGTAAATAATATCAATAAAATATTTTTTCGAATACATTTATAATTTTTAATTTTTTTTTTTATTTCTACAATACAATTTATAATCTATTACAAAATAGAATAGTTAGTACAAAAGATGAATGAATTTATGGCATGAAAAAAGACGGATTAAAGAAGCCTTTCAATAAAGGCACTTTGTCAATTACTCATTTACATATTATATATCTATAAATATATATGCGTTTATAATAATATTATAAATACGATTTTACATTTTCAATTAACTTGGATTTTGGAGCACTAAAATACGACACAGAATTCCGCTCAATTTCTTCCCACACACAATACTCTTAGTAAAATGTCTTCGAAAATAACTATTTTCTCTAGTAGTTCTCTCACGGAGATTTTCCATCCACCTCTTCAACGTGTGCTGCAAAGACGATGAAATATAACCACCACACAATCATCTGCGCCACACACACCCGGTACACGAGCTATATATATGTATATAATATGATACAGAATGGGACAGACACACACACACACACACACACACACACACACACACACACACACACACACACACACAGAGAGTTAGTGAAGGGAACGACGACGACGACGACGACGATGATAATGCGCTCACGGGGTTTCTACGGGAATAATAAAACCCCGCCGCCACTGCCGAGTGTTTCCTCTCGGGCGAACAAACACATATTCATCGGAGCATAAATGGAGAAAACGGCCGCCCACGCGACGGTCTTGTCGTCGTCGTCGTTACAAGGGCGGAAAGTAGAACGAGCGCTTTCATTCTACGCGTATACATAATTTGTACTTTCCTTTCACCCGTTTTCCGTTCTTAGTAGGCGCGCACGCTTACGCACACATCGCTGTCGTTTGCCCGGGCCAAGAATGCCCGCGCAATTAAATGCGTTTCGTCGTTGTCGACACACGGTTTTATGTATATAATAATTTACCGAAAAGGTTTTCGGCGCGATTTGTGCGCGCGGAAATTTAGTTTATTCATTTTAAAATCATGTACACCGAGTTGGTATATTTATATACAAAAACAGGGTGTCTCGCTGTGTTTGCCCTCGAACATACTGTTTGCCCGGCTACGTATTACTATTATACCTACCCTTATTCGATATTTGGATGCAATTTAACCATTGGAATGGCTGGTGTGAATTATGAATTAAACTTTTATGATTACATGAATTGAATATTTATAGATGACCATCTTAGAGTAGTAATAAACTACCCGAAAACAAATACAATATGTTTACATGTTAAAATTTCATCTCGAGAAGAGCTATTGAAAAGGACAAACATTATGTAATAAATGTCAATTAGTGTGCATTAAAAAAAAAAATCACCATTCAAGCAAAAATAATCTATGTATACAATAATCTTGTAAAATAATATAATATATTATGATATAAAAATATTCAAATATGCCAATTTACATTCATAAAAATATTTCGAATTGACCTGTATGATATAAATAAGAGTACTTCTTAATGTATTCTTTTAAAATATAAAGTCTTTAGATTCGAACAAACTTAATTTGAAATAACATATTATATGTAACAATAAATACACAATTACAATATTAATGACTTCAGTGTATTCAAAATTTCAAAATTATATTCTAAGTAATAAATTAACCGGATTTGATACATTGTCGTTATTTGAACATAACTGATTATGAATTTTTTTCATTTAAGATAAATTATTAATCCATCCTAAAGTTGTAAAATATTAATGCATCGTATTCATCACCAAAACGTCAAACTTTGGATAACACGGATTTATAATTAAAATAGAACAAAATAAATAAACTACCTAGTACCTAATAATAATAAAAAAATAACATTTCTGTACAATATTTTTTTAAAATTAGTATTTAGTATAGGTATACTATATAATTATTATTCAAGTATTTTAGTCTTTAATATATTGTTCATTTATTCACAAATTCTTATTAGTTTAATAGAATAATATTTCATATAAAAAAGTTCTTAATGTTTAGCTGATTAATCATATTTTAACGTTTTTAACGAAGACTTGAATTTTTTTCAAGTTTGATTTTTTTCCTATCCCCAGAGTTGTAACTCAAATGTCCAAATAGGTCTTAAGAGAGTTTAATAGTAATTTTACCTTAAAATGTTAATAAAAAATAATTACCTTTGTATATTTATAAGAATTTATGGCTTAAGTAGGTATAAGATACTCACTGGGAATCTTTTATTAAATTTCCCAAACTTAAATATACTAATAAAAGTATTTATGAGTTTAAAACTACAGAATAGTTTTCAATATTTAGTGACTTCGATAAATTTCATCAACAACATTAATTGAAATACATATAAAAAAAAATTGTGTCTATGTATTTTTAATATTTTTATACAGATATAAAAACAACTTATGTGCGATGTTGTTTTAAATTTTCAAAAATTTTGATTAATCAAATATTTATTTATTAGCATTTATGTAAAAAAAAAAAAATCGAAAATATAAAATAATTCAAAATTTCTTATGTCTATAAATAACTCAAAATATTTTGAAAATGTTTTTGTATAATAAAAATGATATTATAAACATAAGTATCTATTGGAATGATTATTATTTTAAATACAAATATCTATCAAATATTGTTTGTGGAGAAATAGTCATTTTACGGGTTAATATCAAATTTATTAATAATTATTGAACTTAAAATGCTCATAAAAATGCTTCAATTGTCAACTTGAAAGGTAGTTTTTGTAGTAAATTGGATCTAATTGGTAATCAGAATTTCTTAAGTAAAAAAGTACTTTTACAAATTAATCAAGAAAAAACGAAAATATGATGCCATCAAAATCATTATTTATTTCTACTCAATTTAAAGGTAAAATGCAGTAGATAATTTAAATATTTTCAAAAGGTTTATAAAATAATTTTTTAGATTACAAATGTAATACCATCATAATATACATTTTTCTTGAACTATCGAAAATTCAAATTTTGACTTCTATGAACGATGACGATAATATATAATAATAATTTATCTTCAAATGATTTTTATTTTTATATTATTATTTAACAAATTTAACTATAGAAACTTGAACTATTTCACTATGATATTTTAAGTTATCATTTTCCATACACGATGGCATTTTAAATATTTAGACTAATTTTACACAATTTATAAGTATTTAAAATTTATTTTTTTTTTAAATATGTGTTGTCAACATATTTTATGCTCTATTAAAAAGCTTGAAAGTTGAATACGAAACACCTAAAAAACTATATTTGTTTCAATTTAAAAATATAAAAACACAAATACGCACAATTATTTTTTTAATCATAAAATATGATTATATTTTATAGATTATAAATGCTGATTTGATAGTCCCGACCACTGTTCTCGTATAAATATGTTTGTCGTTATTGTTTATTCGTCCACTAAACTATTATAAGTTATAATAGGTAGTTATAATTTATAACTAAATAATATTTAGACCATTCTGACATATCACATACATATCATATACTGTGACAATAATGATAATATATTAAAAAATAGTTTCAAAGATTTCACAAATTTCTACAAACATATTTTCGTTAACTTGAACCTGTTCACTGTGCTATGCATCATCACCCAATTCCCGGTATTTACAGCATTGGGCGCTGTCCTTTTTTAACGATGAGAAAAAAAAGTGACTAAACAAATATTAACTGTACAGTGTACATTAAAATCAGTTTTTTTATTTTAAATTTAGATTATTAGTAGGTATCAGATATATCTGGTAAATTATAATTTTTACCTATTGCGATAAGTTTTATGTTAAGCTAATTATTGTACAAAATAAGTATTTGTTTTTAGACACCGTATATAATGTACATTTAAGAATAATAGATGAAAAGATAATAATATAGATAATTTACGATTATATATTTATTAAATAGTTGAATACATCAAAATTCTGGCCTGGAAAACCACCCGAAGATTTAAAACGTATAAAGTATATTAATCTAAGTATGTATTTACTTTAATATATCTGGCCAAAGTTAATTAAGAAAAATAATGTTTTGTGCAAAATATAATCGCTTCTCACTATTTTTAGTATTTAGCTTTGCACATCAATTCAAAATGTCTAATAACCATTAGTCCGAGACCTTAAGTATTTATCTTGGTTAAAACTTAAGGAGTTCTTCTATAGACATGAACATTGCCCATCACTTTAATAGGAAAGTTTTCTCATGCGATAACTTCTCTCATCAGCCAAGCTCCTGCCGCTGGAATGCGTTCGATTGAAAACCCTGGAAAATTTCAACGGGGGAGGCAAGGTTGATAAAGGAAAGAGGATATATATATATATATATATTAACGTATGTGCGGAAGAGTGGTAAAGAGGTATATAGAAAGAGAGAAAACGATACTGAGACATATAAGTAGGAGAAAGATGGGACGGACGAGGGAGTGAGAGAGAACTGTGGGAGAAAGAGACTTTGACGGAAATGTCGTCAGAACTTTGTATAGAAAATTAAATCGCACGGTGTCTGTGGCGGTGGGCGGAAAGCAGGTCGGTAGCAGTGGAGCAGTGGATGGCATTTTCCATGATGGCTTCTTCTTAAAACCTACCCCACCGGTAGTCCGGGGGGTTGGTACGGTAAGGTGTTTGTCAAGGAAAGGGTGGAGCTCCCAAAGTATCTCCGGCATTCTTATTGGCCCAAAGAATTTCCACACGCACGCACACACACGCGCGCGCGCATACATACAAACACACACGCACACATTTACGCACTCGCATACGCACACACACAGAGCATATACGCGAGCGAGCTCAGTTCTATATAAGTATATACAATATACGTAAGCGAAGCACAAAACACACAGAGGGATGAGTTCTGCCGCTACACCCTCTCCCCACCCGTTCTAGTGGACGACGTGTTCCGGGCGTTTCGTGTTAAATTAGAATTTCCCGGAGCCACTGTCTTTTAGCTCTCTTGACGCGGCATACAATTTAATAATGCACGCTAAGACGGCTCGAAAGTAGACCCGCAGGGACCCTTTGTTCCTTCCGAATAATCTCGTATACCTTAATACAAAACCCGAAGACATACACCCTGCTCGCACTACCCCGCCAGCCGTTTGCTGAGCGGTGCGGACCCGGTACGTCAAAGTCCCACCACCCGGTCGGCACCACCACCACCACCGCCACTGTCGACGACGGCGTGCCCGGGAAGAAATTTGAATCGTATTCCTCTTCCGCCGACGCCCAAGGCTCCTTCGTACGAAGTCGCAGTCGTAGTATCTCGCGCCCGCTTCTAATTAATATTTTGCTCAGCGTGTTTTATCAAACGAGTCACTACCCCCCGTCCTCTCCCTTTACAGTACTTTATGGTAATACGAGATAATATACGCGCGCACCACAGCGAGTGTTTACCAACTTGCTGAATTATTAATAAAACGAAAAATGTATGATGTATTATAATATTATTTTAACGTTAAGGTAATATCTTTATTACGATATATATATATATATTAATAGAAAAACAGTCGAGAAAAATAATTAAATATTAAATACATCCAAAACAGTATCAAAATAGTAATATACAAATTTGACTTTTTTATTATATATTTTGATTAATTATATCAACAAGATAATTTGCGATTATTCATATAGGCATACAAAGATAAAGAATCATAATATAATTAATATTACCTAGGTAGCTAAATTGTAATATCTATAGTAGGTAATAAACCAATAACAATATTATCTGTATGCACAATGATGTAAGTGTATTTTCGTGTATACATTTTGTTATTAGATTTAAATTTTGAATTTGAAATCCAACTGCAATCAAATTTTATAACTCTATTGCTGTATTGTAGATTTCTAGTGTATTTTGTAATTAAGTATTTAGTAGGTATTAAGTAAGTGGAAACTATGAGTTAGTCTCTATTTTTAAGAATATTATGTAATTTATAATGTTATTCGTAAATCGTAAATCGTCATATTAATTTTCTATTAATACTATGTAATTATGTAGTATATTATTTTGAATTATTTTTATATTTTTAATATATTTTATTATTAATCAATATAATATTAAATCATGTATTATTTTTATTAACATACAATTCAATACATTGTATCATAGAATGGCACCACTAAGTTGTTGATATAATGGTATAAATGGTTTGAAGTAATAATATTTCTTCAAATGTGTATAAAAAATTATACCTGCATAATGGAAAAAGTTAATACACGTTATATATATGCTCTAAGTATTATATTATATTATTCCTATAGCTCAATAATAATAATAATAATTATATAATTATAATCATAATTATAAAAATTATATTTAAATTCCCCTGCTAATCTCCTCACGGTAGCCGGTAACACCTACCCCTTTGATTTTATATAACTTGTCTATTATCTTTATTATATACCTTAACACACTTTATAATTTTCTTATTATATTCATTTAAATACTATTAATTTTATGTATAATTTTTGTTATATTGTTTTTTTCTTGTTTACTAATTTGTTAATATCTTATGTAACATGTTTGAAATTGTAATAACACTTACGTCCGTATATTTTAATAAATAAATAAATAATAATGATTTTACGTAAAAATATTTCAATTTTTTTTTTTATTTAAATAAAATATGAATTTATGCTCAAACATTACAAACAATGAGATAATTTTTATTTGGCCATCCAGTGATATATTATACGTATTTTTTTATAATTTTATGTGTATATAATATACTTTAGGTATAGGTTTATTTGATAAGATTTGTAACACTAATCGATTTATTAAACGTATATATTATTATATATTAAATTTGTAACTTTGAGTAGATTAATTAATAATTTGTAATGTTTCGAGGCGAATTTATAAAATGATTCAATTTAAAATATATGTGCATAAGTTAACATACATGGATGGTTTTGCTCAGCCCTAAATGTTGACTTCAAATATTCAGATAAGCCATAATATAAGACATTTATATATAATAAATTTAGTCTGGGTTAGGTGCTTAGATATTATAGCTGGATGTAATAAATGCAATCTGCTATTCCTAATTCAGACTTATTCCAAGTGTAATGCCTAGCCACTTAGCTATTTAAAATCGGGAAAAAGTTGGAATTGCAGTTCTTAAGAATTTGAAGAGATTGAGGGTTGGATTTATTTAAAAAATAAATTCATTGACGTATTCTGTTATAGATATTAATATATTGTATACAATAGTATAATGTATTCTTGTACTGATTTAACAGAAGTGTGTATTGAAATACCAATCAACAAAAATCTAAATATCTAAATATCTATTAATGTATTTTATTCAATATACAGTTGTATAAATATGGAAATTTTAAAAAATATATTGTATTCCCCTTAAGACCATGTTTTTAAAAATAAAGGGACCATTTAAAAATGACAAGTTTGTAGTGGTCAACAAAAATAATGGTGAATAAATAAGGAGGGAAATGTGTATAATTTTAAAACCGCGTTGATCAAAGTCTCTTAACATAAATAATGAGTGTTCACTCATCAAAAACATGACTTACCTACTTAATGTCTGGCAGTGGATTGTTTTGCAGTATATATTATTAGATAATAATATAATATTAGATTTTCATAAGCATTATCTGACCGACATATGTAACCCCGACACCCCGTATATTGTTACAGCAAAAAAAAAAAATACGTCTTGCGGACGAACAATATTAATTTACTGAAGATATGACCGAACAAAACAAATTTTTTTTCAAATTTCGAATTCAAATTGTGATCGATTAAAACTTCTATAACTTATACAGTTACGTTATTTGCATCTTGTATGTGCATATCGTAATTATAGAACATTATTACCGTAACAGCCGAATAAAATTCGGTGTCACTGTCACTTATAAAGTGGAAAGAAGAAAAAAATAATTTTTTTTCGATAAAAGTGTTGATTAAAGAAAATATGCGTATTCAATCATTATCATACTTCATCGTATCATACTTCACACAATCATTTCTGTAGTATGCATCCTCCCATTTATGTGAAAATTTGGAGCTATCATTGGCCCCTACGATATAGTAAGAAAGTCGAATCAATAGTTATCAATTTAAATTATAAGAATTTTTATTATTATTACATTTATTTGATTTTTTTAATACGTTTTTGAAAATTTAATCTTATTAATAAGTAGAACACTATTATAGTTTGGGTTATGGCTTAATGTCAACGTACCAAGTTGGCAGGGGCCTAACTTTCAGGTAAAAATTACTCTGTGGAGTCGTGAGATGATTTGAAAATATTTAACATAAACTTGAAAATGTAGTATAATTTAGTAAATTTGTATAATGGATAATTTGATACTGGTTATGGCCACTGGAACAAAAATTTGTAAGGGTTTCGTAAAGTTATCCTTTCCTTAAAAGTTTTAAGTATTAAAAGTTTAGATAAGTGGAGTGTAGTGGTATAATAGGGATACTTCGCTAAATGTTGGTTCACTACTCCCCTTGTTTAAACTTTAAATACTTTTAACTAATAAAGTAAATATTCAAAATTTGATTTTAATAAATTAAAATCCTTCAAATAATATTTTGTTTTGAAATATGAAATTAAAATGTATGCCTAATTTAAAAAAAAAAGAAATAAAAAATATAACAGTAAAAATAGTAAAAATACATTTTTTCTTACAGTGCTACACGTGCTTATATATACTTGTTGAAGTTTCGCGTTACGATTTGTAACGTTGAAAAGTTAATAAACATACAAATGGATGGATATTTTGATAAATCAATAACTTATAATTTTATTTAGTCTGAAAAATAAAAAAAATATTTTAAAAATTGAATGTTAAAAATAAAAAAATAAAAAAATATTGTGATTTAGTTTCTTGCTTATGTTTTTAAATAACGAACTTTAAGATATATCATTAATTAATGGATGGTATAAGTCAGCTTATTTTTCTACTCAAATTTAAATGTTTTTTATCATATATTATTTAGTTTAATATTTAAGTTTATTGAATGTAAATTAAAATAAATATATAACTAGGTACTAAAAAATAGTAATTAATAATAAAAAATAGTATTTTTTTTACGTTTTACATGTATTTAAAGATAATCATTACATTAGTATTTAAAAATATATACTTTTAAATGTGCGTTATACTTAAATATAGTAACTTGTAAGAAATTTGTCCTTATATTAAAAAAAAAAAAATGTATATTATTGTATACCAGCTTAACTTAAACCAGAATATAAAATAATGAATGTAGTTTATACTCGTACATACAATATTTCGAATAGTCTGTGTTAATCTTTATTTTCAATAAGGTTGTTCATATAATCATATGGCATATGTTTTTACCATTCATATTTTGAATTGTATCCATAACGTACAACTTG
Organism: Rhopalosiphum padi; assembly: GCF_020882245.1. Lineage (NCBI taxonomy): Eukaryota > Metazoa > Arthropoda > Insecta > Hemiptera > Aphididae > Rhopalosiphum > Rhopalosiphum padi. The sequence continues at coordinate 55,239,368 of NC_083598.1, forward strand.
TTATATTTATAATTATAATATAATATGTGTAGTTTTTGATATTAATTTACTTTTGGAATTTAAAACTATGAATATAAGGTTTTAAAAAAGTAATTTTTAAATATTTTTTCAACTCAACCAATTATTTTTTAAACCTTACGAGTTATTTGTCAAAATAACAATGCCATTAAAGAGTATTTTTCGCTGTAGTATATATTTAAAAATTTTTATTTTTAATATAATTGATTCAAAAGTATTTACGTAATTTTATTAATATTTAATTTAATATAAACGTTTTGTTTTGTAGTTTTGATTAGAATTTGTCAATACAATAAAAAATATAAATGATTAGGTCATACAATTTTTTAATAACAACACTTGTATACATAATATTAGGTATCATTAAACAAATTTGACACCTTTATACAATTTAGGTAGGTACTTAATATATTTTTTTTTCACTAATATCAATAAAAATAAAAAGTATTTAACGTTTCAATTATAATAAATTACAATTTGTTTTTAATTAAATTAATTTAAATCAATTAAAAAAATTAACTTTATAATATCGTCACTACTTGAATATTTGTCTATTTTCTTTGACTGTTAATTTGCATACCTACTGCATATTTGAGTAGGTAATAAAGCAAATAACTACATATTTAATAAATAGTTAATGAGCACTAGATTTAGCTATAACAGTCAATATTAATATTCTAATCAAACTATATTACATAGTTAATAAAATATGATGTATAGTTTGTGAACATTTAAGTAATATAAGTTTGAATACATTTTTTGTGATAGATGAACTTAAATAAAAATTAAATAATTAAAAGTATCTAGTATAGATTAATTAAAAGTTATATTTTAATTGAATATGTTATAAGTGTAAATGTCCACAATTTTTTTTTTTAATTGTGTGATAGTTATAAATACAACCAACTAAATACAAAATTCTTTTAAATTGAATTAAAATATATTTTTAAAGTATATTATTTGTAGTTTGAATAATGTATACAAGGTATTAATATTGCAGATTGAATTCATTAGATTTTTTAAATATAAATATTATGTGTAATAAAAAATCACTAAATATATATCATATTATATATATTAACTAGTTTTTTCATTATAATAATATACAAGTACTTATTAAGTAATTTAAATAAATAAATACAATATTTGTATTGTTTTAATTTTGATTACAATTTTTTAAACTATAGGTGCATAAATATAAGATTTGATTAAAAAAGTTATTTTATTATATAATTAAAGTTTTTAAGTTCAATCAGATCACAATAAAAAAAGAAATATTCACAGTGAATTTATATAAATTTTTAAGTATTTAAATTAAAATAATTTTATTATTATATAACTCTGATAATTTTTTTTAACATTTTTACATTTATTGAAAAAATGTGATGTTATGTGAGAAACAACTACACGTGTCTTATTGTAATGAGATGCCATTATTCAGTTTTATTTGCAATTTAAATTTGTATTAATGTGTCAATAATAACGAATGCTATGTCTCTGTGAATATTTTCTTTTACACTTCTAAAATATATTGATTTTTTTTTAAATATTTCGTAAGCCTCTAGTTCTTATAAATTGTCTTCTTTTTATAAAATATGTATTAAAACAGAGATTTTAAAAACCTACTCATTACACACAGATATAAATTACAAAGTAATCCAATAATCAGGAATAATTTACAATAAACGATTAAGAAAAGTCAATATTCTCAATATTATTGGTTTGTGTTGTATACTATATAGGCATTACAATTTTCATTTTAATGAAACATAATAGTTTTATTTAAATATTATATTACACTCCATACTTTACATTAAAGGTAACAAAATAGAGATAATACTGTATTACATTGGTTTAAAACAGGATATTATATCAATATTCAGTATCAGTTATTACTGTTATTAGTTCTATTTGTATTATACAGATAGCCATGACAAAAATACAATTTTATACATAGAAAATAATATAGTGTATTAATGATGTAAAATTTTTTATTAAACCCAATATAATCTAACGGAATTTTGTGACATTTGATGACTGAATTGGAAGTTTAAATCTTTTACATGGTATAAGAGTTTTAATTATTATTTAATTATTTTGTTTAATTTTTTTACTATTGATGCATATACGTACATGTTTCATTATTCCATTTCAGTATATTTAGTATTAAATACAATAAACATAATATATAGGCTAAATGAGTTGTTGCTTAAAATTGAAATTATTTAAAAAAACATTATGATAATTGATAGTTAGCTATCTATTTATTATTACTACTAATATATTTTGTTAAAAGCACGTTATTTGACATGTGTTGTATTCGTCTTACAACGATCAACACACTGAATTTGTGTTCATAAAAAACAATTTTGTGTTGTTATTTATTTTATTAGCTTGAAAGATGATTAATTGTGCGAGTTGAGCTATAATTTTAATGCGAACTGTGATCATTTTAAAATTGTAATATTTTATACGATTAATAATATATTAATAAAAACTTAAAATATGCCCTAGATAATTATATTTTTAACTTTAAGTTTAATAATAGAGCAATTGTTTAAAATACTAAAATTATCAATTTAAAATTTGTTATATTTAATTTTTATAGTACGGATACAACAAATGTGGGGTTGTGGTGTTCTCTTGTTATGGCATATGGTAACTAAATAATATTTTCAATTTATCGACTTATAAATTAATATCATACACAACTCGAGTATAATATGTATGGATCCATTTTAATTAAACACAATAAATAATTAGTAATATTATCAAATTCACTCGCTAGCTGTCGAGTCAAATATGATGGTCATTATTTTTTTTATAGGTGGTCATTCATTTTTATACAATACTGAGGAACGATGTTTTGTCATAATAAATAATATAATAATAGCTGTAACGAATAATTTAAAGTTCTACGTTTATTAGCAGCATCAGCTTTTAACGAGTGTTCTGATTGCGGGAGATGGCGATGTCCTCGATCGTTCTGCTCGCGACGCATCACGCAGATGGCAGCACACAATGATATTGCCGGTTTACTGATTCCTGAAAGTAAAATAAATTTATATAATTTTCTTGTCTGTTTTTTGACCATTTAAAGTCCATAACAAAGTCCTTAAGTAAAAAGATCAAAATTGTATTAAAAAAAAAAAAATTATAAAATGGGTAATATTATACTATGTTTTATAACTAAAGTATATGCACTCGGCGGCGCCCATCGAGTTTTATATCGGACATATTCGAACTCGCATAAAACCAATTTATCGTAATTGTTTCATGACAATTAAGGTATGTACTGTTTAAGGCTGACGTGTAAAAATATTAAATAATATTACGATTTATATATAAGTAATACTATACTGTTAAACCCAATAAACCATAATATGGTAATATTATTAAATAAATATGCGAATATTATACAGAGTATTGCCTGCGCGATATAAGATAGCAATTTTATAAAAGTTCGGATAATTCACGGGTCACGCCGTTAAGGTCGCCCCGATCGAATTCGTTTCGTTTTTAGGAGACACATTGCGATTCGACGATCCGTAGTTTGCCGCGGTCCGCATACTTCACTATAATATGAGTGTATGTGACACTAGACAATAATTATTGAACCATTCTATATTATAGCCATTCGTGTATTACTCAATAACGGCCAGACTTCCGACGGGGCGAATAGACAAATGTTACGACTTATTACGATGCACAATAATAAAATTACCACAGACTAGCTACGTACACGATATTCAAGCGTAATTTTTTTTGATCAACAGCCCACGTAATTATTTATGTCGACGACGAGACTCGTCTCTTAAAAAGGTTTATATACGTATAATATATGGAATATACGATTTAGGTACATACAAATAGATTTTTTTTTAAATCGCTAATTTTACACAATTTTACATACTTTTGCCTGAAATTATATTTATAGTATATTAATATCTTCTAAAAACGTTTCAACGGCTCCATTAGTATAGGTACAAGGACAACATAGGTAATATTTACATATTCAAAAGTAATTTTATCGGCACCTAAAACAATGATTACTATTATTTATTTTTGAAAATAATATTTTATTTACATATTGTTAAGTCATTCTGCGTCGAGATTTGAAACTAAGAATGTATATATTATATTTTTGTTTAAAAAAGTACAAAACTTCGAAAATAGAAATAAATTTGATTTGTTTCTTAAAAATGTTATGTTGTAGATTGTAACGAATATAGTTGAGTGGAAGTGTAAAAATATTTACAAACAATTTACATTTGTCGAGTAAATTATTGTCTAGTTATCTTGTATTTATATATTATTGATACACACATATCAAATGTCATTAAATATTATTTTTGATATGCGTCATATTTAAAAATGTTTGTCATTTATAGAAGTATATCAAGTTCACTTGATTTTTAAGACGTACATTTAAAATTACTTCTTCGGAATCAATAACCTGTAACCACTTATTCATAGATGGAAAGCAATTTTAACTCCTTGAGACGATTCTAATAAATAACGTTAAATTATGATGTAATTAATAATAAGTTAATTAATAAATTTATTCATTACTTAAGTCATCGTGTTTTTATTTCATAGGTTTTAAGTAGGTATATCGAATATTAATACATGAAAATTAATTTTTTAATTTGAAGTTTTGACTGTCATATTTTTAGTTCAACAATAATACTTAAATTATCAAAGTTAAGGTAAAATGTTGCAAAACAATTTTTTAAAATGGTCAGTACTCGACGAAAAAAAATATAAAAAAATACAGCGAATAAAAAAAATATTTAATAATTATTACAAAATATATATTATTTGCCACTTACTAAGAGCATGAAAAACACTAGTCTTGTTAAAATAACTAGTTAATTATGATTATAAAAAAATTGACGATAGGAGGAGATTCGTCCCTAGCACCTCTACTCACCTCATCACGAGAATACTCAATATGCTCAAATCAAACAATACGTGTTTTAACGTAGTAGTATAGATGCATGTTTATGAATAGATCCTATGATATACGTAGGCCCCTACTTAATTTTATAAACATCTTTTAATGTCATAGAGGAATCTATGGGTGAAGAATTTTTGTAAATTTTAAACATTAATGAAAAATGTATCTAAGAATAGTTTTAGAATTGTTAATGACATGCATGCAAAAATGTTTTTAAGATAAATTAATATTATAGAATCAGCGAATATAACATATTAATATCTAAGTGCTGTAGTAGTCAAGTTTTCCATTTCAATAATTATAGGAACTCTCTTAGTCTTTTCTATACTATAAGACAACTACGTTTAATGTGCGGCGGAAACTTCTGTGCGTTTCTTCAATGCGGTTGCACGGCAGTATTGTGAGCTCTAAATTAAGGCGAGAAAACGTTTTAATTAAACTCGGACAATAATTTTAAGGTTTTTGCAGTTACGAAATACGATCGATTTCATACAACTTTGTTAATAATGTACAAAATATTAGTTGTTTCTAAAAAAATAAAGATGCACTTTATGATTGAAAATTAATATATTATGAGAAATTACAAACAGTTATTGAAATTAAATACTAAACTAAAATACTATGTAGAATAACATACTGTATAATACTCGTAATAGTAATATAGATTAATTACCTATACAAAATAAAATTATGCATTTTAGATTACCAATAAAGTGTTCTTTCTTAATTTTTATAATTAATTTCTATTAATACTTTGCCGGATAGATTGTTTAAAATTGAGTCTAAATGATATTATAATTTTCCGATTTTATTAAAAGTATTTGCATGACTGAAAATATTATCGACAACTGTTGATTCGTTTTTACAAAATGTCACGGGGAGTGGTAATAAATAACCGGACTCGGCTCTAAATCATTATTCGATACAAAGATTTATCATTGTCTTAAAATGTTATAACACTGCGTGCGTAACCTGCGTCTTCGAGGTGAACGACGCGAAGTAAATCTAGTGACCAACGCTTATTAGTAATCTCAAGACAGTTTTTTGATCAGCATTTTTTCCCTCTTACATTCACGGATTAAAATTATAGGTGTAAATATATTTTTTTAGAAGTCAAGTCTATTATATTCCCAGAAAATCGATGGCAATATCTACAATGTCCCGTTAGGATCATACAAAGAGCACAACAGATGTACCATTTACATAAGCATTAACGATTTTAATTATGGCAACGGTCGCGAATCAACGATCTACTTGTTTCGTTGTGGCAATCAGCAGATGTTGCGAGGGTGTAAATATCTTTACCCCGCATTTGGTCAGCCGAACTGTTTAGCGGTAAGTGCGTAAAATGTTGTAATAACAACACCAACGACGACGGAAATTGGTAGTTAGCAACGTAAAATACGATAAACGAAAAATTGTTTCGACTCAGTTTTGAGGCGTAAAATAAACGGTATGACGTATAAACGTGTGTAAAGCACGTAGTGTCGATGTGTAAAAACAATATTAAGAAAAAGGATCAGCTTATCAACATTTGCAAGACACGCAAATAAATTAAAATCGATTGTAAAAGGTGTTGTTTTATCCATTCGTAATATTGTTTAATCATATATATATATAAATATAAATGTTATAAATATATTATCTTTAAATTTTTAAATCGATTGTTTTCGGTCGGACGAACAGGTCGCGAGTGTTGTCAAACATTGCGGGTTGACAAACGTATAGGTCCAACGACTAAGTCCAATTGCACAAATAGATTTGTGTACTAAAATAAGTCATTTTTTTTATTGTACATTATATCTATTTATTTATAAAAAACATTCTTTATCTATAGTCGTGTAAATCACTATGAATTTTTAATTAGTGCATCAGTGCGGCTATTGGACAATAATATATTTAAATTTATTTGTGATTTCAAAATGTTCCTAATAGATTTTCACTATACCCAATCAATATTAAATTCTCCGACTGACGTCAATTTTTTGTTTTTGTATATCACATACACATACAACATTAAACAGAGTCGCACTTTGGACTTTGGTCGTCAATCATTTGGACACAGTCGATCGGACTCAATGAGGTCCGCGAACGAACCGCTTTTGCACTTATTGGTCCGTATATATATATATATATATATATATATATATATAGTGTGCAATGGGTTCTGTAATGCGTCTCTGCATTTCGTCTCGGTCGACGTTCATTTGTTATATCCGTCGTCGTCCGCAGTGCCAGCACACGGCGTACGCGATCGAAACGGATTTTTGATCGCATTCCCGTGCTCCGGGCGATTGCTTCGCCGCCGCCGTAACAAAATAATATACTGCCGACCGTTATCGCGGCGACGAGTCCGCGACGATGTAAACCATTATCGTTTTAACGTCATATAATGTGCACGGGCGACCGTCCCTGCCGGCTCCGCCACACCGCGACCGCCGACGTCGTGGCGATTATATTATTTTCACACGACGATCCGCGTCGCCACCGGTCTCGCGTTAATTCGTTAATTTTCCGACTCATCGCCACCCGTTTCCCAAGTAGGTATCCTCCACACGTATATTTGCACACATATTATATATATAAACGTATTATAGTCGCGCGCAGATTCGGTCCTTAATCGCCGTTCGCGGTGTCGGACGATTGAGTTCAGCAAACGACGACACGTCGTCGGGATACGGTTTAAAATATATTATTATAATACATTACGATGACGTTTTAGGTCTTTCTGTGTGTGTGTGTGTGTGTGTGTGTATATACACGAACGAACCACTGACGACGCATTTAAACGACCATTATATTGTTATTATCTACTGCATTATACTCTATACGTGTATATATACATACCGGCCCGATGCAGTGAACCGCGCGCGGCTATAATTGTCGGAGAAATAATATTGTCATTTGTTATTATATAGTCGCAGAGGATTCTGTCGTCGACCTGTGCAAATCGCTATATTATAATATATATATATATTATATATAATATTATTGTACTGCAATCAAACGCCGCCGCCGCCGCCGCAAGATTCTCGTCTCGCCATCATCTCCGTGCTTCGGGCGCGGTTCCTATATAGACATTGTTATGATATCGTACAAATATTATTTACGTCGTTGTCGTTAATATTCTATACTAGGGTACATACAACTATTAAAATGTGCAATATTTTAGAGCCACAGATTTTGTTTCTTCTCGTTTGGATGTGAATGAAATCATTACGGATGCAAAAGATTTTTATTTTCGTTGACAATTTGACACTATTCATGTTCTAAAAAAAAAAAAGATAAATAAATAAAAAAATTATTTTATTAATTACGCATAAACATCATTTTTTCTATTAACAATTAATTAAATGCAATTTCAACTTTTGTAAGTGTAAGCGTACTTAAAGAATTTGTTTTTAAATATTAATTATTTAACACCATCATATGACATATCATGTTGCGACACAAAACAATTTTTTTTCACTTGAGGCCAACCCTTTTTTACTGCAAATTTTAAAGCAGATTTTTTTTTATGGCAATATAATATTATATCTAAATCAAAATGAGAACGAAGTTTCTGAGTTATTAAAACATTTTACATACTCACTCGAAAAAACTATAAAATAAAATATGATATATTAAATATAGTACCTATCTATAACCATTATACTAGGAAAATTTTTACAATATAGTATATACGGTATGTTATCGTTATGTGTCCAACTCACAAATGGATAATCATATAGCAAAATATTCACTTTTAGTAGTTTCAATTTTGTATTTTAGAATTAAAAATAAGATGAAATTGTTCTATATTATTAATGGTATAAACATAATTATCTTGGATCTCTCGATTGCTTTTCATAGTATTTTAACTTTTAAACTAGTTATGGACACAAGTATTTCACATACATACTTACTATTTACATTATAACTCGTATAAATATTAAAATATTGTAAAAAACCAACGGTAAAACCCAAATAATATCCTCACCTTTATTATTGATATTTTGTCAATTTACTTTATTTAAGCTAACAATACATTAAATTAGAATTTATAAACGTAAATGTAGGTATATTTTAAGGCTTAAGCATTATTAAGATAGAAACTCAATATATCCAGATATGGTACAATGTTCTACGATTAAAAATATTTAGTCATAAAAAAAAAAATTTAATATACAGCATATACAGCTATTTTTTTTATTAAACAATACTCTTCATCTCAAAATCTATAAACGTTTTTGAAAATATTGTTTTTATATAATTTCTACTTGAAATAAAAAAATATTTTTTATAGTTATAATTGTAATGTTTTTAAATACTTAAAACTTAAAATTTCGATTTTTTAGAATGTTGTGTATACAAATTCTCCGAAAAATATTTCGCTCCAGAATATGAAATTGTAAATGTATATTTTTATTCAAAAAAGTAAAACTTAAAAAAATTATCACGATAAAAAATCATAAAAAAATATGTTTTTTTATTTTGACTAGATATTATGTATAAACCAAAATGTATGCATAAAAAGCGCAATAAATAATGTTTTTAATCGGTCAAAGATAATTCGATAATTATGTATGAAAATAGCTATATGAAAATCTATTGTTAATTATACCTTTAAGCTTAGTGAAATGTTATAGTAAGCTATTTCCATAATATTCAACATAAAATTTCTTATTGAAATTATTTGTATACTAACTTTAGTTTTTTGCGACTTTATTATATTCATCTATGTTTCACTATTTATGCAAATGGTTATGCAAATGCTTAAGTGTCGAACCCTGAATTTATAACGGACGATTGAAAATGAGTTCATAAGTAGGTATAGTGTATGCAGATCTACTCTCAATAGTATTATATTATTGTACAATATTCGATATAGCGTATGATATATAATATGAAAGCGCGCGATATAGAACACGGGACGTTCGAAGAAATTTCTAAAGTATTCCTCTAAAATAATAATTGAAAATCCCTCTAGCGTTTCGTAAAGTTTTCACTATATAAAGGGTATTCCGCTGTGTATGGTAACTGTTATACACAACTTCTCATCCGACAGTTCAAAAGTTTTGTAATATTTTCGATATTCGAATTTCTCTCGGAGAATGCCTATGCAATATAGCATGTATCGTAATAATAATACGCAAGTACACGTTACAATATAATAGCATAAATACAAATTACCTTTTATGTAGCCGTATGAAATAATTTACAAGAAATAGCATTAAGATGTATGATAAAATATATACTGCTGGAAGGTAATCGATATTATTGATAGAAATATGATTTCAATATGATTATTATGTGAGATGCGTAGGCCTGTAATATAGAATTTCACTTTGTTGACATAATTTCGAACATGCAATGATTATTAATATATATATATGTATGACGCAATTGAATAGACATAACTATAAATGCTATTAATTCAGTTTATATCAAAAAGCCTTAGTTTGTTCATAATAATATTGCATTGAATTTAATTTAAGATTATGCAGTTTAGTCATTATTGTTATAAGATAGGTACGTACCTATATTAACTGCTAATATATCAAAGAGGCTAGTCTCTATTACTTACATTTAAACAAAGCATTTTGTATATTATACGGATGATATTTTCTTCGATAAGTACTATATATATAGACGTGCAGGTTACAGTGCAATATGATGTATTGCAGTATACTCGTAATGCTCGTATTTATCGTAAATGTTGTTTGTGCACCAACACCAGTTAAAAAAATATAAACAAATCTAATTAAAAAAAAAAAATAGAGTAACCACACAATGCAAAGCGAAGAAGGGCTATTCATTGTTCAACAATAAAATCTGTTAGGAACAAAAAAAAAACACAGGAAAGGGGAGAGGAATAGAGTACTAATTTACGACCACCGGCCATTTGGGTATCACCTGTTGTTGTTATTGTTGTTTTTACCAATCTGTTTTCTACGGTATAGTTTGAAAAGTATGGTAAAGGTTTATATGGACTTTGGATAAATTTACCCCAGTTTACTGCAATTATAGTTTTAATCTAAAATTAAGTTTCAACCGTATTTTATTTGGTATCATTTGCATAAATATAGTTTTTATAAAATATATTTTTAATAGTTATTTTTTTTAAATTTTGATCTGAGGTGCGTGAATCGAATAATTAATTAATTTGTGTTAGTAATATGATATTTGTTTATTTATTTTTTAAATATTATGTACAGGTAAAATATTCCAACGAAATAAGATTATTAATTATGTAAATGGAACATTTGAAATATAGAAATAATTTACATTAAGTTCCTATAAATAACTATAAACAATAATGAATAAAAATAAATCAGGTATGAACAGTTTAAAAAATGTTCTTAATATAAATATTGAGAGATATAATGGTACTAAATTTAAGACTAAAAAAATCAATTGGTACATAATTATAATGATTCATTAGTTTATAAGAGCAGATAATGCATAATAATTAGATTTAGGTTATATATGTTGATATAGAATGTCTTTGGATATTGTATAATGCCTTCAACGCAATACCTAATGTTATTGTACAAAATTTATCTTCATCTAACTTAAAGAAGAATTTATCACAAGTTATTCTGATTAAATGAATGCATTAAATATAAAGTATGATCGAAATGATTTTCTATAGCACAAAGTCAATTATTAATATCTACAATTATCGGGGACTCAATTTTGTTTATAATTTAATAAATCTAAATGTATCTATTATTACTTTTTGAATAGGTGTTCAATTATTAAGTTTAAATTTGTATTAATATAATAATAAAATAAGATTAATTAAATTCAGCGTTCCTTTGTTTACATAATAATATTTACTTACTGTATGTATGAAGGAACTACAAAGCCAAAAGCTGATAAAGCTATAATTTTTGTTTATACAAATTAAATTCTATGTGCTACGATTTACAAGTAGACCCACGTCAAAATTAACTGTAAATGATTATGCCAATTTGAAAATAATATTATATAAAATATGTGTTATTGACAAAATTATATTAGTCATTATATAAGACCGTTATTTTTAAAACTACTGAAATATATGATTAAGTATTTTATTTGTATTTTTATAAGCAATGTATGTGAATAAAATAAAATATATTTGAATGTATAATATGTTCAATAAATTTAAATGTTTTACTTGGGATATTTGTTATCTATACATAGGTGTTAAATAAAATACATTAATATTTCTGATGGGTTTATTTTGGACTACAATAAATCACAGCATCCAATGATTTCGTTTTTCTAAATGTTTAACAAAAAATGAAAATTTAAACTATAAGTGTTTAAATTTGAATTAATTATATTATAATTGGGATATTAAAATTGTTATTAATGATCCAAAGAGACAGTGCCATGACTAACTGGCATACCACTAATATAACTACCACAATGATTTTTACAAATCGGCGGTAACCAGCAAATATACACAAATGGATTTTAAACGTTGGATCGACTCTTAACCTAACATACGAATTATTAAAATATGTCAATTGTTATTTTATAAATGTTTGGTTAATTTTAATTCGTGTTACAGAGATTACCAAAAGTTTGCCGTGATATGAATTTCCGGCACGATATTATATTCTGAGTTAAGCCTTTTAAGGTACAGTAAACTAATTTCAAGTGGTTTTATTTGTCTATGCTAAAGATAAACAAAAATAGTAGAACATATATTGGGATTATCGAAAATTACTTGGTAAAGTGTGTATCTACTCCTGAGGTGGTCATAGGTTTTGATCATTTCGGAGAAGTTTAGTCTCGTGAAAGATCCAATATAATATGTCCAGTCAGGAAATCAAGAAGAGTGTTATGATGTTTAATCAAAATAATGCCACAATACTAAAATATGCACATATATTATTTTTAAGTAAAATTTTATTTTTTCGTAAAAAAATCTCTGCTTTCCTATTTTAAGCTGTAATAGGTAGGTATACCATTAATTGAAATCTAGATATACTTGGATGTACAAAATGTTATGATTATAATTGTTATACATATCTCGTGCATTTACGAATGAAGTGCATTCTGTACTTGAGCAAACCACACTTTAAATGCAATACCCATCTGAGTGTATTATATTTTATATCATAATAGGTAATAATAATAATACCATACGGTGATGCAGCTGAGGTTGTATTAAATACGAGTAATAACGATATGAATGGAGTCTGTCGAGGTAGTGCAATACGAGTAATACTATCGTAAAAACTAGGAACTGAGAAGAAAGGTCGCCCAAACGTTTCTGTATAATATGCGTATCGTAAGAACGGAAAGTTGGAAATAGTAGCGTGCGATATTATATTCGTCATTTAAGAACTGCAAGTTAGTTTTGTTGGACTTTAATTATACGCCATCGTCGTCGTCGTCGAGTCGTTTTGTCATTTCCTCTGGTAGTGACTGGTGCAGGTGGCGGTGCACCAAATTTGAGTGTGGAGTTCGGAGTGTTCGGGTGTGGCTAAATAGACCATGTACAGTGACGAGGCTGTGGTGGTGGTAGAAGAATGGCGAGGGGGTAGTGAAACAGCGGTTGATTAATCCCCGGGTCGAGCCGGAGACAAAAGTCTCCGGTGCTCGTCAATAATTATTTCGACAACAAACCTCTCCTCAACGACGACGACGTTAAAACTGACGTATGTGTGTGTGTGTGTTGTCGTCGAGTACGTGCAGTGTGAGTCCAAGTGTGTGTGTGTGTGTGTGTGTGCGTATACGAAGAAAGTTGCATACAAAACGCGCGCGCTACCGAGTCATAAATTACAAGTTGGAAGTTTCTCGCCTCCCCCGTCGTCGTCGCGACCCGAGAATGGCATTACTCAAAAGAGTGCGCTTGAAGGCAACGAAATTACACTATCCCCCGACCTCATCCACCTAGCCTGTTTACAAAACACGGGCATCCGCACGAGAGTATACGCGGTGGTAGGTACCAACCATTCGTATTCGTGATAAATCGACCTAAGGGGGTGGGACGGCAAGTCAATTACCAGTGAGCGTTCCACCTTGGAATTTCTCCGTAGAACTTTCACCACTGCCGCACACGACTGTATTGTGTACATGTGCATGTGTACACCGCCAACACCACCACCACCAACACCACTACCGTTGCCGGGCAGTACACGCACACACAAACAAATATTTATGTATATATATATATATATATTATGTACCTAGTTCCAAAGAGTATACGTATATAACTAAATAAGTAACGCGTAGAAGAAAGGTCGGCATATAGGTCGTAAAATGGTAAGGAGGAAAAGGCGTGATTGAGATAGAAAGGGTGTGTGCGTGTGTGTATGAGAAAGAGAGTGGGTGAGAGAGAGAGAGAGAGAGAGAGGTAGAGTGAGAGAGAGAGGCCGTTGCGCGCAAAATTGTTTTCTTTGAATGTGCACACCTATATATGATATACACTAGCTATACAGAATATAATATACCGACACAAAAACGGCGCGACAACGGTCTTTACAGCTGACATGTACAGAGCGATTAGAGTATATTATTATATAAGTATAGTACTAGTTGTGTGCCGATTCGGCGGAGGAGGTGGAAACCAGGAGCACTTGTACTGTAACAATCATTCACGCGACATTTTAATGGATATAATATAATATAATACACGTGTGTATGTGTACATATGCCGTGTGCGTATCCAGTGTGTTTGAGCGCGAAGTTCGACGAATAAAAGCAACGGCCGCAGCAGTCGTTTCGATCCGCTGTAGGTAGGTAACTGACAAAATTGAATTTTCGCACATCCAGTACCTACACGATAATTGATAACGATATTATTATCCGTTAACGCGCCTTTAGTACGCTACTTACGAGGTATCGGTCGAGTGATATACGTACGTTAAATTACAGATAGGTGAACAAGTGTAAATTATATATATATATAACTAATGAAAACGCGTACACATATAGGCGTTAGGCCTGATAATATATTAATTTCTTTAAAAGTAATACATTGATATTATTAATTCTGATTCATACACATTATTTTTATTTAATTTCACAAGTTGGTTGACTTTCATGTGATTGATTATAATATTATTATTAGGAAGATAATAATATGGTTCAGTTTTTTTTTTTTTTTTGGTAAATATCATTTTACAAATTACGAGACCGAAATATACTAGGAATTATTATCATTTATAGATTATAAAATAATTTAGGTTTCCCCAAAAGCATATTAAATGAATGACCCATGTTCGTGCGTAAATCGAACAGCTCATTAAAAATGCAGCAAAGTGCTAAAGTTTTTATAATACTCGTAGTTTAAAAAATGTCGAAAAATTATTTTAAACTACTTCTATTGTAGCTTTTAATACGACGTGTACACAAGTACACGTATTAAAGTCGTGTTAGAACATTTAGTATTCGAGACTGATATTTTAATATTATTTTTCCACATAGCTGAACTTTTAGTGAAAATGTCAAATTGATTTGATTGTAACCATCATAATTTGTTATATGTTAATCATTATACATTTTTAATACGAAATATGAATGAAGTAGCACTGGATTAAAAGTATTTATACTAGAATGCATGTAAATTGCAGCTAAGTGAGTTACCCTTATAAGTGTTTATATGCTTTTAAAATGTCCACTCGTGGCAATGGCGCCATCATATTCTTGTGACCGACTAAATATTAAATGTTAATTAAAAATATTGAAAAATATCTGGGCCAGTTTGAATATGGTGGCTGTTAGCTGCATACCCGCATGTACGACCACTGCTATTTTGCTGCGATGAAAATACCATTGCACAATAATATAGTATATTTCTAAGAAATTACTACTCTCTATGTTTAAGAAAAACACAATTTTATAATAAAGAAATTGTTTTTTAATGAATGGTTAACACCCAAAACCTCCCTCAGTTACATCTTTGGCCTCAGTAATGAAAATAAATAACAATGTAAGTTATTGAATGATATTATCGAAAATATTTTAATTGAACCAAAAGGGTTCGTACGTAAAGGTGTCATAATGAACCTCAAAGTAATGAAATCGTCATTATGAGCAGTTGCGATAAACGTAGGTTCAACATTATATTTTATCGAAAATATGATTATAATTGATAGTCGTGACAAACAATAATATATTAACGTTATACGTAAACAAACTATTGTAAAACAAAACCATATTTCTATTCCCGTAAACGGGCCCGACAAGATCCAAGTTTCTGTTTATTAGAGTAGTGTTTCGTTTCGAGTATGTTGTTTGATCGGCGACTAAACGGATACTATAATATTATTTAATATTGTTAATATTTTACTCGATGTCGATGTCGGTACCTTTACGATTCAATAATATTTTGGTGTTTTTTTTTTTTTTGTTCGTTAAGTGTCTGCCGAATAACGTTTTAATTGCGTATACCTGTATTATGAAATATAATTAAGTCTATTGGCAACAACTGTACCATAAAAATATATATCTAACTATCGTCTGTGTGATAATAATATAGCAATAATAATATATACCAATGCAGCGCAACGCTAGAAATGTAAATCAAACTCCTTTTGTTTGCGGGTAATTGGCCAGCGCAAATGTATCTCGGATACGAGTAAACCGAGAAAACGTACGTATTTCACGAGTCCATTGAAAACGGGTGATACTGCTGTCGGCTACATTTATTTATAATGTTAATTTAAATTTGTCACATTGCTTTTTTTATCATGCCTAATGATTGTCCTCGTTTTAAACCGTCAATGTGTAATAGTGGGGTAGCAAGACAAATAATGTACTTACAATAGAAACATTGTATGGGAACTACGACTGCATATTAATATAATAATGATAACAGTATTTATTTAACAACTTATATTTATTATGGATTAAATTCACTTCTTATTATCGTACTATAATCAATCTGAAGTAATTGTACTATCATTGGTTGTGAATCTCACTCGTACAGCCATCGGATTTTTAAGATTTTCATCGTTTGTAATTATTGTTAGATATTATATATTTTGTAATGTTTATTTGTTTAATTGAACACTAATGGCTATTATTATTATTGCATATTAATATTTAGCTAGTAAACCACCTATCTATTATACCTTCTGTTGATTATCACGACGATTTTTTCTATTTTAAGAAATGTAGTTTTTGTAGTGTTTTTCTCACACCTTTAATAAAATAATAACTATGATTTTGAAATTAGAAGCGAATTTATAAAATGTAACTATATAAAATAATAGTAAATAGGTATACATACCTTTATAATATATTTTATAATGTATACTATGATTCTGTGTTTTCAAGCACGCTGAACATTGTTGCCATTTCTTTGATTTTTTTTTCGGTTGGATTGGAAAATAATATGTTTCCTATAAAGAAAAATATTTATTTTAACAATCAATGAGTGAGTTATTATTGTATTCTAAATTATACAATATCGTAATTTGACATATTATTAAGTATTTATATGTTATTGTAACATGCGCCGAATATATTACAAAATATCATCCTCAATTCAATAAAAAAAAATAAAAATATGGAAGAATTTCAAAAGACAAAAAATATGTCAAAGATATTATTATAGCAAATATAATTTGAATAATATTATTAATAATGGTCACCTTTTTACAAGTTTCTTTTGTTTATTCAAAATTTCTCGTATATATTACTTGCTTTAACCACAAACGTTATTTAACCCCTTTATAGTTTTCGGCTTTAAAGGAAAACCGCATGACAGATAAATCGGCCACCACATTTTCGGCGCTTATATCGTTCATAAGCTATATAAATTAATTTTATAGGTAGTTACAGTTTTCTGCTCGAATATGTGCAAGTAATACCCAATTATTGAGTAGAAGATAATATAATATTTTATCCTGATTTAGGTAAACAGTACCTATCATATTATATTGGTACGAGGTTCATAATATAATATTTCATTATCACGAAAGTATACTGAAAAAAAATTGAATTTCAAAATTTCATTCTTTTTAATATCAAAATACAATAAACGATTAAACTTCGATTTCTTATCAAGAGCAAACCTTCAGAACTTTTAGATTGCCTAACTTTTATTTTAAAATATAATTTGACCTTTAGTAGACGGGTAATGCATTAACTGTAACGCATTGAATGTAAATCAAATGTAAACTACAAGCCTTTGTAAATATTTATAAGTTCAATTGCATCGCCCAATAAAATTTTACGCAGTGGACTTTGCTTTTAAATAAAAAATAAAACAAAACAAATATTATCAAATAAGTATCCAATAAATTGTTATAGGGTTTTTAAACCAATAATGTATATTTAAAGTCCTCAAAACGAACGATGTAAATAATACTAGTGTTTAATTTAGTTATTTCACGTGAATTTTCGCACCATATATTTATATATATATATAGCGTCATTCTAAATAGATTTAAGTGTTTGCTTCCACCGGAATCATTACTTAATGGCGTGATGTTGTGGCAGGAAGAGGTAGATGCGGTACTAACTGTGACAGGGTAACTGGTTGAGAAACGTATAATAGGGATTTACTTGCTGGTAAACTTAAGGGGGTTCGCTGGCCTAATTTCCAGCGTAATTTATTCATTTTGGCGATAAGAAATAAAAATTAAATTCCCGCCAATGAACCTGATAATTCAATCTCGAGATATGAACATTGTTACATATTGCTGAATAATTACGTAACGTCGTCGTAATCGTGTCGACGAGCGACGCCTCCGGCACCACTACAACACAACGAGACCAGTGGCGGCAAGGAGATGGGTTGTATGACGACAGCGGCGGCGGCGGAATCCTTAATAATTATTATTTATCCGGTTTTCTCGGGCGCAAAGTTTTCCTCGCAAACTTTCCACCCTTTCTATTCCCTTAACCATCGTCGGCGTCGTCGTCGTCGTCGTCGTCGTTGCCGTCGTCACCGTCGCTGTTGTATTCTTTACCCGCGCCGTTGTCGTCTTTCTCTCTCTTTCTCTCGCACACGTATTAGGGTATATATATATATATATATATGTTTATATGAATATATGTATATATACATACAGTGTACACGTAGTCCCATTCTAAAATATAATGTATTCTGCGAATAATAACTTAGGAATTTTGTGTGCCAGAGTACCCTCAACCAACCTCGGACGACTTTAAGTGTTCGCCATGGCCCACACACTACGCGTAGACAACATATATATATATATATATATATATGTATATATTTCTCTCGTTCTCGCTCGCTCTCTTATTCTCTCTCTTTCAGTCTATCTAGTTGGAAACCCGACGAGTTCGCGGTAAAATTAATTAGTTTTAAACTCGGGGGCCCGTGCCCAGAAAGTCTTAAATTATGGATCCCCTCACCGCTAGTCCTACCGCCGCCCACAGCATTTTCCCTCGTCGCCGACAACACTGCAGTTGGTCCCTCTCTCACACTGCCGACTCGTCTTAATTTTCGCCAACATCGGGCGCTAAATTTGATTTATTACGTAATAATGTATCAAAAGGCGCTCTCTCGGATGGAGTCCCGTAAATCAACGGTATAATACAATTTTATAGAGGATGGGAGTGGTAGATGTGAAATGGAAAGAGGATCTCCGCACCCTAAAGGATACCGGAAGAAAACCGAAAAGGACAAAACATTTTTCAAATGCCCAGAGGTTTGTGTTTGAATTTCCCACAAAATCGCTCTAAAAAATAATTAACGGACATACTA
This sequence comes from Rhopalosiphum padi, assembly GCF_020882245.1. Lineage (NCBI taxonomy): Eukaryota > Metazoa > Arthropoda > Insecta > Hemiptera > Aphididae > Rhopalosiphum > Rhopalosiphum padi. The sequence goes on from NC_083598.1 coordinate 55,259,011, forward strand.
ACTTTAATGGTATAGACGTATAGTTTTGTATTTGATTGATTCATGTTATAAATTTTTGCATAATATGACAAATTTGCTATTCGTTATAGCATTGTGTTAATTTATTAAAGTTTAGCAAGTTAAAAAATAATAAATTATTTATTATTTTAACCAAATTTAAATTTTTTACCATTGATGATGAATTTAGAACTTTAAAAAATATTACTTTTATTTATTTATTTAACCATTTCAAATGACAGAATAGTTATATTAGTTTTTAAGTAACGATAATAATTACAATATTTAAGAATTCAAATTATTATATTATTGTACTTCGACCGTTTAACTATTATTGTTTTTCGTAAAGCGATGTTTATAATATATAAAAGCCGTTAAACTTATTAGAATACAGACTTATCGGATACCGTTTATAAAGTCACTCAAGTGTGTTGACTTTTCCTCAGGTGTTATGCTTTCATTATGGGATAAGGTCATATTATATCTATAAAAACATTTAATACGTGAACAAACTGTTTGTATAAAATATTTTTAATTTTAATTTAATAATCAGCTTGTAATATTATTTGGGAAAAAAACTTTGAAAAAAAAGATACTAATGAAATAAAAATTTGTGTAGGTAAAATATTATTTTATTAAAACAGTTTATGAATCTATTAATATTTTACTAACGAATCATATTTTCTATGTAGATTAATTTTATATTACTTTTGATTTTATTCTTTTTTTCTAATATTGTATTAAGCTTTGTTATTATTCAAATTGTTTTTAAAATGTTTGTAGTTATATTTTTAGCTACATAATATATAATCTTTATATAATGATATGTTATTACTTATTTATGTAATTTCAATAGTATTTTAAGAGTTATTAATATAAAACAAAATTTTTATAACTATGCATATTTTTTTTCTTTTATTAAATATTTAAGTAAAAGCAATAGCTATTAATCATATGATAATGATAAAACCTATGCCTTAAGTCAATTGAAATTTTATTTCGCGCTATTTCGTACAATAAAAATGTAAATCATACATTTGAACAAGACAAAATATTTCAATAAATATTTAGGTATACTTATGCAAGTGTTGATGGTTAGTGTCGAACTAATGCCGTGTGTCATTTTAATATATTAAGTAATAAATTGGACGTGTAAAAAGTGTTAAATGTGTATAATTTGTATTAGTTAATACAGTGTGTTTATTGTATTATAGGTATTTATATAGTGGGTAACGAATGTTACATAGTTAATGGTCAATAGATGCGAATATTATGTAGTTAATACGTATAGTAACATATTAACAGTAACATCTATGAATTAAAATACAAATTTTTTCGATTTATTAAATCCAATGCTTTACACGTAGCTTCCTAGGTTACTGGATCTTACGTTATTTTATTAGCATTTTTGGAGATTTATATTAATATTTATATTAATATTTTTAATATTACCATCAATCATAGACGAACCTAAAAACCTATATGTTGCATATAGTGCTGTTAGTAGCAGTTTACTTGTAAATAAGGAAAGTCGCATAATAATTTAAGAGCATCAGAAACTCAATTTCAAATAATATTACTTTATAATATACCAATTATATTATAAAACTTATGTCACCATTTGAAATGTTATAAATAATTTTGAATATGCCTATGTATTTTGTGTTTGATTTAGCAAATAACATAACATAATAATTTGGTCTACATGTTTATGAAGGTGGTCATTAAAAAAAAAACATATTTTTAAGCGAGATTTAAGGCGAGTAAAAAAAAAAATACCAAGAATTTGATATACCAATCATTCTTAGTTCTATGGCTCCGTGTAATAGTTATTTAAAATTATTTCATTTTTGTTATGAAACGTATTTAAAAATAAACGAAATATGTAAACGGTAATGTCGAAATCTGCTTTTCGTCGGTACATAACTTTGAAGTAAATCCAAATAAATTATTGATAATAATTTATTTCATAATTAAATATCGGAAAAAATGTGATATTTCATTTTGATATTCAAACATTGATGATAAATATGACAAACTATAATCATCACAATATTATGTGTATGGGATGATTGTAGATGATTAGATCTTTGTTTATTTTATACGGTATTTGCTGCTGAACGGTAAATACCCAATCGCAATACAACTACTACTAGCGACTACTTATATTATGATAATGTAAAGGTACCTCGGCGCGTATACTGGATTTGCTCGCATAAAACGCTATAGATAAGATTATTAATATATTTTAAATAAGACACACCAAGACTCAATTAAAAGTTTTGTTGTTCTTATAATTTAACGTTTCCGAGTTGCACATGTCCACACACACACACACACACACACGCGCACACACACACACACATACACGCACGCACGCACACACACAGTATATCCGTGCCATAAGAAGCAGCCATTTTGTTTGTTGTTAGGCTTTGCATAAATTTTATCGTGCAAAACTCGAGAAAGAGCTCTTCCTCCCACCGGTGCCCGCAGTGTACGGTGCACGCACCCGGGTCGGTGTATAGAACGTATTCAGGACGCGGCATCATACTTTATACATATTCGTATAATGCGAAATATACCGCCACGCCTTGAATTTCAATCTGACGACGGCGACGTTCGTGTTATACGCGAAAGGCACACGGATGGAATTTTAATATCAACAACAGACATCGAGACAGTGTAAAACGGGAGAAAGAAACTTTGTAGTATAGGAACCCGTCGAGTGCTCGCCGCCTTTGTGACCCCCACCCTCCCGCACCCGCAACGCAACGCGACGCCGCCTGCCGCCGTCCTTGTCCACGGTTGCAGTTGTACGAATCGCGTACAGGCGAAGAGGGTCGTGATGTAGCTCGGAAAACTCGGATGTATATAATAATATAATATAATATATATTGTACACGTGTGCACTGCGTATATTATGTATTATTTGCACAGACACACACATACTCAGAGGTGTGTAGTATTGCACAATGCGGTTTTTATTAATTTAAGACGTGTATTATTTGTTTGTACTTATTCATATATTTGCGATAAACTTTTTTTATTGATAACTCTTTATTTTTTTTAGCTTTCATCTTGTGGTGCTTCTGAAAAACCCTTCCAACGATTTCTATTGTCTGCTTCTTCCAGCTCCTTATGCTGTATCATTTTATAATCTACCTGATTTTAAATCTTTTTTTACAATAAATTTAGCCAACGTTGTCGAATTATCCTTCTGTGATTTATTTGGTCTATTAACTAAAGGCAGTAGTTATATCACCCAACTTTTCGAAGCTCATCATATGGGGTTGACCCATTCTAGTCTTTTCGTGGCAAATATTTTTGGATATTTGGTTCATAGAAGATTCTCTTGATATCTGTACCCGACATTCATGTTACTTTCGTACTATCCTGTTTCCGTTCTACGTATAATATATGCGTGGATCCATGGACTTATTTCCAAAAACATTCCTTTCAAAGGTTGGATACTTTATTTTTTTTTTTAAATATATGTTTAAATAAATAAACAAATTGTTAACAAATTAATATATTAAATAATCCATGTAGAATCTATGCCCATTTAACTAATTCACTGAGAAAATAGAAAATTCTGTAATATATTTTAAATTGTAAAACAATTAAGCAATTTATATTTATACTATACATAGATTAAATTGCAATGGTATGTTTAATTAAGAGTCTTATATCATTTTATAAATTTAATAAAAAACTTTACATGGAAAAATTTCCATAAATCATTAGATTTTAAATGATTTTTAAATAATGTCATGTGCGTAGAAAAAATATATTTATAGAAACTGACTTTAATATTATATCTGTGTTAAATATACATCACTATATCAGTGTCAAACGGGAATTACGTCAAACAGTTTAATTCAGATACAAAGTGTCCCTCGGTGGTTAACTAATTTAAACCGAGGGTAATACTAACTCCGTTATCCTTTCACTTTGAATAAGTTGTCCATTGTCTATTGAATAATAGTGATCAGATCATCATGACAAAAATAAACCGTAAAGTTATTATAATATTTTCTAGGTATGATCGGTTAGATCAGGTATTCGATAATAGCCCTTTCTTAGCTAGCTTCTGTATATGAAAATATAATAGAAACGTATTATAATACAGGTAAGTTCGAAGATAGTCTTCGGAGCTGAGTCAACCGCTATAGAACCTATGGTCAAGCATTATACATAAACAATACGTAGGTATCAATATTAAAAATTTACGAGTGTAATAATGTGGCCAATTATTTCGGTAAATGTCTTTGTTTAACAGAAATATTTTTCATACTCATAAGTCATATTAAAATATCGTATAAATCCAACGTAATAACATAGATAATGTGTTCTTACACTCGAAATTTAATATTTATAATAGATGAATTCGGTGCAATATTAAAGTCGAGAACTCAAAATTCGTTCTGCTGAATTCAAATTGTCTATGCTGTACGTTCGTAAGACTGAGATAACACATATGTGAGCGTGTCTATCCTCCTCGTGAGGAAAAACGTTTTCTCGACGAGTATGAGATTCTATGAGATTATATGAGATAACCTAACCTAACCGATGCTAAGGGGTGTGGGTCAATATAGTGGCATTTTATCGTGCACCGTGTACCGACTTCAAATAACTGCACTTCACATATTATATCCTTTTCTGCACGTATGTTTATACAATAATATATATATATAGGTTTATTTGTGTGTGTGTGTATGTTTATGTGTGTGCGCGCTCGCATATTTATATAAACCGTGTACGGCGAGTAGTTTTAGTGGTTTTCTCTCCAAATCTCTACTTCTCTCTTTCCACCACCGAAGTATTCTTAATGCCCGGTAAACGCGATAAAGTTTTAACGGCCCTTTTGGTTTTACGATACACGTCGAGCTCAGTGGCAACGCAGGAGCAGATAATGAGGTGTGCGGTGTGGGGTGGATGCCTTCTTGCCGCCGTCGGAAGATTTTGTTATTGCCACCGCTTGTACCGGCCGTCCGTGTGTCTCGGTGTGCGGTGGTGGTGCGTGTTTAAATACCATTAAAATCCGCCACTGGGCCCGCCTTATCTCGACGCCTTAACAGCAAACAAAGTTTTGCAAAACGAGAGACGAGACCGTTCGTCGTCGTCGTTCCGCGAGTATGGATTGGACGTGGGTATGGAGGTGGCGGCTGGTAGCAAATGCCGGCGGATCGTCGTCCGTGGTGTAGGGTGGAGAGAAACGGGACGGGGTGAGCGCAAGTAGGTACTCGGAAAGAGGAAAAGCCCTACGAAAAAGTAGCTAAACCCCCCCGCCCGTCACACCGTCATTACGTTGCTTTTATATATTATACGCCCGGACTTTTCGACCCGTTCGCCAATTCCATCTCCGACTGTTCATATTAAAATATACGCACGGCTCGCTTATAATATATAATTATGTATTTATATATATATATATATATATATATGTATATACACACACACATACACACATAATTATAATACTTCAAGGCGAGATGAGACGACCTAAGTGCTATGTGCACGCTCATCGCCCCTTATTGTGATACGTGACGTATTGTATATAATACACCCAGTTGCGTTCACTTGTTTCTGTCAGAGACTGTAGTACCAGGAATCTTATTCGAATAATATATATGAATATTAAATATGCATGTACCATATTATGAAGATCAGTTGACAAAATGAAACGAGAAACATCACGCTCGTATTATTATATTATCATTCGATTGAATTATTTAAATCATTAGGGAGAAAGGACGGCGATGGAAAATGGCGGGTTATCAATTATTATTTCATATTTCATTATGAAAAGAGAAAGTTTTTTATTCGCGCCGAGTAAATCTGAACCACCTTGACGAAAATATATGAAAAAAGAAACTGGAAAAATTATATTTTAAACTCTACACGTGTGTTTCCATCATTCGATTCGAACTGCGACACAACTACTCGTATATGCAATAAATCTTATAAATTCACACAGATGTCAGACAGATGTCTAGATAATACAACACGAAGAACTATTGAACGTATTAAAATATAAATATGAACTGCAAAACTAATTATACAATATATCAATATATGTGCCTATTTAGGTACGCCATAAACTAAATATACATAATACCTACCTATATTCAATATAAAATTACAAGATAATATTGTACATATCCTTGGATAATATAACAGTTATGACCAGAACAAATATACCGATTTCGTAAAACTAAAGAAAATAAATACATTCAATTTTGGTGGTACCCGTCCAATTTAAGTATAATAAAGCAGAGTACTATAATTTGTGCGTGGTAAATTTGAATTGAATGGAAAAAAATAACGATGATTCTGAACGAATACGTTTAAAATTGCAAGTATCCACAAATCATATATTTAAATTACAAAAACATAACTAAAATCATTATTTTTTATTTAAATATTGTTCAAATTTGAAGTTTAAATGCTTATAATAATAATCGTGATTATGTATTTTTTATTTTTTTTAATGTTATTTAAAATAAAATTTAAGAAGATCCTTTTATTAAATTGTCAAATTATTTTACCAAATTTATATTGATAATAATATTTTTAGAAAAAAAAATCTAAATTTTCAAATATCTAAAAATTATTTTTAAGTTATCAATAACTTTAGAGTATAGACTCTTTTTAAAGAGTCAAAATATTGTTATAGAATTATGCCAAAAACTGTTGTCAAAAACTGATTAAAATGTAATTATAAAGCAATGCACAGATCATTATATTAAAATGTATCCATTCATCTGTTCATCATTTAAATCAGAATTTAAACAAATAATCATTAAAGATAGAATTTTAGAACCATAAAATAATTTAATTGTACCTATAGATTATAATAAATTAAATTAATATAAATTATTACCTTGTAGGTACTGAAAATATTTGTGTCCATCTAGGCGTTTTTTATTCTACTAATTGCTTGTTCATTATACCTTTGAATTTCTTGTAGGTATGTGGGTTTCCATGGAGTTGGTTATCATTTTAAATGCGTTCTCAAATCTGAAATAAAATTAGAATTGTTTGAGTTGTCAAATGTTTTTTTTAACGTATATTAAGTGTTTGTTTTAATTGTCTGGGTATCCATATATTATAGTTGGTCAGTTAGTGCATTTAGAATTATATGTAGGTACTAGGTACACATAATACAAATAATTGTAATATTATGATGAATTATTATGTTATCATTGAAATTATACGTAATAGTATTTAGTAGTTAGACCTTGGAAATGTGTTTAGTATTTACATGTAAACTATGAGTCGAGTAGCAAAAATAGCGTAAATAACGACTTACACAATATATAATTTAATACTACATTCATATAACCAACATTTTTCAATAATTAAACCATGATTAACATCAAAAGAATTTGAAACCTTTTTGCATTAACGTACAAATTGTATTCGCTTGAAATCATTATTGTTTGTTAATAATGATGACGTAAAATAAAAATAAAAACATTTACATAGAAAAAATTAATAAAATAAGGAAAATTTGGTTATTTCAATGGTAACTTGAATTATGCACGACAATATTGAATGCTTTTAACAAGTGGCATTTATAAAGTTGTTGGAGCGTATGCAGCTGCGGTGATTCTACTATAAGTCAAGAGAATGAAAGAGGATTTGAATGATGTAGCTAAGTATTTGGTATTTTCCGTTATTGTTCTAGAACGATGTTCTGTAAGAATGATTGCACTTACAGCTATCATCGTTTCTGCAATGCGTAAATACATTTTGAGATTTATCAACTATATTCCGGATTAATTCAGAATGTTCTAATCTTTGGAGGTACAGTAACATAAGGTTCTCACTAAATAACACCGACTAAAAAGTTATTATACCCGACATATTCTATAAACACAATAGTTATTTATTGTATATTTTCAAAAGGTCTTTTTTCTTAAATTATAAAACAAATTATAAGCAGTCTATAAGTATTTTAAAATGAGTTTTTATTTATTTTTTTTTTAAATTTATAATTATAATATATTATATTATATTTATAATTAACTATTCAACTTGACTGCTATTAAAAAAAAAAAAGTTACATGATATTTACTTTTAATTACTTTAAAAATATTCTACTAATATTGAACAAGAAAAAAAAAGAAAAATATTAACCTAATACCTATTAGTTAGTTATAATATATTTTAGTAGAATAAGTTTATCATAGTAATGTACTAAAGTATTAATAACATTTATTATTAAATAAGTAAGTAACTGATTCTTGTATTTAATTCAAGAAAAAAAAATAATAATAGAATTGTTATACATTTATTTTCATTTGACGTATGAAAACTACATAAAAATAAAAATCTAAAAATTTTACATTATAGAGTAATTTGTTTTGTATAAGTTTGGTTATCTAAAAAACTATATGTCAGTATTTGTTCAATTTAAAAATGTACTTGATTTGTGTAATGTATAAAATATTTTTCAAGATTATGAATAAAAATTGATTATTTTATTATGATGGATTTTATTCAGAGATATTATAAATCATACTTTACATATAAATATAAATTAAAAACCTTAATATATATTAAAAATGGCAGGTTATAAGATATTTTTAATGTAGGTATACAATTCATTCAGGTCTAAATTATTCCCAAAAATAGTTTAATATTCTATTATTGATTATGCTATATTTTATTATACATATGACGTATGTATAATATCCCTTATCATGATATTATAAATAGAAATACGATTTTTTTTTTTAATTAAGTAAATTTTGATTCTTCAATGGTATTCATTCATAGTTAATATGGTATTCGCAATTCTATCGATATCAAATAAATTGAAAACTAATTTATTTATTTATATATTTTTTTCATATTTAGTATTTACCTTGTTATCTAAAAACGAGTTTTCACTTAAACCTTGAAAACGATTAATAATAAAACATAATTTTTGGTTTTTAAATGTAAAAATATACGTACTGTAAAAAAAATAAAATGGTAGAAATAGACATAGGTAGGTAATCAAACTTTTTTGAAGACATTTTTTTAATTTAGTATTAAAATTAAGTAATATGGCTTGGTATAGATTAGAGGTTATAATTATATAATATTTATATCGAAAATTAAATTTTTGGTTTTATAATAATTAGAGGACCAAGCTAGTTGTGATTTTTAGCTAAGCTGTATGTAGTAATACATTTAGGAAAGTTATTAATTAAAATCCTAATAACCTTTATTTCCTAAAGATACACAAATTAATCATCAAAAAATATTTATTATAAATAAATAATAATATGTACATAAATAATTTAAAAAATAAACCACATGTTCCAATAGCATTATAAATGCCATTAAATTATAGTTTCAGCCTTTAGTTATCTTGAAATAACCTAAATAATTTAAAAAAAAAATTGTATTTATTATTAATTATGTTTAATTTTTAGTTATATACACTCATATTACTCGAAGATGATGTAAAATGAAATTTTTAATTGGATTAAATTTAAAATACATTAAGTAGGTATTTTGTTAATTTGTATTTAAATTATTTATACGTAAGATATTTTCTTATTTTTGAAAACATATGTTGGATTTTGGGTTTTAATATTTAAATTTTTTATTGGCTTTGATTTATAAAAATTATATTAACAAAAAGGTGGAATAAAAATAATTTATCACTTTTAAATATTTTTTTTCTTATTCTAACTTTAAATATATTTTTATTTTACACAATTTTAAGATTTACAAAATTTTGTATATAAGTAATAAGTAATTACTTATCAAACCTGAAATCATAAAACGGAATTAATTAACTTGATACATTTATTTGTTCGGTTTTATTGAATTGAACATTTTTAGGTAGCTTAAAAAAATATGGATTTTTTGCCAATGCGGCTATTAAAGTGGAAGCAAAATTTTCTAAACCAATTTGTTAGCTGTTGGTCTATGGCAGATAATATATCGTCAACTCGTGGCTATCCGTTTATGCGTAGTGTGAACTGTGTAATTAATAATATACGTTTGCGTGTGTAACTAATGTATAAAACGTATTAGTTGCGGAAATAGTCACGAAAAGGATCTATTACAGAAATTCTTATCATAATGTATATTATATTATTTAAAAGCGACACAAACACGATATACGTATAACGTGTGTATGTGTGTGTGTTTGTGTATATACACACAGACACATTATACATATACATATATATTTATATGTATATTATATATAGCTGTTACTTCCAACTGGCAAGCATTATACGAAATGGCGATATTATGATATAATAATATTATTGTATAAGAAAGTACGCTTTCTACAGCGGCCGTCATAAATATACGTACGCGTAGCATTATTATGATTATTGTTCGCCGTATAATAATATATTTCACTCAAACAGCGCTCCCTTCCCCGACAACACCCTTAAAGTCGGAGCAGCACCCCCTCCCGACAATCCGTCCGTCAGTCCGATTACTGACTCTGCCGCCTTCGACCGTTGAGAAATGCGAGTGGCGTGCGCGCAAATAGATCACGACCTACGTCGTACCGCGACACGTCCGAGGGCGGTTTGACGAAGGTGCGGCCGCCGAAACGAAAGGGTTCATTCGTTATTTCATCCCCACAATGAAATATACATATGATGTGTTTCTTCTAGTAGATTCCTCAAAAGTTATTCTTATACCCAGTTATAGTTACCAAAAATACATAAGCGTATCATTTAATTTCAAGAGCTTTGAATCAATTTAATACCTTAGAGTTGAAAATTTAAAGTTTTTTTTATTACTAGAATAAAAAAAATATATATTAAAGATATTAGCCACGTTCATTTTTCAGGAATGTTTGAATTTCGAATTTCAACGAAATTAGACATATATACGAAATATCTAATAATTTTTGTTTTTATTAAGTCAAATCTTTTTGAAATGACGCGTAAACGGATGATTTCACACAATTCTTAACCAAAATTAAATTTAAAAATGTCATACCTTCCTGATGCAGTAACTCATTTACTCAGTGTTTACCTACGTCCTCGTTTTTTTTCTTTTTCGACTGATACTAAAGGTAGCTCTATTATATTATTACTACTCCGAGATGTTCACACCAACCCACCTACACTATATTATAGTATTATAATAAATTATAATCATATACCAAAACGTGGATGCGAGTTGTATGTGGCCGCAGGGTCAAAGGAACCGAATATAATATATTATTATAATATCGCGTGTGTATATGTGTAGGTATACCATCATATACACACGACGGTGGTCGGTGCCGCAAAGGGGTTAAGACAGTGACGTGAGTGACTGTCTGGGCGGGAGAGGAGTAGACGAAAGGGACGATGCATATTCATGACGACGACGACGACGACGGCGACGGCGACTACTACCACTACGACTACGACGAAGTGCGTGCGTGCGTGTTGTGTGAGAATTCTGTCGACAAGCGCTGACGGATATAATATAACAGCCATGTATAGCTATTCTTCTTCTATATATTTCTCAGACGCTCCGTTCGCGTACCGTCGCCATCCCACCACACTTTGCTGCTTCCACCGCGCTTTATCTATATACACCGTGTCCACCGACACGGTTGTTATTTACTTTGCCCTGTATAAACGTGACGCGCTGGGCTTGACATCTCGTCATTTATTAAAAATATCGGTATTTAATAAACAGAGATCTGGGTTGCTGCTGTACGCGTATGCATTTTAATAATTTCTCGGGAACCAAAACCGAAACCAGTTGTGGTTGGTGAGCTGCACGGCGTGGTATAGATTCTTTAAAATATCGTATATTATTTTATAATAATTTTTTTTTATTACGATACGCATAGTTTTTCGAAAAAAAAATGCACAATAATATAATAATTGTATTAATTTAGTAGATCGTTTTGTTATTTTACATTTAAAAACAAAAAAAAAAAAGGTTGGCAAGAGGATACTGTTTTATTGTTCATTAGACGTCGGTGGGTCGCCTTTAGTGGCGATGGCGTTTTAAATTTGAATTCAATGATATACTTTATTTTTATACAAAAAATGTGATTTCGAGAGGAGACATAATAATTAGATCTGCCAGCCTATATATCACCAAGTATATTTCATGATATGACTTTTTTATAAACTTCTTAAAGACATTTTACTTCTAGTATTACGAGTACATTGGGACTTATATATTTTTTTCTGAAAATATTGCATTTATTATATTATTATAGTATTTAGTTATTATAATAATATGTATTTATATAGATTTATATCATATTGTATAAACGTATATAATTCAAAATTCAATTATATATTTTTGAAATATAGTATTTAAATATATATTGATAATATAATTTACCAACATTCCCGCGAATAATGTTTTTAAATTATTAAAAGTAATTAACATAGTTATTTATTGTTTAAATTATTAGTTTCGACAAATTTTAACTTAGAATGTCTATAAAAAATGATTGCCTTTACATATTTTTTAGATTTTGTGGTTTCAGTATGAACTATTTATGAGGAATTTTGTATTCAGTTTCTAAAACTTGAAATAAAAATAAAAATATGTATGAATCTATAACTATAGAATAGTTTGTAAATTTTTGCAATTTAGTCGAATTTTATCAAAAATCTTAATTTAAATATATAAATAAAAAAAAAAATTTTAAAGTAAAAAAACTTATTACATATTTGCTACTATGAATTACCACTATTTTGGAATATCAAAGTATTTCTACGATACCAAAAGATGATGACTGACAGAAAAAAGACATTGTTATAAAATCAATAAAAAATATTAATATTAATATCCATTGCTCTACTTAGAAATCTAAAATATAATGTATGTAATAATACACTGATATAGTGATTTTTTTTTACTCTTTTTAAAGTTAATCTTGGTACTGTGTAATAATAATATTTTTTTCAAATATTTTAAATAGGTATACACAAATATAAAATCTACACTTATCCTGATCGTTTAATGAATTTAAGATATTGTATTCGTATAGAATGAATCTAATGTTTATACTAACAAATTCGTATAATTATGTATACATATGATATATACGATTTTATATAGTTCAGAGTTCAGGTATTTCTATTTATTTTTAAATAAATATTAATTGTTTCTATAGACTTTTAACATTTGTATTATTAAGAATTATTGTAAAAAAAATTATACGCCACTAACGTGTCTACGTAAAAGTTATTTATTATTATTTTTATTGGCCTAAGGCTTTATATAAATATATTATAAACTCGATTTGATCTTCTCCCTCGTTTTGTTAATGCATATCCGGTGCTTACGTTTTATATAATATGTATGTATAATAAGTAGCCTAATTGAAATTGAGACAAAAATGATTTGATACGTCGCACATATACGGCGCCTGGTAGACATTTATCTGGCACGACATATATACGACACGTGAATACTCGTTCACTCTGTTGCTTTAGACAGGCAGAGCCGCAAAGGATGTTGATTAAATTATTCAACTAGACGGTATCATGGAAAGGTTTTTGGGTGCAAAATGTTGATGTCTTCCAGAAATTTAGTCTGCCCGACACCGTAAATCCCAGACGAGTGCTGCAAGCACACGTTTCTTCTCGCTCTTGTCAGGTTAAATTTGACGTGCCATGACGGGCGAGCACGCGTGACGATAAGTTTTACAATAAACAACGACGGAAAGACATGAATGCACTAGGATTAGGTTGATATTTTTGATGCGTGGCGAATTCGTGATGAGTTTGGCACAGGGGTTAATAGAAAAATACGATTTTGAATAACGTAAATGTAAAATCATAATATAAATTATAATTTCTATTCACTATTCCACCGAAACGTTTATATACAGTAATATTGTGATAGTATAACATATATCTGATAGCGTATTTATTTTATATGATTAAATCGAATGAAACTTACAATATATAAATATAAATTATGTATTAGATATTTTTAAAACTTAGAACAGTTATTGGTTAAATTAAAAAATAGTATATTAGAGACACATAAGTACAGTATTTATTGACATAAATCATAATATATTGTGTTTTTTATATTTTTATCAAAATTGGTTATACATTTAAAATAACTATCATGCAATTAATATCAAATACATAGAATTTGTAAATTACGATGTCAATAACCTAATTTCTGTAATATCTTTTGAAGCTTTATGTGAAATTTCTGAAGTAGGAAATCTGCATACAAATTGCATTATAGGCAGATTATTTATCTTTGTATATGGTTAAGGAGTAATTCTAGTTGTTTTCAATGTCTGTATTAAAATACTTTGAGGTCTCTTGTTTAGTAGGAATATTAGAAATAATACGTAATAGGTATATCCAACTATTAAATTATACATTATACAATTTTTCATGATTATTTTAAAGGATTTAATGTATTATTTATTATTTCTATAATTATATTGTATTTTTTAAAATAATTTAATAATAGTTTATTTTTTGTTGGTAAATGTTTAAGAATAAAATATATCAATTTTAAGGTAATATCAAGATATACAATGTTCCATTTTTTAATAATTAATTTAATAATTTTTTTCTCGATATTATCATTTTATTAGTGACAAATACTATTAATTTTACACTAAACATAAATTATGATAACATTGTATACGTATTTAAGAAATAAATAACGACTTCAGGTTAAACAATTTCTTATTTCGTATAATTAATATTGATAGAGTTGTGAAATCACAATAAACTTAGACCTTGCAATGACTTATTCAATGACGAGGTGTACTTGACACCTTCTATACAGCAGAGGGTTTCTCTACTTGAAGATTTTTTTTTTTTTGGTAGAAATAAAAATATTACAAGTCATAAAAACGGCTGATGGCACACTATTGAAACGATTTTGGCTTTTTTCCTTTTCAAAGTAAGCATTATCATTCATGTAGGTACTATTTTTTTTCTAATACTATACTTAAAACAATATTATTCAATAATTAAATTAAAATCACGCGGCGTCTTAAATAGGCAATTTAGCTACACCATTGTACAGGTAAATTGTTTTTCTGGTGACAAATTCATAAATTATTGTCATTTTTTTATTTTATTCAAACGAACTGTGTTTACTCCGGCTTAAATGTAATTATATCTCTTCGAGTATACAAATTGGTTACGTAGGTCTTATAAATTACACATATACTAAAAATATATACATAGGATATCACACAAATATTTTTATGTTACTCTTACAAAATATAATTTGTATTATATGTGTATTTTTTAATTGCAAATTTATTATTTTAAATTTAAACTTCTAAAAATAGATTTGTATAATATAATGAATAATTATATTATTATCGCATAATATTTCTATCTGAACTATTCGAATATAGAGTTTGTCATAAAAAAAACAAATTGACTATTTTCCAGGCTT
Organism: Rhopalosiphum padi; assembly: GCF_020882245.1. Classification (NCBI taxonomy): domain Eukaryota; kingdom Metazoa; phylum Arthropoda; class Insecta; order Hemiptera; family Aphididae; genus Rhopalosiphum; species Rhopalosiphum padi. The sequence continues at coordinate 55,274,389 of NC_083598.1, forward strand.
ATATATACAATTTCAAAGCATTAATAAATTAGTTATTGAAATTGTCTGTATTCATATAAAAAATACATATGACACCATTTTTTAAAACATTGTTAAAAAATTTAAAATATAATTGAAATCGGATTTTTTGTGAGACCCATATATTGAACTTTGAGTTTTTAAGTTCCCCTTGTACCCCTTTAACTAAAACAAAAACGTTGACACAGTTTATCGTATTGTGGTTAAAATGAATAAAGCCACAATAGTTTTATTCTATAAGAATACAATGCCTTATTTATAATTCAATTAAAAATTTAGTTTTCCACATAAAACTTTATTTTATAAAATGCATGCGCATTATAATGATTATATAATTGAAAAAAGAGCATAATATTATTATAACTGTTGGTTGAATCTGGATATTAAAATATAATGGTACATTGAAAAATTATATATATTTATTTTAATAACTATTGCTTGCTAATTATTAAGAATTAATAAATGTATTTTAATACATTTTGTGAGTGTATAACAGTAGGTTTTTAATTATAGCATAACAAAAAGTAATATTTAAACTGCACTTGTCTTATTCATAGCACATAAACGGCTTTATAATTACTTTTGTCATGTATTGGGTTTAATTGACTAAAATTAAATTAATGTATAACAAAATAATATAATTTGATGTAAATTATATTTATATTTATAACAATAACAACTAAATTCAAAATATCATACTCAGATAAACAAAATTAATGAGAAAATATGACGTAATTTCAATTTTGGTTTCAATTTAAAATTAAAATAAAAATAAGCGAAAGAAAGCCGTTTTGTGTTACAATACATTTTACGATGAATAACATGAAATCGAGTACAATAGTGTTTCCTAGTAATTATAACGTCATGAAAATATTAATGCATAATTTGTAACTATAAAAAACTATTGTTTTAGTCATTCACGGTTATAAAGAACAATATTGGTGAATGCAATGTTAATATTTTTGAATGAAAATCTTAAAAACATTTTAGGTTAAACATTAAAGATTAAACGATCAACACATAAAAATAATAATTAACTATGTGATTACACGACATTTTTATTCAACACGCATACATTTTATAAAATCAAGATAAATCGTGATGTAACTAAGCTACATAATTTATTATTATAAAACAATTTTGTTTGTATGAATATTATAGATAAATACACTGTACTTAAATTCGGGTTAATGCTTCTTATAAAATCAAATAATAATTTGTTTTTAGAAATATTTATTTTAGAAAATTTAATACTGTAAACGTAAAAGTATGGCCATAATGAATATGAATTTTATATCCAAATATGAAATATAAACTTTTTAGCATTACATTATTATCTATGTTTTTTATTTTATTATATATAGCCGAATACTACTAAACTCTTTGATTCAAAACATTGCAATAGGATTTTCTGAAACGAATAAGCGTTAATAACATTTATAACGAATACATTTCTTCCTTTTATTCAAACTTTAAGTGCTTATAAAGGAAATAACTGTTCATTTAATATTCAACATTTATTAGATTATTCTACTTCAGATAATAAAGTTAAGAATTGAAGTAAGAGTTACTGTTCTGATCGAGAAATGATGGTAATTTCGCATAATACAGCCAATAAAGGTTTTCTAATTTAATATAGGTACCGTCAATAAAATCTAACTCTAAAATATACATAAAATATGTATTTATCAGTCAATAGTAGCGGGTAAATTACATAAATTATTTATATTTTCTAACATTAAAATTGTATTTTTAAATTAACAAGGACTTAAGAAATTAGCTAATAATTATGCAGGCAAGTGCCTAATCGCAAGTGCTATTTATGAAAAACTGTAATCGCAGAAAATAATTATTGTATTTTAATTTCAAACAACTGACTGAAATCTCTAGTAATACTTAATTTATATTTTAAACACTACACTTGTAATAATTATTGTTTCTATGATCAACATAATTTATAGTGTACAGTTTAAATGTATAATTAAGCAGTCAGCAGATTTCTGGCATGGCCTACGAGTTATCAGTTATCACTAATTGAACTACATCATTTTTTCCCGTAGAGATAATCAAACGAAAAGCTGAAAAAAGCTGAAAGATACAAATCCATGTTCATACTCTGTACTTGGAATCAACTGCAATAGCCGACCCTCAGCGAGCTCTGTTATTTTCAGATGTTAGAACGTAACGTATCAATTTGTACAAAACTTAATTGTTTTGGTAAACGATAATTATACCAACTACACATAGATACGATTAGGGTAAAACGTGTAGAAAAAAGACGAGTATATTATAATAAAATTTACGTTGATGAGCACGATATCAACTTATATATATATATATATATATAATATATATGTACGTATTTTCCTGGATTATAGCAAAAGAGCGCGGAATATTTACAACATACAGTATACATATATATATATTGAAAACATACTAAAATGTTATATATACGTATAATATGTGTGTGTATATAATAGGTATATATAAACAATCGTCCTGTAACCAGCCGTTGCTTGCAGCAGCCGGTACAAGCAATACAATATATATATATATATATAAACATAATATATGTGTGTGTAGATATATTATATATATGTATGTATATATACATATTAGGGGAAAAAATCGATAAGTCGACACACACACGTACGCACAGAGAGACAGGCACGCCGAAGAGCAAAGACTGGGCAAATGGAAATATTCGAAGAAAATCCTGTAGCGAAGAGAATTATTCGCGCAGTAGCCGCGCGCGGAGGGGAAGGGAGCAGAGACGTAGAAAATATATTACATATATATGTGTGAGTGTGTAATCACAAACACACACACACACACACACGCGTATGTACACACAATAAAAGCGAACCCCACACGTACTCTCACGGGCGAATTATAGTATATATATATATATGTGTGTGTGTGTGTGTGTGTGTGTGTGTGTGTGTGTGTGTGTGTGTGTGTACACGGCGGAATGGCAGTAAAAGAAAGGGGTAGGCGGTGGCGACGTAAGGGATTTTAAGCCTGGGGGTTATTACAAATGGCGGCGGCGGCGCGCGGGCGCGGCAGAAAGAAAACGGAAAACGCTGAGAAAATATAGATCCGCGCGGCGCGAGCGGAGTGGGGTCGCCGACTGCGTGCGTGTGCGTGCGCGCTCGCAAACAGGAAACGGTGGAGCGGTACACTGTGTTTGAACTACTTTTCGTAGCGCGCGCGAGACTCCTCCGCTCCTGGCCGCCCGCCGCCGCCGTCCCGGGAATAAGTAAAAGAGGAAAAAGCAATTAAAATCGGTCGCTCCCCATTGGTCGGAAATGTTTTCCACCGTGCGTTCCGCGTGTGTGCGTGTGCGCGCTCGCGAATGCCGTTTCGTTTGCCCGAGGAGGAATCAAGATTTTAAAACCGCCAAACACCTCACCACCCTCCCCCCTCCCCCTCCGCCACCAACATCACCCGCCACGCACACGCTCCTCTCTCGCGCGGTCGCTCGCCCCTCCGAGGGTTTGTCTTCGGTCGGTATAAATATTTTAATAATGCACACGCTGTCGTCCGTCGGTGTTTTTCAAATCCGTTCTACACATTCACAAAATAATTCGTTTTACGCGGAATATTATAATTATACTATATATATATATATGGGTACGCCCGACCCGCACGCACGATCTATCCATATAATATAATATTATATATTTTAAACGGATACCGTTTATCGAGGAAACGAATATTATAAGGTTATTGAAAAATGTCTATAATATTAAAGCGGCAACACGGAATATAATATTATTATGTGCGCGTGGTTAGGCGGCACGACGTGTACGACTCGACTGTATCACCCTCGCGCGGTTCGACCGTCTTCGCGCGCGCCACAACCACCCTAGTCCCGTCATCGCGCTTATTAATAATTATTATTAATATAAATGTTCACCTGCAGCAATCGTCCAACCAGTTACGGGGGGGGGGGGAGGAATCACGACCACCCCCGAAAACTCATCGATCACAACCACAACGGCCTTATAATAATATTATTATACACGTATGCACGCAACTCGGCATAAATGATGTTATTATATACGGTTACGGTCGGTATGGTAAGAAGGGTGTGCGAATCACTATTAAAATAATATTTGAATCGAGTAAACGGACGACCTCTGATATTCGATAAACCGTTATTAAATTATTCAATTATTGGATATTGACGCTTACGAGTTACGAGTTACGACCATAATAATTTACTGATTATATTATATCATAAATAAATACATTTAAAGATACAGTCCTTATTTTCGATCGTGAAATTCGATTTAAATTACGAATTTATTACATCACGCACTATTACAGTCGGGAAACAAATAAGCCGATGAATAATGTATTATTTTATCTGATTCGTCCGTATGTGCAGTGTACTAATACAAAAAATATCATTGTATTCTCATTCTTCAGGGATGTATAATTTGAGATTGCCACTCAACACATTTTTTTGTTGTGTGAATAATTACGTCTCGAAGAAATAAATCAATTGCTCTTAGTTCTTTATAGCAGTCTTTGTAAAATGTTAGTTAAAACAATAAATTACTATATAATACAAAACAATTTACGCAATTTGTTCAGTGTAGTTATGTAATATGTTATGAAAAACAATATTCATTATTTAGTTTTATCAGTAAAAAACGTATTGACCTAAGAAATGGAACAAATATTTGAATGTACATTGTACATATTATCTCCTGAAGTATTCGAAATATTTCTTATAGAACAATTCACCATTCAAGTGTATTATACTAATCAACAACTCAAATAAATACTTTAAAATACATATCTTTTATCTAAACAAAAATCAATGAATATAATTTACTTAAATAAGATTAAATTTATTTGTTGATTATTTTCGTATACAATTTTAACGAAAATTATCTAAATTGTAAATTGTTTATTTAACTTGTACTCACCTATTTCAACTATATCACCTATTTATTAAACACATATTCTGTTTTAAATCAAATATTGATACAAATTAATCATATGAATAGTACCCACTATTTAAAAAACGTGTATTAAAATACTCTTATATTTAAGTTTACTATACTAAACATAAATAGGCAACTAATAATATTTATATCAACCATCTCATATTTTGATGTATAGATAAAAACTAAATTATAATTCATATAGGAAGCTATTTCCTTTATATTATTACCTATTGAGCATTAACTAATAATAGGAATGTGGTAAGAAATTCTGTTATCTAATTATATATAAAATTGACTTTAGATCACAACTTAGTTTTTTTAATCTATTATAAAACACTGATTTTTTTTACAGTGTACCTTTTTAAACATGTACATTATTGTATACAAATGATTCTATGTATTAAAAATATTAACAAAACAATGAACATTTTTTTTTTATTGTGACATCTTGCAAATTAATAATACAACAAAAATGTTTACAAAACTCATAAAAAAATTCTTAAAAAAAATATTTAAAATTTGAATCTTTGTTTATTTTTTCATATCATGACTATTAAATGAGTACTCCAATTGCACATTTGACGCCAAAGACGAGCAGATGATTTGAAATATTGGATACAATTTAAAAAAAATATATGTAAATAAAAAAACAATTAAACACAGTTTATTTTATTATAATAACTATACATTATAAAAAAACGCATTTTTCTGTTTTTTATTTTGTGAAAATAATTGAATTAATTATCTTTGTTACGGGCTTACGGCGACACTTTAATTAAAATAAAATACCTATACTGTGATATAATATATTATATTATATATGATTACTAAAACCTTATAAAAACAGCTAGATAAATAATAAATAGCTGATTAGTAAAGATTAATAATTACATTTTAGCACTGTTTTATTACACAATTCATGATAAAGAAATATTTTATATTTTATGTTCAACTTAATTCATATTGAATTCTTAAAATATTTTAGATATTCTCATAAAAATTATAAAAATATTTTTTCTAAACATATATACTGTATAGTTTATAATAAAATTAAATGTATTTAAATTTAAATTTTAGCTTTTACTACGTAGCTCTAAAAGTAATCGATCCAATAAAATAGTATACAAATTAGAACTATTTTGTTAAATATTTAATACGACATATCGGGTTACACAATAACAGTGAGTTATTCACCACGACTCACGAGGCAAAGCTTGTTAGATGTAAACTAAGAAGTATTATATAGAATGAGATGGATGTCTTCTGGCTTGACACGGTTAATTATGGTAAGAAATGAGTTTTAGAGAGTGTGTAGGAATGGTCCCTATATTGGTGATTAAGCAGGAGAGATTATATTGAGATGGTTTAGACGTATTCAAAATAGTAAAGGAGCACAGGGGAGTTGAAAGGGTGTTTGGAATAGACATGAAAGGAAACCCGAGAAGAAATTAATAGGAATAATCAATATTATGATGTAGAGAAATGGGGAGTGGCAAGATGGAGTACAAGATTAATGGACAAGGAGTAAAAGAGGAATGGCAATCAAAAGTTCAGGGGAAAAAAATAACCACCATGCCAATGTCTGAGATGAAATCGTTATCGTAGATAAATAAATATCGTAAATATATATCGTAAATATATATATATATATATATATATATATATATATATTTTAATGTATTTAAATTAAGATAACCAAACCAAATATTAACATTAACCATGAATTGATTAAGTATTTATAATATGTATTTACATTGGCCATAACATTAAATGTATGTTTATACCTTAAAATATATTATACTGAAACACTAATAATAGTTAATACTTTAATAGAAATATAGAATATTTTTACATTTAAAACAACTATAGACATTATTATTGACATAGGTGTTATGTAGTATATGTAATATTTTCCTATATTTCTCTGAGCACGTGTATTTTAAAAAATACGTTATAAATTATAAATGCATACATTGTATCAATGGAAAAGAGTAACAAAATGAGCATTGCAAGAGACATGCAGTTACACAACCGTAATAATGCCGTACTAAATGCGGGGTAAAAGTAGTTCCGTTTTGCCAACAGTTTAGAATACTTTTTGAAGAAAGAACTCTAAATTTCGATAGTCTTTGTGGTGTACATATGGTAAACGATTGAAAAACTATAAAACTATTCAATAACATTGAATATTTTATGAGATCCACACCAGTGCGATTCGGTGGCTCTCGTTTTCGGATGGGTAGTCGGCGGCAGGGTGGGTGACGTACATAACGAAACTCGTGTAAGTGCGACATCGTATTGTAACAATATAATAACAATCGGCGAATGAAAAGGAAATGGATGTGATGGCTGGGGCGGTGTTTGTGGGGTGGCGGAGTAAGAGCCAACGTAACTGTAGGTATACAGGTGCTCGTAATTACTGTCGGCACCGTGCACGCGGCGCTTTAACGCATTGTCGGCGAAAGGGTTTTTCCGGGCGCACCGCGTAATTGCGCGCGACTGGCGCAAACGGAATAAGAAAATGTAATTTGGGCTTCGCACCCCCATACACCTCCCATCGCCTCCCCGTCGTCGCCACCCCGACACACGACCAAGACCTGCGTGCCAATACGTGCGAGACCTTCGAAAAAGACGCGGCGGGTGGACTGCGAGGTACGAACAGCGGAAAACCAAGAGAGCGGCTCGTCAACTAATTAGCTAGTAGTTCTAAGTTTTAATAATAATTAAAAGCCACGCGGCAAACTTGGAGGAGAAACGAACGAGTGCTGGCAACGACGACGGAGCGCGCACGCTCGCTACCCCTTCCACCATTTAATTATAATGTACATGCACATATATTAGATATATATATATATATATATTTGCGTGTGTGTACACTATGTATACACATTCGCAAGACTTTGAAGCGAACAAACTTAATCGCCACGGGCGTATAAATATATAAATATACGGGTATTTGAAACAACACAGTTTTATCTTTTATTTTTGTGTGGCGGTGTGCTCTCCTTATTAATGGAAGGAAAGAAACACTCTCACGATTTATACTTTATGTTTTTAAGAGATAATATGTAGCACCATTTTAGCCATTCTAACCGGTCATCGCAAGAATCACAATACGCGTGTGTACTCGCAATAAGGGTAGTTTCGACCGAAAAATACCCCCTACCGGTACAACATGCGGAACATTCGATTTATACCCGCGAACTATTAACTCCGATAAACATAGCGGCGTACAACGCTCCGGATATGTAAAATGTATATAATTATTGACAAATAAGAAAATGTTATTTGCCTATTGTATATAGGTAGGTATGATAATATGTCGTGAATGTCTTGATGATTTCTACCATTGACGGAATTCGTTTTAATATCTGAAAAGTTGCTTAACAAAAAAAAAAAAATTTTGATTTTCGTTTCGTTTTCTGTGATGAAGACGTATATACATTCCAAATATTTTAGACTTTAGTAGTGTAAAATTATAATATTATCGACACAATAAATTATACGATATACAGAGTAGGAGCTTAAGACGTTACGCCGACGTTTTCTTCGATTATATTATTATATAAGTTTGCGCGTGAACGAGTCAGATTCGATAACGCGTCCTCGGAGGACCACGATGGCGCGAAAGGACTGTATAGCAACAACAACAACAACAACACGCGCCGTCTTCTTATCTACGGTACCGAGCTCGTTTAAATTATTGGCGGCCGTTATGTTCTTGGACCGCGATAAGAATATTCTCAGGGGTATAGTTACACGAATGAAACATTAACCGAACTATTCTATATTTTAAACCACTGCTCCCTTATTATATTATATGCTTCTTCCGCGATTACAGTTCACCTGTGATTTCCATACTTATACGCCGATTTCCTTTCCTCGTCGAAAATACATAACCCTTTCCCCGAAAACGTTTGATAACTGTATTTCCAGCATCCCGTGCCGTCACCGTCGACGACCTAAACACGAGCAAATAACGAATTATAGTACTAAAAAAAAAAAAAATGTCAAAAGTGTCCGGAACGACCGCCGCAACCCGACGACTGGGCGACGGAGTATCTCACGCGCTACGTGACCCCGCCTATAAATGTATACACGACGTGGGCGACGGTGACGTTATCCTAAACTTTTGGTCGGTTTAACGTAGTGCTACGTGATGGAAATAAAAACGACATTTTGATAACGCGATTACCGTGTTTTTCCTTTTCTCCAATCGTGTACGGCAGTTAACGACTCGGTCGCACACTCCGCCAACAACTGTTACAAACAAAATGTTTTACAATAATCAAATAAATATAATGACATTTTCAACAGAATATTTAACCGCCGAACCGTTAATTTAGACCATTAGTACAACAATTACGATATTTACGAGTCGTCGTCATTTTCTCTAGTGCGATGTGTACATATCCAATATAAAAACGGTGTTAATCATTCCACATAACGTATTTCACGAAATCAAATGCGCGTTCTATGACACTCGACGTTATGTTTTAAAATATTCAGATCACCGTTATGAAGGGTGATGATATGGTGTTAAAACTCGAGTCAATATCATTTAGCTTTCGTGGCATAAAACGTGATGACGTCGCGAAAATGCCAAATGACGAATACTTGAATATATATTTCTTCGGCCGTTATTGTACTTATAAGCTACCACACCATTTTAAGTTTTAACATTTTATACTTTGTAAAATAATTCTATTATAGGGACAAAAAGGCACGAGCTGGTAGCACTGCTTAGCGGGGAGTGTGTTGCACCCACCCATTGGGAATAATATTGTCTCTAGGTAAAATACAAAGGTTGAGGATCCATACACTTTTGGGGTTACAGAGAAAGCATATAACTTATACATATTATATATTATATATATATATGTATATTCATTGTGACCGAAATCCCCGTTCCTCGTTACTCGCTACTGTGGCTACTGCCGTTAAAAAGGGATTTTAAATCCCTTTTCCAAAAAAAACAATGGCCGGTGGAAAAATTAATATTTAATTTCCACCTCTTGTCCAACCGAGGCGGTGCTCTCGAGAAAAACCTACGCGTGTATAATATATAAAATAATATAACGCGTCCAATTACACAACTGCCGGTCGTGGGAATTCACTTTTTCATAACCTTCTCCGTCATCCCGCGCCATGGGCCCCTCGGAACCAGTGGTTAGGGTTGACTTATACAAAAATATCATATATTCAACGCACACTTTAGAAAAACATTATGCCCGTGTTTTTGCAAAATGTATTCCGTCGCCCTTTTTTGGTGGGTATAAATATAGCCGGGACAAAAGTGCGCATTAATTTAAACGTATGTATATTGTATACGTATACTCGTTACAGCACGAACACGCACTTGCCGACCATACAGACCCCTCTTCTGAAAAATGTCCTCAACAATTATACCAAACACGGACAACAAGTCTAATGACAACCCCTTTTCGGCTATCGTAAGACGTTATCTTCGCAGCTTTGTAGCACGCGCTGCACTATAGTCATCCCACGGGACGTTGACTCAATTTTCTCTTTATACAGTATATGGTATACGTATAAGTATAATACATGTAAGGTACATGTTCTCAAAAGAGAATTAAAATAAATAAATAACAAACCGGTCACATTTTGTACTGGAAAATTAATTAAATATTTTTGACGAATTTTAAAGACATTCAAAAATATAATTTATTGTTTGTTAGACGAAAGTTTATTTGAACCACAAAATAAACGAATGCCAAAGTTCTAAATATGCACATAATAATATTATTAGTAATGGCAATGCAAAAATTTGTTTACACACCAAAAACAACTCCGAAACCAATCCTTTTTACTAGGTATTGAGGTACTGGCACGTCGTTTATATATAGAAGAAAACCGTTAAGCAATCCTGACCAGAATGATATTATAACATCAGTACACAATGTTTAATATATAACATTTAAATGTATACACTACTTAAAAATTTATAATGGTTATTTTTCTAGTTTCAAACTCTGGTACTTTAAATTATAATTGAATCATAATTGTATAGATTAAATAGATTAGTAAAACTCCAGATACTTGAACATTCAAATAATTAAATAATTTTTATAATATCGACATAAATAGTTTTTAAACATTTTAAAATATAAACTACTTTACGTACTAAAAATTTGCATTATGGATAATTATGATTACGGATATGTAGATGGATTAGTAAATATACGTAATAATATACAACCATTGTTTAAAAATTATTTCACTGATGCTTTTACCGTAATAATAAATTAGCTTAGTCCGCAAATTAATAATTTCAGATTTTTAATACGATACAATAATGTAATATCCACATTAATACTAAAATAATATATACATATATACATATATATTATAAATATAATGTATTATATTTAATTATGAACTATACAGCATTCAAGAATGTAAGTTTGATGTACAGAATGCTATTTAAAATGAATAAATAAATCTTAAACTACTAAGATAATTCGGTATCCAAATGTACTGACAACGATTCAATTTACATTCGATAGATACTTTTATAGCATTGAATAAAAACAAAATAATTATTCAATTCAGTATTCTAGTACACAATAGTGGGGCTGGGATCTCTCAGTCTTGAAAGCAAATGGAAATTAATTACGTTTTCCACGTATGCCCGCCAAAAAGGTTTCGTCAATATATTATAATAAACCTACCCGAAGACTGTAGCTATGCAATATAATATATATATACATTATACATTATATCTATATATATATATTAATATAATAGTAATAGTAATAGTAATATGTCGTAGGTACGCGTCGTCTTTTACAGCGCCGGACACGAGTGGGACGGCTTTTAAAGGACAACGTTAAATTCCCAGGCTGCACATGTACATATCATATACGTATGCTATACACGCGTGCACGGGCCCTCATCTACCACAGTGAGTTTCTTTCGGTCGAGTGAAAAGAGAAGAGAGAGAGAGAGAGACACACACATACATACGTACATGCACACAAAGAGTGAGCAAGGGACGACGACGACGATACGTAGGGAGAAGAAGAGTTCAAACGTCGTCTCAGTCGCCGTCTACGCGCGTATATATTATAATAATAATGTGATAAAATTACCCGGGCCGAAAGAGAGCGGAATAAGAGTAGAAACGGGAGAAGAGAAAACGAGGGTGGTCCGTGCGTGTGTGCGTCTTGTTGTCGGGCACGATAAGGGACGCGAAACGGAGCTGCAGAGCGGCGACGGGAAGAGAACTCGCGCGCAGTATAATATATATGTATATGCACACTGAAACCCGGCAGCAGTTTTAAACTCGTATACCACTTCGCCGCACCCTAAGCCGAATGAATAATGGCGGCAGCGGCGGCGGCCCGGGGGTAAAGAATCCCCTATTTTCTTTGCGCCGCCCCCTCGCGCGCGCCACGGATTCTTTGGCGGCCGAAAAGGGTGGCGCGGGCGGTGGCGAACTATACATTCTTGGTGCGCGCAACCCCCCTGCCGCTGAACTTGCCCGCCACTATATATATATATATATTATACTTCCACGCCGACACGCCGCTCTAACCCTTTTTGCGCGCGAGAAACATTTTAAAGGCATCTTTGCCGTTATCGGTGTGCAGTATCATCGTCGTGCACGCGACACGGCCCGACTACCATAGACATACACACACACACACACACACACACACAAACACAAGATCATATTATATATGTGCACAGTACACGGTGGGCACGAAGGGAGGATGGCCTCGTCGAGGGGGACCCGTATGAATTACGGCCGTAAGGTTATAAACCGTGCCAAGAAATCCTATTAAGTATAATATGAAATACTTCGACCACGCCGCTGCCGTTTCCGAGCGTATATATATACCGTGTGTCTATGTGTGTGTGTGTAGGAATTCGACGATAACAATATTCCCGAGCTCTTTGCTATGGGTATTATTACTATTATTATTACCGTCATGTCGTAAGCGCCACAATAAGAATCGCCGTACATATATCTATAAAGGTTTTACCTGTCAGAGGAATGCGCACCGCTTCTTCCTATCTGGCCACGAACCTGCGTATTCATTATTATTATCGTCGCACTAAACATTGTTATACCTACGAACTAGGTTAGGTCAGGATAAGCGCGGGTAGATACGTGCAACGACAGAATGGACAATTTTTTTCGAAAAACTTGTTAATATACGTAGGTATATCACATCATAATGTAATTTAAACATCACTAAGAAGCCAAATGATATACCTAATATAATAAAATACATAATAATCGTAGACAGATTGAAACAAACATTTATTATTGGTTTACAGTAAACAGCGGTGGTCATTTTTGATTTAATCTTAATATAATAATTTTTTTGATTAAAATTAAAATGTATTTTTTTTTAAGTCCATTGTTGCCATCAATGCATGTCCGTGGGTATTTATCAAGAGTATTTTATTTTAGATGTTATGTTCACTGAAAAATTGAAATTATACCTTAGATTTACGGAATAATATCAGCTAATAATACATAATACATAATACATAATACATAAGGACTAATAGGACTATATAGATAGAAATATTAAAGGGAAAAATACCTACATTTATTCAATTTCATAAAAAGTTATGAATAAAATATATCTTCGATATAAGATTAGATTATATTGAGATGAATAAAAATAAATAAATATTTTAGTTAAAAAAATCCTTAAATGTATTAATTTAAATAATCTATAATCTCTATATATATATTTTACACACTAAGTATATAACTATTGTAAACTATTTTATGATTAATAACGAAGTTAAACGTAGTAAAATAATAAAACCAGTTAAATTACAAAAAGTAAAAGAAGCGAATAAAGTTTATTTTAGTTAAAATTTACTATATAAAATCCCAAGGGTAATACAAAAACTACTCCGACAAGTTTTATTTTATTATTCATTAGTACCAGTATGTGTTATTAGTTAGTTTTTAATTGCCAAGGATTGTGTAACTATACATTTCTGAGTACACTTTTTATATTGATCAGTATAAGATTTTATGTGTGAATACTTTTTTTCTAGTAAGAACATTCATAAAGTTGCATTAAGCCTATCAAAAATATTGTAAATTGAAAAACTATTAAGATTATTAAACGTAAGGAAAATCTATCGACTAGCGTAAAATGGTTTTGATGAAATGTCAGCGAGTACTTAGTTTTAACTTTTAACCAACATATAATAAGAATCAATTTTAGAATATAATAATTATATTAATAATATTCCATAGTAGTCTTTTTATAATTTTTAAAGTTTATACACTAATACCTAAACTAATAAGTAATAAGTAAAAATATATTATAAACTTGCGATTTTAGATTTGTATTTTTGACAGATATTTCAATATTTTTAATATTAGCTTATTATTTTATTAGAGCGGGCATCGAAAATCTAATTAAACAGTAACATTATTAGAACAGTATTTCTCACAAATGTCTTGAATAATATTATTATAGTTATAATTTATTAATAAATTTGTTAACCAAAATTTGTACCGGTGTAATATCATTCACAATATTATTCTTTTATTTTGACTATAATCGTTTTTTTTTCTAATTAAAAGAGAACCCCGAAAATTCTCAGTTTTATATCAAAAGTGGTTCTACTTTAACCTTGAAATAGGATATTAATACATATTTGATCAGTTAGTTTTACCGAGCATAATATTATTATTTATTAAACAAAAACTATAAAAAAAAACTGAGAAAAAAATCACGGCAACTCATTTTTAATAAAGTATTATTTGTTTGTATTTTAATACAACATAATTGTAATTTATACAAACTCGACACCGAGTATTATGTAGATGTTTAATAATTTTCAAAAAAGGGACTATTTTCCATCTAAATATAGAATTTTTAAAGAATTACAACATTTGTATTTATATTATTTACAAATAAATTTAACTTCCATTTACCATCATAATATACCTATATTAATATATTATTAATGTAAATGTTTAATTATTGCCAATTATATAACATCACGTAGATGCTACTAAATTCTTCATGGGCCCTAACCAAACATAAGAAATAGAGATTCAAATTAAATAAACTGTTGAGATTAATCGTACTTGGAAAAAGTTACCAGTGTCGAGAAATCGTTTCCGTTATATTTGTGCAACGATATGTTTAAATATTATTATTATCACGTGTTTAATTATTGCTATTAGTCAAAGTCAATTATCGCAATGGTAATATGAATTCATATATTATGCGCGTGCAGAATGGACGACGTATTTTAACGAAACAAAAATAAATCGTTTCGCCGACATTGACACTCTACGGCACGATCAAACAATGTGAAAAATTTGACGTGTACCGGCAGTGTAGCAACTGTACGAAGGTACATAAAGTGGTAGAAACGTGTAACGGAATTCGAATGAGAGTATGAGCGGGCGGATTCTCGTAAATGGACAAAGCGTGTAGTAGAAGTCTGTTTAAAGTCGAAGGGAAAAACTATATGTACATTTGAAACGACGTCGGTGGTATAGTGGTGGCGGTGGCGGCGGCTGTAGTAAGGAAAGGAAACGGAGGGATCTTGCCGGCGGGGAGGTGTGGCGGTGGTCTGGGTCGATAGATAATTTATGCGATGTCTGTAAGAGGGTACGGTTCGAGTGGGCAGGGTAGAGGGGGAGAGTCCGCGAGGAGACGAGACGAGACGAGACGTGGCGGCAGTGCGGCAGAGAACGTCCTCGGAGCCGGGGCAAAAGGAGGCAAAAATGGAACGTCGGGAGTGCGGCGGCGGCAGAGCAAAGGAAAATGTTGACGAGAAAACTTTTGTATGAATAATGAAGCCCGCTTGCTGCAAGTCGAAGGGTTTTTCGGACAGGCGGCGGCGGAGGTGGTGGACGGCGACGACCGGGGGTTAGATAGCAGCGGCAGGCAGGCACAATGGCTGAACCCCGGGAAAAGAGGGCGAACTTTAGTTTTGACGTGCAATCCTCTCTCTCTCTCTCCCTCCACGCACGCACATACACTATACACACATATTATACATTATACACTTGTGTGTGTGTGTGTCTGCGTGCGTGTACCATTACTCTCTGTTATATAATATGCGTAAGCGTGTGCGTATTTTTGCGCGCGTAGATGTATACACACGTTGAAAGGAAGCATTATTCGCGCACAAGCACACACACGCGCGCGCGTTATATTTATATACATAACGTGTACGCTCGCGGGGCAAAAGACGAACGAGCGGGTGAAATAATTCTGCGAGTCGTTACGGCTCTGCTGGTGATAAAACGACGGCGGTGTCGACGAAGAAGGCGAAATATAAAGAGGACCCGTCGTAATAATAAAGTTTCCGAGCCGATTTATTATAATGTTATACTGGAGCACACGCGTTGCCGACGGAAAGACGACGACGGCCCCGTGGCACAGGCGACGTCAACGGCGGCCATGGCGGCGACGAGATGTGTTTAATATTGTTATTATTATTATTATTCCGAGAAATTGTTTTTAACGTCATCGTCGTGCGCGCACACTAGAGATTTGTGGTATATTGTATTAAACATAATATAACCTCGGAAGACGATTGTCGTCACGCGTTTTTTCAGTATTTTAATATTATTCATATCGATTAAATATAAACAAAAAAAAAAAAAAACGGTATTATTCGATACACGAAAACGCGCGTTGAAACATTTCAACACCGATACGATAGACAATAAACCGATATCCGACAAAAAAAAGAAATCCGGAACCAATACGCGTAAAAACTCAAAAAATATAAATAACTGATACTTACGAATCGTTTTTTAACGCGCGTTCCCAGATCGTGACATGGCTAAGGCTGAATCGACGATCGTACTGCGGTGTTTGAAATCCGAATGAACGGCCAGAACCGATATACGATAATAATATTATACATCGCAGAGAAAAAAAGGGGTTCGATCGGGTTTTGCCGAAGGGCCGATACCGGTCGTTCCTGTCAATCCAGTTTTATATTATTATTATTATTTTATTTTTTATATTTTATGGCATGTCGTTCTCGGGACATCGAAAGGCTATCGAACTAGTTTTATCGATTGTAACACGTTTATATTGTATTGTACCCGTGGTTTCCACTGTGGGACCGGAATTACTCGTTCCGCGGCTGGACATCTGGTCCCCTATTTTTGACCGTCCGCGGTCTTCGAACCCCGAGGGAAGAACCTTTGTGGCCAAAATTTAGAGAAATACACATATACGCACAAAGTAATAATACAAATCACAATATACGCTTCGTCGTCGGATCGACGAAAGCCCAGCGGCGAATTCGCACAGGATACCCCACGGTCTTTGGATACGCCTATCTACTGTGTTCTTTCAGCTCATTATCGGCGATTGGCAATATAACAGTTATAGGCACATATTTTTACATCGAAATAAAAATAAAAATCTGTAATAATAATTATATAATATAATAAACATACACATACATTGTTGTATAATATATCTAAATAAAATTAATGTAATTATCGTTAAAATTAAAATTATTTATACAATTTTAGTGTACTTTTAGTTTTACGAGATAAAAATGTTACTTTTTATCTCAAAGATTAAAAAATTGAACTAGAAAGAACATTTTAATATGTTAAAATAAACCTAAAAACCATAATAAATCAAGTTTAAAATTATTATGACCTAATGTTTTACTATAAATACTAATTATTATGAAATAATTACGCATAGATACCTACAAAATAATATTAAAAATGTGTAATGTTTAATGTTAAAATACTCTATAAATGTAAAATATTATATTAAGTTACATTGTATTTTTTTCTTTTAAAACTATCATTTATTGAATTTCGGAACATAATAATACTACAGATTATTCATTTAATTATTTATAAGCATTAGATCATCAAAAGTGTTAATTTATTTCGTAAGCTTATGTCCTTAAAAACAAAATCCAATTAGTATTTGTAGGACTCTTTTAAATAATGTCTAATATATGCTTTTCCTCCTTAAAACTTGCACATATATTATATAACATACAGCTGACATTATACAATATTAAAATATTTTCCTTCTTGAAGTACGTAGATGATACCTAAATCAATAATAAGGCTAAAAATACCATAAATAATTAATTATTTAAGTTAAAATCCAAAGAATTTAAAAAAAATAAGGGATTACTGACAATGTACACATTCTATCTATATTTATAAATTTTTAAGTTAACCATTTTTAGTGAATATAATAATATAAAGTGTATATGTAATATTGTAATGTAATAATTTAAAAAAGTGAATAATACATTTAAATCAATGATCAAACTAATTATTGTTCTAAATATTTTTTATTAATTCCTATTAAAAATATTTAGAAATAAAAGTATACATAAAAAAGTTGAGCAAGCGGGTACCGCACTGCTGTATATTTATAGTGTTTAGTAGGTTACTATAATGGGTGTGTTAAATTTGAATTCAATGATATAATTGTGATTTTATTGTATATAAAAAACGAATCTGAGAAGAAACGGTTTGTCAACCTATAATATCACTTAGTATATTTCCTAATATTATGCTACTTTTCGATATTAATATTAAAGCGGTTTATTTTATATTAAGTATTACGATAATTTGATATATTTTTATTTGTAGTATTTACCTATAATAATATAAATTTATACCATATTATTATGAATATTTATATAACTCGAAATTAAATTTTATCTCTCCGTAAATACCGCAATACAGTGAAAATAAATTCATAATATATATAGATATATTATCTCAAAATAAATAAAAATATCATTGCGTATAGTAAAACTCATAATATTATGTAATATACGTAAAAGTTTTAAGTTTTCATAAATAATGTTTTTAAATTATAATTACATATTAACATCGTTATTTTTCGTTTAAAACTTATATTTTTACCCATTTGTAATTTTTTTATTGACATTTATAACACAAACAAAGAATTTTGAAAATTATAAAAAATAATAATACTAATACTTGGTGGAAATGTCAAGCTTTTGTAATTATTCGTTTTTAAATTATAACAAAATAAATAAATAAATCAATTTAATTAAAATCTGGTTTAATATAAAAATTCCCGTTTTCCTTAATTTTAAATTTTTTTTATTGATTATAAGAAGAAAAAAAACAGGGAATTTTCAATTTTGACTTATTTAATGCATAAACTATTTTAATTTTCTATATAAATCTCATACACACAAAAAATAAACTCGAACGCTCCGCTCAAAATCTAAAATAGCAATCTACATCAAATAAGTTTGTTCTAAATAACCATAGCTATACATGTGAATATTTTTAATATAAAAATTTAATTAAACTAAAAGAAATAACAAATTTAATTTTATAAAAAATGTGGCCGTAAACTATACAACATTTTATAAAATATATTTATAACTAAATTAGTAAGTATATCTAATATTTATTGACGTACATTTTATATCATTGTTTTAGAAAACTCTTGCACCTATCCACTTTTAAAAACATGAAGAACCAAGCTAAATTAGTGATATTATGCATTTATGTACTACGCTTAAACGTCTTATCATTTAACAATTGTATAAATTATAATTAATGAACAATTTATTTTTATTATAATAAGTAATAACTGATTTTTGTAATTTATAACTTATAAGTTATTTTTTAATTTAATGAATTTAAATTTGAGTACTGAGATGAACTGAGTTTTTTATTTGAATCCGCACTAAAATAAAAAAAACTATTTAAACAAAGTTTTTAAAAAAACATAAAAAATATTTCAAAAGAAACAAAAAAATATACAATTTTAATTTTTATCTATTTTCATTAAATCATCAATACAAATATTAATTTATTTTCTTTAAAACGTAATTATATTAATAAGCACTTGGTCCAATTTGAAAATTTAAAACTTTTAGTTTGATTTTTGATGAAATTGTAACAAAAAATATAATAATAACACAATTATTGATAGTACTTTAAAAAATATAAATTTTTATTAAAATATAATAGCGTATAACCAATGATTTATTCGTTTAAAAATCTAAGGTGTATCTATTGTAAGCAAATCGTTACTTTTAATAAATGTACTTGAAGTATATAAATTGAATTTTTTAACGAGATTCAGTATATTGCCCGATGCACGAGCAAGATAAATAAAATATAAAATACGTTTGAGACGACTCATCAACCATATACACGTATAATATATCGTATATACACCTGTCTATAGTTACCAACGACATCTGTGCGGATCGTACCTATCGCTCGTGCATGTATATACATATACGTGTATATATATATATATATATATATATATGCGTATGAGCAAATTACACTGTAAAGTGGAATCTTCTTTGAACATTTCTATAATTTGTCGACAACACTTGCAGTGTACTTGTCCCGAGTTTCACACGTACGAATAGTTATTCGATTACACAAAATATCTAAACGCGAAGCAAGCACATACACGACCATGTATACCTGCAGGCTATAAGCTACACCGCGATCATTATATTTTAATTTGGAAGCGAATCGTCGGACGTATTTATACTTTTACAGTTGACAGCCAATGCTCATTAGGGAAACCGACATCCGAAACGACGTTTGTTTGCACGTATACTGTTATAGATGGATGAAAAACATATATATATATATATATATTATATAAATGTATTGTCACCTGTAGTCTCTGCACAGTATCGTCAGATCTCCAACGAAAATTGATGATAACTTTTGGGACGGGTCACAGGCGTCACATCTTTCCAGGCCCAACGGCGGCACACGAGATTACGTTAATTGGTATTTAGTTGCGTCTTAACTCTTGATATTTAACGTCTTCGTAAGCATGCGTCTTGTCAATCACGAGCAATATAATATTATATTTACGTAGACGCGTGGTGTCAGTCATCGTTAACAACACACGTGTATTCGAATATAATAGAATAAATAATATGCAATATATATATATATATATATATATATATATATCAATAATCTATGACGTGAACGTTATATAAAAATTTATTGCTGAATTTCAACTATCTACAAAAAAAAAGTGTTGACAGTTTACAACTAAAAAAAACATCTGTGTGATTCCGTTCTTTGAGGTACTAAAATGAATACTATTAACATTTTAAATCAATATAAATACCTACATACAATCCATGTTCTAATAAGGTTAGGTTAATTTTATATTCACATATTTTAATGACACGTATTTTAATAAAATAATTTTGTATAAGGTTTTACATAACTAAATATAAAGACACATGTTATACATTTATTTTTATACAAGTGTAAGTATTTACACTATAAATATAATATATTATGATACATGAATAGTAGACATACGTTTCAAGCGGTGAAATTAGTTAAGGACGAACGGTATTCCACGTATAAAATGTAATTAAAACATCAAAATACTTACATCCATGTCAAAAACAACGAATTCAAGGCCTATATGTGACTTAACAGTAAACAATCCACATTCAAATAATTAAAACAACAAATACAATATATTTATACATTTTAATATTAATACAATTTAAAAAATATCTCTCCCTCTCCGCAATGAATAAAACATTAAAATGTACCCGTGACATCTTTATTTGTCTATAACTATCCTAATTGATTATAAATAATCGCACAGGCAAAAATTAAAAATAAATAAACAACTAAATCATAATTGTAACTTTTAACAGTTATGAATTATGAGTTATTAATTATAACAAATGTAAACACACACCGTAGACACAACCCTTCACGTTTAAAATATATCACAATTTTGTATAAAAACTATTAAGATAATTAAAAGGGGAATATAAAATAAAGATATTTAATTCTCACACACAATCCACATAGTATTGTAAACTATCATAATATAGTGATATTAGTAAGTGGACAGTGTATACTAATCATCATTAGTTGTTACTCATCAGTCATCAACAATTAAAATATCGGTTATATAAAATAAAACGTTTAAAGAGTTCTTAGTAACAATTAATTGTAGGAACAATTATTATTGTTACAAATACGTTGTACACTTTTTATTACATACATATTTTGTCTTGAATCATAAATAACTGAATTAAAGCCACTAAAATTTGAACAAATTTCAAATTATAAGTCTTTTTTTTATTATATATATTTTTCATATATTAAATATAAATATATTATAATATGCATTTAATATTTATGCATATTAGTTTTTATAGGAATATTAGGTACCTATAGTGCTCAATTTACGAGAAAAATAATAAGGTTAAAAAAAAAATAATGACGATAACTCGTAATGTTTAATCCTATTAACTGTATTAATTTGTTTTTTTTTGCATACGGAACAAATAAACCTTTTGTGGTTGTTGACAAAATTAATTTTCACTGGCGAGAGTTATGATATACACGTATTAAAATGAAAAAAAAAAACGACCCAAGTGCATATTTGTGTAGGTAAATGGTCGGAAAAAATTAACTTGTAAAAATATCAGCCTCAGATAAAAAGGGTAAACAAGCAAATAAAAAAAAAACCACTGGCACGCGCTCGGAACCCTATCCATTGCGTTGAGTGACGAAGGGGAAAACTGGTAAAAAAAAAACTTTATGGCGACCTTTTTTCCAGTCTGTTGACACTGTCACTTAGCACAGGGATTTACACGGAAAAACGTTTATTTTTTAATAAAGATAAAAAAGGATAATAGTTTTTTTGTTTGGAGAGGATTTTCTTTTATCAAACGTCCAACTAGTTCTCTCCAGCGTGTCATTACGTTAAAAATAACCATCTGAAGCTATAATTTAATAATACCTATTTCTTAGTGTACTGTCTATTGATGTCA
Organism: Rhopalosiphum padi; assembly: GCF_020882245.1. Classification (NCBI taxonomy): domain Eukaryota; kingdom Metazoa; phylum Arthropoda; class Insecta; order Hemiptera; family Aphididae; genus Rhopalosiphum; species Rhopalosiphum padi. The sequence continues at coordinate 55,297,176 of NC_083598.1, forward strand.
CTACTCACTTAAAATTCAATGAGACTAATTTATTTATATAGTTTAAAATTCACCAAAATATGTTCAACTCGATATTTGCATATATTTTAACATAATTAAGTAGCTGTCAAAATATGTATACAAATTATGATGGAAATATAATTTTAATCGAAGTATAAAAATATTATTTTAGCGTCGAGACTGTTAAATTAAATTGAATTAATTATTTTTAGACGTTTTCATAATTTTACATTTTTATTTTTATTTTCTCTTAGAATATGTACATATTTTATTACTATTTAGAATGAAAACAACTCGTATAGCTGTATAACAATTTTTTCTAGTGAGTTAAAATGCATTAAAAATTAAGAAACATAGGTACGTAATTTCGTATTAAATATTTCAATGATAAGTGTGATTTTGACACTAGATATTTGTAGCTACATTGATTTGCTTTATCATAGGAAAACGCGCTAAAAAGTTTTAAGATAAATACTATAATTACGACATATTATATTATTATAATATTCTCAGATTCGTTTTCACCACAATGATACCACGCGCATCTTTTGAAAATATATTGTCAAGCGATAGTGAAATATGTGAGACTGGCCTTTTAGTGCTCATAGATAGTTGGGCGATGTTAAGTTTCGCTGCTGAAGTATAATCTACTATTTACTTATTTCCGGGATTGTAAGTAGTTTCTTTAGCAGGGCGAAACGACGTTATCTTTTTAGGTTTCCATGATATAACTCCATCTACTGGTGTCCAATGGTGGGAGTCTGTACCATGACTACCATGTTCATATGTGTGTATGTGAGTATGTATGTATGTTCGACTACATACACATTTATGGGTTTAAAAGGGCGGGGGAAGCTCGGTGGGATTTCTACTTCTGACTGCCTGCGCTTAAAATGCATCTCCCTTTTAATAAATTCTTCAAACGGTACGCCGAGGTTTTGAAGCTAAAACAAAATAATTTATCCCGATGAAAGTAATTATTTAATATTTGCTATCGAAAATGTATTATTTTATATTTTCCTATATTTACAAGTTTGTTTTTTTAAGTTAGACAATTGGCAAGTTAGCTTTTCAACTCACGTAAAATATCATGCATTCTCCGCAATAAACATTTATATAACGAGCACACAAATAGACATCGAAACCAACTGAAGCGAAATATCCCTAAAAGCAAGAAAAACATAATTTATGTGCATATTAATATATGTATTTGATTTAATTTAATATATTTTTTTAATTATTATAAAGTGTCCTGACAAGGTCATCTAACTTATTGATAATATTAATCAAGTAACATTTTTTTAACAGTTTAACAAAATGATAATGCATAATTATTACAATTATTTACATCGATGAATATATGATGGTAAAATATAATAGAATAAATAAATACAAATTATTAAATTAATTATTAGAATTGAGATAGGGCAGTGACGATAACGTCCACGCGTGAGAATTTAATATTTAAACATTATATTGCTATTAATTTTACATAATATTTCTGCTACCTTTTAAAGAAAGTAAATTACATATTACATTATTATGCAAAGTGATAAAAAATTTTCGGTTCCACAAATTAGTGAATTGTTTTACGGGATAACACTGGAATTAACCAATTAACGCTTAAAATAAAATATGAATCACAGTGCCCTTTGCCGTTTTATGCCACTTTAAGCCTTGTATATACATATATACTATATATGTATGTATTATATTTGTGTATATGTTATGATTGGGAGATGCTTTGGAGATATTATGTGAAACCAGAGCTTCTAGAATTTCAAAATCACATCGTTATGACAAATAGCTCCCTTATGGGACGACTATCACCGTCATCGTCGCCGTTGCGCGTTCGTAAACTTCTCTCACCAGTACTCAAGCAATTAATTACCATGTTTGGTATGTATATATATAATATATTGTAGTAAGGTGTAGTCGAGTGAGTGGCCTTGGTGGCGGCAGCACCATCGTCCACGCAATTAGTTTCTGATGACTTACAAAAAATTAATTCATCAAAACTTAAAATACATATTTTATAACTAATCAGGGCCGGATTTAGGAATGTGGGGGCCCTGGACCCATCCTTAGAAGTAGATATTTTTTTCGATTACATAATAATATATTTAATAACCAAAATTCCAAATAACTAGAATTTTGGTTAGGAAAAAACAATGATTTGTTGTAATGAAACAATAAAGATAACAAATAAGCAAATTGCATTTATTAGATTATAATATGTACTATCAATCATCATAATATATGTACAGAACTTAAATAATAATTGTTATAATAATATATTCATATGATCACTTTGCGAGATTTTGTTGCCGCAAATTTTTCAACTACTTGAGAAAAATCTAATGATCTAAGTATGTCACTTTCAATACTTAACAATGCAAGTTCTGATAGTCGTCTTTGTGTCATCGAAGTTCGTAGTCGGTTTTTTATTAACTTCATTTTTGAAAATGATCGTTCTCCACTACAGTTGGACACCATCAAAACCAAATATATACGCAGTACTACTTCTATATTAGGAAATGTACATTGTAAATTATTTTCCTCAATAATTCTGTATAAAAACATTTCCCATTGCTCATTATCTTTACGTGTTTCTATATATATTTTTACAAATGAACCGAACTGTATAAGTTCGTTACCGAGTGAAGATTCTAAATCATTAGAATAAATGCTAACAAGATAATTTGCAGCAGATTGTAGCTCAGAAGTTTCTAATTTTTCAATTTTATTTAAAAAACCAAAACGTTGACAAATTGTTTCATAAGCACCTATTCTTTCGGTTAATGATACTATCAATTGATCAACTACTGAAATAAAGCTTTCTATTCTAAATTTTTCTTTTGGTGATAACTTGGTTGTTGCTGTTTGATACACAAGTTGTATATGTATATTTATAACTTGTTTTTTTTTTATCAATATTTAAAACCATACCAAATTACGAATATTATTTAATCGGGATTATCCTATCCTATACATGTCCATAATAATCGATTTTAAATTTATATTTGTAAACTCGCAACTTATTTTTATGAATTTATAATATACAAGTATATTAATAATAAGATTTATTTATATATTTATGACTTTATCAACGATTAACATTTTTATTGAAGTTGTGGTTTTATCTATTTTTAAAATATTATATTATCCCGTTTTATATTTAAAAAAATTCCACTGAGAAGAGGCCCTTATTTTGTGGGGGCCCGGGGCCCGGGGCCCCCTGGGCCCTCTCCTAAATCCGGCCCTGTAACTAATGATTTATTCTTATGAAACTATTGTTTTGTAACGATTTTAAATTATTAAAAAAAAAGTACTTTCAAACGTATATCATTTTCGATAAACCTAGTGAGTTCTTACTGTTATAAAAATCTCCAAGTTTAAATATATAAAAGGCTGTCAATATATTATTAAAAAATACTAGATATTTTTATTTCAAATATTACGCACAAAATGTGTAAAATGCGTAACATAGTAAAAAGGCCATATCTTTTCATTTTTTTACCTACAAATGAAAATAGAAATTCAATTATACAATTCTCAATTTAATACGAACTCAATCGTTATAAATAGTCGAAAATTCAAATTTGATTTACGTATTTTCAAATTGAAATACGTTAAGGCGGAACGTAGTAAAAAAGTTATATGACCATCATTATACCACATAATATGACAGTTATAAAGTATTTATTGATATGTTAATATTAGGATAAAAGTTACTTTTTCTTATCAATAGTTATAGGGTACAATTTTCGTATTGAGCGATTTAGATGATAAGGATTGTTTATAAAGGCATTTATATATATATATTCACATACATCATAAATGAGTGTTACAATTTTAAAGCGTTCACTGTTACCGTGTATTTTCTTGACGAACATTTGCACAATCCCGATATAGCTTCAAATTAGTACGCGAAAATTTCATATTGAACATATTAGTCAAATTTTATGAATGGTCTCAGGTAATAGAAACATACGGTGGTGGCAAAGAAAGGTAATAGTCTCCACTTCCGGCCTCATAACTTTATATTGTAAGCAATGCATGTTATAATGTAATATTAGAAGAGTTGTTGCGGATTAGTTTTCAACATGATCTTACAAAATCGTAGCAAGTGTTTCCTATTTAAAAATAGCATTTTATTATTATAACTATTGCCCCGTAGGTTAGGTTACAGCGTGTCTGTACAGATTAGGAAGTTAAAACATATCAACAATTACCAATTATTATAAAAATTAATAATTATACATTTTAGTTTCTTTAATGTTTGCACTATTTAGTATTTTTTAACTAGTTTTAAATCATTAGATTATTTTTTTAATGCCCTACTTTATAATAACAATTTATTAGTTGCAGTTGTTTAATTTATAAAACAAAATATTCAATAAATAACATAATAACATATAGGTACTATCGATTTATTTTGTATTATCGAAGTATTTTCAATTACAATACAACCCCTATATTATAATCATTTATTCAGTATGGAAATTTGCAGATGGTACACATAGTTTCAATTGTACCTTACCCTATCAATAAAATCCCCTTTCTATTAATACAGGTTTGTCGAGTTCGACGCCAAATATATCCACGTGCTCAGAATTGATTATACATATATAAATAGAGATAATACAATACACACAACCAGGCACCGGTTAGAGAACTGGTTTCACAATAAATGGACAACATAGCCCTTTTTGAAATTTTTAAGTATACATTTTTAGCGTGTATTGGTTTAAAAAATATATACATCTAGATATATATATTTTATTGAAGTTGTTGTTGTTTTTTTTTATAACTACATAAACACTTTTTTTCATTAAAATTTTCAGTTCCTTTTATTTTCTCTCATATTCTCCTCGCAGAATTTTTCATAAGAAGACACTTCCTTCGATATGTTTGGTATCTATTTGGTTTATTTAGTTAGTTAGTTTTTATATCTCAACTCGCACTTCTTTGATAATTAAAAAAAAAAAATACTATTATTATTATTATTTCAATATTGATGTATTTTATTCATATGACAATAATAGAAATTGAACACATTTTCTGCAAATATTTTATTATATTTTATGACATTTAATTTTAAATAAAATGCCAAAAACTGTAATAAAATAATTAAATTACAAAAGTATATAAATGTGTTTTAAAAATGATTAAATGCAACGAAATTATAAATGGTTAGTCATGTATATATAAAGGTAGTAAATAATTTTCATAATAAATTAAAAATATCTTAATGTTCGTTATTATCAATTTTAGTTAAATTATTTTACTATAAATTTATGATACGTGATGCCAGTATGCCACAGGTACTAAAATATTGATGTATTTTACACTATTAATATATAACATATTATCATATTATGAATATTATACATAACACCTATAGGTGCGCCATTTAGAATAACACTAGCTGGTACTTGTTACACATTGACCGCAATTTTAGCAAAATACTACGTATTGACCAATCTTAATTTTATACTCGCGAAAATTACAACCAAAATTAGAGTAATTTGTGAAATAAAATAAATAGCTAGGGAATATCGTATAAATTATGTTAGAATAGATAATTTTTAATTACGTTTTTGAATTATTTTATTGTTTTATCCGAATGTTTAGCGGTCATGGTCTATATAAACACATAAAAGTAAGTAGTTTTCCAACAACTTTTACATTTTAATAAAAATAAGTTCATGAACAAGGAAATGGGCTTTATGCTTAGCAGGATTCAAATAAATTTATTTTGTATCCTATGTAAAAAACGGAATGACTCCCTATCTTTTTACTGTCACTTTTGTGGCCTGGTTATGTAAAAGTCTGGTCCACCTAAAAATGTTTGTAGCCCTATTTTTAAGTTGACACAATACCACTGCATACATTGTTTATAAGTAGGTATGCTAATTATTGTATAATCATTGAGGGTAAAAATTACTCTTAAGCAGAAAGCTTTAATATTTTCCTTTAAATTATTCTATTTATTAAACAATATACCAAATTATAAATTATGTCAATATTTTACCTAGTTAGGTTTCTTAATTGTTGTACAAGAAAGCAATTAGAAAATAGAAATTGTATAACATTTCAGTTACATGCTTATAATATTCTATATTCATAATTTAAAAATATAATGAACAAACAATATAAAATATACTAAAGAAACCTTTATCAAAGCGTTATATTATGATTAAATGTTGAACTTGGCATAATTGTCTGTACAGTCTAAACGTATTTCTATAGATTATCACGTGTTTGTTTAACAGAAATATTCATAAATTATGTAAAATAATAAATACCGATATAAAGAAAAAAACTAATAGGGTCATTATTTAATCATATAATATTTAGAGCACCCCGTGAGTCACCATTTATTTAAATTTATATTATTTCATTAAAGATTTTAGAACTTTACTTTTTAAATGCCACTAAGTATACCAAAATAAATAGTAGCTTGAAATTATTACTTACATAATATTTAGTATATTATAAAAATTATTTTTATATTATTATCGAAATATCAACATATTATATTGATGATGTGATAATTGGATAATTGAAAAACTAAATTTAAATTCAATGAATATAAAAACAAAATAAGTAGATATAAATAAAAAACAAAAGTCTATTATAATAACTTATTAACCTATATGTACCAAAGATTAAGAAACCAAAATATTAAATATTTTGCTTAATTAATGAATTTAATATCTACAAACCTGTATCGAAATACATTTATAGTAAAAGAAAGTATGTATTATTTTATTTGCCAGTGACAGTTTTCGCTCCCCAGCTTGAGAAGCACACAAAAAAAAAATCAAAAATTGCGAGTATTTGCCTGTTACTTATATCCTATGTCCAATGGCTTAAAAAAAAATACGGAAAACAGGCATATTTTTGTAATATTATAGTTATTGATAAAATCAATTTAGTTATATTTAGTTATAAAATTCTAAAATATTATTAAATACAATTGTATAGAACTTTAATAGGTATTTGAATTTTTCACCAAGTATTTATGTTAACATCTTCTAGGTTCCTTTTTACCATTGTACACACATTTTGAGTTTTTCACTTTTAGATTCGATTGTAGTTATTAAATTAAAGAATGTCCTTAAAAATAGTAGATGATACTGCGCCATCTCCACTTGTTTGAATGTTATTTAAATTATTTATCATTGAATTCAAGTTTAACTTGAATTAATTTAAATAAATTTTGCCTTCTTGGCTATACAATTTTTTATACTTATAAATTATAAATAATAATATTAAAATGTCTTGTTATTTTTAATAATAATTATAACATAATTGATAATTTGTTTATCTATAATATATGCTCAATGATGAATTTGTATTTTGTGTACTTAGTATAGTAAATAATATAATGGTTGTTAGTCAGAATATCCACGGGTAAAATATCAAAATTTGTAATCGCTTTATGTTTTAATAAAATTAGCTTCTAACATTAATTCAACCTAGTCACCTAGATACGCGATATTACTAATATTAAATAAATTACTTTAATTTAAATAGCAATAATATCATAATTAACAAAATATACTTTCTAACCTCATCGAGTACAATATAATAAAATCTAATAAATAATAATCATATAAAATCAATATATTTGTATTGTTATTATTTATTTTAAATTTCTTTTGGTAAAATCATCTAGACATATACAATTACAATAATCGATATAGTCACTCACACTTAAAAGTTACCTATGTAAACGATAAGATACGATATATTATGGCGTGACGTCTCCTGAACTTGGTGTGCTTTAATAATAATATTATACGATATATTATTATTATACTAGCTTTTATCAAAAATTAAAAGCTGAACTTTGGGGAAAATTGGGGAGAGATTTTTGCCCGAGACAATACAAATGTCCCATAAACATACAAATACATGAACAAAATCAACTCACAAAATCTGTGTACCTATTACTTTCTATTTTTTAAAAAATTTTTCTATGCTTATTGTAGTTTTATAATTTAATATTTGAGCTAATTTTTATTAGAAAATATAGTTATCTACTAATCTACGTAATTAAATTATTTAACATTTTAACTTAAATTTTAGATATTTTTATTTTGTACTTATATTCCTAATTTGAGCTACCTAGGTATTTACTATTTACATGTAATTCATACATGTACAATATTATATAATTATATAATATTATGTACACGTTTACGTTTTACCGCTTAAATTGTATATAGGCTAAGTGTTCATTGATGTTCACAGAAATACTATCGGGCAGATTAAACTAAGAAACTATCAATAAAATTAAGACGCACAACGACCGCGCTGACATTTAATCACAGTCTACTAACTCGTACAAAATTCAATAAACACAATATTACTGTTCAGATATATGAAAATTTAATTTTTATTTTTTTTCACGCTCGTTCTAGACACATACGTCATACTACATTATATCTTGTATTTATTGCTTCATTTTTTAAGCAAGCCAGATTAATATTTATCTATAAATATAATATATATATAAGTTATTTTATTAAATATTGTTTTACTTGTGTCAGTGTAAAACTATCTGTGAAAATTCGTTAGAGTAAATATTATAAGCCAGTTAGTAATCATAACTAGTATAAATAGTTTTACATATAATTATATTATAATATTAAAGCAGTGAAGTTAAAATATACGCAATTATTTCAGACAGATGATATTTTGTTAAGAATGTGTACGAAATCTATAATCATATAATGTTTTATCAGAGTGACTGATGCATGCTACAGAGAATAACAAATGTTTACTATTTATGTAGATATAGAATATACAGAGTGAAGCTCCAAGTACCTATGCCCGTCTTCAATTCAATAATGCACTTATTCTAACACAAATTCTGACTATGCAATTTTTAAATATAATATTAAGGACCAGCATTTTAATTACTTATATACTTATTATGCTTAAAAGTGTACTGTGGTGAATGGTGATATAATCTTCTTTTTTAAAATAAAAATCACATATTCTTTACTATACATTTTTAAGCAAAAGGTTTTTTTTATGTATTAGGTAATATACATGAAATAGGGAAAGTAACATTCGAATTTCAATTTACTATTTAGATAAGTACAAAAATATTTATATTCTAAATTATCTACTTAACAATTAAAAACAAAATATTAAATTGAATTATATTAGTTTAAATATTATTTATTAAATAATACATATAAACAATATTTTCAAAGAAAAGTAATTATGTGTATACTTATAGTGAATTACCCTGTAGATATATCGGCATATTGCTTTAGTTTTGTAGGTCCTACGAAAGTCAATAATTGTGGATTATAATTATATAGGGTATTTGGTTGCAATACTTAAGTAAGCAGTTTTGTTATTCGTCTTGTTTCTAGTAAAAATAACTTTCTTATTAATCTAAACCGGATAAATGAAAAACCATAAAAACATTACTTTTATCAAAATTATGATAAAAATGTATGAAGATATTAAAATATTATTCTGTTATTGTTTTATAATAAATTAATAAATAGATTTAGGTATTTCTACAATAAAAATAGGTATGATCAAGAATTTTAATATAATATTATATACACTTTTGTTAAAATTCTTCTGTTTACAATAATCTTAGATTAATTAAGAAAAATATCTAATGAATTTAGATTATTAAAATATTATTAGAAACATAATTATTTTTTCGGTCCCTCAAGAAATATTTTTATTTACCCAATGATAATAATTAAGAATGTATAAAACATTGTTTCTGTTTTTAGTTGCCAACATGAAATGTATTGTTCCTTAGTTTCTGTATTCAACGCGTAGCATCATTTTTATTCCAAAACGATTTGATCCCCTTCTGCAGTAGACCCATCATAGGGTTCTCCGACAGAGGGCAGTAAGTTACTTGTAAAATTAATTTATTTATTTCTCATGAAAAGGTAGGTACCACAAAAATATTGACATATTGTAATATTTATTATTTACATAATTACATAGTACCTGCTAATTAGTTTGAATGCTGTACCAATTAACCCATCTATATATTACTATAATATATTATAAATATATAAAAATAAATAACTAACAATATTATCTAGATTTTTATCAACTTTATAGAAACAATATAGGTAAGGCATAAAAATAAATTAATACATTTTCTATAATTATAATCAATAATGCTGAAGTTGAACTGTTTTGTAATAAATTATAAATTGATTATTATTGAAACATTGCATTGACGCGTATACAGGTACTTTTTGTGAGGGTGGGGGGGGGGGTAGAAAATTTAAACTTGTGTACTAACTGAGATTTACTCTTTACATTTTTCATGCATCAGATAATTATTTTTATTGATTTCGGTAGGTACATAATATTGTAGGTCAGGTTAACATCATATTTTTAACGCAGATAAAAAAAAAAATTAATTTTTCAAGCTTGCTTATATTATGTTCAAGCATTTGCCAATAATAATGATTAATAATTATAATAACAATTTAGAAAACCAATAATATTATACCTACCTATTTAGTACAAGTATAATATAGCACTATATTATATAGTTTATTATATGAATATATAAGTAGACGACTTGGGAACATAAATGTTGGATATAAGTATATAACATTTGTAATCTAATCACTAATACTAAAAACTAAATTTTCAAAATTTCTTACCATGATAAATCGTTTAGACATCTAATAATTTTTTTTCGCATTGTTTAATGCCTCTCACAACTTTACGCAATAATGTGCTTGTATTAAATGAGCGCAACACCTAAAATAAACTTTAAAATTTAAATACAAACAGTGCTATCGGGACCCGATGACCAATTCGACGAACCGACTTAAAATCGTTTGATGAATAATGAGGTCGTGGACACCTGGACATATTCTGACAATAAAATTATTAAAGCAATATATTATGATTACATATTGATTTGTATATTATGTATACATACTGCGTGCGTGTGTTGTGTGTGGGTAGGTATGGGTGTTTGGTATGTGTATAATACATTTATACAAACTGAGTACGATTTCCAAGTGAAATTCTAAATAATTTTTTTTAAATTCTATATTATGGCATCTATTACAATTAGAACAATAAGTGTTAAAAATAAATAATGACATTTAAAGAAAAGAAAAAAAGAAACATTCCAGTGTAGATACATCTTCATTGTGAATATTAATTTAAAATAACGATACTAATGATTAATGAACTATTAATAATAATGTAATAAATAAATAGTTATCATATTAAGTTGTTACAATAATAGTCGTAGCTGAAGATGATTTATATTATTATTTTATTTTTGTTTTTATATATGTAATAGGTTTTGGGGAATAGTTTTAGAAATAAGAATGTTTAAAAAACTGCGTTTTATATAAAAATTATCCCCAAACTTCTCATGGATACGTACGCCACTGATATTCTTACCTACGTACCTAATACAATAAATTATAATATTAGATATTACACATAATAGGTATTTCGTTTGTTCTATATATGTAGAGTACCATCTAGATAACTAATAGTTATTATTAGTCAAATAATACTTACAACAATTGTGTATTACGATTGTCTTGTAACGAGTAAAATATTAAAAACGATAATTGATCGATATTCGAATATAGTTCAATAGATCAAAAATATTAGTTGGTAAAATAGATTTCACCGATATTATATTAGCACTTAAATTTGTAGGCTGTATAATTATATAATATGAGAATTTTATTTTAAATTTATTTAATAGCATTGGCAGCAACAAAATACATTATATGATAAGAAATTAATGTTTATAAAAAATATATGTTTTTTGTCAATACTTATTTTTGACTCTACTGTTCTTTCGTCAAACTTTTAATTAAATATAGATTCAGTAGTTTAGGACCTGCATACCAATGTTTATGAATAGCACATAATTTAACTATAATAGTGCATGTACTAGAATGTATTTTCAATTTGCTTCCTTAGTGTATACTTAGTAATAGTATCCTAGGCCCCGTCTTTTAATGAGTTATAGTTACAAGAATTTGGTTTGTATTATTCAATCTATAGCTACTCTATAGTTAAGCTGATCGCCGCTTTGCAGCAAATGATCTATTACTTTCCAAGCTCATTTTTCAAATTATTTACTCCTTTTCCTTGCTAGTTGAAATTACTGAGTTCCAACACGTCTCACTAGAAACACGATTACTCTTATTCCTCTATCCACCTCTATCTGTCTAATTCTCACTTTGTCTATTTATTAAGACTTGCCAAAAAAGACCATATTATTTTTCATTTTAACTGTTTTTCTTGTTTTCTTTTATCTTTCTATTCGTACATTTTACTATTAATATATAAATTTTCTTTTCCGTGTAATTAGGATTTTCCTCCTAACATCTATTATCTAATAAATGAATGTGTACTGCGTAGAGCCTAAGAGAGTAGTTCAGCAAAAATTAAAAACAGAATACCTCTAGTAATTAATTAAATTGTTATTATAGATTAAAAAAAAATACAGTACTCGCGTTTAGTATGCTACCTACCATAGGAATTTTTATTTAATTTTATTACGGTAAAGTACCTCTGATTTTATTTATAAGTTAAATAACATAGCAACGTTGTATAATTTTATAACTAAATAGCTATTATTATAACTGACAAACATCCACTAAGATCCAAGATAACTTACTTAAATATATATATTGTTTTAGTCTATGTTGTGCCCTTTCGCCTTGCTATGTTCGCGTATTTTTTTTTAGCTGTAAATTTTACTTTGGATATATTATATATACTTTGGAGTATATATATATATTTATTTTAAAATAATATAATGAATAGTTTAATGCTAAAAAACTGAGAAGAGTCAGATTTTTTTTAGACCGTCAATTAAAAGAAGAATGGAGATGGTCCATCGATAAGTATATGAAACGATTTATTAGACATTTTCTGGGATAATGTAAAAATAATATGTTATAATTTATAAGATATAAAAATATCATAAAATACTTGACAATGATGATGATGATCAATACATCAAGTACGTTTTAGTTTGATAAACTGTAATCATTAAGTTTGTAGTAATGTAACATACTACTTGTGTATAGTTATTTTGGTATTAATATACTAAATTATAATAACAAAAAGAAGGCGTGCCTACTTAATAAAATAATATATAATAAATCTGTAATTTTACTTTTTTCCTTAGAAAATTTAATTTCCTTTGGGCACGTGAAAATTGTTCAAAACCTTGATTGGGAAAATTTGGCACTTGATCTTAAAAAGGTTCGCCACCCCTGTACTATAGTATATTATGCCTACAAAGTAGTGGTAGGTAACATACTACACGAGAAATAAAAATACCATTACTGTTTTGATTGTGTTCTACATTTATGGACAATAAATAATAATATTATATTATTATATCAAAAACATACCTGTCTAGTATCTATTACCATTAGTTATTGTTCAGGGTTGGCTTAAACATTTGAAAAAAAAAATGCAAACAAATATAATAATATTTTAATATAATGCAACATTATAAAATATTGCATGTAGGGGAAATATATGAAATGCAATTTCACACAAATGTTACCAAACATAAACGCTAAATCTATCTGGATAATAATATAGAAAATTTAAATTAAAAAATTAGCATATTTTACTGACGAATGACAATTTTATAAACAAACTATACTATAGATAGTATAAGTATAATATTATTAAGAATTATCTGCAGAAAAAAAGTCGAATTCCTTGAAATTAAGTAAAAAATTTATTAGGTATTTATATAAATTTAACTTAGTTTTTATGTATTATTCAATATGGTATAATATATGTGAATTAATATGTGATATTGTATTTAATAAATAACAATATTAGTTTTATTGATTACTGTTGAAATAAATCGCATGCTCAATTGTCGACTTTCCTTAAATTGTTATATTAATTAATAGGTATTGTCTTGTTTAAATAAAATACATTATAACTGATTTATGTTTATTATATTTATTTCAGTTGTTGTGATTTATTATTATTCGTTATACTACTTTTACAAATAATTTACAAATCATAGTTTTAGTAAACTTATATTTTTCTAAATTAACTTTTATTCTATAGTTATAAACTATTAAATTAATATTATTGTTTGATACAATAATGCAAAAATTTAAAATTACGTTAAAACAAATTAAACTCGTTCAACTAAATTATGACGAATACAATCAGACGTCAAATTTAGCTTTAATTAGTTAACACAATAATTATGATGAACTTGAACGGCTAATAAAAAACTGTTCTCGTCGGCTTTTCCTTTTTCGGTTAATTGCATTATTAAGTTTGAGTGTTGTACACAAAATACAATGAATTATATCGCGATGCGTAAATATAGGAGAGGCGCAAGGCCGAATAAATATTATTAGACGAGTATCGGAAGGTAGGTACACACTATAATATTATAAGTACCTATACATACTCACTACAGGTATACGCTTAAACAGAGTACCTAATATAGATACACCGGGTACAGTGAATTCGAACCGGACGTCTGATTGAATACGTACCTATACGATATTAGATCGGAACGTAGTTCGTGTAAACTTTGCATTTTTTATCCTCCGGCGCCCCGCGCAGTGAACTAAACACACAAATATATTGATAGAATACGCCGCGACGTGGTGAAATAATTAAATAATGACATGATATCAATACGTCGTACTATTTTTTATGCTATATGAGCTATTACGGGCACGACTCGGTGAAGCCTTCGAACGACCGCGACGTTAATATGATATTATTATTATTATTATTATAAAATATAATACGGGTCGTCTCACTCGAACCCGTTTCGGCGCGTGGGCTTTAACCACCACGCGTATATGTTTTAGCATTATATTATAGTTGGTACATGTATACTGTATATACAGCGATATGATGTACATAATATAGTAATGCGGTAATGCGGTTGTAGCAGTCTGTCGACTTTGGCGTGTTAACGATATTATTATGTCATTAACGAGTCGGATCACACACGCCGCCGCGAAGAAAACCTATCGCGAAAACACGACCTGTATAATATGTTATTATTGTTATCATCATTGTTGTTACTATCATTTTATTGTTATTATTATTATCATTATAGCCGTTATTATTATTATTATTATAATATAATGACCGTACACGCGGTTAAACTAGCGTGCGGTGCATAAGTCGTTTCGCATACGGCCGCGCGCGCGGTGTTTATATTGGCGGCGGTGGCGGCGGAAAAGTTCGTATACAGTGCGTGTGTATTATAATATACTGTTGAGCACATACAAGTATTACGTTTACATAATAATACAACTATATAAGTATACATATTATTATACCGTATGGGTAACGGTGGCGGCGGCGCGCGGCGCGGAAAGAAGTTTGTGCGCCGACAGAGTGTGACAAAATTTTCCAAGTAGAACGTACGTACAGTATTAATCCGCCGACGACAACTCGTATTATTATTATTATTATTATTATCATCGTCGTCGTCGTCGTCGTATTATTGTTGTTTGTCGAAAAGAATCTTTTATGTTCACGTGTGAAATTATGGCTCGTGACGTGATGGCGGGGCGCTGACAGAACCAGAAATTGGTAAACTTCGAGGCGTTGAGTCATTGTCCGAATGTGATTATTAACGGCAAAACACATACCGTACACACTGTATACGCACTACGAGCACGAAAATTCGAGCCGATAAAAAAAGAGAGTGAAAATGTATCCGATCCGATAAAAAAGAGAGTGAACATTTATCCGATTCGATAAGCCACATGTGGCAGAGAAGTTTATACGAAACTCGCTTTGAACGTTGACACGTGTGTTGCGGTGGACTATATTTAATATTATATCTACTGATACACCGCGTACTTTTAATATTATAATAATTTAGGAATAAATTATGATCGCGTCGAACAAGACACGAAAATATGTTTTCTTCCGATTTACGCATTTCTTGCAAGTCACAAGACCATATATAGTATATATTATGCACATAAAGCGTGTACCACTAAAATATATATGACGTGTAACCTGTGGCGAAACGCGAGTCTTATAATAACGTCCTATAATATTATACGTTTCCCGGAAAAGCACAAAAGTATAGAAATGAGAAATTTTAAACTTTATATCCACCGCCAGACTTTGCGGGCGGACGATCGCGCTGTTAGAGAAAAGCGTTCGCTGCAATTCCTTTATTTTTCGCGCCTCACGTACAATGTACCCACCTATACGAGTATACGGCTGAGAAACTTTGCCGAGTACATGGTTGTGTTTGGTTAAAAATCCAATAACCTGACGACGACTGGTCGGAACATATTGTTTATGCAGTGTGCTGCAGTGTGTTACTGCGAGGCACCTCACACCTCGTCGGGATAAAATGTATATAGTCTAGTATTATAGTACACCCACGTCCTATATACAATCTAATATATAACTGCGCTCATCGATTTATTTCGTATATTATGTACGCATAACAATGGCGTCCCTAGACCCATTTATAGGAGGGGGGAGCGAATTTCACACATTATAATAAAATATACACACGCATATATATATATATACAATATATATTAACACACAAATTCATAGGCAGGTAGTTTACCTAGTGTGATATAAATTACGAACGTTTAAAGGAAAGAAAATCCATGGTAGGGGTGACTGCTCCATTTGCCCCATCTCTAAGGATGCCCTTGACGTATAATATGTATAATGTTCCATTATTGGATAATTACCAAAACCGCAATAAATGAATACATAATTGTTCATAAGAAAATAACTATTATTATTTTACAAACTTAAAAGTCAATACAGATAAATGAGTCATATGGACTAGATACAAGAATCTAATTATTTAACTATTTTAACTCAAATAAATCTTTAAATGTTATTTGTACATAGTTTTTTATTATACAACAATGAGCTCATTTGTGCTATTCAAGTAGTATAAATTATACCTATATAATATATATGTATAACGTAAGAGTATGAAATTATATAATTATCCACCTGTGAATTTCATTAAAATGCCCTTTCATAATAACACGTAATTAAAATATTTTAAACAAGTTACTCATCTTATTTATTATTATAGCAGTGATATTATATAGCTATATAGGTATACTTAATCAGTTCATATTTTTATATATTATATTATTATAATTTATAACTTTATAAGTGTTTTACAGAACTCAATAATTTCGTGAAACGACGAATCAAATTAACAAAATAGTGATAAATTAATGACTATAGCCAAAATTTATTATATTGAGTAATCTCACCATTACTATTTTGTCATACTTTAATCAATTTATTATTCTAAAGAAAAACATTTTTTTTTTAGTTATCATTTTTTTTTTTTTTTTGGTTAACAATGATAGATGCACTATACAAGTCATTATGTCATTTCATCACTATAAATACAATAATATGTAATATAATATTAATTTTATATACTCAATATACTGATACATGTATAATATATGGTTATGTTACCATATTATAGTGTGAGATTAAGGAAGGCGGAGTATAGAGGGTAATTTTCCCCTCAGATATTATCCTAGAAAGGGCAAAGGTATTTTCTAAATTAAATGTGTTTTGGACGTATTTGATATTTGAGCATAAGAAATTAAGAATGGACATATGACTATTAAGACTTATAATTCATATTATAGACTTCGACTAAGTTCTAGATTTCTATACCTGGTTAGCAAGATGGAATCTAGTATATGGTTCCCTATACTCATAAAGACATTCAGTGAGATGAAAAGATTCAAAAATGGTCTACTTATTTTACTGGCTATGACTTGTATTTTAAAAATAAATCAACTATTCTCATGACTATACACACCGGTTTCATTAAATATTTAGTCCGAGGTAAGATTGATGCTACTCGTTTATTAAACAGGGTCACATTTCATTTATCAAGATTTCAGTCCCAAAATATATATATACATTTAAAATCAGAACTCGTAAAACTAACTACTGGTTTAATTACCCAATAGAAAAAATAATGCATCCAATTAATTCAGAAAACCTCAATCTCTTATATAGTCTATTACTCTTAAAGATATGTAAGAATAATTTTACTTGATTCACAATATTGGTTTTTTTTAATCAATATATAGTATATATATAATATATAAATACCACTTTATATATTGTCATTAATATACTATGATATATTATAAATGGAAATTTTCTGTCGTCACTTATAGCTGTTATTATTATACCTGCATAAAAACGACGTCAATTATAGATTATTTTAATTAGACAAAAACAATTAATAAACATAGGTAATATATTATGTTTTTACTATAATATTTTAATTTTTAACTCAAGTAATGAGTATTTGTAAATATTAATATTTTACATACTCATACTTGCTTGAAATAGAAAGTAAAATATTGTAAGCAATTTATAAACATGTTACGTACATACAGCATAACAACCACAAATATTAAATAGGTAGGTAATTATTATTTTCAGGCTAAGTTACGAGTGTACAATGTAAACAGACCTTCGAAGACTTTTTTGTTTATTATGTTTTTATCGCTTGAAAAAAACACCACATGCACACGTTCGACTTAATTAAACTTTTAATGTCTCCACGACTAACTTTTTCCTCGTACACGTTAATTACAAAAAGTTAATATCACGTGGTTAGGGGAAAGATAAAAAAAACACACACACACGCTATACACAAACGCATATATATATACGCATATGTAGTACGAGTAAATACGAATAAAAAAAACGGAAGGACACTTTTGAAACAGAAAAGCTGTTTTTTTCCCCAACACTTTCGCGATAAGGGACTTTGGGACATCGTTAAAAACTCTACCAAAACATAATATCGCATGTTTTTTTACGTCGGAAGACTCCGTAGTGGCGTATATACGCAAACGACACGCCTATACCACTTGTAACTTATACATACCCTTAACCGCGGGTGTCATCAAGGGCATATTGTAAACCTTTTTTTTACCCCTAGTGTCCTGTATTTTTTAACGTGTTATTTTCGTGTTAAAATCTTTTTTAACCTTTTTGCGGTAAAAGCATTTTGTTTTCAAACCGCTCCGGCACCACAATATTTAAACAATATCAACGTTTAAATATATATGCATAGTGTGCAGACCTGGTCGTGCTACTACAAACGCATATTATATTGTTTTTTTAGTATAATTATTATTTACTTTGTAAAATAACGATCGATAACTATATACCATCACGTAGTAATAGACGATAAAATATCTGAAATATAAAATAACATCGCAAACATACCTATTACGTAAATTAATATCGAAATACTTACCGTTACCAATATTATATTATCAAAACACGCCGCGCGTATACGAGTAGAGTATAATATTTTATAATATATCGCATATTTTCATTGTAGAGGATACATTTTTGTATAAAAAGAATTTATTTTCATATTGTATTTAAACGCTAAAAATAAATTAGAAATTCTAAATATAATCAAAGTAGTAACCTAACCTAACCCTCGACTAGTTTGATAAAAGCTCAAAATCCTGCAAAGATTTGCGAGTAGTAATAGAACATTCCAATATGGTTATAATGAGCGTTTCGTTCACGGGCAGTTCAGATAAATCTAAAATATTCAAAATATTGTGTTCGGCTTTATAGTCTTATTCTGGGAATTTAGTTCGGTTTCTATTGATTACTATACAGTCTTTTCAATCATAGCCCATCAAATAATGCGTGCATTAATATAATATTATTATGTTAAAGTATCCGAACATTGTTCGTGTTATTTTTGAGGTATATGATCAAAATACTAAATTCGTGTACCATAATCGTTTCAAATTATAAAATATATACATGTATAATATATTAATGTAATGCGATTTATTTGCATAGTTATATATACTGCGTGTAATAAAATCTTGATATTTCTTCGTAAGAATAATTCGATGTATATGAGACGTTTACTCCGTCTGTTATATGCGTACATAGCGGAGCGAGGTGTCTTTTAAGTTTAAATATTATTATGAAACGGTAGTAATATTGCATTTGAAAAGCCGTTGTTAATGAAGTTTGGTATCCTTTAGTAAGAAATTAGGCGTATCGTTTAAAATGGGTTCGGCATCTTTAAGTTTAGTTACTGTTTTTGTTAGTCTTATTATTTTATAACTTACACCGTGACAAAACGTCACACTCGCGATACATGTCTATAGTTTTTATGCGATTCGTCGAACTTCTCTAGCCGATACGTTAAGACGTGTTTATAAAGCACGCGTGTTGATACAATTATAGGGATAACACTATTATATATTATTGTGTACAAGTCAGTCGAACGCGATAAAAATCAGCAAACGTATACCAACCAACACCACTCGGCGTATACGTACACTATATAATACGATTATTGTTGTGCGCGTCGACGATGCTCGTCTCGACGTGAGTAATATAAGCCAAACGCAAACGATCGGCCCGTCGACGGTACGCAGTTTGGACTACCGCCCCTCCCCCCCCCCCCTATTTGCGCCTATGTCTACCACCCATCACCCGCTGCCGCCGACACATACCTACATTATACATAGATATATCCCGGTCGACGATAACACCATCATATATAAATATATATATATATATATTCACCTATATCTCGCGTATACGCTGCAAAAAAGGTCATCGATACACATCAACAATTGGATTTTGTTTGCGCATTGTGTTTTTTGACGATATGTAATTAAAACGCGAACGACGCGCGGTGATATTAATCAAAAAACGGTGGTTTGACGTTTTCAATTCATTATGCGCCGTTCGTGTGCTCGTGTGTTTACACACACACACACACACACACTCGCGCACACGAATGTATAGGTAAATTTATATATATATATATAGCGGGTCGTGTAATTATTAATGTGCCGCCGCCGCCAAATAGAAGAATCGCGCGACCAAAAAGTGGCAAAAATTGAGTGGCGTCACGCCCCCGCCCCCACACCGACTGATCACCGCGCACACGGTTTGATTTATACACATAACGCGCGAGCGAAACGGTTCGGAACAGTTTCATTATTATAATGACATCTAGTACCACCACCACCACCACCACCATCTCCGCCGCTGCCTCTCTAACCGTTATTTCCGATTTTTCGGTCGATTCGCACCACCTCTCCCCCTCAAATCACTGCCCCTAGCTTATAGGTCGCACACAATTATATTATATTATTTGACGCGCGTTTTATTGTCGTTGGCGTCGAATTCAAAAGTCACTGCGAACCCCGACCTCTCCGACCACTCGACTGTTCTCGATGACGGCCAAAGCCGATACCGGACCGCGTTCGTCGTATTCGCATTCAATGGGGTTTTCCAATTGACGAGTGACCGACACCGCCGACCGGTATACCGCAGGACGTAGGGCAGTGTACGGGGAAATGCTTCCAAATAATGCACGCGGCGGTGCTAGAATTTTGTGAAATAAAATTTTATTTAAACGATTGAAATAATTATTATTACCTATATATCTACTCGTAATATTATGTCATCGTTTGAGTTTTAGTTTGCACATCGATAAACAGTAAAATATAATATAATATAATTTTATATGGATTGGTTAGGTATATATATAATATAATGGTGTATTTTTAGATGTTTTATCGCGAATAAAAACGTTCAACGTTTTTAATCATTTATTGTCATTTTAAATTTAAAAAACTACTATAGGTGTGAGTATTTACCGTCGTCCGTAGAGGCGCAGGAGTTTTGTAAAATATTTGTTTGATGAGTCAGTAAAATTGAGTACATATTATTATATAATAAACTATATAGGAACATATACTATACATATTATAAGATTTGATTTGTTCTATAAAAGCCATTAAAATAAACTCAAAACAATTAATACTTACATAATAATGCTGAAAAATAATAATCGTCACAAACCATAATCATGTCTTTCGATTATTATTAAAAGATTAATATTATTTGAATACAATTACGTTACAAACGTGATATAAAATAACAGAATAATAATAACAAAAAAAAAAATCAACATATTAATGATATTGTATTGAATTTATATTTTGGCGACAGAGGTAAAATCTATAATACAAATACTACAGTATATAGGTATATGTATTCGAGTTATTAAATTATGTAAATATATTGCCAAGAATATTGTTTCGTGTTTGATATACAATGGTATCGTTTTAAATTAATCTTTGAGTTATTGAACCATTATAATGTCAGCGTTATTATATATTTATGTAATTAGTAATACGCATTGTGAATTTAATGCATTCACAGGTGTAGGAGTTTAATGCATTTATTGGTGTACCACAAATAATGCTGTTAAAAATTGTCTTTATACTCTTAATTTAAATATTGTTTATTTGGCTTATAATAAATAAATTAAAATACGAATATAAATGTAATTTTTGGTTACATTTTTAAATAATATATATCATACATTTAACACATATAACCTACTTTTCAAATATCTATGATTGTTTTTTAATTACAGGAATTACATAATTTCATCAATTTTTGTCGAAAATCGGTAATGCGTAAAGAATCTAGTTTTTTTTAGTTTTTCTTGATTTGTTTGAAAAATACTGACAATTTTTTATTTTTATCAAGTAGATGAAATTTTTTTTACTAAAAACCTTACTCAATATCCAAGATTAAAGCATTTTTACTATGCACTAGACTGGGAAATATTTTTACATTTCTAAAGCGTAAATAAAAATCACATCATTGTAAAACCAATACATATGCATCGCTCCGTTTAAAATCTAAAAGAAAAAAAAGAAACATTCAATCGGAGAAATTGAAAGATACGAGTATTTCATGACGCAATGAACCGAAACTTAAGATAAAATATCTAAATCCTTTTGTTCCCAAAGAGAACTTTTGGATCGCGTCCAGTAAAGTTTAAGTCGACGATTGAAAAGTACTTTACACTCGGTTAGTGTTCTCAACAAGGATATATTAAAACCACGCCCTGCCACTGAAAAAAAAGTTGTTTATGCAAGAGCTTTCATTAAACCTTCGGGTTAACCTTTGGTAGTGCGTCATATACATTTTATCCGATTATATATCATATTATAGCCGACTTACCAATAAACATTGGCGCAAATAAAGGGAGTTGTTAGGGGGATTTAAATCCTTTAAAACTATGCCAAGTCCTCATTAAGTAAGTTCTAAGTAAGTATATTTTTTCCAAAAATATTAAAATTAAACCCAGTAAAAATGATTTAAAATAATGTCTGTGAGACGAATTGTAGTTTTTTCAGTAGATATAGTGTGACAAGAAAATTGATAATAAGACCATGTAACCGAACCACATAATATTTTACCACAAATACCTATGTGATGTTTTTGTTAGCGACTGCATTTAATATATAGAATAGATATTGAATACAAATTATATAATTTATGTAAAGAATAAAATGGTCTAGTATATAAATTACACAATATTATATATCAATGACTACATAGTTCGGCATATTGCCAATAAATAATAGTATTTTATTGAACTTCGGTCGACACACGAACCGTTGGGAACGCATATCAATACGCCCAGCATGCAAGAAAGGATATTATTGCTGTGATACGAAACGGGCATACTGCAATACTACTCGATTTTCGTTTAAACGCATTACTATAGAGAGAAAAAACGGGGTAAGTAAAATACGAGTCTCTCTGGGCACGTTAAAATTGCCCACGTAATAATATTATATATATATATATATATATTCTAAAAACGGCCATAGATTATAATATAATACTCGACGTGTCTAAATTGCGTTCATCTGCGAATCGTATAATATATTATAATATTCCGTATTCAACCCTCGGCGGCGGCAGCGGCGGTGGTATAGAATAAATCGCGCAAACTCGACGCGATAAACGACGCACTTTTCGACCTCCGACGCTCGAAATAACGTTGTAAAATATTTATTAAAAACGCAGAAATAAGTTTTTCCTCGACTATACATTATTATATAAAGCTGGACCGACGGATGGCGGGATAGGGTAAACGGAGGCGGGCGGTTCGTCGTCTCGCGGAATAATTAATGTATCTCATTTTACTTTTAGCCCGTCGCTGCTCGCTTTTTCCGCGATTCGCTTCGCACCGCACACCCATCATCTTGGCCACCGCCACATCCGCACGCCACCTCCACCGCCTCTTTCCTTTTTCTGTCTTGCCAACATCCTCGCGGGGAATACCGCCACTGCTGCATGTGTACGACCATCATCATCGCGGTGCGGGATAAGGCGGTGGAGGAGTTTTCAAGCATTGCTAAATATTAAGAACTTTCAAAATGTCCGCTAGGCTGAGCGGGAAAATTAAAAACGAGAAACGCCCGAGTAAAAAGAGGATTGGACCGGTGGTGTGACGGCGGGGGGTTTTTCTTCGTTCGAACTTACGGAAAGAATAATAAAAGCCCCGGCAGCAGCGAACGAACGCACTTCTTCTCGTTTTACTTCTCTTCTGCCCTCGTATTCCTTCTTTTCCCCCACCTGCAGCGTCTCGTGCTCCTTCTCCTCTCCGTATTCTCATCATCCTGCACTACTCGTCCTGCAACTCCATCGCGTCGTTGCACCGTCCGCTCTCGCCCGGTGAATTTATTTGGGTATCTCAGTCCCCGTCGACCCCGGGCATCACGCTTACAGCACGCTCGAGGGGTTAAATTAAGAAACGCTTCCCGAAATGAAATTTACCGCCACCGTCTCTGCTGAATATAGTTTATTAATGTTCGCGTTTTCTTATAATATAACCTCCACTCGTCTGCCGCCACCGAAACAATGACAAACGGTCGCTCCCGAGACCCGAACCCTATGCGACTGAAATGATGATACAGTGCCTACAGCCGCCGCCCGCCGCACGCCACACGCACGTTTTGATATGTATTTATATAATATACGTAAATAAACAGTCGGATACGTATTTTTTACGGCAAATAAACAATCGGATACGTCCTTGCAAGTGGAATTGAAACGACGATATGACGAATCGATGTTATTCAGACGAGCCGACCGTTCGTGTTTTACCGCGAATCATAATATTTTTGACGTGACGTGCGGTATTTGTAGCCTTACACTCGGAAATGTACGGAATTCTATGTACATATTATAATATAATATTATGTAAGGCATCAGTCCCCGGGGAAGTCAATATTGTCGTCGTCGAAATTCGTTTTGACGTTAGACGCGTATAACATAAAATATATTGGTTAAACGATTGAAACCGACAAAACTTTCATTTGATTTTTTTTTTATTTCCTTTCCTTTTGCAGATTTCGACAAAACTTATTTAATAATACCACACGCACGCGATATTTTATAAAAGGAATTAATTTTAGGAATAATTATTATGCAACGGAAATGTACGTTTAACCGCGAACATTCTAAAAACGAATGTGTGGAAATAATTTAACCGACGAACCGGCAAAGCTAGTATAGTAGTAGCGCCGCTGACGTGTTTACATTACTATTTTGTGGTTTATCGCGGTCCTCGTAGCTGATGATAAGCTGCTGTTACACGTCGTTGTGTTGAAATAATCAAATTCATATTATTTGGATTTAAAGGTTCTAGAAAATAACCGAATAGGTACAACTAAGGTACGAGCAAAACTGCTTCACAGCCATAGCACGAGTACATGGCCATTAATTATTATATTATCTATACGATTGCAGCGCAACAATACATATTTTATTGTATAATAATAAATGTAATATTATAAACGTTAATCGTCTTTGTGCGTTACGCACACAGCGTGCAACGCCTATGTCATAATATAATATATATATATATCATTTATTATTCGTTTATAATTACTGCAGTTAGGGTGGCGCAAAAAAAAAAAGTAAAATCTTCCGTTATCCATTAAATAGTCGTAAGACGGCGCATGTGACCCGAAGAATAATATTGCGCTGCAGGACTTGCTTCCCCGTCGCCACTCACCGCCAAACCATATAATAATAATATATTATACCACTCGTCCGACTCCGATGATATTGTCCCCCCCCGCGCCTACTGCAGCCGTACATTTGGCTCGCCACTGCCGCCACACGACGTTTTTCAGCGGCAGACACTCGACGAACAACACACAAAGCGCGAATATTTTGTGTCGCCGTGAGTTTCCAGACAGTGTTGTTTACCATAGAAAAGCGATTTGAGCGCGTCGCCGGAAGGAAAAAGGAGAACCGACTGAAGAAGTAAAACGATATTATATACTGCTGCACGAGCGCGACGCGGCCGGGGCGGTGGCGGTAGAGGAATAGCGAACGGTCGTGGACAAAAAGCCACGTTGCACTCGCGACGAGTTTCCTCATTGCCGCGAACGCATCCGCCCCGCCCGGGCCATTTATTTTCTGTGCGAAACAAACGCGCACTTTTTGTATATACACACACGCGCTCGCGTAAACGTAATACGCGAAATGATATATTATTATTATAATAATATACAATAATAATAGTGTACGAGCCGCGCACTCGAAAATTTCGTCGAGCAATGTCCTTTTATATATTGTGCGCGCGCTATTACCGCTAATACAACAACAACCTAACAATAATAATAATTATTATTATTCTTATTATTATTATACTATTATACACGACTGTCGTTATATGCGCGTACAAAGATAATTCATATTTACAGCCACCGGAATATAATATATTGTATAGTATAACTGCGCGTGGTGTGCGTGCGTGGGCGAGTACGCTTTGCCGCGCGTGTATTCGATACAACGCACAAAGCGCCTACTTGGATCGCCCGTGATAAAGTCGGGTAATTCACAGACTCTTCCTGTTTATAATGCGCACGCAGGTATATGTATTTACCTATAACATTACCGATATCGGGCACGTTAACAGTGAGAGGTCGCGACTTTCCTCTCTGAAATGTTATATGGAAACATTTTTTACTTATTTGTGAAAATATTTTTATTTGTATGAGCTATACGTAAGACGATGGTCTTCAGTGCGCATTTTATTTGATTTTCTTAATTTTTGAATGTAAATTATTTATATATTTTTTAATTTTTAATGCAAATCACTCTACAGTTGTACATAAATTGGTTTACAATGACACACGAAATAATTAATAATATTATTACAAAACTACATTTTTGAAAATTTCTCACTATAAAATATATTCTATGATCTTACAGTTATTATCTCGGTAGTTGCCTGCCTACATTATATTGAACAATTATTATTATATTCGATTCATTTTCTTGACGTCTGTCACGTGGTTTAATACGTTCAAGTTAATGTGTTTTGTGAATTGAATTCATTTGTGTACTCGAATAATAAATTCGAAATAATGTCGTCTCAAAGTATTAAATAACTAATTACTTTTTTTTAAATTTCATACGACTTGTTTCCTATCTACGGAGAAAATATCACCATCGCTCATAACACATTTAGTTTGCATATTTTAGTTTCTCGTTTCTATTTTATGGTATCATAAACATTATATTATAATGTTGTATGTTTGGTGTGGCGTCGAGAATAATGTATCTACAATGTACAGGACAATCGTTTCATTTCTACACGTACCTGAAATACGTACGCTTAACACCTGTCATTTTCTTACATTGTAATAATGAATAGTGTGGATTTTAATATTAGTTTTTAGTAGTAACTTATGGTATTAATAAAAATGTATGCGTACTAAACTTGTAAAAACTAATATCATTATACTTTTATAATACAGTATAAGAAGTAATCTCATAGTAAAAAAAAAGGTGTTAAAAGTAAAAGGTCATAAAAAAATGAAAGTAAATTATTTGTTGGGACCGTGTTATTCATTCAAATAACGTTTTGTTTGTATTTATACTAAAAAAAAGGGAAAATATTGTTAAGCCGAACATATGTTTATTAAAATAAACCAACATTGTAGCCGAGGGTAGGTATCAAAGAGATAATGGAATAAAAAAAAATGGAAATTAACAGCAACGTATAATAATAATAATAATAATAAAAAAAAAAATTAATAATAACAATCTTTTTTTTCAACGTAAGGGGAAAAAATGCGGTTAATTACATCGTCGTGTTGAGTTTTATTTTTTTTTTATTTTTTTTTATCCCTTTTCACACCATTTAAACCTGAGCCATTTGAACGGCCGTCCGACCCTACATTATAGTTATAAATTCTACACGTCGAGTATGTTATTCAAAAAAATATGAAAATTTGTTCATTTTTCGACCATGAGTGCTTAATCCCATAATATACCACCCACCAAATATACCGATTAATCATAATGCTATTAGTTGTTTTAAGTGTAAAGAAAACTATGATATCACCAATAATTCACGTGAACGAGGTTCTTATATCTCGTATAATATTATTATCAGGTTACCTCAGTTAAGGACAGTATATGGAGAAGATCTGTTGTTTTTTATGACATTTTATGGATCGGACGAATTTAAGCAAGAACATTATATTATAATATATGCATTTTATAGTGCTCATTTTACAACTATTACTTTATATAATATATATGTATTATGTTACCGTCAATGATGATATTTTAGGCAATGATGTAAATTACCATAGTATTTTTTAATAATGATATACGGCTAATGTCAGGTTATATTGAATAATAAATAAAAAATATTATCTTTGAAGTATGATTTAGGCAATGTTAAATTTCCAGACAAAATTTAATTTTTTACTTGTCTCGTTTACATTTATCGTTACTTTTACACCAGAATTTTTACGTATTTATAAACGTTTAAGTGTATTTATTGTGAATTAATTTCAGTGATCCGTAATGTTTAATCATTTAATTCTTTTTGTACATTTTTAACTTTGCCTAATAAAATTGTTATTATTGTCTGATAAATCATGTTAATGACTGATTTTCATCATCACTGTAACATATTATAATAAATTGACGATAATCCTAATAAAACCAAAATAAAATAAAAATTACTTTCTTTACCGAAACTTTGTAAAATAAACAATATATCTATCTATGAAAATAAGATACTGCAAAAATACATAATAATATAATTTTTACTAGGTACTGCAGAGGTGAGTACTCTCAGGAGTATAATTAATGAGTTCCAATTTTGGTACAGATATGTTCAACAGATACCAGATATGCTATGGTAGTAGATTAAATGCATTCTAGCAGTTTATCAAAACTGTAAAATCTTCATTATTGTTTGAAAATTCGTGAAATTAACTGGAAAACTAACTTATATTAAGTTTTCATTAATTCATACAATAAATCGATTCATTAGTATGATAGTTAAAAGTTAATAATATATTGTATTATTTATTATATATATATTACAATATTATATCATAAAAATAATTTATTTTTATTTTCATCGTTGATATTTTTGGTATTTTACTCCCATTTATTATAAATCATAATATTTAATTGTATATTTCAGGGAATAATATTTAAAAAAAAAGCTATTTTAGAAATAGTGGTTTTATTGGTTAAGTACATTTATAATTGTATTTATTAATAATATTTATATTTGAAATGTATAAATTATATGCATTTATAGGAAGCCATAACCTTAAATTGGGATGGTAAAAATAATTTTCACTGCATTATTCTGCACTTAATAATTTTAAAATGTTTAAATACATAACTCAAAAAATACTAAAAAGAATTAAAGATTTCTTTTTATTCGAGAAAATTTAGATATTATGTATTACGTAGAAAATAAATCAGTCTGTATATGTGTATTTATATGGAGATAAAATGAAAGTAAAACAAAAGACGCCTTAAAAGAAAAAAAATGTTTTAAATATTTGTATGAGATTTATGCATACAGTTTTCTATTGTATACTGCAACCTTATATATATATATAAACATGTGTACCACAAAAAAGCGATTTATTTAAATATTTTAAAAAGATTTTATTTAAGTATTTAAGTACACAGTTTTTTATATCTGAAAAAGAAACATAATAAACGACAAATACTTTTATATAAGTATATCAACTATAATAGTACCTAGAGGTGTACCATGTTATCTATATATATAAGTGTGTGTAACTATGTGAATCCTTTACGTCGACAGAGTCATTGGCGGCTTGAACCCAAAATCATTGACGAGAATATATTATAGTCATTAATTCATGAAAGGGTAGAATAAATGACGAAGTTCACGTGGGGAGCGGTAATGTTTTGGTCAAAAAAAGGCTTTTGAATGCGAGTATTTAATTTGGTTTATCGCTACGAGCGACGGATGAAATGTACAAAAGACGCGATAAAGAAAAAGAGAAGCAGAGAAAAAAGACCGTGGGCGGTGGTGGCCGAAGGGGATGTATAAAAAAGAATCGATGGGGTTGGCCACGCGGAGACTTTCTTCTTTTCTCTGCCGTCACCCCGTTTTCAGGTGCTTTTGTGTGCGCAGCGCTTTGCCGCCTTTTCCGCCAACACCACCACCTACCCACCCACACACACACATACACACACACACACACACACACACGCACACGCACACGTAGACTTCCGGTCGGAAAAAGATGGCGTCCGGATGGAGAGTTTTCTTGTACGGTTGTTTTTGCCACCACCACCGCCACTACCACCGACCACAACCTTATTGTTCCGATGTAAAGGGGAAGAAGCACGTATACAATATATAATATATATATATACGACTATGGTATACTGTGTATGTGTGTCTGAGTTGAATGTATATGTGGAAAGGAAAAGGCCGGAAAGAAAACCGCACAATCGTCAACCACATTGCGCCAGTTACGCTGGTCCAAATCATAAAATAATAGGTATAAACACTATACACACAAAAACACCAAACGATCACACTGTTGTCGAGACGATGCGAAATAGGCTTATTATTACATCATTTTTATCGGTACATAAAAACAACCGATACAATATTGCAAACATTTTTCAGTCCTCATCAAATGACCATTATGATAATATAATGACGTATACAATTCCACAGCGAGAGTTTATAATATCATTACAAAAATGACATATCTACGTAAGTGTTGTGTATCGTATTATGAATGCATACATGATATTAACTTGTTTGCACGTAAGTAATAAGTATATTATTTCTTGAAGATTAGGTATATAGTTACAAACTTCTGAATTACGCGATGTCGTGTCGATGAAATTAAGTACATTTTAACGTACACTATATTATTATTATACATGTATATATATTGTCATTGTAAGAAGACATGTGCGTTGTTTAATTATTGTCTGCGTATAGGTTTTTACAACAATAAAAATTAAATTTCAACCTTCTCAAAGTAAACACTCGGAAATTCGTTCGATTTCGTCGTCTGTATACAGTGATTTTAGTTTACGAAACGGGCAAGTTAATTAAAAGTAATAAATATTCATCTGAAAGTATCAAGGTTTATGATTATTTTTGACGCTTATTTGGCTTTTGGCTGATTACAGAGAGAAGCGGAAATCAAATCCTGGCAGGTACATTAAAATCCATCAGCCATACAGTAACTAAAAAAAACATTGTTCTCGATGAATTATAATTCAACTGTTATACTTATTTTTTAGAGCCTACAAAAATACATCATAAAATAGTCTTATAAATAATTATTGTATTACCATTTTTAGTAGTAACGAATTAATTCAAACTTTATTTTGTTGAACTTATAATATTGTGCCGATAAAACTATAAAATAAAATAGTTGAAATTAATGTAATATTTGTCATAAAATATTATTGTGTATTAAAGATTAGTTACAAATACGTCTGTAATTAATAAATACAAATTATAAACATTAAACAATAAGTAAATTAATCAAATATGTAACAATAATAAAATGAAATATTATTTAAGTATTGAGTTATAAAATAAACATAGTATGTTAATGTTAATTTCACAAAATAAAACAGGTTGATTATTTGAATATAACATAAATACAATAATAATGAACACAAAGTAACCTATACAATCTATGTACTCGTTGACTATTGTACTCAGTAGGTATACCGTTTATTCTTTGTAAATATATAATAGTATATAAGACAATATAATTATATTAAGTATGGTTGATTATTACAATATGTATACAATTCGAATAACTATTTATTCATAGTTGGGTTAGATACAACTAATTTACAAAACCATGGTTTAAACTTATAAATATTATGCTATTGCCCATTAATTTATTCAATTTGAGACATTTCACTTAATATTCTTAATTGCTACCATCTCAGCATGCGTTCCTTTTTACTCCTCTTAAATAATTCACATTAAACTCGCAAAATCTATACGCTCCTTTCAATTGCTCCATACGGATTATACTTCAGTCTCATTTTTCAACTATAACCGATTACTTATATTTTTATCTCATATCGGCATACCTGTGGTTTTAAGTAATTTATTGTAACTTAAAAATGTTTCTATATTCTATATATTTTATGTAACAGTAATTTTATTTATGATTATAACTATAATTCAAAATATAATAATAATTTATACTAAAAACAATAAATTGATATGTAAAACCATATTATTTTTACAAACTTAATTCAATTTCAATATTTCACGTCTAAATAATTATTATATAGTACCTATCTAATAATATAATTGGCTTGACACATTTCTACAATTACTTTTTTATAATATTCTCATAAAATAAAATAGCTTTAATAATATATTTAATATAAAGTTGAATTAATAAACTTCTTAATACACAAATATTGAAATTAAATAGTTTAACATTCTATAAGTACTAAGCAAAGTTTGCAAACACGTAATTTCGATTTCAATACTTTGTTCAGAACAAAGGCTTTTAAAACCGTTTCTTTGAAACGACTACGGAAAAAAGTAAAATATACCGTTGTGTTATGCATATGCGTCCAAATCAATAAATCAATCGTCGTCGTATAGAAAAGTGGTTAAATTATATTACAAGTACTCACATCGCATTATTATTTATTCGAAATGTACCTATAGAATTAATATAAAGCTTTAATACGTCAATACAGACGAAAACGCATACGAGCTTTTTCAGATGATCGTTCGTAAATATTATTTATTTTCACACTTTGTATACCCATATTAAAATATATAATATTACTATATAGGCACGCGTGTAACACAAAAATACGTGTGCGCCGAATCGACGAAACAGGTGAGCGAGGACAAAATAAGGTAGTACGAATTATGTATGTGTGACGTGTGTGTGTGTGTGTGTGTGTGTGTGTGCGTGCAATTATAATATTATTATTGATATCGATTTATTCGGGGTGTACGAAAACAATTTATAATATTAAAAGAGAGCAGACGCGCGAGAATCGTGTGCGAAGAATATACCCGCGGTGATGGGGCCGGGGAGGGGACGTAGGTGCGCGCGTTGGCCGACGGGCGGTAGAATGCGGCGTGACGTCCGGATCATTATAAAGATGAATTGAACTAGAAAGTTAATTGATGAGACGCGAGCGCCTGAGCGCGCGTTTTCGGCAGAGGAGAAACCCGGGTGCTATATATGTATATATATACGTGGAGCGTAATGAAGAAAGATGACATGCCCAAGAACAGCAGCACCAGCAGCAACGTCGTGGGAGCGGTTGATGGGTTAAGGGGGGGGGCGGTGGAGGAAGAGGAGGAGGAGGAGGGGAGAGGGTATAATTAGAAAAGAAAATGACGAAGAAGAATTTACGGGCGAAACGGACACGGAGACCAATCCGGCGGTGATGGCGGCGGCAGCGGCGGTAGTAGTGGCGATGGTGGTGGCGGTGGTGGTGGCGGTGGTGGGGTTTAACGAAGCGCAAAAAACGGCGTCGTCGGAGAAAAGCGCTTTTTCGAACAGCAAAGGCGGACTGGTTATATTATATTATTATTTTATAACTCCCAGCTATATACGACAAAAACAGACTCCGTGGCGCGGATAGAAAAAAATATCTAGAGATAAAGTCAGGGAAATAAGTCCACTGATTATTTATTTATACTCTGTATAACCCACCCACGATTGTTCGATAATAATATGACGTTGTGTATACACAACACATTTTCTTATACACTTTTACTGAGTTTTACATTGAAATATTCAATATATAAAATTATAAATTAAGCTTAATAAACATTGTCTATATTGTCAGCAATTGTATAAATTATATGTATAATAAAATAAATTTTAAATGTTTATCGTAATGTAACGTTTTATAAATGTATTGTAATCGCGTACACAGTCCTACAATTGGCATGGAAAAAAATTAATATCTCCCCATCAACACCGCCGAATAGACTGCGGCAGTATTGTACACCTGTACTAGAATTTTGAATAGTCAGAAATTTGAGTGAAATGATAAATGAGGTGAATTCGCGGGAACAATAAAAATAATATTATTATTGATTGAATTCGCATGCAGAAATACGAACCGTATTTATTTGTATTAAACTTAAAATAGAGTTTTAGTTTTTTTTTTTTCATGTTTAGGTTTATGCTTTCAATCTACCAGGTAACGTACTTGAAGCGTGCAGACAATGCTATATTGACTTATCGCGATGGAATAGTTACGAAAAAGGCAATATATTATAATATATAGTTTAGGCGGGAAATCACGTATACAAAGAAAAACGGATTTAAATGCAAAATTACTTTTTACACTTCTGCTACCGACAACTGCAGTGTACATTATATATTCCTAACTCACCGAGTAAAGTTCACGTGAAAAGTTATTTGCCTTTTTCTACCGGCAGGGCAGCGAATACTATACTATAATAATAATAATAATAATAATATAATACAACTGCGACGACGACAACGGCGACGAACGGCTTATAATAATAATTATTATTATTATTGTAACTGAAATGTATATATATATATAACACGTATATGTATGTATAAAAGGGAGTTTCCGTCGTACGGGGCGAGAAGGGAAAAAAACCGTTCAAAAGTTTTAAGTAGATAAGGGAAAGCAATAATAATAATCGTTAGGGAAAAAAAACGGGTTTTGTCAGTAGAAAGGGTAAAAACGATAAAACCGCAACGGCATATAGTAATGTGCGATACTTAGACAGAGAGAGGGGATGAGTGAGAAAGAGTAAGAGAATTGTAACGAGGGAGTAGGGAGTATTCGGAAAAACGATTTCACGCAATCGCGTTTTAAACTTTATATTTGTATACCTACACGGCTAAATGTTATAAAATATTCACGGACCCGCTATTTTAAAGTATTTTTTATAAATATATTATGATGTTCCTTTAGTGATTATTGACAAATATGATAAAAAAAACGCATCACGAATATATTACATTTTTCACTGTATACAATATATTTTTAACGTGTTACTGTTATATAATATGTACTACAATATAAGTACATAATATAACAGGCCAGGTTTGCAGATTATTTTTACCATATTTTTTCCGTTTTTCTGTACACAATTATAATATTTCAAATTATCTCTGATCTCTGCATGTATAATGATATGTTTATCACCCTAAACTGTGGCTGCTGCAGTTACGACGACTAAAGTCTTGTCGGTTAACCACATTACACGCGTGTGTGTACACGGTGGTTTCACACGGTGCGGCGTACGCCCAATAACTATACTACTAATTTATATACAATTAACGTCGTTGGAATAATAAAAGTCACTTATAAGGTGTTATGAAACATATTATTAATCGTCGTTTGTTAAACATGTTTTTTTTTATTCAATTAAAAAAGCATATTATGTCATCAAATCATTTCACACCTATGATGACCATTACTCAATATAAAGGTCCATATTGGTCAATATATAATTTATTATATTATACATATATGGCACCTGACTTATATTACCTTGCAAGCAACTATACCGATTACAACGAAAATAATACATTTTGTGCAAGTTAAACTTCAATAAATAGTTAAAAATGAACAAAAAAAAAATCTTCCGATTTCTCAGAAATATTCAAACAGTTTATAATATTAATAATTTAATACTAATGTAACGCT
This sequence comes from Rhopalosiphum padi, assembly GCF_020882245.1. NCBI lineage: Eukaryota > Metazoa > Arthropoda > Insecta > Hemiptera > Aphididae > Rhopalosiphum > Rhopalosiphum padi. The sequence goes on from NC_083598.1 coordinate 55,333,092, forward strand.
AATACTAACCCTCTTCTTTGTTGTTAAACGCTATTTTTTGTTTAACTTATAATACTTTTTTAATGTGTAAACTAAATACGAAACAGCCAGTCCGTTATTTATAAAATATATAAACTGCGATCAACAACCTATCCAGCCACCCAACCAAGCCATCTTAAAATATGCTAGTTCAGTCACCTCTTAAACCAACAATAAAGAAGGTATATACTATCGCCCACGTTGAAAATGTCGATGATGATTGACTTCTTTTTTGTGTAAATTAAAAGTTGTCGATATTACATTAATGGTCTCATTATACTTACGCTTATTGTATATTTGTATGTTGTATATAAATTGTGCTCGTCTTTAAAAATAATATACATTCCTTATAAAATAATATCTAATGGCTATAATACATATTACTATAATATAATAACATTCAACAAATTGTTTTTAACTAAAATTAATCAAAAATATTTGACACTACAATTATTGCTAATAAATATTATTAATAATCTATTGACTATGCAATACATACGAGTATATATGGCACACGGTATCATAGTCGGAAATACGCACTAATAAATCAACAGGTAATTTAAAACAATTGCTTTATTGTAATATATCTATTCAAATGTATGAGTTTAATAGGTACAAATAATTTTTCAATCAACATAACGTCGGTTCAAAGTAAGTAAAAAGTTTCATTGATCCATTATGTATAGCTCAATCATATTATAATTATATCCTAATCATATTAAAATATGTCTGTCTATTTTTCAATTACCTGCAATATTTTACACGTAGTATTATAAACACAGCTTAATAGCTCATAGTTAATTATGCAATATTATTTTTTCTTAGTCAAAGTTTCTCAAGATTTCTTATTAAAATATGCATTAAATTAAAACACTAATATTATACATTCTGCAGTGTATTCAAACATGTAATATAAATCCAAATTAATGTTCTAATATATAATTTAAAGAATATTTATTGGCGTTGTTTATAAGAAGAACGCTATAATATGGTGGCAGGTACTATGAAACAGCATGTGATTTATTTTAATTAAACATTTAAAGTTTTTAAAGTAGTTTTTAGTTTATATATATAATATACATGATATATTTTGGAATTAAAATTTAAAATACAATTTAATTTTTAATGATACACCAAAAATTATGTTAGCTATACCAGCAATACAAAGTTACATAAACATCCACAGTTTAAATATTATAAAATATTATAATAGCATACAAATTGAATGTGATGTACTACAAGGTGTATTGATCATGATACTATAAATATCATAGTTTAGTACATATGATTTGAACACATTAGGTAACGTTAATATAATAATAATTTAACATTTTTTTATCAATTTCTTTTTTTGTGTGATGTTACAAATCCTCTTTTTCGAAAATAAATCACACCCAATCCGATTTTTTTTTATTTAAACTCATTATCCTATTCGGAGTTCTCTAATCCTATCTAAAATCTTAAAAGGTATCTAAATATTTATAAAATAATAATAAAAATAAATATTCTATATTTTATTTTCAAATCATGATTATAAAATTATACACACGTTCTCCTATTATTTAAAAAATTTCATTTATATATTTTTTTTCGTAAAATTCAGTGCAAATGTTGATCTGATTCATTCGATCGATTTGGTTGTCGAACTGAAGTATATTATGTATTTGGTTAATAATAAGCCTTATATGCACTATAGATAGTTGTGTATATTATATTATTATTCAAATTCGCATTAGACACATAATCAATAATCACAAAAGTAGTGTTTAACTATTTTTATAAAAAGTTGTTTGTTCTACAAAAATTAACCAATAAATAAATAGGATCATAAATAATAACAGAACTACACATACACACACTAATTGAATAAAACAAAAAAAAATTGTATGTGCATAACATATGCAGGATATTATTGATACTAAATACGTTATAAATTATATCATATAGCTGTTTTTAAAGTGATATTTATTCATTTTCACCTTATATAATTTCAAGGATATTCACCATTTTTTTAAAAAATTCTTCTAAACATAAAGTTTAAGTATTAAACAGTGAAAAACTGAAAATTACATAATATTATACTAGTGTTGTCGATCTGGCCGAGTCGAAAATGGCAAATCATACAATCGTAATACAATATTATATTATTCATTTATTATACTCGTCTGTTGCGGAAAGCGATCATCTAACCTCTCACCCTTCGCGCATTTCATCCAAAAAACAATGTGCATAAAATAATTTTAAGAAATAAGAAATAACGCCCAGACTATATTAGTAAAGTTTTCGGGAAAGTTTAGCGTCTTTGGGTCTTAAGTTTTTCGGGCGGCCCTTACTTTGCGCGTATATAAAGAAAAGCCGCTTTTTCTCAACAATGGCCCCCAGGCGGGAAATCCACTGGTACTGCCACGACCACCCCTACCACTGCCCTCACCGCCAAAAGTCCCCGCTTATCTCCAACCGCCACCCCGATAAACTTTTCACCCGGCGGCCTCCACGTCGTCATCCTCGACCTCGTCGTCGTCGTCGTCGTCGTCGTCGTCGTAGGCAGCGGTGGCGGTGGCGGCATATATACTTTTGTATTCTTCGCGCGCAGAGGGTCCGGGAACCCAGAGTTTAAAATTTAATAATAAATATGGCAGGGGCGCGGGTAACCGGGTTAATTTCCCTACCGCTATCCCACACGCCACCACCGCACACACCACCTCTCCGCGATACGCCTGCACGTCTCCTATATCGTCGGCCCTTTGACTTTTTAATGATTAATCGACTTGGCACCATTGTGTGAGCCGTTGTGAAGTCTTGACGAAAAAACACAAAAGCCAAAAGAAAGAGAACAATAATAATACATAAAATATATATTATAAAACAACACAATAATATCGTACAGAGGAATTACAGTGTAATATAAAGTATATATATATATATATAAATATATATGTATTGCTGTTCACACTGTGCAGTGTACAATAGTGTGCATAACGTCATGTACGTTGTAGGTACGTAACATTTATAGTTAGGGATAAGTGTGTACGCTCGCGCGGGCGCGCGCGCGTGTGTGTGTGTGTTTATTACAACGATACGCGTGTACAACCCACGGCGAACGACGATTCAATATTTTCCGGTCTCCCGGCCAACCAAATACAACTTTTACACCGATATAAATCGCAACCAAAAATATTATATTACGTTTAAGCAATAACAATTCGTCAATACGGCACTCGTGAACTTATTGATTTGACATTGCCATAGCAGGGCGGTAGTGGTAGGTTTATACAATATAATATATATGTATACATATATATAAGTAAGTTAAAATAATAATCATAATATGTGTAGGTATACGCTTATACGTATATGTATATTATAATGTATAATATGTACGTTATAATAAATATACATTATACATATTATATACGGAGGTTTTTAACCTTACATCACGACCATCGACCTTTTAATTAATGATTTGTTGAAATAATGTAATATGTAAATTCACGGGTTTTATGTGTTTAATTTATTATACATAATGTATAAACACAGGATAAAGTAGAAAATATTTGGGTGATACTGTATAGGAAATTCCCGAAGGACTATGCCTGATGCTTGCGCTGTTGTCTTGTTAAATGTAATATGAATTCGGAGAAAAAAAAATTAAATAACATTAAATGTTATTGTTAATTGTACATTTGTAGATAATATCGCGAAGAAATTAATGCTTATAAATAGTTATAATATATTATTATGCTAAAAAGATGAAAAGTTGACTGAGTAATATTGTTATTGTTTTTTATTATTATTATTATTTTTGAACGTTTAGTAAATAAGCAGTTGACTGGCGTTTGGATCAATTCTTTATCATGCAATTATTAAATAATGTTCTGAAATTATATTATATTACAGATAAACCTTTATTATACGCATAATGCATATAATCACTTGACTGTACATAATATGGAAAATCATGATGAGTGGACAATAATATTATTATATTGACTTCAATACAATTTTCAATCGTCAATTATAAAAACAAGTACCTATTTATTTTTAATTATTTTCATTTGTTTTTATACAAGTTTGAAGCAATTATTTACAGGCATAATATGTAAAATGGAATGTAAATACTTTAATTGTTTTCAAGATTTAAGACGTATAAAAACTTTTTAAAAGTAAAATCTGAACTATAGACTTTACAGTTAAAATTTATAAGCACTTAGTGTTATAAAAAAAAATCGTAAATATTAATTTAGTTATTTGAATAAAATATTGGAATATAATAACTATGCTTTAAATGAAAAAAAAATTCTATTGTGTATTATGTGATTAATTATTGTTCGATAAAAATGACGCTGATCTAACGATATTTGTGGTCAATTTTTTGCACATAAAATGGATTGTAAAAATTACGTTTGTATCGTATATTATATATATATATATATATATATGTCACAGAAGGGGGACTATGAAAATATGCAAGAATAAACAAAATATATGTACTCGTTAGTCGTTACTTTATTATGCAAATTATGTCAACCCCTATTGGGTCTATTGTCATTTTTCAATGATAGTGAGGACCTTAAAACATTTTACATGCACGACAGAGATGTAGGTACCTATAACAAGGATAACCAATTTTTTTTTTAAATCCATATTATACATGAGTAAATTTATATCGTACAGCGTGGTTCCTTAAGATCCTCCAACCATTTTTCACTTAAAAACGAATTTATTCAAATTTTGATTTTTAGAATTTTTAAATATTCTTAAAGACTATTATTTTAAAATTCTTTGTCATACTTAAGAAGTGTCCTGTATTGATACAAACTCCTATTTTTCATGTGTAAACCACCGTTTTTACTGTAAATTGTTTTGTGAATAATTTTTTAAACATTTTAATATAATATCTATTCAAAATTCGAAGAAGTGATTTCACAAACAAACAAATATGAAAATAATAAATAGCATATCATAAATTAATGTTATGAATGTCATGATCGCATGTATCTAGGAAAATGTTAATACTTTTTAAATTAAATGATGTTATTTATGAATATACCTAGAGTCACTCCAATATGAGAATACATTAATAGTAAATACCTATTATATAATAATGTTGGTTGTAGGTAAAATCTATTTAAATTGCTTTTGAATCACAAATTGTACCAGTTTAATGTTTTAGATGAATAATGATGGTAGTAAATATTCGTTTTTGGCGAATTAGTAGAGAATTCGACATCCAGTTTAATCGTAGTTGAATTATAGAGTTAAATTGTAATTGCGATTCATAGAATAGGTTTGTTGATATCATAAATTCTACAAATAAGAGTAATCCGACAATCACAAATAATTTCAATCCTAACCGTTATTGCGTATAATAATTGCACCTAAACAATAACAATATATACAATATACTATACATTTTTATTGAAATAAACTATAAAGTAAATAGTTATGTTTAAGAAATGACAATTGTATTAATAATATTATCATAATCGATTATTTTAATGTTTGAATATCATTAAAGTTATTCTGGAACCCAATGAATTGCATTGTAACATTCACAGCTACATTCTCGACACTGCATTCAGGTGTGTTTAAATTGGTAGGTTTTGATTTCTGAAAACACAAAAAACAATATATTTTAATAATTATTATTATGCATTGCGATACATTTTCAAAATAAATTAGTTAGTTAAATAAATAAATAATACTGATTTACAATAATCAAATATTATTCAGCCAAAAAATAAAAACACACACTCCGAGTAATTTTTTTTTGTTTAGCCGGTCAAAATTCTATCGATATTTCACCTAATAGTTAAAATTGAATTAAAAATAAATTGAAAGTATACGTAATAGGTACAATGAACTATTATTGCAACATATTAAACATATTATATAATATATATCATACGTATTTCTAAGTGCTTATATATTTGTTTTTCTATAAGACTATTCTAGGTGAATAATTATTTTATAACTTATATTGGTTATACCATATTACACGGCTATTACGATTTAAAGGCTACATAACCACTAATATTTAACGCATATGTCTGCAGTTCGAGCCGCCCGAGGGTTATAAATGAGTGCTGCGTGTACCTGTTACGTTATCAAATCGATGTTAAGCTAAATACAAAATATGTGATTTAATTAAATAATACATCGATAGCTCGTTACAAAATATACTTGACATTTTGAAGTATATATTATGCATACAATATATGTTTTTATAATCTTCAGTAATTCGACTAAACTGTTTCATCGAAATGTTTTGTTTTTATGGGTGTACAATGTTTTGTAATAGACAAACCTTTAGAGTATGCATGCATTGTAATAATTGTTGTAAGTCTCGCGTTGTCCAAGTATTTTGTACTACACGACGTACATCCAACTTTTTGAATCTATACGCGTGTCTAATGTTTTCATATATTGTCTACACAGACGTTATGAATATTAAAGTTTTGTCAGAATACGGTAAAGGGTTACAGGATACAGGTACTATACACTAACGCTCTAAATTATCGTTTACATTGTACACTGTATTAGTTATTATACACGGTATTATTATAATAATTACTATACAAAAACATTTTAAGTTTCAAACTAATTTTGTTCAGTAGACTAATATAATGTCCCAAGCCCTTAAAAATGATTTTATATCCGTTACACGGAGATATATATATATACGTATAAAGTATAAACATTAAACATTATTATTTTTATTATTATTATATTATTATTGCATATTATGAAATAATTTCGACAAGTTTACATAGAAATGTGTATGTAATAAAGTGAAATAAACAAATTAATAACGCAATTAAATAAGTGAATAAATAGATAAAAAATAAATGAGTATGGAGTAAATAAATGTTAAGTATTGATTAAAATGGTAACGAGTGTGCAAAATCTACGATTATTATGCGATTTTAAATTGTCTTCTACATGATTGCTTTTGTTCTGTTTTATGACGTTCTACAATTGCTCCCGCATTAGACAAATTGCAATCAATGGATACGGATTTTTTAATTCAAATAACTTACATAATATAACATACATAAACATTTGGCTTATATTTTGTCTACGTATAATACACATAAATACTCGCTGTTCAAAAAAATACATTTTTATTTCAATATTGATAAAAGTGTTGTGGAAAAATACTAATGTCACTGTTATATTCTAATAAATATTTTTTAAGAAAAACTCTTCAATCATGTAGTCAGAACTTAAATTATTTTAGGTTAAAGGGATCTCTCATTATTTATCTGTTTTATTTACGGTGCGTTCAATAATAAATTCCGATCGTAGGTTTGATACCAACTGTTGTTTTTTATTTTTTTTTATTTCAAAATCTTTATTGGTCGAGTACTCGGGTATAAACCGATTGGCAAAACTATATTTAATGAGAGAATTTAACTTTTAAAAATACTAGCTGAGTTTATTTCGAATTCTTTATTTTTATCATATATTTGAGGAATTAAAAAGTTATTAATTTATTGGACAGAATTTATTATTTATTGTACGTTTGTTTAAATAAAAATATCAGATAGGTTTTAGTTTAGGGCGTTTAGGCAATCGTAATGTATGGATAAACCGCATTGAAATCCTATCGTCAGACTTCGGGGGATTTGTATAAATATTTTACGTAAACCGTGTACGTCATAATAATATAGAAATTTATAATATTGTGTAACAGGAGACTGTACCAAATATTATATGTCAAATATTTATCATCTATCCGCTGGCGACGGCGGAAGCAGAAATGCATTTGCGTGTGTCATCGTTAAACCATTTTTGTCCTACAAACAAACAGAAAATATGATATCCTGGTGCTATTGTGTTTGTTGCGTATACACATAATTCAGACACACACATGTAATAGTATGATATAATATATATATATACGTCCGGGCATAGGATTTACATAAATGAACGCCGCCGTAGCAAATATGCAAATCTCGTTTCGGATACGATAATATTCTTTTACAGTCGTCGCCACTGAAGCCTCCACCGCCGCCGTTGCGCAGATGTCTTCCCACAAAAACCAACGCGAATAATTTGTTTAAGCCTTTCAGAAAATGGAAAACTCTGGGCGGACGTCGCTGTTTGCAATGTATGCGTACGGAATTCACGACGTTCTTTATTCGGCTTGTCGTTTTTTTTTTATATACGACGGACGGAGGAGCGGGTGATGGGTATACATCTGCCAAAGAATCCCTTTTCAAACCCCTCGCCTTCAGAACGTACATCTAATAACGCGTGGCGAGGAGAAAATAATTAGAGAGCCGAAATAATATCGTAAAGCTCTCTCTCTCGCTCTCTCTTTCTTTTTCTCTTTTCTACACCGAATCGCACCTTCCTCTACCCGCTGGTCGTCATTTTCACTCCGCGGTGCCACGAGGGTGCTGCAGGGTAGTTTCCCGGGTTCTTTTATTATAATGAAAGAACGTATAAAAGATGTTTTTCGATTAAAACGAGAATGAAGAGCCCTCTTTTTCTTCGCGTCGCGCTCAATCCTCCCACCACCTTCGCCATCTCCCTGCCCACGCCCCCGGCACGCCGACCCTTGCAAATTGCACCCTTAATGTATATTCCTTGTCCCTTTTCTGTTTTTCTGCGCGCGCGTTTCCTACATTTCCCCTCTCTCGCAACCCAGCCTCTAATAACCCTCTCGTTTTTCTTCCTCCCTGTCACATAACCACTCCCCTCCAGTCACCATTACCCACCGAGTTCTTCATTTAATTTCATATTCCTCGTAAAAGTTTCCTACAGACGAGTTTTCTAAAAGGTTTTTTTCTCTCTCGCCTCCCCCCCTCTTTCTCACTCATACACTCATTCTGTTATCCGCTGACACTGCGCGCCGACGTCCTTCTATAGAAATTTTCTTTGCGTGAGAATTAAGACACATGTCTCTTTTATATATAATATATATTAGTATTATATTATATAATATAATTATTTATAATTCAATTTATTATAATATACAATTTGTTTATGAGAACAGTACTATGGACTTCGCTAGCCGGTTTTGATGGACGTTCAATGTTTTATATTGTAAATAATATTGTATAGTATGTCACAATAATAAATAGAAATATAGCAGCTGACACTGTCGAGTTTTTCCAAAATTGTTGTTCTTTAATGAAGGAGATACATTTCATATATTATGTATTTAATGGAATCATAATATTAATGTGAAACTGAAACTTTAGATACGTCCGGTATGACTTTTGTCTGACGAGTACATTATTAATATGGACGTATTCAGAATGTGACCTTTGGTTCATACGTCTAATTTGAGATTTTACTCAATAAATTATTCATATCCATAAAAAACCGATTCTTATCCCAAAATTAAAATATAATAAAGATACATATGATCAATAATGTATTAATGGTTATAGTGATTTATACGTCATGTTAAGTGTGCTATAATATAAGAAACTTAAGATTTTAAAATGTAAGCTCAAATACTTAATGATTAATAAGTAATTTAATGTAAAAATTTATACGCATACGTGAGTTGAATTTACGTATTAAATTAATATTACATTCATAATTTAATCATTTTAAAATTTAAAATAAATACAAAAATACTTAACGCTTAAAATATTTTAACATTGTTTAAGTTGTTTGAATGAATTGAATAAAATTATAATTTAATACGCTTGTAATATTTAATATTGGTTTAAAAACGATATATATTGTGATATTCATACAATTAATAAAATATGAATAATTATTTTATATGTTGAACAGAAGATATTAATACGTTTTAAATGTAAGAAGTGTGTGATTTTTATTCCGATGATTAAAACAACAGAAAAATCAGAAGAAAGTTATGTTCCTTCCGTACGTGTGTTACATTTTGAATTTCGATATATCTAGCAACTACCTATTAATATACTTAAAAAATATTAAAATTTAATAGATTTTTATAAGTTTGAATTAAATTATAATTAAATACTATTTAGCTATTTCTAGATAAAAATTAATTAGAACATTTTCTAAGCCTGTTATGCAATTATATAGCATAGCTATATTGTCACAATTATGCGATATAAAAGCTGTAACTGATTTTTCTGACGGATAAACGGAATAATTGAAACATTTATTAAGCAAATCGAAACTAATTAACTTTATTGCTATACGCCTACAAATTAATAATTATATTTTATACCTCTAAGATTCTATGCTTGATTCATGTATTATTAATATATATAATATTATAATTATAATAGGTATATTACATATTATTCGTGATGTATTATATTACTAATTTTATATATTATATACTAGAATCGACTAGGAAAGCAAAACCACACGCAACCAATTTAATGCGTTTTTCGACGTATTTTTCGTCGGAAAATTAAGCAGATGAATTAATACTGACACCACCGCCTCCGGTAGACCTTTTGGGTTGATTACGGCTTCGAGAAACAGACTAATTAAAACGAACGAAATTATTGTACATATTATACAACCCCAAAACGACTAAGAATTCCGCCATCTGCAGTATGCTTTATTCCCGGATACTTGATAATATACGATATTAATATCTAAGTCGTATCTGTACGATAAATATATTTTTCGCAGTGTACCATGAAATTGTAATATTATACCACATTGCGCTTTGATTATATAAGAACTTTTTTAATATTTCATCGATTGATCCGATCTAATAAAAATATAAAATATAGATCTATATGATTCCGATCAATGTTACATCTATCTAGTGTATTATGTATACTAATGCACTAAAGAACGACTTTGCTTATTAAATATTATAATATATGTTATTATAACAATAATAGGTGTAATATAATGTTCATTATTGAAACTGCGGCGACGGTGAGTTTACGATTTTATAATCGTATACGCATCTACCAACTGTCAATACAGTTATTGTTAAGATGCTTTCTTTTGAAATTACACGTCGATATTCAAGCTCTTCGGTTTTGAATCATCTAACTTAAGATATTAAAAAATCAAATTAGATATTGCACTGAAAAAAAAACTACGCCATTTTTTTTCGGCGAGCATACGTACAAATGGCACCCAAATCAAACGTTCCACCCTCGCGCGTGTGTGCACCGGACGAAGGGTGGAAAAAATACGCGTCATCCACCATTATCGGTTTAATTGGTTGGCCATAATCGATTGCTGCGAATCGGCGTCGGTGGAAGTGGTAGATGTTATACTGTTATAATAGTATGTACTCAAAACACGACGAGGGACGTCGAGACGATATCTATACCGAGAAATACAATTTAAAACGTCACGATGAAATGTGTCATGCTTTATGCGTAAAGATTGGAATAATATTCTCTTAAAATCTTTGTTATTGGTATATTAATTTTTATACCGTTAAAAATTGGAAAAATGCACTTAATATTATAACGTTAAAAGCTCTTATAGTATGAGAAAGCTCTCAGGCTCGAAGTCCAATTTAAATCGTTTTTTTTTTAAACAATCGGTCTTTTAATTATAATTTTCTTATACAATATAACATTGATCTTTTTAGTACTCGGCACTTGTGTATTAAGTTTTTAACAATAATATAACAAAATATTCTTATAACAACAAATCGCTTTTGTGTAAATCGCCATAAACGTGGAAGGTATAATTATTTAAAAGCAAAACAACAGAGTATAATAAAAAATTAGTTTTTGATTTAAAAAACAATTGAAAATATAAAATCGATAAAATAAAGTACCTATAACCTTACAAAGGAAAATAAAACCCCAGGTTTCACTTAACTGATGAATCAAATATCAAATAATAAATAAGCACAAAGCATTTTTGTATTTTTTTTCGGCGTTTTTTTTTATCTATGTTTTGAATTATTCTACACGTACAATAAATTGTGCTAAGTATATTAAAAAAAAATTGTTTAAACTAAATTTGTATTTATTCTTTTCTCTAAATCAATGATTCTGTTTTGTTCGCCAAAACTGTTTACTATTCGGTTTATATTCATCGTATTCCAATTCATAAGACATTTATAAAATCATAAAAATCCGAACTCAAGTAATGTAATATTAAACACGTACATATAAACAAAAAATAACTGTTTAAAATAGCCAAGTGAAAAAACTGCGCTTAAAAACCTTGTTATATGTAATATTCGCTCATTAACATAAGAGAAAAGGGGGTCGTTTAGACGTGGCATCCCGGAAACAATAGGGGACCCTCTAGAATCACAGGTCATTAATGGAAAACAATACAACCTGAACGCACTCGCGTTAATAAACCACTCACCTGCGATTGTTTTCCGTGTTGTTGCGCCCGTACAAGTGTGCCGTTGTTCTACGTGCGATAGGTACTTGTCAGACTAGATTAAATTAAAAAATAAAACACACGTATAAACACTCGCAAACGTATTCACGTATACATAATGCTATAATGTGTGTGTTCTCTCCTCTCCTCCTTTGCGCTTATTTAATTTTTCTAATAACTGTTGACAGCATTTTGATGCAAATTTAGTTTTAATTTTCCACGTAATTTAAAAAAAAAATTGAAAATTTTCCGAATCAATATATATATATATATATTATCTACTAAGCAAAGTCGTTAAAAATAACTTTACATAATTTCGTGTTCGTAAGAATACGAACAAACCACGATCGTTTCGACGATTTGTTACAAGAATTAGTCACATTCAAATAATTCACGCCACAACTGTAAAAATGAGTCCAATCAACTTGTGTGTTTTAGATCGAAAAAAAATTATTTTCCGTCAGAACGATAATGTTTAAAATTAATGCAACTCATTACTGTCGTTTACACGAAACAACGACTAATAACGGACTGAAACAGATCGATCCTACATATTATAATTTATAATAATAACAATAATATTAACATCGTATACAACGACACAAACACGACGAAGTGGACATATCGACGTTCGACGAGTACTAACTTTCTACCGTTTACTACTATATATTATATACTATATACACTATACGATCGTAGTAATGTCGTTGTTATAAACCATCTATTTAGACGAACGAACGAATAGTATATGATTTCTGAACAACGCCTAAAAAAGCAATAGTTTCTCGTGCAGAGTTCGCGTTCAATAAAAAACAAATAGCTTACAATACGACGAGTGTGATGAGTAATAATTAAAAACCGTTTTCGGCGACTCACCTGGGTACGGGCTATAATATTATATCTCCTGCCGACGACCGACCCGGACCATAGACGAAACGAAGACTGCGCCGGACTGGGACCGGATTTCTCGGCGGTTCCCACACCGAGTCGGGCTCGGACGTGCGTGTGTGTCAAACCGGGTGTATATTGTTATTACGAACGGCAACGTGTGTGTGTGTGTGTGTGTGTGGGGGACATCCGACGTGCTCATCCCTCTGTGTTGTAGTGCGCGCGGCGTTCGGCGGGGCAACCGGTTTGCTGGGAAGACGATCGGCGCGCACCGGTCAAGCGCAAAGGGTTGCACAACAACGGCGGCCGCGGGCAACCGGTTTGGTCCCATTGTCCACTCGCGGGGTCGTAAATAATAATAATAATAATGACGATAATAATACCTATGCACTCGCACACACACACATACACACACACACGTTTGCCGGCGGACCTAACCGCCTTTAAGTACGAAAAACTGGTCTTGGAACGCAGTCGCAGACGCGCAAGGGACAGTTGCCGCTCGTTCGCGCGTCGTCCGAACACACGCGGACCGCCGTTCAATGGCCGGAAGCGACGTTATGACCCTAATATTCTCACGATTTTCAAAAGGTCCCTCCGTTTTTTGTGCAATCCGAATTTAACGTCCGCGTCCGAATAATAATAATAATAATAATAAGCGTACTACCGTGTGCGTATATAGGTACCTATATAATATAATAATATAATAAAATAGGAGTTCGCGATGACGTGCGCACATGCCGCGTACAGTATTAGTGTGTTGCTCCATATATCGCAACAGGCGACCGATTTCCGAAACGAACATCCGTATATCGGAGGACTTTCGCGGGTGAGCCGCCGCGACTGGTTGCTCTGTGGGCAGTCGTGATGAACTGTTAAATTATATTATATTATTATTAACGGTGATTAGACGAAGCGTTAACTGCCGCGCGACTGTAAAGAAAAATATTATAATATCATATTATTGTCGTAGGTAATATTGGCGCGGAAGACGTCATTATAATATAACATTAACGTTGATGAAAATAATTGTCAATTATTGGATATAAACGCATATTTTTTCTATGATTTAATAATGATATTCTGTTTTTTACGAGATGCAAAACATAAATTATTTTGTTTAATTTTGATTACTATTAACGATAGTATACCTTAAAAAAATCATTAGATATTATGCCCAAGACGTATAACAAATTTGATGGCCGATCACCATAGTCTTCCGAATTTTTTTCGCAGTCCACCACTGACCCCCCTGTATATAATAATGCGATGTATCGGTCATGGTGTATTTTTCAATCTTTCACTCGTAACAGTACTGTTTGAGCAGCCGATTTAATATATCTTCGATTCACAATACGCCACATATTGTATTCCTTCATCCCACTGCCGAGTGTTATTCATGTATCGGCGGATCTGTACAACTCCTCGCACGAATCGTATAATAATGTTCTCACCACCTAAACAAATATACATGTACATAAACAGTCGGTATAATCGACCCGAATGTGTATACAAAAATAAGTATCAAGTAAATTATGATTGCATTCAAAATTAATAAGTTTTTCGAAATTATTATCGTAATAGTCCTTAATACAGAAGCATTCGGTGTTTGTCGCACGAAATCAATATACCGAAGATTTTTTAACAGTTAATACTTATAGCATTATGAGTTCACCGATAACACCACGGAATAATATATGTTTTTAACACAGCAACAAACAATGAAATATAATAAATTTACAAATAACAGACACGTGTACTTCTGCGAAACATAATAAAAAAATATTCGAAGTTCAATCATTTTGAAGTTGAGTCACTTTATATTACCAGAAATGTATGTAAGTCTCTTCCACGAATTCCTGTTTATACTGCAACAATTAATCGGTTGTTATTGACGTTTGATAAACACCAGAAAATACCGAATTACAATAAATAATAACTTCATACAAGAAACAATATTTAGAAGAAAATTCAAATTTAAATGATACGTACGTCGTAAAATATTACCTATGGTTGATTGAACTCAATAACAGGACGCCATACGCTGACATTAACTAAACACGTCCTTCTGACAGAAAACAGAAAACTCAGCTCCATGTTTCCATTACAGTGGATTTTAAGCTAAAATTCGTGATTAAATCACATAATAACTATAAAATATTATTAAACAATTAGTAGAGGTTATTAAAACAATGATAAATATTTAGTTACAAATTAGATTTTAATAAATGCTAGAAAAATTCAATAAGTTATTTGATGTTATTTATTTGATGTTAATTATTAGGAAAATAACTGCTAAATACCGCGATACTCGTCACAATTTTTTTAAAATATTGTTTGAATAAAATAACACCATCGTATATCGTTTTAATTTATAATGATAAAATAATAATTATAATATTATTTATTGCTCTTTATGTATCATCCCCATTCATTTTATAATATTTTACTAATCATTATTATAACTGTACAGATTCTCATTAAAAACGTTTCCGGTTTCGCCAATAGAACAAATTATAAACAATACACATATTTTGTTTCACGAGTAAATAAATAACATGTTTTGTTACACGAGTAAATAAATAATAACATGTTTCGTGCTCTTAAAAACATATAAGGTTTGTGGAATAACGCCTACGATGTAAAACCAACAGGTGTATAATTCATTGTTGTTCTGAACTTCTTAATTAATACACCAAAGACATGAAACGATCGACCAGCAGATCATTATGGTTTACAGTGTGTAAAACAATCGACGTACAAGGGTGTTTTTCATGCCCAAAAATATGTTTTTAGCATCTTTGGCATTTAAAAAAGTGTTGCCATACGTCGTGAAGGTAAATTATCAACTATATAATATTATGCAATATAATATTATATTTATTAATATTTTTTATATAAATGTGATTATTGATTATTCCAGTTTATGTAGAAACAATCGTAGCGTTGCAAAGAATGTATATGATTTTCTTTTACGAGAAAAATTAAAACGTAAGTACATACAGGGTGCTCCAAAAAGAACGCTTTTTTTTAAATTAGCTAAAAAAACATTTTTTTTTTTTCGAAAAATTACAAAAAATGATACCTACAGTTTCAGTATAACATTCGGTTTATGTATGAAAAATAATATTATTCGATTGTTTTCCACTAGCTTGTTGTTATGTGCCAAAGTGCGGTCGAAAAAATTAACAATAACTGCTCTCAGTTCTCTGGTGAGTTTCAGACGCCTTAACCTAACCAGAGTCTTTGAGATTAACAGCTAAACCAGTTTTTTTCAAATTTTTTATTAGCTAACGAATTGATGACACATTGGGAGAAGTGTCCAATCCGAGTAAGTTACAAAATCGTCTCATAGTCTCCGCACCACTTTCGTTAGTTTGGTAAAAAGTCTTAACAACCAACACACTATTGTTTCAATTGACATTCGGTCCACGGTGACACTTGACAAAAACTGATTACACAGCAACAAACCGGAATGATAGTAGATTAAAAAAAATGATAAGAAAAATTTTGTAAATATAAAAACAAAAAAAAATTGTAATCGATAAAAAGCGTTATTTTTGGGACACCCTATACAATTAGCCCGCGAAACATCTCTAATTACGTACACCTATAGTTATTATCGCACTCGTGCAATATAGAATTGAGTGTACACCAGTACATACAAAGACAAATTGTTTTACATGCTATTTCCACATTGTATAGAATTTATTTAATTACATACGTGATTCGAGTGAAAATAAAATCGTAAAAATATTGTCGGGTTCAAGTCCACGACATAGGCGTTGGTCGTTCAAATGTATCGACTCGAATGAAGATCGTGGTAATTTGTGGCTTCGGTTTGTTTAGAATACTCCTCGCCCCGATTGAGCTGATCGAAAGCTACTACTGTACACGCGTTACAGTAACATTCATGTTATAGCGACGCTATTTTAGCGGTTTGCCGAGGTGGTGCGGCTGCCACCCAACTGTGGACGATAGTGGAAATCGGTCCAATCGCCAAGACTGATACAAGTGCCATCTGAAGAAAACAAAAATCCACGGTAATCTCATATACGATTATTGGTACAAAGCTGTTGCTAGAAAAGGGTGGGTGACTACAGCGGTGGTGGTGGAGGTATATATATATATGTATGTGTGTGTGTGTGTGTGTGTGTGTGGAACATACATATATATTGTATAATAATATCAGCGGGGACGGAGGTATAGAGGCAGCGGATCCGTTTTGATGGGCGCAATTCTTCTTCGCCAGATGCTTATCTGTTATATTGTAAAAACCCCTGACGGCTTGACAGACAGTGAAATATGAGGCTCGGGGATTTTGTCTACCGTTCTTTTTGTGCGTGCGCGCGCCCGAGACGTTCCACGCCGTCGAACCCTGCCGCTTCCTTTTTGCATCCAAAGGAAAACACACCCTGCGCCGTACACCCACCCGCAGTGTACCACCGTCCTCACCACCGTCCGGAGTCCTTGTCACACTCTCCCTGCCACCACCACGTCCAATGAGCTTCTCACCCGCCGGCACACTCGGTCGTCACTATATATACTGTCTTGTATACCACCGCAGCGCCTCACCCCACCCACCGTAATATCGTCGAGCTTTCGTTCCAAAAATCCTTCTTCTTCTTCTCTAGACACGAAACTCACACCCCCATCACGGCCGTCTTCCCCCCTACACCGTCGATCCTAAATCCTTACCATCGGTCCATTATTTATCTCGCTCACTTCTCTCCACCCCGCCGACCAACACGACTAGGTTTTCGCCAGAAAATGTGGCCATTTGTTTGGGAGCTCGGGAGGTTATGGCTGACGCGTTCGCACAATGACGCCGTTGCGCTTTTCTTACTCAAAACAAACGGATGCTATTAATATTGTATGTTTTTGAAACGTTTCGTTTACCCGAAAAACTGACGCTCTCGCACGAATCCGCCAGACCCACCACACCGTGATTGATGGACCCCACTGTAGCCACTCCACCACCGCACTCTTACCGAGAATACAATCGGTAACATCATCTTTTCATCCGCCGCCGAAGCCACCGCCGCTATTACCACTGTTTCAATTATATTCGCGTATGTAGGCGTGTGACTTGATCGACTAAAATCGTCACTATTCCTTCGGTTAAGTTTGAACTGAATAGGTACTATAGACATGTGTAGGATGTTAAAGACGTTCTTGTCGATCTTAAAGAATATTTTTCAGACATTTATTTACATATATAGTTCCATTGGTTTACCAATATTGTACTTCTAATTTTTACAGTAGAACCTCTTAACCGAAAAACTCAAATATAGCTATTAAACACTATTAATTTATATTACTTTACCACACGTCCACATACACGAATTCTTTATTAAAATAATTAATTTTATATTTCATGGTTGTGGCAACTCGTTTTACTGATCCATTATTCTAGTACGTGAGAAATTTACACATCTCGCCAAAATTTAAAAATATTTTACATAATACATTATAACATATAATATGTATATAAATATACATATTTATGTATACAAATGAAAAATTATTTTTATAAAAAATAATGAGAATAACCGGGGAAAAATAATGTATTAACATATTACGCAACAGCTAATGATTATAAGAAATGATGAAATAAGTTAAGTTAGAAAAAACTATTTTACTTTACTTACTCGTATTGAATTAAGAATGTGACGTTGATGGTACTAAACTGACATATAAAATTATGTTTTTAAAGGAATTAAACATATTATTATACAAGAGCTTAATTAATATAGATGATCAAAATAATTTTTACATGGCTTAATTTTATTTAATTAGTTTAAAAATCATTTTTGAAATAAGATTATTTCAGAAACATACCCTTTGAAGATTTAATTAAGCGCGGGAATAAAGAAACACAATAAGTAATGTAAATGAAAATTAATTTTTTTATTTTAATTCGAACCAATAGCATTATTTTATTATCATCTTATAATAATTCCAACTCATGCTCTTAGAGAGGTTTTAATTTAAAAAAAAAATATATATTTTCATACTACAAGAGTATTGATTACCCACTACAAAATAATACATCGATTTATTGAATTTATTTAATTTATAAGATTCTATTAAATTATATGATATGACTTTTATAACATTGTGAGACTATTTATCAGATTATATAACCTTTACACATCAGAAACCGCTATTTTTTTAAAAATTTTTAAGAATTTCGCCAGTAATTATCTCGTTGTTGTTTTATACATCAATTTATAATGATAAAAGTATCTATCTGCATTTATATGTATTATCGTGGAATACTATAATTTATATTTTTTAATATTATTCTTCTATAAATATACCTACACTAGCTGAAAACTTTGGCTTTGCCCTTGCGCATTTTTGAACTAAAATGCAATTATTATATATTATATATAGCTCAATAATACTTTATTTATATATTACATATCAAGTTAAAAATTTACATTGTTAATAAATAATTATGATAATTATATTTTACCTAATATGTGTATAGATGAATAAAATTTTAAAATACCTAAATTAATATTTTTTAACAACGTTTGTTATAATAATATTTACGCTTGCACGCTTGCATAATATACATTTATATATCTCAATAATTCTTTGAGGTATACAATTAATTTTGTTGGTCAATCACTGTATTAGTAATTAAATGGATGCATAAAATAATATTAATTTGATTAAAATATATTTTTCACTCGTTTATGGACACCTAACTAAAACACTGCCGCTAATTATAATAATTAAACGTTTTATGCAGAATTTTTTTTTTGCTCTTTTTTGGCCAGAAATTTAAGATATGAACAACTTTACATATATACAATATATATATATATATAGGTGTATGAATAGTTTTCGCTTATCCAAAAATTCTTTATATAAACATTTTACACTTGTGACTTGTAAACATTCAATGTGAGTTAATTAAATAATAATAAATAAATATTATCAAGTACCAAATGCTAAAAATAAATAATTTTTCCATTTCTAAATATAAATCAATATATTATACCATGAATTATTTTTATTATAAATAAATAATTATGTAAAATCATATGATCCAAAAAAATTAAAGCAACAGCTAAAGTAGGTATTTAATACCGTGGAGAAATTAGAATGAATTAATAAAGACAAATGGTTTTATATACAATTATATTTGTGTCCAATCATAATGACTGAAGAAATTACTATAATATATATATTATATATAATTCCTTTACAAAAGCTGAAAGATGACTATAACAGTAAAATCTATAATCAATTGAAGATAATATATGGTATATTATAATATTAGGTATATATTGTAATATGAGATATAAAACACAATGTCATATTTTTACTATTTACATAACCACTATAATATGTGGTATTGAACGTATCATAGTAGCAACCAGGTACACTATACTTAACAATTATAATAGTTTACGAATAATCAAAATCGTTGCTTAATTTACTACTGAGGGTTAAGAATATAATACAATATAAAAATATATTTATAAGATTAGACTTTGTGTAACAATTACTTCCGGACTTGTATAGTATTGTAATATTTTAAATATTTACTTAAATTATACGGTAAAAAATAAAATAACACAATAAGATGTATCAACATTTTTTTTTTAATTTTATTTACCCGTTTTTCACTTAACTTTTTTTGTTTTATACAATGTTTACATTATTCCATCAGGCAGCTGTTGGACTGAGCGAGTTTCAACAAGCCCGGAACGGCGATTTTCCGAGACGCCTCTGGGTGCTTTACGAACACATACGCCCAGTGTGGAGAAAAAAACCAATAATATAATGATAATAATGTAATTGAAGCAACGGCGGTGGCGAAAACAAAAACGCCACCAAGACGAATTGACCATATGCTCATGTTCACCTGGCGTGTTTATCTATGCGCGAGGTAGAGACGTGGGAGACGTAAATAAAGTGGACTCATAAAAAATGGTTGATTGGCTACAGCTATAATATATGAAATGAAAAAATAAATATAAACATAATCAACCGAATCGAATAATTTCAGCGTTATCGATATAGGTCATCAGGATCTAAAAACAAAAAAAATACTGTTTTTTTTTTAACTGTTGTTTTTTATAAGTTTTAGATAATATTCACTGTTGTTTAACGCGTCATATAAATAACAACACCGTCGATTAGTTATTATTTGTATGTTAAATATTGTTTGTTGCTATACTGTATCATCACGAAATGCCAAATGGGTCTATAACCCATCTAAAATACTGTATAAGTTAATAATAATATACCTAAATTTAAAATTTAAATCAACCATGTCGATTTTGATTGGTATTAATGTAGAAATAACATCAATTTAAGTCGAACACGCATTATAATATGCCATCGTCGATCTTATATACCGGGAATTGTATTTTTCATAAAACTACAAAAGCTACCAAGTATAATAAACCAACGTGTTAAGAATACGTTAATCGTGTAAAATAATAAAAGTTGTAATATCTCTAGAAGTATTTAAGTATACTTACATATTTTTTGCATAAAATATTACAGTTGAGTAGACTTGTATAGGTACTATTAAAGGCATTTAGGCATATATTGTATAAACAAAAACGTATGATGCTATTTAAATTGTTATTCTAACATATACAATTAAAACAAATATATTTTACCGAAATACTGTTGTCATACACTCATGCCCTCGAGTGGTATGTTAATTGAGGTCTGGGACCCCATCTGACAATCCTGCAATGTATATTATATACGTTTGCCGACCTGGATCATACAATACTATACACCTATATATACTATTATGAAGGCCACACAAAATCGTAGGAATGGTTTCGTCGGATTGAATTTCTATTGCAGAAATGTATTATGGATTCTGTTACAAATAACTTAAAAATTAACCTTTTTACGCATAATATATGAAAAGTATCAAATTTGGGAGTTTATAATGTAAAATAAATTATCGCGATCACTATACTTACATAATACAGACTGAGTAGCATCGCGATCACTCTAGTTGAACATTATAATAGACATGGTTGGACATATCATATCACTATGTCGTTAACGCGTGTTTTGTTTTTTTTTAATCATGTACTTGTTATTGACGGGTATTTTTTTTCATAATAATTCATAATTTTAAAATTTTAAAACAAAATAAACTTTATCTTTTTTTTCAAATAGTTAGGAATATTTATTTTTTAATGAATTTTGTTAACAGTTTTTTATGAACATTTTACGGGGAAATCGTGAATTTCGGTTCACTACTTTATTAACTAAACTCCCTCTAAAGTTTAGTAAATAGTTTTGATTAAAATAATTAGAATATACTAGTCTATTATTATCTGAAGATCTTTTTATTTTTTTAACAAAAACTTTATAAAAATAAATTAATAACAAACCAATTTTAAAAAATATTATTTAAAATCATTAACGTATCGTTATCGCATAAAATCAAGTACTTATACAATCTTAGTTTTAATATACTTAAGTATTGCTTATTTAAGTCAACATAATGTGACGCTTCTATTATTCGAAAGATAAAAACCGCTGGCTATCTTAGCTATGTACCTACAAGTACCTATATAATACAAGCCTAAATTCATCAATGTAATTAAAATTAGATTTTATATCTGGATTGTACATTTCTGTTATTATTTATTGTTTAATTGGTATGCAAACGGTAGGCGATAAGGCGTTCGTCGTTTCGTAAATTCCAAATAGTAGGCGGGTTATTGCCATTATTGGTATAACACATACCGAGCTCGACTCAGTCAAACAAGGATGCGTTCAGACCCGGATTATTATACATATCGTTGTGTGTATACAATCTGATGATGATCGCCGACATGTGAATGCTACAGTTGTATACCAATCAGTGACCGACAAAATGGGTGTAACCGAAGTACTTACAAGAACCCTACATTAGTCCATCCGGTCATCGAATTCAAACGATTGTAACACAACAAGCAAACGAAAGTAATACTAGGCCACTGATAATGCCCGTGCTGGAGTCCAAGACAGAGCTGTTGATAGTGCCAAAACTAAGTTTCCGAAGACCAAGTACAGCTTCTATAATAGTGGAGGCCCCTTAAACAAATTTGCTATTTATGCATTAACTATATATTTTTAATGGTATTTACTGCGTTATACACCGCGTCGGTGCATACACCCCATGCTCCCCCTCTAAATCTGGCACTGGCTGTTTGGTAATAAGACGCAATGATATAATTGCAACATACAGTCGACATCGTTCCTTATACCAAAGGTGACCCCAACCGAGCCCATCATCGTGATCGCCGAAAAGTGCGCTGATATAACTGCGAACAATAATATACCAGTGATCACCGTCCGACAACCGGTGATTATTGTTCATGTCCGCTACCTAGTGTTTTCTAGTTTTCTTCTCATTTTCTTTTAAAATATGGTTTTTTATTTAATAGTTTAACTATTTATCGTAGGACGTAGGCAATAGTTTTCGTAAATTTAGAACGTTTTAATTACTAATTCCCAATGTTATTACTTTAGTTAAAGTTAAATTAATTATTTTAAGTAAACAAAGTTATCACGGAGAAAAAAAAATACTGATAATGATTTCACAATAACTAAAAGTACTTAATACTTATGTTATAGCGGTATATTAAAATTAAAATTAATTAACTGTTTGTTAAATATTTTGTAGGCATAAACCAGAAATAAATTATATTTCGCTATTATTTGTATCTGAAAATTCATTTATATTTCCGAAAATATGTAATAACTGAAAAACTGCAGGACTCTAATACATTTTAATAGGTACTTTGACGAGTGGCCGGTGATGACAGTAAAAGTGATTCTTAACTCGCAAATAAATGAACCATAAACGAAAAAATATTTAAAACTGTGTACACATTATTTATTTAAATAATTAATTAGTATCTATCATATATTATTTATATTTATATAATTGTTATATTTTATATATCGTGTAGCAGTCTAGTTATTAAGACATGACCGTCGTATACCCCCGTTGAACACATACAGGATTATTTACAAAACATGTACAACTTCTTTTTCAATAAAAAAAATGATTCAACATTTTATTTTGGAATGTTTAAATATACTTAAATGTCATAATATCAAATTCTTGAAATTTTCGGTACTATTTAAATAATGCATTGTATACATTTCTATTTTTCAAATAACAATCTCCCCTTTCAACTGTAAATTATTTTGAAGAAAATGTTGACGTATCAGAATTATAATTAGAACGGGTATTATTTGTTATTCAACTTTGTTTACTAAGGGTAATAGGTTCAAATACTCCAAATAATATGATAATGCATGGACTTGGAAGATATGAGGGTTATGGTGAATTGAAAATTGTAGTTGTAATTATCAATATTTATTATTTGTAAAAATTATCAAAGTAAAATAAACATTAATTTCAATATTACATATATCTTTTTTTATTTTTGTAATGATATTCTTAATAACTGTTATTCTCGGGATATTCATTGTAATAACTGAAAAACTACTCATTCCAATTAATTTTGAATTAGGTACATCAAAATAAATATTCGCTATAATTTGTGTAATAAGAATTAATAGAGGTTTTATTTTAAAAACAAAAGTCCGTATCGCCACAGAACACTCGTTCTTGAGTAGCACAGACAATATCATGGTTTTTAAAGTATGGTCTTTAAATATAGTTAAAAATTCCAAAAATCAGAGTTCAAATAAATTTATTATTGTATGAAAAAATGGGGGTGAGCATGGTCGGTGAATCACCTCGTACGTTATATTATACTCCGCCATATTGAGCCCGAGCTGCGACGGACCACGGGGGACGGCGGCGAACGATAAAAACGAGAGGCGCGCTGTATTTTAATCTCGTATAACTCATCTCCTCCCCCTACTCACGACGACTCGCGCCATAAAAAGCAGTCCAAGTAAACTGCAGAAACAAAAGGCTCCACCACCACCGCCTCTCAGCTGTGTTTGTGTGTGCGTGAGTGGTAGGAGACGGTGGCGCGGAGGAGTTTAGGTTTTACGACGTAGCCTTCTTAATTATATATGCGCGCAACGATTTTTCTTGACTCCCCGCCGCCGCCGATTTGTGCAAAGGCGAGAGGTGACCTCCCCTTCGTCGCCCTCGCCACCGACGGCAAACGGAAGCTCGTTTGAATCCAAAACACAATTTATAAGCTTAAAGGGCGCGCGCGCGCGCTCGCACTCCCGGAACGCGTTTATATATAATATATATATATATATTTGTATTATACTGTGTGTGGGACGCAAAAAATAAGCCGAGTGCAATTTACGATTCTGCGGTCGGTCTGCGGCGGCCGCCGGTTAATGTATACGTATTTAAGCGGGACGAAGTTTTTCATTTGACAAACAAAAAACTCCGTTCCGGTTTAGCAGAACAGACTATAATATGAACCATACGAACAAAATATATATAATGATAACTATATTATTATCTACATATTCTATACGGCGGTATGAGAGGTAGGTAACATACTAATATTATAATATTAAATACTTTTCGCAGTCAATCAAATCCACGTTGCACATATACCTTTGTAACTGGGGTCGGCAACTGGATACGTCTTAAGGACGACCGGATGGTTTGAAAAAAAAATTCGAGGTCCAAAAAACCTTTTTTGTTTACCAAGTCTTATTCTGTCTTTATACCAGTCTTGTTGTATTCTAGTCTACACAGCGACAAAAAAAAAAAAACAAAAGAATCACCATTAAAGTAAAATATTTTTGGCGGTATATTTATTTACCCCCAGCCGCACACCCCTGTCTCATTATTTACGTTCTTCCATCACCGACGATGTGATACGTAATATGTATAATATGTGGAAACGTGTGATCGTCTTAAGCAACGCGTGTATTGATTTCACGCGCTATTTTTGTCGATATATTTTTACAACAGAAAAAACTACTGTGGCACGACGAGGTTCCGTGCGAGTTTTCGGATGCATTGCAAAGTGAAGACAATATTACTGTTTTTTTGTTTTATTTCATCGACATAGTTTTTCCGGTTACCGGAAAAACAACAATTACAAATTTTTTTCGAAGAGATCTCTTCGACTTTTTCAAATATAACGTCAAAACGCGCGCCCGCAAACAGATATCGAAAACTGCAAAGTCAAAATCGTATACGATATACGTATATGTGGCAATATCGCGGTGCCGTACCGATATCTCTGCCGAGCGGTGTCCGGCACACAGAGATTCGAGAAAAACTATACGCGTTCGCGATGTTCCCGAGACGGTTTGGCGGCGAGTTCTCATCAAATGTTTCTGAAACGACTGTGACGTGAGCGCCAGTGCGCGCGCGTGTGTGTACGCGGGTAGGCCGGACGGGACGGTGTAAAAGTTTATCGCTTTACCTGTCGGACGACGAACAATAACCGCACGCTGTCGCGCGTTATGTGTATTATATTGTATTATGTATAAGGTTAGGTATATATATATATATATATGTAGACGACGGATTTTACCACCTCGCGGCTCGGTCGGCGGGCGACGGGTGGGGGAGGGTCGTTCCCGCGGGAGAGCCGCCTCAAGACGCGCGGGCCCGTTATCTGCGGTCCGGGCGATAAAATTGGCGGACGCAGAAAAACCGCCAAGTGCGCGCGGGTTTACGAGCTCCTTGGGAAACGATCGCGACGAAAACTGCGCGCGCGATAAGGTGACGAAATTTATGGCGGTGGCGGTTGTGGTCGCCGCGGCGTATACATAACGCGCGCGCGACGACGGCGGCGGTGGCGGCGGCGGCGGTGGTGGCCGACGGCCGAGAAAGTCCGCGGCGGTACGGGCGGCCGCGGATTTACGGCGGCGGGCGGGGCGACGTGTATTATTATTATTATTATTATTATTATTGTGTGCGCCACTCGGCAAAAACTGCGCGCGGGTCCTGATAAAGGCGACCGTCGTGCGTTCGGTGGACGGCTTGCGGTGGGCAGTGTGGAGGGGGCGGCGAAAAAGAGACGACATAGCGCCGCTCGAAGACGACGGGCAAAGGCGACGACGGCGGCGGTGGTGGTGGTGGCGGTGGTGGCGGTCGGCGGCGCGCGTACAAATATATTGATCGGGGGCGGGCTCACCATATACACTCTTTCTCTGTGCTCTCTTTTTGACCATCTTTCGTTCTTCTTTTTTCCACACCCCGCGACGTTGGGCGGCGGCCGCGGGGTCGCTCGCCCGTCGTCCGTCTGTTGCGGCGAACGACCGACCGTGTCCGCCCGCGGGCAAAGTATATAAGTCGGCCGTGCTGCCGTCCCGCGCGAGCCAAAAAAAAATAAAAACCGTATACCGTCGCGGCAAATAATCCGATTTAGTATATTATTATTACGTATTTGACCCGTCTACTCAGACTGCGATGAACGACTTTTTAGCATTAGTGCAGTCGATATTCTTAGGTGCTCTCCGACCCAGTCCGCCGCCGTCGGCGATCGTCGGACAGACGTGTGTTGCCGGCCCACGAGTGGTGGTGGTGGTAGTGGTCATGGGTGGTAGAGAGACTTACACGTCGACGCGTATTTATTATTACCGTGGTAATCGTTGGAAGACTTCTGCTCTTGTCGTGCCGAAGCGCGCACAATGAAAATTTATAAAATTCACTTGTACCTTGTCCTAAACGAGTTTTTTTTTTTTTTTTTAGTCTCTTCGTCTTATACGATACAAGAAAATTATCTTCTTTAAATACTCATAATAATCTGTAACGATAATGATAATATGTATATTATATCGTAGCTATGTGTAGTAATGTGTTACATCATTATGTTATAATAATTAGCTGGTATTTAAATATTATCTATTTTCAAGTTTTGATAAAAATCGAATAATTTACTCTTATTCCGGTCGGATTTTTCTAAGAATATAATTACTTTACCTTTTACGGACGTACATATAGTATGATCAAATATGTATACACTGTATATCAGTATAATATAATACATCCCCTCGTAAATTTTAAGTATGTGGTTTTTTGGAAGAGGCGAGCACCCTCTTTTAGTCTTGTCTACGTTACGGACCGTACAGATTATAAATGCAGGTAGATATTAGGTTATAAACATAATATAATATATTATCTAATACGTATAATATATTATACAAAAAGCTTGATGAAATAGTTAAACTGTAAAATGCAAAATATATAGTACACGGGATTTGCGTGATGCAGATTATGAGTTAGTAAGAAAATGAGCCTATTTTATTATATCTGAATCATCCGATATCACTATAGATATCAAGGATAAAAAAAATCTAAATTACGCTATAGCTATATTATCTTAGGCGGACCTAGGTGGCAAACAACGATTAAATGTTGTAATATAAATAAACAATAAACATGTTACGAAAAATTTAAAACTTATATCGCTTTTACCTACCGTACATTTTTACCTTTATATATTTTGGCATTTATCGGTAAAAAAATTACCCATTTTTTCACCATGCTTTATTAACTCTCATTGTCTGAATTATAACTCAAAGATACTTGTCTACTGACTACTACTAGTCTTGAACTTTTATAGAGGAAAAGTAAAACCCAGATATTACAAATATAATGAGTAATCATGATTAACGGGGAATAATCAAACAAAAACCGATATGCATGAATAAAAATATTCCAAGACCATGGTACTAACCATGGTACTATACTGTTATAAGCATGAAATTCGATCACAAATGACGAGTTGTCATCTAAAAATCTTAACAAACATTGGTTTTTGACATGTAAAATTTACTTGAAATAATATCTCATCTCAAGCAGTGTGAAAATATACCGTCATAATAATGTTATTATTGTTGAAGAACTTTATTACAATAGTTTGAATACATTTAAAGATTTCGCATGGTCTCAAAGTACGTGTATGTGCCGCAGCTGCTACGAGTACGTTATTATAAATTTATAAGTAACAAATTACAGAAAATAACTTCAACAATGAATAAATATAGATATCTTACGTGTGTTATTCAAATTATAAATTACTTCCTACAAAACAATACTTCGATGTTATATTTCAAGTTATTTTTTAATAAGTTTGTATTTTACCATTTGTGTAACACATCACATTGAGCTCATATAATATTTAAATCTACGTATTGGACGCTTTACCTATCGTCCCAACAGCAGAGTTTCAAACATTCACTGACCACTTGAAATAATCTATTTAGGGGGAAATACCTACGTGTTTTTAGGGGCTACAAAACCCGTTTTACTGCGAATCCCCCTAACATATTCCAGCGACCGTTTCAATGATTGTATTGTTAAGCAACTGTGTCCCACATGTGCATTCAAAATATACATCCATGAACAAGAAAGGGTTAATGTACTGAATTTACAAATTTTCTTTAGTTATAAATTGAATAAATTGTATCGAGTCTACAATTACGTATACGCGATACCTGCAGTATATTATAGCAAGTCATTTTCAAAAAATCCTACGTAAATAAAAAAATTAAACTATTAATAGTTTACTTCTAGAGCAATATTAAAAAAAGTATTTACATTTTAAAATGATAATTGATAGAATTTATAAATTTAAACAAAAATATAAAATTTATAATTAAGATTGATTTTAGATAATTAATTTTTATATCCAATTATGGATTATATAATTATATTCTGATAGTTCATATCACATACAGATCCTATTACATATCCACTACATTTTATTTTAGCTATTTATTTTATATTTCTATAAACTATTTTTTAATATCATAGTTATATAAGTATTAAAACTATAACAACAAAATTATTTTATTACCGTGATAAAGATAAAATTGAATAATAAAATATATTATAGGTACCTACCTATATAAAATCCCTATTGATAATATAAAGATTAAAATAAAATATAAATATTTTCACCAACAATTATATTTGTTCCGTTTTATATTGCTATATTATATATGTTGCAGTCTTTCAAGTCATACACTTCTGCAGTAAGCGAATAAAATAAAACGAGTGAATTAAAATTATTTATTTTGTGTTTAAGATAAGATGTAATGACATTAATATAATATTACATTATTATCTATTTTAATAACCTATTCCAAACTGTATCATAATATTTTATGTTTACTATAAGTATAATATACACTCATGCTATTATGATATAACCTATAAAATATAGACGTAAGTAATATGTGCGTATTAGGCTTGTATACAAATATTTAAGTGGGAGGGGGTTAAGTTTTTACATTTTAATGCCTAATAAGAAGTTTATTGAAAGTAACCACTTTTACTCTATAAAACATACTTTTATTAAAATTATTATTACTTTTAATAATTTTCTTGAAATTTTGTGAGTTGTTTACCCCCCGAAAACTACCTCTTTGTGCGCGCACCTGGTAGATTTAGTATTATAAATTATAATTAACATTTTCTTAATACAAAAATAAACGGTAATATGTGTTAATAAATTAGTAAAATTTAACAATTACATTAAAATGTTGATACATAAAATGTATAATATTATAAATATAAACTGTATTTTTAATAGGTAAAAAAAACAATTATACTCATTCGTATTATTTATAAAGTCGTACTAGGATTACTGATATTCTAGGTAAATCCAAGATTCAAAATCATTAAACAATTAATTTATTCACATGAAAAGCATACATACAGAATTTTCGAGGAGGTTATTGAAAAACTTTTGAAACAAACCATGCATTATATATGCATATTATATTATATGTATGCGTTATATAATGCGTTTTCATCGATGTGTACGTTCAGTGATTGTATTGTTATTATTATTATTATTATATTTATTTATATAATATATATATAATATTTTAATATTAGTATAAGTCATACAACTATCTTTCTAAGACGTATATTTTGTCTCAACCATACTAATACTATACACAGTACATAAAATATTATTTATTTATTTTATTATTAATAAATTAAATTTATATTTTATTTTTTTCAATAAAATGGTGGAGTATAAATTGAATAAATCCATTTTTTTTTTTGTGGATTCAAATTATTTAATTAGAAGATCAGTAGAATGTTTTAATGAAAAAAAGATTGAGAATCACTGGTTTATAGGGTAAAAAAAAATACTAGTTTATTTTATATTACCGTAATGTTATGAGCTCAGGACATCAACAATCTAATACACTAATTTAACTTTTACATTTATTTACGTCTTATTTTAGAATTTAGTTACTTATATAAAACCGATTATCATGAAAGCTTAGAATATAATATGAGGACACCAAGATGTATCCAAAATTATAGTTTTAGCGCAGGATCATCCAAAGCAGTGGCGACCAACCTTTTTTTACCGAGGGCTAAAAAAAATGTGTTAAGCCAAGTATAGTTGTTTTCCCATTGATTTTGAAAACACGATGTTCATAGTCGATTTTCAGCTTTTTTTGAAACATTATGAACTGAAATTACACAACACAGTAACTAAAATTTATATTCGGTGAGTAGTAATAGATATAATGACTAAATGTTTATGCAAAACAATAAATACGATGTTATTTATATTTAGACGACGTTCGACGATAAGGCTGCGAACTAATGTCATGTGTTATTAACAACATAATTGACGATAAGAAATGGAATCATTTATATAATATATAAATATAACATTTTACAAACGTTACATTTTTAGTAAATTTAATTTCCATATTTTTTAATTTTTTTAATTTTGATGTAATTTTAATACTTTGGCTGACCCGTTAATAAATGATCGCAAATAGGTCACTACAGATCTAAAGTAGTAGTAGAGATGTTTTAACTAGTAAATGAAGCTTGTCGCTGCTTACTATATCTACCACTTACATTGCCGAAAGTATTTAAATGATATTTTATGTCTTAAACTAATAAAGTTATTAAAGTTAATAAACTTGTTTCATTTGGCATAAATTACCATATGTGTTGTTTCCCTTGGGTTTACAACATTAATATCATGTCAACACTCATCTCGTTTGTCAGATTTACACTAGTATACTAGATCAACTAAAACTAATAGAAACTAAATAGTAATAGAATCTGATAAAGTAATTATTATTATATTCAATATTATTAATTATATTTTAGTTACAGGTATTTGTAGTTATTATGCACAACAATTTACAATAGGTAGTAAAAAGTTAAATAGTGCCATAAATCATATTATGCGTATGGCGTATATATTTTTTTTATATGATATGCACCTATATATTATGATACATATTCTATATACACGCCAATATAAATGGTTCATAATTAATATATATTTTACCAGTGATTTTGAGCGTTTTTACCATTCCGCGTACTAGTTATTGGATTTTGATAATTAATATCGAGAATTTTAAATACCCATCAAAATATTTTCAAAAAAAAAAAAAAGCGTGGAAAATGATGAAAATATTTTATATGTACCTATATAGTGTACGAGAACGGGTGGCAGCGCTGTTGCTATTGGAAACAATATATGTTTATAATAATAATATAATTATGAAAATAAATCGAAAAATGTCATTCTTCTTCCGCCACGTAGGACGTCCGGTTATAATTAATAAATATTTGGACCCGCAGTGACATTGCCGTATGCAATATACATATGGGCAGTGCCGTGATGGGTGGCGATTAAAAAATAAACATAAATAACAATAATAATAATAATAAAAAACAAAACAAAATTAACGAGTTTTTAACCGCAATGGACAGAAAACTACCGATAGCATATAGTGAATAAACTCTACGCTTCCCATTCGCCGAAACACTCGACACACGAAAAATGTGTGTGTTTAATCATTGGTCATTTTCACACATACGTGTAAATGCGTACGTATATATACATAGTACGATGCACATTTTACATTCAGAGTACATGTGCTGAAATTCCCAAAAGAACGAAAAACGTACGTGCTCCGATGATAAAACAAACATATAATAATAATATTTGCAAATATAATATATTTAATAATAGAATATAAATAACGGGGACACGCGTCTAATTAGATTTGATAATATTTCGACAGCCAAAATAATGTGTGCGCGTCTGTTTGTGTGCTTGGAAAATTCCCAAAAATCGCCGTCCATCCTCCGCACGGCTGACCTAACCTAACCGCAAGCGGCACACGCGGTCGAGGGGGCCGGTGACCCCCGGGTGGCGAACGTGTTTTTTCGGACGCTAAAACAAATAGGATACAAAATAAATATTGCCGTCCTATTATTTATTATAATAATAGTATTTATGTGCATATCGTTTTTGCGCGCCTGCCGGAGATTAAAACTATCGCACGATCCGCGCGCGCGTTCTGTGTTTATATATGTATAATATTATATAGGCGTATATAGTATAATAATAATATACATAATATTACACTGCTGCTGCAGTTGTGTGCACACCAGACCGGACGTCCGAACACAGAAATATTATAAACTATTATTGTCGTCGCGGGGCAAAGCCCACCACCCCTCCACTGACGCGGACCGTGATGGTCATCGGCGTTATTCAGACCACCGCGAAATTTTACAAATAATATATATACAGGGTGCGCTCGACCCTTTTTTTCTTCTTCAATGCTGCAGATATTATTTGTAATTTTTTCATGTATATATATTGTAAAGAGGGTATATTCAAATTCATGATATTGTTAGTACTACTCAACGGGTATCCCGCGGAGATACAAATACTTCTATCTTGGAATAATAAGCTCCCTTTTCAACTGCAAACTATATTAAATGGTTACTTTTCTGAACATTTTGAGTATGAAAATCAAAATTTGAACGGTTATAGTTTTTGTATTATTCGACTTTTTGTATTAAGAATATTAGGTCCACGATTATAATGTGGTTAAATGATAATACGTGGTCTATGGCAATTTTAAAATGTTGGTAAATTTATATTAATCTAGCTATATATTTATAATTATTCAAATAGAATACATATATTATTATACTTGATCCGATATCACATTATTATTTTATACTTTTATAAAACTATTTTTTGGGAGCATTATCCTGGATATAAAAGTTTCAATGACTGAAAAACTACTAGTTCGAATGTTGAATTATGTACATCAAAATTTTCAAAAATATCATTCACTTAATAATTTACTGCCATAAGAATGAGGGGTAGAGGGGTTTCGTATTTGAAGAACAGAAATTTCTTCTTTAAATAGGACAAACAATCTCAAGAATCGGAATATTTGAATAAATTATTTAAAAAAAAAAAAATGTTTAACGAAAATTAGAATGAGCATGCTTAGTGAATCATCCTGTATGTATACTATTGATAAATATTATAATAAAACGCCAGACAACGGGCGCGCGTGTTGTTTGCCTTTAACCGATATAATCCGTGCACGCACATAATAATATCATATGCCCACCCCACACCGGAATATACGTGTGCACATGCGATGATCCGGAAACCGTCGTTGGTATCCACACGGTGGTCATTTGTCAAAATACACAATCGCGTAGGTATTTATATTATTAACCGCAAGTTCATCGCGCCGTATGGATATCGTCGTCGTTTATATTATAATCGTTATGTTTAACGACACCGTCTTCGGTCAACGCCATGATGGCCGGTAACAATAACGTGTTAATGTGTTATATTATGGTAGACGATGTACCCACCAGCCGTCCGCGCAAAAATCTTAACGTGGCGATTCTAGTATAATATGGATGATAATATGATTATTTAAAAACAAACAACCCGCGGCGGACTTAAAATATTTATAGCCTAGCTGTATATGGCTGCATGGATATTGGTATGAACCTACCCGCGGGGGCATGTCAGAATTTCGAAGGTTCAAAACACCTCCACGCTTTCAGTTCGTTAATTATAATATCTCAATTTAAAATTATAACACACTTTATAAATATTTGATGAGCACTAAATTTAAAAAATTGAATAAGTATCTCGAAGAAAAAAAATGTTTTCACAATTAAAATATATTAAAAGTATTTGTAATGAATATTTTTTAAATTTTTACAATGCAATTTGATATACAAATAATGATTCGAACAATTATTTATTCCTTCATTACACTGCAATTAAACATATACACTTTTTGTACAATATATGTATAACATTGTATTACACGTTCATATTATATTACTGAGATTTAAATTCAATTTTTTTTCAACAGTTACTATCTACAAGAAAACTCCGATTTAATGTTTTAAGTGTCGTATAAGTTATATAGTGTTAAAATAAAACACAGTTTTGTGAACTTTGAGATAAATTGCAACATTGTATTAAAAGTTTTTTTTTTTAAATATGTTTAAATATCAAGAACAAATAATAAAATCAATGTATGTTTTATTTAATACCATACTCTTATAATAGTACCAACATATCTACAATTTACGTAAAAAATTAAATATAAGACATTTTTCAGAATACTATCAATAAAATCTGTAATCTATTATAAAACTACTCATTATGATGTATTCATGCATACAGTATACGCTACACTACATAATATTATAACATGTAATGTGTATTTAACAGAATTTAATTTAACTTCTCAAACTATAATAAATATACATAGTATTAAAGTTGAATCTTGAAAAATAAACGAGTAGCGTATTTTTAAGTACCAATTCTATAGTAGATATGAGGAAAATGTAACATATTTACATATTTTATCTAGATGATTTAAGACGATATTACTTTGTTATTGTGTAGTGATTACGTCTATATAT
This sequence comes from Rhopalosiphum padi, assembly GCF_020882245.1. NCBI lineage: Eukaryota > Metazoa > Arthropoda > Insecta > Hemiptera > Aphididae > Rhopalosiphum > Rhopalosiphum padi. The sequence goes on from NC_083598.1 coordinate 55,368,940, forward strand.
TAATAAAAACAAAAATAAACTTAATTTATTAATAACCTAGCGTTGTATACAATGGCGGTCTTAGACCTATATTTGGTTTTGATAAGGGAAAATTGGATAGAAAAAATGTCCATGCTCAAAAAATGTCGGTAGGCAAAAGACCATTAGCTATTCATACGTGACTGCAGAGTGCAGGTTGAACAAGTAGGTAGATAACTGCTTTTTCTTATTTATGATATGTGATAGTTTATAAATTATAGATCAGAAAAAATAAAGTTAGCGTAACTTACAACTGATACGTAACTAAAGTAATAAATAACTTTGAAAAGTTAAGCTATTTAAATACCAAATACTATCTATTATAACTAATAGGTATCTCAATGCGATCAGTGATTTCTTATTACTTATTCTCATTTATTAAAATATTAAGTAAAACATTTACAGAATAAAAACTATAGGTAAAACTTGTAAGAAAGATATAGGTAGTATTAAACACTTATCATACGGGTATACATTTTAAAGAGCATATTAGGTACCTATTCATAATTTATTCTTATCAATTTTACCACATTAATATAAAAAAAATATTGAAATATTCTATAATCTTTTGCATTTCTGATATCGCTCAAAGTAAGAAATCTTAAAAATAAATTAAAAACTTTTTTAATTTTACGCATATTATATGTATTATATTTTGCTCTATCAATTTGACCTTATTATAAATTAATAAACACACAGCTATAGATATATGATACGAAATTCTGCATAAAATATTTACTAGGTGGTTAATGTTTTATCGTATTTCCGTTCGGTTTTCTCTGAATTCTCTACACTCAAGAACATAATCACAATTAATTATTCGTCCTCAAATATTGTTTAAATTTTCAAAAATGTAAACATATATTGATTAATACTTAGATTTCAGTGAGTAAAAAATTTTTAATATAAATGGTAGGTATTTTTATGATCAGTTGGTTACTGAATACCTACTGATAATAATGTACAACACTATAATAATACTATGATACATTTTTGTTTTCATCGAAGAAATAAGTAAAATAAAGTATTTATAACTTATCGATGTAATATAGTATAGGTATACCTATTTTTGACACCTCGCGCGTGTGACTATAACTCCTATACAGATCATGCATATATATATCAATTAAAAAAAATACATTTATTTATGTTTTTGTTTAGTAAATATATAAACGTACCTATATATTAAACACTGCAGGTAGTAAAACCGTACACTATAGATATATACGTTCAACACCACGTAAACATAAGCCAAGCTATATGACGTACTGCCACGTACATATAACCTATAATATGATTATAATATAATGTGCATAATAATACACGAATATATCGGTAACTTAAAAGGTGTCTATTCATTATATTTTATAAAGTCGTTTATTGCATTTTTTAAGTTAATAATAATATTTTTACGAGAAAAAATGCAATGCAATATTATATTTACTCAGCAGTATAATAGTGAAGTACTTAATGGAAAAGGTATATCTAACTATACACTTTTGCATATTATATACCTACTACAACGTCGTAATTCATCGGTAATTCATCGGTAAATTATACGTTTTACAATTATTTTAGTGGGGTGTTGTATCCGTGTTGTATGACTTGTGTACGCCGAAGTACCACGAGGACGAAGAGGGCTTACTCGATTTTACGCGAGATGTTGTTATTTATTATAATAAATATATATTATAATTAAATGGACGAGAACCATATTTTTGAAAAAACATTATAAACAACAAGCTTGACACCTCGTGTATTATGTAGGAATTATAACATAGGCAAAGATGCGTCTCAGGCCCAAATTGAATAATTTTATATCAAAGATAAATTTAAAATATATATATTTAAATACTTTTTTTTTACACTTTGTTGATCTATATTATTATTACCTGTGGACAATACGTGTGTACATAGTATAAGGCAGTTAGTATCGGTACAATTCAGCACGCACACGTTTCAGACATCATATAACAGTCGTTATGGTTTTTATTTTTTTTTATATCCCACCGCGCAAAATGGTCGATGAGGGACACACAATAAACATATTTTATAGAGATTATAATAGAACCGTCGATCGATCAATATGTCCGTCATTGGTGCGCCATTTTTTTTTTATTTACCCCTTCTCGGGTCTGGTATTGTTATTGGAAACGGAAGCGTCGTCGCGTCGCATCGGGTTTTGTGTGTGTGCGTGACGCATATGACGAAAAAAAAATGTAAACTACAATTTACAGGCTACCTATATATATACATAATATAATATATATATATATAATGATAATAATATAGGTACTACCATTGTCGATTATTGTGACTTTGGCCAGCACTCGGAAATAGGACGTGTCCTCTCGTGAAAAATAATAAATTACGGTACACCTAACCTGTGAAATTCCAATAAATATATAGATATATGATTTCATTATACGGACATCGTCGTTATTGACGATGACGATAATTTTAAAACAATCGACTAGAATGTTTAGATTGCATTGAATTTTAAATTTCAATCCAATCGCCAGTATATATTATTATCACATTTTTACGTATTTTAAAAATAATATTAAAAATAAAATGGTTATCCTGTTTAAAAAAAAATAAAAACATTTGTTACGAGTAAAAAGCACTAGAGAATGTATTTACCTAGTAGATAGTAATAAATAATAATTTATTGTATTGCCACACGTCTTGACTCTTGGCGTCTTGTACAAATCCTTGTTTATAGACTGGGACATCAATGTAACATATTAATTAATCATTTTTAGGCTAAAGATGTGTTGAAAAATTTAAGATATCTAAATGATATCTAATTATTCGTATGAATAATATTATTTAGGTAATAAATACTAAAATCACGCACTGATCATATACACAACACCTTATCATATCTATTCCTATCTGTTTCTTTTGCGTCAATCCCTTAATGGCTAAATAGTATAATAATTATTATCCGGATAAAATATGACGTAAATTACAAACTTATGATAATTTTTTTTCACTAGAGTATAACATGATTATATTTTTCTTACTTTAAAGATTCATAATTATATTATTATTTACAAGTTACAACTGACTGCGATGGGTCGACTATGCTGACATCTACCCCACATATAAGGTGAGTTGTCGAAACACAGAAATATTGAATCAGTGGAGTCGCCCTGGTGGTCAAAGGCATTCAAAAATATCCTTTCAAGTCCGCTACGCTGCGCAGGATATATAAAATGTTATAATATTATAATCATTTATTTAATTATGTTTAATTAAATAAAAATTATTTCGATTTACTTTCATGGCATGCATAATGTATTAAAATAGTATGATTGTTTTTTTTTTATCATATTAATATTTAATATTTTTAAAGTTTTAAAAAATATGCTTTTTATCTATTATTGCGAAGAATTTATTATGTACATTCGGAATATCGTTGGCATTGTTCGTTATCCACATATATATTACCTATATGTATAAATGTTTAATCGATTTTATGACTTTTTTTGTTAGTTTCTAACAAATAGTTATTGATTTATATAATAATGGAATAGTCTATTATTATAACATTAATGGTACAGCATTATATTCATATGGTACACAATGTATTAAAGTTTAGGTTCATAATTTAAAAAAAATGTATCTTTTGAATTTATTCTCAGATCGTCAGTATGACAATATAACATCTTTGATATTGAAATCTCGTTAACATATAATAGGTAACTATTATAAAAGTGAACAAAGTTTGTAACATTTTTTTGGGGGAATAGCTCTTTATTTCTCAGTATAATACTTATATAAATACAGACATACAGTTTAAAATAACAATTTTTAAGATTGTAAATTACTTAATAATATTCAAAATCAATAGTCGTGTACTACAGTTTTATCATATTTTATGTGTGAGTGAAATGTATTAATTTATAGGATAACACTGTACATTTATTATTTATAAAAGACAAAATAATAAATAAATCAAAAAATCAAAAATATTCTTGTCAAATATTCAGGTATTCTGTTGTTAACCATAATACTCAATAAAGGATTTTGTATTTTGTTTTTTTTTTTAGTAAGCTTATCGTATTAATGCTTTCTACTTAATCCTAAATATATTCGGTTAGGTACCAAATTGTATGCATTTTCAACGAGCAACTGGTAAGTAGTAATATTACCTACTAATTATTGCACTCGAATAATTAGTCTAAATGTTTTTAAAGATGGATTATTATAATATACTATTATTCATTAGGTAATAATTTAAATGCATAATTGTTTAATTATTCCTTATTAAAGCTCAACAAATTATTTATATAAATTATTTCTTACTTAGACAATTATTATTTAGTTAATAATAATAAATTTGTTTATTGATAAATCGATATGTTTTTAAGAAAAAAAATTGTGAAAACGATGATTTGAAATATTTTTTGAAAACCAAAATTATAATTTAATAAACTTCATTATTGAGTGTTTTTTTTATGTATAATGAAAGTGGAAAGTATAGCAAATGGACAAAAGGCAAATAATATAATGACCTGATTAATTATAAATTAATATTAAATAACAAATCGTAAGCTAAAGTTGAGTTGAAACATCTGAATAACCCAAATACCCAATTGTACCTATCTATTTTTTTTTCATCTATGTTTTATCTTTGGTCGATGTCCTAGAACAATGACTTATTAATTTATAAAAACATAAATAATCACTATAATATCGAGAAAAATAAATTTCGATAGTTGTGTAGACAGTGTAGTACAGTAGTACACGTTTACTATATCAAAATATATGATTAATTCTATTATCTGAAAGGCGCGTGTCGGGCAATTTGTATTCATATGTGTAATATGTGTAACCCAAATGGCGAGGACGCGGCATTATAGGATTGGTTTTGGTTTGTAAATATAATAAGATTATAACATTTTACCCTTAATTTGTGTTTTGCAACCGATACGATCAAATACTTATTGTTTATCATATAAGCTTTAATGGCCAATACATTTTTTTTCAAATATATATTTATTTTTATTACAGACATATTTCTGTAAATAGATTAAATGATTAAAATTTATTTTAATAATTAGGCTCGATTTGAAGTTATTTTTTAGCAGTTAGTAGATAATATTATGATTGGGTGTCGAATATAAAACGGTTTTGGAATAATTTTCTTAAATAGGTCTGAACTGTTCTTAAAACGACCGAATGTAATACCAATACTTGTAATCGTTTGGAGGAATTTCGATAATTTCAATCGAATTTTATACCACAATCAACAATACACATTTTTACCTAATATAAAATACCGACTCTGTAATATACAATATATTATTGTTAATTATCACGTCTCATGTTATAATGTACTCATAGTACATCAATACATTTTTATGTTTTTGGCTAGTCGAAATCAATTTGATGCGTACCTACTACCTACGTACATAGTTGTGGTCTATTGACTTTGTTTAACCGTACTTTTAGTCGTATATCCTGTATGTAATATTATTATAATAATATGGGTAGTTACGGTGCGTTGCGTTTTAGATGATATTGCGGTTTGCCTTTGTAGTTATTACCATCGTAAAATTGTCATCCTTCAATTAATTAGATAGGTGCCTACTATCTGCAGATACTAGATTAATTGACAAAAACAAATAACGCGATGGTTTCAAATTATAGGATTTGGTTTTGTAAATTATTTTAATATAATAATCAACTTTTTATTTTAATTGAAAAATTAATAATATATTATAATATTATTTTTATAAATATTAACCACCCTGAATAGAGTTTAAGCTACTAATTAATAATAATATACTTCTTTAGTTCTGTTAGGCATCTTATGTATACAGTTGTTTGAATTTTAGAAGGGCATTAAAAACAAGTTAGAAATTCAGGAATTTAATTTAGAATTACCTACATGTAATATCATAAACTATTCACCTTTAAGTTGCAGTTTTTCACTTTTACCTACTTTAAAATACTTATTTAAATTACATTAATAATTGCTTTAGATAAATAAAAAATAGAAATGATTAGTAGTTTCTCAGTTGTTTTATAAAGTATTAATTGCCATTATCAAATAAAGCCTTCATAAAAATTATTTTTAGTGGAGGGTGCACTTAAAAGTTATGACATAAAAGAACCCACATTACAAATACACATTTAAAAAAGAATGTTGGTAATTTATAATAATAAATAAATAAATAAATAATAAGTAAATGTTTTAAAAAATCTATTTTGGGTGCTTAACACTAACTTTTCAAGAGTCCATTTAAAAGTATTTTGTAACGATCTATCTTGACTCAAAATGGTGTTCAAGACTTATTAAGTAGTATTTTGTATTTTTTTTTGTTTTAAATTATTGTAACAAATACTTTTTTAAGTTTTTTTTTTAAACACAGATTTTATTATAACTTGTAGTATACTATAAGACTTAATAATGTAGACTTAGAGTCTTTACTCTATAGTAACATAACCTAGTCTATAGTATAGAATATGATTATTATATAATTATTATTTATTATGAAGATGTTTATTTTATAATCGTTCATTTGTAAATTATTTCTATACCAGTAAACTATAAAACGATCAAGTTTTAAAACTATTTCGTTTTATTTTGATACTTGACAAAGTAATCTAGTGTTATTGACTTATCTGTGGACTATTGGACATTGACATATAATTATTTAAAAAGAATACATGCATCCACGACCCACACTCAATCATAATAATATATACCGCCTTTACTATATTATACACATGCAACACACACCTATAACCTATAAACTATAGCAATAATCGTTCATATCTTTATTCACTATACTATTTAATTACATCGGGCATCGGGTATTTTTTTTTATTTATGTTCATCACGCCTACTTTGCAGTCGATAACTTTATTATTACAATTCTACAATAATTGTCACTTCTGCAATCCACCTTTCTCCTCTTATAATGTTTATATCTATGAAGTACGTATGCATAAAAATATAAAATACAATTCACGATTCTTACAATCCATACTGTTATAAATACATGAGTACTTTCCATTGAAAATAATTATGTTATTTGTCTGGATTCAGATATTTCCTTTTTAAATGTGTTTATTAAAATACATTTTTCATTAAAGAAGTTTGTTAAACACATAAAAATAATTTGATTATAGTGATTATATACATTATATTATACAAATGAATAACCTGGATGAATAGAGCCCGGATTTAAATAAAAATATCCATTCAATGCAATATTTTCTTAATTTTTTGACCAACATTTTTTTAAGGGCATGCGACTTGCAGCAAGTGATATGAAAAAAGTTTGACATTCAGAATTTAAAAAAAAATATTTATTTAACTGAATTTACAAATTACAATAATATATAACCAAAATAGCAAACTTATAAATAAATTTTTTCTCAAAAAACAATATTTCAAAATTAAATATTTTGAATTTCCTAATTTACACTGAAATCTTGTACATTGTAAAATTATATGCACTAAAAATTAAAGAAATGTTCAGAAAACGTAAGAATAAAAAATAAAAGTTTCACCTTTGAAGTATCTATTAAATGAAACAAATTATATATGTGTTTGAAATGTATAAAACCTAGAATACCCTAAAAATAATGTTTTTTGCATTGAAAATTGAAATATGTGCGTTATTTATTAAATATGCAAACTATGATAAAAAGGTTTTTTTTTAACTGACAGAAATTTAACAGTTCTAATAGAAATATCTATAGATAACATTTATGATACACTGATTGAAATAACTGATAGATATTACTATAATTAAAAGTTTATAAATGACAATGAAGAACGAATTTCCAAATATTAATTTTTTTTAATTTATTATAATTAAAATGCAATTTAGATTCTGAGTGAAGCTATGAATTTTTTGTTTTTATAACGTTTATGAAATTCAAATTTTTACAAAATATTTTAAAATCATGAACAATTAAATTATTTTTTTAGTAAAAATTGCATAGTTTTTAATTGTAAGATCAAATTCTTGAAAATGTATATGTAATTTATTAAGTAATTTTTTGCTGATTAAAAAAAAAATTTTCATAATTTCACATTTTTTTGTGAATTATAGAAATAATAATTATATTGTTAACTTGTTATGACATTGATTAGTATATTCTGATATTCATTATTCAAACGTTAAATAACGATGTATCTTTAAATGATTTTTATTATTCTGTTATCATAAAAATACTTTAAAAGAAAAAACTTGAAACACTAATTAAAATTACAATTTCATATAATATCATAGTGTTTCAACAAATATACACACCGAATTTTTTTTTCTACAATAATACATTAATTCAAAATTTGAATTTTAGAATTTCTAAATATACCCGAAGACCATATTTTCAAATTCTTAAGTTTCAATTTATCTATATTTTAATTATTAGTTTCATTTATAGTTATCATTTTTCTACTAGAAGTATACGGTACCTATGGAGAATTTTTTCATCAAAAACATTACGTAAGTTATAATATTTGTTATTATATCATATACATTATTGTAATTAACTTACTATTGTGTACTAAAGAAAAGTATGAATACCTATATTATTGGGGCATAAGAAATTTAGAATATTATAGTTTAAAATTTATAAAAAAAATAATAAAACATGTTATAATCATAAGTTTCAAGACCTTAACATAAATATTTTTTTAAACATAACTATACAAATCGTTGATTAAATATTTTGTAAAAATTAATGCTTCAGACGAAAGATAAAAAATAGTGTTCTTAATTTCAAGTTTAATAATAGATCAATTCGCTCAAAGTTAACAACACAAATTCGCTTCTACTGAAAGGAAATTGTCTATGTTGTAGACACGTTTGTAAGACGGAGATAACACTGTCGGGTTAAAAACATTGTAAAAATTATTAATTATTAATATAATAATGTATGATATTATAATATTATATTTTATAATATAGTATTTACTATTTTTAGTTTTAAGTGGTTTTAATGGTAAACATTTTTTACATAAGTACCATACTTCTAATAAATAATAATTATTATAATACATAATTTATTATGTAATATTTATAATCAACATTATGACTAAAGATACAGCATTCAAACTTATTCAACAGGAATAATATGATAAGTAAATAGTATATTGTATATTCTTATTGTATTACAAATACAATTATTATTGTATACTTATTGGTATACTATAACCATGTTTTAATACGTTATTAATACATAAAATAGATATTATTTTAAGTGGATGCCGGTTTTTTCTTATTTATCTAAAAGAAAAAAGTTTACAAAATATGCTTTTGTTTATGTGTTATGTTGGAGTATCTAATATTTTATACGGTCTATAGTTTGGGTACTTAAATATTTACAATAATGTTTTTTCCTGAAATAATCATACTAGAATATTGTTTCCTATATTATTAGAATAATATTTAATAATTCGTAAAGATAAAAAAAAGGTCTACGGCGGTATATATTTCAAATTTAAATTAAAAATCGGATATATTATTATACTACTTATAATGAAACATATCTAATGGTACAGCTTCTTAAAGAATAAAAATAATAATAATAATAATGTTTAGCTATTGTAGAACATAATATTCAAAAAACATAATCTGTAACTTGTAACAATATCTCATTTATATATTGTATTGTAAAAAGTAATATAATAATGTTTTGAAGAATAATTGATAGGCTTAATGATTCGAATTGAATTGATTCATGTTTTTTGCAAAATTCTTACATAGAATTATAAAAATATCAATTATAATTTTAAATATACACCCCTGTTTTAAATATGATTTTAGACGTCAATAATGTAATTGATACGAATATATTTTATTGATGAATTCGTATACTATTTTTATTTTACCAAGAATAACAATTTGCATAAGTACAATAATCACAGGTACTTTAAATTATGTATATCTTGGTTTAGAAATATAATGTGTTAAGTTTCTAAAAACTCAGATCCAAAAATGGACTAAAAAAATAAAAATGGTTTTAAACCCTGAAAATTCTAAATAAATAAAATAATGCACCAATAAAATACCAATATTATCATTTTAAACAAGATTTTAACAAACAAATGTTTTAAAAAAAAAAGTTTTTACAACTACAAAATGTCAAATCTTCTACATGACCTTATAAAATTTATAACTAATGTATCATATAATGATATTAATTTTTATACGAATCTATTCAAAACATTTTAGCAAAAATATAATAATATTCATTTAGGACTTAGGTAAACACCAATTAGTTTTTAAATAAAAATCTTAAAATTTACTGTATTTTAGTGTTTCAAGCCATAAACCCTAAAATTCTTTAAAAGAGTTAAAAATAATAATTGAGTAAATTACCAAAAAATAAGAACTTCTTATCCTGATTCATAAATATATGAAAGATGAAACGTATATTTTATAAAATTAGCATCGATTTAGCATAGAATCTAAACTAGCTTAAAAAAACAATGCAAAGTACATCGAACTTTCACGCATTCCTACTTATATCTAATAATTGTTTAATGCTTTTGCAAACATTTTTTACTTAAATTTAATTCGTTCATTACAATTTATTTATTACATATTATATTATATCTAGTATGTATTAAACACCTAGATATATTACAACATCAGCATCCAACTAATTTTTTATATTGATAACAATTAAATAAAGTCGAATAGTTATAATACTAATTACTAATAGTTACTATATAAGCATGTAGTAAAAAAAAACATTTTAATATAGGTACTATTTTAATATACTACTACGTCGTTGTGTCAATTAAGTTACATTGTTAAAATAATATCGATAAATAATAAATATTAAATATAATATACTTGTCGTAAGAATTAAAAAAGTATTTTATTTTATGATTATAATTTCGCATGATATTAGTTAATGAATTGACTAATTAAAAATTATGTGCAATCTAATACTTACGCGCATTACTGTGTCTCTTCCTCTTCTAATTAGATGATTTGTGTGTGAAGTGTGACCATGCAAGCGCGATATCAACGGTTGAATTATTTAACTATACACGACCACGTCCCATGTACAACACCTTTATTGTAGACAAATTCAATAAACGTGTGGACCAAATTACTAGATACTGTTAAATTTACATACAAGAATAGTTAATATTTACTGGTATTAAAAATAGGTACTACCAGAATTTTCGTAGTGTAAATGTATTTTATACTAAAAATAATCAGTTTTTATTTATTTATTGTTATATTAAATCACTACAATGTGACTATAAATATTGTGCTTAAATAGCATATTTTAATTTTATAAGAAAAAAAATTAAGATCACCGGTATAATATTAGAAAATAAATATAATATACAACTATTTTTATTTTATTTTTGATTTACTTTTAAAGAAAAATGCATACAATTTATATTATGTTGAATTTTATTATTTACCAATATCTACGATATCGTACTACAGTAGCTGTCTTTATTAATTTATTATCACGGCTTTACAAAAATATAATTTATAGCTGATTTTGTACTGTCTTAGTCATTGTTCGTAGTTATAATTTTATTTTAAAAACCAAAAATTGAAAGAAGTAAATTTTAAGTTCAAATTATTAATATTAATTTTGTTCGCTATAACTGTTGAATATTATATTATGACGAGCAAACTTTATTCCCGTGACTAATATACGCCACACGGGGATTACTCAAGTTTAAAAGTTCATAAACAAAGATCACATGCGGGTTGACGAGTAATTGGTGCTTAGGTTAGATTTGGCATACTGTAGTTTTGGGTGATATCTAATACGAATTTTTCTGCTGCCAAAAGTATAATAATAAAAATATATAATAATAATTTTTGAAACTGTTCGAAAACCCCGTTATAACAAAAATAGATCTTAATCTCGCATTTACCTGTCGATGTGAAATACGAGTAATAAATTATAAACAATATAAACCATAACAATACCTTTTAATATTGAAACATTTTAATGTAATATACTAATGTTATATTTATATAAAAAATTATTTAAAATAAAATTAAAAAAAAAATCATACTCTGTATTTATCTAGAATTACAGATTATTGAAAATTAGTTATCATATTCTTACAATATACACTATACAGTAAACCTACATAAATCTTACTAACTGTTAACATACATTTCGTGTCATATACTTGTTACTTACTGCCAACATAATAGAATACAAATGTATTTCTATTTTCTTATATTTTTAGTTTATCGAAACATTAGAAATAACAGTTTATTTTATATTCACTTACCTAATAATTTTAAATTGGTAACCTACCTATAGTATGTAATTTAAATTATAATATCCATAATTATTATTGCTATTATTGTTTTTCTCTCCGATTATCCTATTGTTTATTTATTTACAATATACATGAGTTTCCTTATAGTGTAATATATTTTTGACCATTTCTAAAGATTTCTCCCACGAATTAAATTCTTTAGATACTAAATTGTGTAAAGGCTGACCTAGAAAACATAATTGTAACTATTTAAACTTACATTTATATTGGGATTTCAAACCTTGTTTTTTATACTAAAAAAAAAAAAAGTCAATAGACCAAAAATAAAAAACCTAATCCTCCATTTGAATACACTCTCCCCCCCCTTACACAACTTCGGGGAACGCTCCACCTGTGAATATTTCAATTTTAATCATTTATTATTATTATTACATTGGTAAGTGTAGCTAACTCACACACAAATATAAAAAAAAGCAGATAAAACGGGCAAACTGGCAAACGGAGGCGGCGACCGTTGTCAGAGGTGTCCGAAAGGCAGGCCGGCAGCCTGTCGATAAATTTGCATATGGGTCGGCGGCGGCGCAAAACGTGCGGATGTGTTACGTAGTACCCATAATAATAATATAATGTATGTCGTGTCGTCGTATAATACGCTGCACAGAGAATGCAGTCAATCTTCTATCTCGCGGCGCGCGCACTGAACACTATTTGATTGCTTTTTTCTTCTCCTTCTTACTTTAAGTTTTTTTAAATCCGTTTTTTTTTTTATAACCTATCCTAGCCGGCTTCAATTGTTTTGTCTCTTCTCGCCGCCAGCCGTCTCTTATTAGTTATTGTTTTTTTACACGCACCCGTGACTCGCGAGATTCAGTGCAATCATTGCGGTCGTGGTACATATTTTTCCCTACTATTTTTTTATACCTACGCCGGCCGCGAGTTCTTTCCGACCGGAGAGACCTAACACGCTGTATATGTATTCTGAAAAATCGAATATACCCTCCAGTTCCATCAGCAGCTGCGTTCGTACTTCGTAATTTATTCGTAGACGCATTTTCCGTACATGCCAGAGGGCGGTTAGCGTTTAAAAAAAATAACTAATCCACCTATTTGTCTATGCATAGTGTCGTAATTTATTTTTGTAAATCGGTAACATTATTTATAATTTTAAATTAAATATGTATTTACGATTAAATAACTACTCTGTAAGGACGCAAACAAATTTAAAATTCAAACTACTAAGAAGTACTTATTAATATGTATTAATTAAATAAACGATAAAGATTTTATGTTTCTGTTCTTTTGGCAACGCGGAAACACATTATATTTATGTATTAGGTTAGTACATAGAGACATAGAGTAACTGGATTGCATATACAACGTCGCACACTATAAAATGTATATTATAGTATACAATATTATACTATTGTGAATTGTATTCTTACTCCTAAATTATGTTAAATTTGACATTGTCGCTATGAAATATGTGGTGTACGAATAATCTCTACAACGTCGAAATGTATAATATTATTAGGTATAATATAATAACACGAAGGTAGACTATGTAGCCTGTAGGAAAAGCTCGCAATCCAGCTATTATACAAGTACCCATCCACCAAAGGCTGTTTTGTGAAACACAACAATGTGCGTATATCTAAATCATTATCAGTGATTAGGGAAAATAATCGACCAACAGTTACGTTATGTCGAATTACATTTGGTGTAATGAATAACTTTACTGTTATATTATCCATTTGTCACATACCTATCTATACAGTGCGATGGGCTACGACCTATACCGCAGTATACCAGCGTTAATAATAAAACGATGATTTTGCAACTGCCACTCAATCACAAAATTAAACATACTATATAATATTGGCTTTACACATTACTTAATAATTCAACTTTCAAATAAGTATACCTACAAGTAAAATCAACAGTTTATTGATTTCATCAGTTGAAATTTGTTATACAATGATATAAAATACATAAATAAATTGTGTTAAGAATTGTTAATAATAAATAAATATTTATCAAATATTATAATCTCTTAAACTGATTTAATAAATAGCATTAGTAACTGATAATTCTAAATAAATATATAAAAAAAAATAATTAAAAAAAAAAATAATCATTAGATTTTTATAGTGATTACTGATTAGAATCAAACCAGCTATCTTCCTTCAACCAAAACTCTATAGCCTATATAGGTACTTTGTATTTTTCATAAGCCACCCGTCACCTTGAGGGGTCGGAAAACCCAATTAAAGTGACTGTATCTACAAAACACTTAAATACTTAAAAGCATTATTGGGACCATAAATACGTATACATAGTTTATGTATCGATTTGCAGATTAGCAAGTTATTCAAATATATTATAACTTTGCTGTAATTTAACTGTGATGTAGTATATGTAGGAAAATATATTCTATATATCATACATATTATATTATAATATGTCTCGCAATGAATGTGTGCTCATAGTATTCACTTACTGGTAGGTGTGGCTAGCCAATTTTTTTATATCACATAAAAACAGAAAATTTCAAACGATGGGTTGATTATACTTCAAGTGACCGTTAGTAAATCCTTATAATTCAATGTCGTGTTTCGGTAGGTAGATATACTGTAAACGTCGTTATAACAAACGGTGCAATAACCATCCAAGTGTATACGATAAGCCACACATCGCTTACTACAGGCAACTAACGAAGTTGCTTATTGTTTCTACTGAAGGCTACTCAAATGACCACTGAATATACGGCCGCTTAATCAGGGGCAATATAATCATAGGTAATAATTTTGTAAATGCATAATGTATATAACATAAGCACGGCAATATCGACAAAAAAAATGTAAACATATACTTGAATAAATTTAACTTAAAAAAATTTGTAGAGATACATATTTGGAACGACCTTATTTAGGTGGTATTTAATTTTCAGCCTTCTCATATATATTATATATTTATACGTGTAAATGTTATATTTTTATATCCACAGTTAATACAATCACTGTACTTTAGAAACAGTGATTTTCTGTTCATTGTACCATACGTCCGCAAATAATAATGAAATAAATTAATAAAAAACTTTTTCCATCAAGATTACAATATTTATAATAAATATTGTAAAAATATTATCACCCCTGGATATATCTGCTCCTCGTGCATATTGCGTAATAGGTACCATTAATACCTATAGGTGCTGTAGGCCGTAGGGGTTTATTTTAAACAATCTCAACTATTTCTGTATGTTTATAAATTAAACATTAATTAAATTTTGGTATTTTTTTAATACCTACACATACTTGTTGTATAGACTATTTTTACGTAATTTCAGGACTCGAATGGTCGATCATTTAAACATTTTATAAAAAGCATGAATTATTTTAATAACGATATAAAAAAGCTATATCATGAAATAACTTGGTAATCTAATCTGACGACTGTCTTCATCCAAAATCGTTTTTTATATGCAATGCATTTTAAGACATGTACGTATTTTATAATATTCAATATTACTCAATGACAACATGTATTCGACAAATACTGAATAGCAGAATGGTAACCTACTATTTTTTTTTTATTATTAAAAAAAAATTTCTCCAGTAGGCAGGTACATAATACCAATAATTTTATTACGTGTAATTTGAACTAAGACCTTCAATAATAAAGTAACAAATGCAGCACAAATGTATAAATCATACAATAATTTACAACTTATAATTTCATATAGTTAAATATAGTTATCTACTCAAGCATAAGGTTTAACAAATGAATGTTTATTTCAAATATTTTACTTTTAAAATATCTGGCACTTACTTAATAGGTATATGCTTCCTGTGAAGTAACTGACTATTAATTTTTAATTGTTCGATAATTTTATCAAAATTCATATAGGTAAATATGTTAATAAGCCATACAAATATATCCTATTCTAACTTATCACTATTCAACAAATGTATTTATAACTTTTAAAATTGAAAATAAGCGTTCGATTGCTACCTAATATTAAAGTAAATATTTTTGTAATGTACTCGTAGGTTTAATCAAAGAGTTGAAATAATAGTTTTAAACTTTATCTAAAAAGAAAAAGGCTATAACACAGACCTTAGTGAAGTAAAATATGTCTGTTTTAAGGTAATAAAAGTGTTTACAATCATAAAACATTATTATCATATTATGATTTTCCTTAAAATCGTTTGATACTTAATAATAAGCATTGTTAAGGTCTTAAAAGGACGTAAAGGATGTACAATTTTAAACCATACGTAGATCATGGCACTTTACTATAGTTGACAATGCTGGCCAAATTGGGAATATTATAAGCCTTCTCGGATCTATTTTAATACTAATTGAGATTTTATTTACTTCTCTATCGTATCATAATCAAAATTTGAATGAGTAGTTCTTGAGATATTTAACTGCGTCTAATAAAGATAATAAGTTCATGGTGTATAATTCGTTAGAAAAATATGAAGACTATTGCTATTTGAAAGTTCTGTAGTAATTAATATTACCTAAGTAACCGATATATATATTTTATCATTTTTAAAAATAGCCCAAATATAATAAATACTAGATTCATTATTACATATATTTTATATTTTTGTAAAATCATGTTTAATGACTATTTATAGTATTATCCGTAGAATTAACATTTTGATAACTAGGAAATTAATCGTTCAAATTTTGAATTAGGTATATCAACATCTTTAAAAAAATTAAACACTTAATTATTTACATTAAGAGGGATGTTTTAATTTGAAAAACTTACTTATAATATTTTGATTCTGATTTTTTCGTGTTCACCAAAGCCACATCTTGCTGACGTATAGCGATCTAAAATCAGCATAATCTCAAAGTTTAAAACAAAATATGATAAAAATATTTTTAATTTGATGACCTTTTAATGTTACGATGTAATTATAATTATTATATGTGAGTACTGAGTACGATAGGCAGTGCATGCCGGTCGCAGACGTCTTATCATTAATGTCACAGCAACATTTTTAAACCTATATTAATAATATACAGATCCGTAAAGTAAAATAAAATGGACGGCTACTGTAGTGGTGGCCAAACTTTTTTTACCACGGGTCTTTTTTTTTTTAAATTTTATTTTTACGTAAATATAAAATATTATAGTTCTCCCGCGGGCCAGATATTAAATGATGGCGGGCCGTAGTTTGGCTACCACTGGGCTACTGCATTCGTTTAATACTGAGAACGTATATACGAGTACAGTTTATGTATAATATATAGTATAGTAGGGCAGGTATATACTATATATATATAATAGTCAGCACCCCTCACCGTTCTATACTAATACGGAATAGTGGCAGTACATCGGAACCGTTGCTGATGAGTTCGTGTACAAAAGGTGATTGTGTATTACATATGGCATTAATATATTTCACTAAAATAGCGACGATATCGTACACCATCGTCTGTCGGCAAATATTCGCTCTCGCCGGCCGGTCTACCGTCCCGTCTCCCACACTGCTTGACCGCGTGTCTGTCTCGCTCAACGCCATCGATCTACAAATAATAATATATTATATTAATACGGCGTTATTATGCAGTGCAACCGACGCCGCCCTAAAATTTAATTCCTTCAAAAGTCTATGGTCGCGCGCTCGGGTTTGGTTAAATGGAAATAATTACGCGCGTGCATTCAGGACGTGTTGAAACGCGACCGCGCGACGACGACGACGGCGGCGGCGAATAATAATAATGTTACATATTATACACGATTTGGGCAAATCTGCTGATCGACGTGTAGTCCACGCGTATATCATATAATGCTGTGTGAGCGTACCTACTGCTGTTGTACGTGCGCAATAATAGAAGGCGGTGCGGATAATATATTATAATACCTGATATAGGTATAATATGTAGTTGCGATGTTAGGTATATAATATATATATATATATGTTATGGATTGTACGCATTGTGTAAAACCACGTGCACCAGTAGTCGCCGAGTGCCACTAAATCAAACTTTAATAATATATAATAAAACAACAATACGATATTATAATATTATGTAGATTAACGTCAAATACATAATAATAAATAATATTATAATATTGTACGAAGCTATTTATTATTGTATACGGCCTGTATAATAACGTGAACGCAATGAGAGGAAAATGAAAACTCATCACATAAAACGCAAAGTACAGGAATTCATATAGTATAGATAAACCGTACGAGCGGATATTATAACCGCTGTACATCCGTTATTATATTATAAAGCGTTTGATTAATTTCTAAATATTCATAAATGTGATCCAATCGTCCAGTGAATTCAATAGGTACCACAACTCGTATAATCGTTTTAATAATAATTAAAGTTTTGGCGCTCGTTGTATAGAAAACGGTCTGGTAAAAACAATAATGCTCGCAATAATGTGTGTCTTAAATAATACAAGCTGATCATGCACACCGTTTCCGATAACAAATCAAATACTGTCAGTGAATTTAGCCTGTCTTAAACTCTGTTATGACATGTAAACTGCACAGATTTTTAATACGGTTATTTGGCTTTTTTTACTAAGTATAAAATACAGGTCTAAAATCATATCCGATCATAATAAATACTTTATTTTGTGTAACCAAATAGCAACAGTGGTAACACATCTATACTCGCAAATAAAAAAATGATAATTTGTTGTGAGTCAACTATATTCAACATTTATGTGTTGAAAAGTAAAGAGTAGGAAATAAAAAGTAGTTTATGACTATGGAATTACGGACCTTGATAAATTTGTTGGCCAAAATTGTATACAAGCTGTGGATTTGCAAAAAGATCATTGGTTTTAGGCTTTTGATTTTATATAATACATATTAAATTGTTTATTAATTATAGCCATAATATAAGCTAGTTGATTCTGTTAGGCGTTGACCGTAACTAATTAAATAATTCCAGTAGATTTATCTGTCTTAAACTCCATTAAATATTAACTATATATATTTATAAAACATTAATTTGGTCGGTTTTTACCAAATATAAAACACCGGACTAAAATGTTGTCGAATTTTAATAGTTATTTTATTTTCTGTAACCAATGGCAACTCTATACAAACAAAACAGTTATTCGTTTAACAGCCGAAAATTTCCCATAATGTCAAAAATTCTTTAAAATACGAAATTAAAAAAATCGTTTTCGAAGTGCACATCTTCAGGTATAGGATTACATATATACCAAATTTTAGAATTATGAGTACGATAAATTTAGATTTGGATCGTTTACACACACACACACACACACACATACTTTGACATTTATTAATATAGAATATTTAATAGTATTTATAATGAGCTAGGCTACCTACAAGAGGTCATTCACCAAACATGCTCTTTTCTCTTTTTATTCAAAAATGCAGTTATAAAATGTATGATTTTTGGGATTAAAAATATATATATAATAATGTAAAAATATGATCTTTGAGTGTAACTATTTAAAAGTTTCAAAAATCAGAATTTGAATAAATTCAATTTTAAAGGAAAACATGTTGGATAATCACTCTATAAACTGTGGCAGCGGCGCGGCTAGAGAGAAAAGAAAATGCAATTTGGCGCGAATCAGCGGCGGTCGTCGAGGTAAAAGGATCGGTTGTATTTTGCATGTGTGTATGCAATTGGTGAACCATGAAGGGGGGTATAGCGATGACACAGCCGGCCGGTCGGTGTGCATTTTCCACTTTGCGACGGCAGCGGCACATACACACAAACTTGCGCCGGCACTAATAGTCGTGTGCGCGTGCGCACAAAAAAGCGCCCAGCCGGCCATTACGCTATACCGTCGATACATAACTCTAAACGACCACGA
This sequence comes from Rhopalosiphum padi, assembly GCF_020882245.1. NCBI lineage: Eukaryota > Metazoa > Arthropoda > Insecta > Hemiptera > Aphididae > Rhopalosiphum > Rhopalosiphum padi. The sequence continues at coordinate 55,389,048 of NC_083598.1, forward strand.
TGGTCCATAATGTTGAACAATAAAACATATGCGCAAGAGGGACGAAGACAATAATAATAATACATAAAAGCTATTATTGTGCATGGCGTGTACTTGTGTGCGTGTGTGATAAGAGATGGAAAACTCGCGATAGCCCCACGTCGCAAAAATGCCGTTATAGACTTATCCTCTCGCCACCGACAAACTCTCCTCACCTGGACACAACGAGATTTATACGTATTATATAATAATATAATAGGAACCATGTAATATAGGTACCTATAAAGCTATGTGCGAATGAGAGCATAATACCTTGTGTACTTGTATAGTTGTAAATATATATTATCTATCTCATATATACTACGATTTACTATATTCTAACATAAAAGAACGTTCATGATTTTTTTATTGAAAACCGTGTCGTGTGAGCAAGAACTATACATCACTGTAATACTAGTTAGATTAGTGGTGTGAATATCGACCTGTTATATTATCAATGATAATTTAAAAAAGTATGATAATTTATCATACTTTGAGGAATATAAACCTATTATACCTGGTAACGTCATCTGTTTCTCACGTTTTATACGATATATTTTAATTTAGTGATTTATGAGCACTTTAAAATATAAATAATTTGCATTCTCATTACAGCTTGATTGAAAATTCAAATACCCTTAAAAATCTAGCTAAGAAACTTGGATAATATTCATACCTTAAGCTAACAACATAAAATTGAAACTGCTGAACGTAAATTTGCATCATGTAATACGGAGACAAGTGTCTAGAAATCAAATGGAAGTACGACGTATTCTTAAACAAATTGTACAAAAATTAAAATACTACAATTAGAGCTTATTTATTCAAACACATTATATCAGACTTCAGACCGATATACTGTTACCAAAGTTAACTTTTTACACACGACATAATATCGTCCACGGGGTTCGATACATTCTACGTGATGGCGTATTGTCCAATAATAATTACTGTTAATGCTAAACAATGACAATTTAAAAACGTACATAAAAATGTTAAGTCCATCTGCGTTCAAACTCAATTATAATTTCAATAGTTAATTATTGTTCTGATTGAACTATGAAAAAGTTTAAACATGGCAAATTATAATATGATTCCAATATACGTATAGATCAATTAAAATGTTCAACTAATTATAATTATGATATTTTACTCTTAATTTTTCGCAGGCAGGTAGTAAGTATATAATATAATAAATGTGAGGTAACAGTATATTCAACCAACCAGCTATAACGTTATTGTTAACGTAGCAAATAATATTTCGATTGATAAGACCACCTCAATGCGCATTATATAACGTGAATTGCTGACAATTTTTTTTCTTTGTGGGTGGTATTTTTGCAGTATAGTCTGATGTGAAAATAGGTTATAATGTCGATTTCATTATGTAAAATGTTGCATCTCTCTGTAATATATTTTAAACATAACTATTATATGTATAAATGATTTATAAAAAAAATGGTCTAGGCGAATATTAAAACATATTTTTATTTGCTTTTTAAATTATTTTCAATCAGCTTTCTAAGAAATTGTTTATGTTACAGATAATAGTTTCAGCTCATACGACTATGCGTAAAATAAATATTAAACACGGACCCACACGCACACGTATATACAATAAATAAAATTACAAATAATACAATATTTCTTGTTACTGAGAGATTTGGGTAACTAATATTTACAAAACTATCAAGAAAACAAAAAAAAAACAATGCTCAATAGACCAAGAATCAAATACATGAGAATAACACATTGTTTTCTGATTTCAAAGGAAGATTCACCTATAGATACGTTAAACACCGAAATCTGCGGAATAATAGCCAAACATCTACTAACGAATTGTCATAAAATTTCGAAAAATGCAAATTATTCAACACCTTAGACGCACAGTGCTAGTGCCCAATCCCCAAAACAACTTAAACTTAACAATATAACCTATATGGCAATAAAATAATCAAATACAATATAAAAAGAATTAAGAAAATTTATGAAATATCTTGTTATTATGATAAGTATAGGTAAGACAGGTAGGTTGGTAGGTAGTTTAGTTATTTTAAATCATACATAACACAATTGAAATATCTGTATTTTAAATAATTTTTATAATTAGTATAGTGAGTGGGAAGGGGGAGGTGAAAAGTCATGTTATAATTTAGTATACTGTAGGTATCTAATTTGCAATTAGTGTTTGGTGATAATACTATTATCGCGAGGTAAAACTTTCATTGAATATACAGACATTTTTGTATAGAAACACTGATATTATAATTATATTAACATATTTAATAAGAAGATAGTTGGAAATTACCTTATTTAATGTTTAAAAATAATTTATTAACAAAAAAAAAAAAACAATATTTTGCGATATTTTTTTAATATTTCCAGTATCAATGAAATAAATAACTTTATAAAGATAATATGCAATTCAAAGACCATTTAAAAATTTAAAATTTCGTTTAACTATGATTAAGATAAAGTAATTAAAATCCTACGATGGAAAATATCAATAAAATTTATTTTATTTATTTTATGAAGGATTATTTATTCAATTTTATTTATGGTACACGAGTACAGAATTATTAATTAAACATACCCCTACAGACTACAGTATTCGATGTAGTCCAACAATATTACATTTTGTATAGATGCCTAATTCGTATTATCTGATGGCTTCATTTAATATCTACATCATTGCATTCAGTAGATATATAGTTTTATCAATGGCTTTCCTGTCTATAGTTTATATCGAATATTTTAACAAAGAGACCTGTCAAATATTTGATAAGTTCTATTACGATTGATTTAATTGTCAATGGATTTTATTCTATAAGACACAATATACTCGTATATTGAAATATATAGGAATCATTGTGCAATATAATTCGTGGCTAAGGGAAATGTAATTAAATTGTTTCATAGACCTGATAATAAATGGACTGCGCTTTCCATCCTCCCTTTACACACATATGTTTATTATAATATTTCCTATAGCCATCATAACGTCAACAATATGTATAGTAGGTAAAGTCTTATGAACAATTGTTGTTTATTTTGTTTTTAGTTTTGTAAGTTTATTTAGCTTGTACCTAGAACTAAATTTTTTTTCAATTTACAAAATAATACAACTTATTTTTTTAACATATTTTTTTCTTATTTTTGTTCTAAAAAAAAAAAATAAAATATTAAAATATATAATTAAATTTAATATTCTATACTAATATACTAACTGAATAGACAAAACAATTATTGTTATATAATATATCGATTACGAGTATTATTACGGATAACGGTTAACGTATACGTACATAATAAGTGTATAACGGAAATTTTTGAAGAGTTCTGTAGATAATGTATAATAAAAGATTAACTTTTTTTGGTTATGCAAATAAACAATTTACAAAAAAAAAGTTATAATAATTTGACCAACGATAGAGCTAGAAATCTACCCTCAACAGGACAATCGCATTCGTTTTTAACGACTTGTTGCAGAGCTGAAAAAAAGTTTTATCCGTGTAATATAATGTGTAATGGTATGTATTATATATTATGCTATGTGGAAACCCTGAGACCATAAACCTGTAAGTAACAAGGAAAAAAATTGTTGCCGATAAAAATTTTCAGTATTATTATTTCGTCTCGGGTAACCAGTCTGACAAAAGTTTTAAGCCTTTGTGCGAATTTAAAAAAAATGTATTTCAACTCAATGCGAATTCCCATATATTCCCTATGCGCAGTGGCCTTTCCCATGGAATTCCGAAAAAATTGTGTCCTACAAACAGGGGTGAACCCTCGACGAATGAATAGGTAGCGCATTTTTTCGCGCGCCTAAACCGGTCGGAGCGTCGAACTTTTTTTTCCGAGTCCCCCTTTTATGGTTTCTCACGGGCAAGATATACCAATGCGCATGATGCGTGGGCGGAAGGTAAAAAAACTTCCTAGAGGACGGTTTGAAAACATTTGTTATATTATTATAAGACTCGCATGTTAATAATAAAATTATTAATTTATTCAAGTATAATATAGGCAGAAAACTGCAGCAGTATACAAAATAAAATAGTATAATCTATTAATATTTTGAACTTGTATTCCGATCTAGATGGATGAATAATACCAGCTTCATTATATCTGAAAAATGTACATTATTCAGATCAAAAATGAACTGAAAATTGATTTTCTTGGCATTAAAAATTTATTGTAATGGTTTATTTGGGATGGTATACTGGTGTCTTGTAGTAATATTGTCCAAGTTATATGTCACTCGGATCACGGTACGAATTTCACAACCGTCTTAACATATTCTGTGTTGTGTGTATAATAATATAATTATATTTCAATACAATTTACCACGCTTGCCTCACAGTATGTTCATATTATCATCATTCACTCTACGTAATGACATTGATATATGTTAAGCAGACAATGACTAATAAAAATCACTTTAACGAAAAAATGAACCGCGATAACGCCGATATGCCCGTGATAAACAGGTTTCACACTCGCTCAGCAGTAAACAAACCCCGCTGCACCCTCCCGTACGCCCACGCGCAACCCTCGAAAGAACGGCGCGGCCGAGGGGGTGCGCTTTTTTTCGTAAAACCGGTCGGCACTTCGAACTTTTTATTTTCGCGCTCGATCGACACCCACCGGCACGGATTTTCTCACGCATCCCCCGGGCAGACGGTGCAGAGGTGGTGAAATTTTCGAAACGAACGTTTTCAAAAAAAAAAAACTTTCGCACAACCGGTTCATCGCCTCGCGGTAACCATATAGGCCGACGCCCCAGGTGTAATAAGAAATAAAAATTTATCGTCGTGCGGGGGTGGCGGTCGAGAGGAGGTGACATGGGAACGGGGGTCCGAGTGAAGACGAAGACTACGGCGGCGGCGGTGGCAGCGGCGGAGACCGCGACGACGGCTACCACGCGGGGGGGGAACACCCGGTGACCCCTTCCACCGCGGCGTCGGCACGCATCGAATAATAAAATTATTATTCAAATGCGGTGCAATTCTATTCTTACATACGCGCAAGACGCACGCAAACTTACGCGCAAACAGCAACACACACACACACACACACCACTGTGCCCCGTTGTGGCGTGCGTGCGTGCCGTTGTTGTGTTTCGCTTATTTCGTTCTCTCTCCAATTTATAATAAAACACAACACGCGCACATATACCTATCGCAGATATATACGATCGCGACTCGGCTGCGACCACTCTCGCCCGCGTTTCTCGCCGATAGCACTGTGCACCGGGCCCCGTCTCTTCGTCTTGTGCACACACACCGACCTCGGCCGACCGACGACGTCTCACCGCGCCGTCCGACAACCGGCCCCGTCGCCACCGCCGCCGCCACCGTCTCCGCCACCACCGTCGACTGCAGAACCGCATGCAAACCGGCCGCGATCTCCCGCGCCGCGTGTGTACGACTGTACGCTGCTCCAGTGCCGTGTGTCGTACCTTGCGCGCACCGTCCGAGTCGCAATTTCCGACGTCGCTGAACCGTCTCGCGCGCGATTTTTCCACCCGCCGATGACGTGAATCCGCCGAGAGTGCGTCCCCCCGACACGTCAGAATAATAATAATATGATGATGACGATGATGATGATGATGATCGCCGCTGCCGCCGCGTTGCGTTTCGCGGTATTATAATAATATTGTTATACGCGTCAATGCGATATATGTAATAATATTATACGTCGAGAGGGTTGATGCACCGAGTTCGTCGAATATAATATATTTTGATATCATATACTTTTATCGTTGTCACCGCAGTCGGTCCCGTCCAGTGTGCTGCTCTGCTGATCCATCCGCGCGCTTGCGCTGCAACGTCGCCCGTGGTTTTCCCGCACGAGGTATGTCATTTTCCACCCTTTATTTTTCATATATGTTTTAAATTTATGTATAGTCGGAATACTTTATAAAACTCACTGTACTTTATATCATACGTACTGCGAACACGCATTAATTAAACCGACGAACCCTTTCCCGGAAAATCCGAAATCCGCAGTGTACGCCGACGATGATAATGATAATAATATATCACGACCCTCGTGTCTGGCAGCCGTTTTAATGTAATATCACCATCAACGTTTACCACAAAATGTCCATCAACGAGAGGGTTTTTATTTTTTTATTTTTCATTAAAACCGACTACGTTGAGTTGGCCGTCACCACCAGCATTTTATATTTGTTGATCCGTGATTTATTTTAAAAAAAATTGTATCCAGTCCGTTACGATAAAATTACACACACGAAAATATATTTCAACAGTGACTTCGGGATGATTTTTATAAACGAGATATTTAAATAAACGCACGAGAAAAAAAACCATTATAATTAATGTAATACTGTTTCCCTTATTTTCTTATACATCGGACTGAAATAGTGAGACGTACAATATTTTATGTGCTAAAATGTGATTGAAACAAAAATTAGTTAAACAATTATTTGTTCCTCTATTGTATAGCGTACCTATATCTATTCTATAGTTTAAAAAGTTTTTGTTTTATATTTACAACTTTGTTTTTATTACTATAATTATCGGTGGGTTCGCATTAAAACAAAGAGCGGTATTATATTCGATTAAAATATTTTTTTCCATTTTTTGCTGTTATAGAGCCGATTTATCGTATACCATATAAATTATTTTTGATCAGTATTCTATGGTCGCCCGGCCATTTTGGATGGCAGTAAATAACAGTGAAACTAATAACCCCCTATACGTTGCTTCTGACGCTGCACAGTCCCTACGAATATTGATTAAAGCTCGAGGGGAGGTTTCTCACGAATTCATAAAACCCCATTCGAATAATGAATACATTTTCATCGGTAATATTATATGTATGGTTGGCGATATAATTCATAACTTACGCCACGCTTAAATGTATGTTATTGATGGCACACAATAAGTGTAATAGATCTTTAAATAATTAGTTTCTATTAGCGATCTAATGAATAAATATTATACATAAAATTATTTAAATATTTTAAAATAATCTTAGGAATTTATTTATTATTTTATTTCGGCACATTCGATTTTTTATATGTGTACCTACTTAATTATAAGTGTATAATATAACTTACAAATCATTTACACATATTTAATTCCATCATTGTTTTATTTACCAAACAAAGTATTTATATTATATTATTATAATAATAACTAATGAATATTTTTGACAACGCAATCTACCATTATATTAAATAAAAATAACAATAACAATAATAAGTACACCAGTGAAGTTTAAACAAGCTTCTTGTTTATGTACATGTAATTATTATACTTTAAACTGAATATATTCAAATACTCGTTTTGTCTTTATTGCAATTTTATTCAATGGATTTAAATAATGTAGTCAAATTCAATTGTCTCCATTTTCCGGCAAATGTATGCCATATGATTTAAGCACCTATATATAACATAAAGTATTATAATATAGTGTAGATGGTTATCATAGCCGTTTAAAATGTATTTACAAAAATATTTAAAAATCTTATATCATAGTAATTTATCTCTAAATTTTAAATATGCTGGAGCAAAGAAGTTAGTCTCCCGATTTTAAGTTAGAATCACCAGTTTTTTTAAAGAAACTTCAAAATTAATTTGTTTTGCGATTTTCAGAAAATATGTAAACTGTATTATTAAATACAGCTTTACCTACTCAAAAGTTTAAAATAGTTATTTTCAGGATTGGTAAAATTATTATATTGCACAAATAATTTAAGTGATCAATAAAAGTTGTGGTATATGGTTTCCATGAAGAAAAAAAATAGTTACTTAACTAGTATATACAATATTCTGAATCGTGTAAAGTTTATTAAGCTTTTAACACAGACCTTTATCAAAATTACTTGAAACCGATCTATAAATATATTCTATAACTTCACACTAAAATGTTAAAATAAAAAAAATATATTCCAAAAAAACTTAAGATTTATTTTATTTGTAAAGTATTTTTGCTTATAATAATATAATGAATTAGGCTTAATAATAAAAATGTAAACCGGTATTTATGTTATGGGCAAAGTTGGAAGTCTGTTATTTATTTTTAGTATTAATTAAATAAACAAATTATAAATAATATAATTAGAAGCATATCAAAATATATTATATTTTATATGAGCTACTGCAGTAGTAGTAGCTAATAGAATTGTCAATAAACTTTAAACATAAAAAATAAACTGTGTTAAACCAAACTTGATAAAATATGTTCTATAAAATATTATTAAGGAATTAAAAAATATACATAAAGCATTATATTATGTACAGCTGTTATATTTGAGGCTACCCAAATTGGAAAATAAACACAATAATATTATAATATTATAATAATATAACACTACCCAACGATCCCAACGTACGGATTATATGTCTGTTTTTTTTATAATATTAATTTAATCTAATTCTCATTGTCCTGAACTGAAAAAAGTATATATCCAATATTGTTAGATTTTTAGGAATTATTTATGTTGTTTTTAAAATGATCTGTTTCACATTTCCCACATTGATCAAACATTGCGTATAGTAACATAATATTGTGAACAATGCCCTAAATACCTTATTTGACCGTAATATACTGTGCTTCACCATAGCCGCACATTAAAAAAAAAATATATCTTATTTGTTCAAATTCGTTCACTTTTAAAAATCAATTCCGTACAGTTTTCCGAAAACAAACCGTTTAATAAGTACTGCACAGTGCACACGCTTATATGTATCATTAAAAAACACATTTATTTAAAATCATATAACCGTTTAAAAACGCCCACTAGTCATATTATTATTATATTAATTATATTTAATCAAAATCTCAGAATCATAAGCATTGCAATTAATTTAATAAAATATTTGTTAACACTAGCATGCAAATTTATTTCAATATAAGCGTTATTATCTACTATACATACTTTATTTTATCTTGTTACATATAATGTATGTTTTTAGTTAATATTAAAATTATGAGATCTCATATATTGAATTATTTTTACGGTGTTTTGTTTAATAACAATTAACAATAAATGTTTAATTTTTAACTCCCAATTAAATTCGTGCGGTTTTGAATTATTATAAACAAGTAATATACATCTAATTATTATTTTTTTTAAATTTTATTTTAAATTGTAACGTCTGAGATACTGTCTTTTGTGCTGGTCACTTATTTCATAATTTAGTACTTATTTATCAACTAGTATAGTTTAAAGAAAGTATAAAAAAAAAAGCATATTGTTTATAAATCTAAAATATTATTTAATTATATATATATATATATATATATATATATTTATGATCTTAAATTAATATCGGCAGCAGCAGCCATTAGTTTATATAAATTACAATAAATGTTATATTTAACAATTTACTAACAGTAGGACTAAAAAATAGTAGGAATAAAATAAAATATAATTCTACACAATATTGTTTTAATATCGGTTGGTACTTACCACGATTACGAGTATATATCTGGTAATAAAACAAAATAATGAGATATTGAAATTGAAAAAATGTCCATGAGCTACGTAATACGTATGTTCATCAAAACCGATAGTAAATCGACACTCGAGTACTCGACAGAATCACTAATATCAGTTTAGGTTTATAAATTATAAGACATAAGTAGATAGATATCCCGGAGTATGGACTAAGATAATTATACAAATAGTTTTTATTATTCCGTGTAGGCATAAATAAAATTGTTTTCATAAATAAAATAATAATAACAGCCGCTTGATAACCGATAATGCATCTATTTTTGCCGAATAATAATACACGGCCGCCGCGGTGCGCCGTCGAGTTGGATCTTATGATGTCACGCGTAATTTTTAAAACGCCTGTAACTTTAGAACGAATCATCGTAGACAATTCTTATTTACATTTTTGGTTTATGCAATTTCGTAATAATAATAATAGACAATAAAAATAAATATGATTTTTGTGTTGTATGGTCCTTTAAGTCGTACAATTTACATTTTCTTAAAAATGTAAAATCTAGGTAGGTGATGTTTCTTTCGGTCCGAGTGTTGCGTCTAGGGTGTTGGGGATGTTGAGGTAGTTGAGTTAATCTATGTACTGGAGGCACTCTGTAAAAATATAGTTGACTGATAATTCGGTACCGCAGGTAGTGCACATTAGTTTTTCTTCCTTTTCTATAAGATATCCATGTGTTAGTTGAGTATGTCTGATGTAGAATTTGTTTATTATTACTTGTTCTCTTCTTTTCATGCAGAGGGGGTTTGACACACCGAAGATGGAGTGTTAAATTTTTTCTTAATTTCATGTTTTGTTCGAGCCAGTGTGTTTTCAATTATATTTGTATAGTACAGTTATACAGCATACTTATATAGTAGATTATTAGTGCATTTAAGTCAAAATGATATAATGATCTTTAGTTTAAACTTAAGTCCTTAAAAAAATTGTGCGGTGATTTCTGAGTGGAAGACATTCAATATCAAAACCAATTTGTACAAAATTGTTTTGTAGGAAATAATTATGATATTATTATCATAAAGCTTCGATTTAGTTTTATGCACAAAATTATAATTCATCAAACTAAAATTATTGGATTAAAAATTAAATTGAGTTATTCTTGGAAATTACATTGATGAAGGTATGCCGTCAAATTTGGTTATAACATTGTAAATTGTTTCTGTTATGTATTTCTCTACATTTTACACTAAAATTTCAATATACTTTCCAAAACAGATTGCTTTTAAATTATAATTTAATTAAACAGTTACAATATATGAATCAAACTATAATAATAATAAGTCATAATAATGCACTTAAAATTAAAATCTATATACCTATATTTTGGATTTTGCTGTTTAAATAATTGATCGATTGCGCTTTATTGGTCGAATTTTCTTTTTAATAGGCTGCTTAGATATTATATGATTATAACTATACTACAATTAAGAATTAATAGTTGGATAAAAATAAATATTAAATGCTAAACTGTTTTTATGAGTTTATGATGTTTTGAAAAACAATTATGTATTATTAAATACGTAAAGTATTGACCCATAAAGGTAGAGTGTATATCATCACTATAACATAATAACTTAACATCAAGATAACATCACAATTGACAATAGTCTTTACAAAAATATAGTCAATTATTAAATTATTATGTTATAACTTATAATACTAAATAAAAACGATTTTGAGTGCGTTTTGTAATTGATAATAGTATTATATAATATTAAAAGTAGTCTCTAAACTTATAATTGTATTTATAATATTATATTTTTATAATGTTAGTATGTTAGTTCGATGTTAGTTATATTTGTCAGTTATTTCGGTTAAGCTCTATACTATAGTATGTCTATAGTATTGTTGTACATTATTGTAAGTAAAATAAAAATGTATTAATCATGTTCATGTATAACAGTATAACGTTTAGGATAGGACCTCAGGAAACTTGTTATATTTAATATGCTTGAATACATGAATTCCGACATGTTTTACCGTATTACGCTTTCGCATCTTCGTATATTTATAAACAAAAATTAAAAATGTTTAAATTATTATTATATAATGATATACTTCTCTAATTACCTTGTTTAGTTAATATGATTTGGCAAACTATTGTTTGTTTGAAAATATAATTATATAAATGTGAAGGTGTAGACATATATATATTGTTTATATCATAAGATCCAATAAATTATTTTTTTTCGCTCAAGATAAAATGCCAAATTGTATATTGTGTAGCAAAGGCGGGGAGTGAACTATTTTAGTCGTCAGTGATGGGTGCTATATGCCCAATTTCACCCAAGATTAAAATCATTGCTTTCCCGCACAAGTCACTCATTCCAATTTTTAGTTACACCGCTGCCTCTAATCGATTTTAACGCGGAAACGATTATTATGTTTTGATAGAACCACGGTATAGATTGTTAGTGTTTGGCAAAGTAATCTATATAATAAACCACATGTTATGCCGCTTTTGGTGTCATGACTGTATGTACATTTTCCGCTCACTGAGTAGAAAGAAGTGCTTAGTGTTCATTGAACATAAAAGTCATTTTCTAACGCTTCAAATTGCATCAAAAATTTAACTTTCGCTGCAAGTATAACAAAAAATTTTTATTAGTTTTATCCAAAAATGAATTCTTAAATTCATTCTTTACTACAGATTCTTAATGCTTAGGTATATTAATTTCAAAAATTATAATTTGTAGATACGTCACATTTTCATTTTACATACAACGACCCCACACATTATTGATGTGCACACGCATATTATAATATGATTATGTGTATATGCACAGTATTTAGGATTCTAACAACTGTTCGTATATAATAACAGTTATTATTAAATTAGCTTGTTGTTAGTACAACTCTTTGATCCTATATAGGTACTCGAATAACTAATAAGTAATGACTCATTCTCCTGTTTACGGATACTAATTTATATATCTTTATATACCATAGATATTGTTTTAACTACCTATAAATATTAATAATATTATTTTTATCTCGAATAGTATCAACTTGTTCAAATTACAATGTAGTACTAAGACACCAATTTTGATTTTTTATCGTTATATATTTTTAAGTTATTCACTTTTTTTTTAATTTCATATTTTATATATTAACTTAAAGCAGGTATTTAAATTATAGTGGACCAAAATGTATTGTAATGAAGAGGTATCACAGGCGGAAAAAATCTATTCCACTCATATTAACTTTAAATACTTATAACAAATTAGCTACTATAGTTCAAAATTCGATTTTTATAAGATGTCAAGACTCAGAAAAATATTTATTTTACTACCTATGGTAGATTAGGATGAATCATAATTTAAAAAAGTAAGAAACTTAAAAAAATATATATAATAACATAAAAATTAAGTAAAATTTATCATTTATTTTTTCGATAATACTTTATAATGACTTCAAATCAAATGCAAAAATTGTTTCTAAACGTTAAGAAGTCGCTATAAACCAAATAATGTATTACAATTTTCAAATAATTTAACTCATTTTGAAATGTAAATATCAATAAAAGCTTATGTATAGATATTTTTACTTTAAAATTTGATGTAAAATATAAACTTTTACTTTTACCTAACCTAGGTTAATTCACTCTAACATTAAAGCTAACAACACAAAATTAGTTAATTTGCTATTTTCTACTTTGTAAGATGAAGAGAATATGTACATTTGGGTTCAACGCCTTTTATTTATACCTAATTTTGTATGACATATTATATAAATTTTTAACCATATTATATTAGTATAACTCTGGGAAGCTTAGAATAAATTACATCCAAAAAATTATATTACACATCTAATATATACATATATATTATTTCTACATAATGTATGATGATTTACGATTTGAAAAAAAAACCATGGCTAGTGGAACAACTTTATGGGTGGAGGTTAGAAGAAGGTTACATTTAAAAATAATTAAAAACTATCGATATTAGTGTCAAGTCCATAATTTTCGTTGTCGTTTTATTGTTTGGCAACAGTCCAAATGTGGTTCAACTCAAGTTTAGTAGAATTGAACAAATAGGAATTTAATGAATATCTTCTGGAAAATTTTGGAAACGCATAAAACTTATTGTGTTAAACTTTTATAATGAGGAAATAGAATGTTTTTCCTAATTTAATTTATAAAATTATTCAAAATAACTAACCAGTCCTCTTGTGTTATTATTTTGTGCATCAATTTTGGTATGGCAGTTATAGATGCGTTCAAATAATTGATGTACTTTACATTGTTAATAAAGCGCTGTAGTGTAATTTTCTAGAGTCAGAAAAAGTGGATGACTTATATTACTTATATAGTTATATACATTAAGTACCTGATTTCTATGATTCCGAATATATAACTCTTAAACAGTTTCATTTCATGGCTTTAAAATAATGCAATGAACTTTATAATATTATATAATATAACTACATACATAAGTATATATTATTTAAATTTGAGTATATGGTGGTTTCGGGAGGATTGCAAATAAAATGGGGTAATATAACAAAAATTATGCTTAGACAGTCTTTAGAGAGAGGATGAAAACATTTTTTTTTGCATATTTGTTTATGCAATAGTATTAAATTTGCCCCATCTAATTTGAAGTATTTTGAATGCCGTTACTAAAGATTAGTAAAAATGTAATATACAACTATAACTTTTGGAAATATATATTTGATAATTACCTTTGGGCTATGAATAAATTATATTAGTACTATGTCAGAGGGAAAAAAAATATATAATATCCTAATGCACCGCCCATGACTTTATTCAGCCATGGTTTTATATAATAGGTATTACGTTTGCTACTTCTCAAGACTAACACGAAGACTAAACCGCAGAAAAAAAATTATACGAAAAAAGCATAACTTCAATGGTGGTATGGACCAAAGAAGCTGTGCCATGGACCGAAATAAGATCCCATAACCTTACTCAACTCTTATTTTTATAAGACGACGAGGACAGCGGTTGTTGCATCAGCTACGTGCAACACTTGGAATAACACCTGTGAACGTCGATTAAATCACGCTTTTATCCTAGACCCAAGTCTTAAACTATTTCTCACTATCATCTTCTGTTCAATAATAAAGTTTTGCTTAGTTAATTTAATTCAGTTCACCGTTAAGAAAATATCCGTTTAAACTGATAATATATGTGTAATAATTATGTTTAAAAGTACAGAATATGTATAAATAATAAGTAATATTATGTACCTATTACTGATAATAGTGATAATATTTATAATTATTTATAATTATTTATAATTTATGACATATTATATCAGTTTATCGAATTTACGTAATAATATATTATATTATAATTTAAAAAAAATATTTCCAGGGATTTTTTTAAATATCGTTTTGATTACTTATGTGAAATTTTATTAATTAGTTACCCAAAATATGCTTTTATTGAAAATAATAATTTAATTAATTCACTCTAAATATTTTTTAAAACTATAAAAATATCATGTTATTTTAACCTAATATACTTTAGAATTTTGTATTTTTTGCTTGTTTATTCAATAATAAATTCAGTAGCATAAGTCAATTATTGATCAATTATCATTCGCTATTGTCAATAAGACTCAAACAAAAAAAGTTTCAAAAAATGTCATTGCGATTCATAAATATACGATTTATACCTTTGCAGTATATCTATTTAATATGTTATTTTTATGCATATTACACAATACATATTCTTTACACATTTATTTGTGAACTAATACAGAAATACCTTTGTGTCCTTACATACTACAAAGTTGCATCTTTTATATATTCGGGTTTAAATTTAAATTATGTTTATTTTATTATCCAAATATCGTATACCTCCAGTGCCGTATTTTTATTCCTGTGCGGTGTAAGAAACACAAATTATCACTCACTGTTTTTATCAAAACAATATCATATTAAAATGGCCGTCTAAGCTGAACATTTCCAGTAGATACTTTGGTTTAGTATTATAAAGTGTATGAAACGTAATGCTCGTGTTAAAAATAGTTGCGAACAATAAGAAAAAATTACTGTGAAAAAAGCGAAAGGAACGATAATTCGATTTATAAATGAAATTTATTCATATACTGCTGGTGTAGACAATCGAAAATGGAAACAAGTGCGTTGCAGCCTATGTAAAAAACAAAAACCGCAACATTCCGACGCAGGCGTTTTACACAACTCTGACACGCAACGACTATATACTGACCCTAGTATAAGTAGTAATTAAGAACAAAATAATATGGTTAAAAACGTTTTATCGTTTTTTAGAACACATCGAATAATAATATGCAAGACGCAAGACGTATGCAAATGCGTCGCGCATCGTGCTAATTTAATTAAAGCTATTTTATTCTATCTCGTCTAAACTACATGGTCGACGATAAACTTAATAAAACGATAGTTTCTACAGTGTTATGTGCGTCCCAATACGCAATTTATTTGATTATTTGGAATAATATTTCGTTTTCGACACGTCATGACAAACTGAGTATTGTAGCGTTATATTTTATTAATTTATCGTAAATGTGTAATTTTAGGTACTTCTAGTATTATAGTGAATGTTTGTTATTCAGACTGTATGAAAAGTGTCATGCACAGCAACATACATTTATATTATTATTATTTCACGTTTGACAAGGGAATTTTCAAAATAAATTATAGTTATTTATACATATCATATAATATGTTTGCGTTCGATACATATAATATATAAATTAGAAACAATAATTGATATATTATAATTATTAACGAACAAAATACATATTTGTCTTGGTTTTAAAATGTATTGATTGTGATGTATTTTCTGTATTATATAATAATTTAGCCAGTTGCTTTTGACATGTCCATTACCGATAATATTAATTTATTATAGGCACCTTTGTTAATTGTATTTCACGTTTTTTAATGTAAAAAAGTTTAGTTTCACGAATAAATTGAAAAACATTTTAAATTAGAATATTTTAATATGCTTACAGGCTTAGCAAAAAAAAGTAGGTACCTATTATGAAAGTATAATTAATTAATTAATTCATCACTCGCAAGTTAAAATAGCATTATAAATACTTAATTATGTTAGTTGCATAATTTTATCTCGTAAATAAATAAGGGCCACAACTGATATTATTTTAAATTAATATTATGAAATTATGGAATTTGAATCTAATATACATAGGTACAACGAAACTTTATTGATTGTTAACCCTTGTTTAATATTATTATATTAAAATAATATATCGTATTTGCATAATATCTATCGTTTGAAATTAATTTAAGCTGCATTAAATTTAATATAAACAGGTTATAAGTCCAAAAGTATAGGACAGGTATATTATAATTTTAATACATTATCAGTAATATTTAGGGCTCGGAAGTTGATGCATTTTTTTTTTTTTTTTTGGAACTTTTTAGACGGTGCTCTCCTGACCACAAATGTGTTTTATTATAGCATGCGAATCTGAACAACTGTTTTTTATTTTGCATTTTTTCTATTTTTTTGTATTTATTACTTTTTAAGTCATTTTATGACATTTTTAGGTCATTTCATCACATTTTTAGTCATTTTTTTCTGATTTTATATTAGTTCACTTCTTATCATTATGCGGATAACTTACTTAGAACTTTAAAATTACCATGTACTAAGATTAGTACCTATCCGATTTTATCTCACCGATTATAGTCGTTGTTGTCGTGTTGTACTGAATATTATTATACCTAAATTTTATTGTTTTTTTGTAATATTTTCGAAATGCCAAAAAATTTTTATTTAATTTTTATGTCATATTTTGAGTAATATTTATAAGCTTTGATAAATGTATATAGAATTTTATAGTAAAATAAAGAACAATTTAAAAAAATATATATTTTTATTGATTTACATTTTTTAAGGACAATTTTTGTCATTTTGCATTCTTTTTAGGCCATTTTTTTAAATGTTTTTAAGGTCATCAACGTCTATTTTTTTAAAGTATTTTTAACTTTTTTTTTTTTTGTTAAAATTGAAGGCTTGTGTAGTGAACTCTTTAAAGTACACATTAGTTCGTTATAATACATTTGCAAATACCGTCGAAAGCATAAAAAAAAATGGAATCATTATTAAAACAATATAACATTCAATATGTTATTTACCTACAACTGGCATCGTGCTGCAGCCGATAAAATATAATATATAATATATAATATCACTGAAATAATATTGTTTAACTTGGTCGCGATGCCTCTACAACTTCACCCCATGGCCCATCTACATAGCCCGTGGTGCCCTGTGATCACGATTAATATAAAGATAACAAAACACGCAGCAGTTGCAAATATCGGCCGACGCCCGTGCGTTTTATAGCGTATTTTTGCTCATTACGTACATAATATATACGCGTATCGCGTGTGCGTGCGGGCGACGTAGGGAAAACTACAATATTATATTATCGAGAAATTCTAATGGTTTTTTGGTGGGGGGGAGGGGAGGGGCGCGAAATATTATTAATTATTATTAGAACAGCGTGCTTGTGCCTATACATACACGCGCGCGTATATTAATATAGTTTTGGCGATATTTTTCGCCGAAGCCAATTTCCCCTCACTCTCGTCGTGTCCGCCACGAACACATATTTCTAACGACCGGGTCCGGCCGGGGCCCTTCACAATAAACAACACCCAGAGGACCCGAAACTCATCATTCAATCAAATTATTCAGATATGGGTAGCTGCAATTCCATACATGAATGTGTGTGCGCGTGTGCTCGTGTTTGTGTATGCGTATGTATATATATACGCGAATAACGGCGGAGGTACTTTGTGCGACGCGCATTTCGTTTACCCCGTACATATAATTTCCTCCCTTTTTCGATCTCCACGCGCGTTTTCCCTACACACACACACACACACCGCGTGCCAGCGATATATACGTATATATATATATTATGTGTGTGCGTGTGTATGTGTGTACAGACGAGAGGTCACATATATACGATATATATATATATACTTTGTGAGGTGGGGGGGGGTGCTCGTGCGGGGTGTAAAGTTTGGCATTAGCCATTATGTATTGTAGTGCCATTTTGGTTGTTGATAAAACCCTTCTCCGTGCGCGCTGCGATCGAGCCACCGCCTCGGCGCATATATATATATATAATATATATTATATACGTACGTGTACTGTGTATGGTCATCGGGGCGGGGGCGTACATTTACGCGCGCGCACACACACACACTCTTCGAGCGTGTGTATATATAATGTATAATATGTACGCGGGTGAGGGCGGTCGGTCGGTCGCACGGATTAGGGTAGCTGATTTTTGCGCACGTACCGCCGGGCAGAGGCAGCGTGCCCTTTTGTCCAGACCCGGAGAGTGCGCACAACGTCCGCCCCGCCTACCGCAGCACGGCCGTTGCGCGCGCACGCATATTATGTTATATACAAGCAAAGTATATACATATAATATATATATATGCGTCCGACGGGGGTGGCGGTTTGCGTTATTATTATTTTACGTTTATCTTTTATATATTTTCACCCCATCGTCGCCGCCAACGACGCGCGAGTTTACGCGTTGGATTTTTTTATTTTTTTTAAATATATCGCCCCCGCCCCGTCGCAGTCGTATACGCATCGGCCGGTGCGTGCGACGTCGCCGATTAACGATCGCGTATACGTTCGTATAGGTATGCGCAACGTAGGTGTACGTACGTATTTCGTGTATTTCATATACACAGCGCTCGTTTACCTGTGCGCGCGAACTCGCAATCGTGTATCTTCCCGCTTTGTTATATTATTATACTATTATAATATGTATGGCTATAACAAACGGAAGTCACTAAAATAATAACTTATAATTACTTTCAGTGACATGCGACGTAATGCTCCGCTGACCAAGGCTGAACGACTTGGACGACCATATATTATAGTGGCAGCGACTATGCGTTGCCTCGTACATAATTGTGCACTCTATAATATATTTTGTATCGATTAACAACCTGCAAATGTATAAATAAATAAATAAATAAATCATCGATAATTTTAGATCGGAAAATATGCTTCAATATTCATCGTACAGGGTGGTTTTCGACAGAAAATTTATTACTCTGTAGGGATAAATTTAGGAAATTCGTACTACTATTCCCAATAATTAGAATAATATGTAATTGGAAAAACATGAACGTTTTCACAACACGAGTTTTTAACATAACCGATTAAGTTTTTTTTTTGTAATTCTGAATAAATGACCGCTTTCAAGTTGTTCACCTGATGGTTATATCATTTATAAATCACCATTTTCTATACCTAGTATAGTTTTAAAAATATTATTACCTTTTCCGAGCTTTTTATAGATATTTGAAATATTATTACAATAATATTCAGAAAAATACATGTTTACCATTTTTTTTTCTCAAAAATGTGCGATATTTTTGATAAAACTTAGTTTAATCTACCATAAATTCTGATAATGGTATAGATATAATATGACATAAACTTATCTTAAGAAACGCACGTTGATGCACGCATCTCTCGTTCAGAATTGTTTTCTCGTACACGATGATTTATCGTTGAACTCAATTTAGTACATCCATTGCAATGCTATATATATATTCCATGAAAATGTACACTTTTATCCTAATATACAGCAGTTAAGTTTCCCTGGTTCATTTTTTTAATTACTTCATGTATACTAGTCAATTACGAATGTTTGAATGTAAATACACCATGCGCAAGTACAAGCCAATGTCGAGAATTGCATTCTCATAATATGTTATATTAAAATATAATAATATGGCCCTCGCAGATTAAATTTTTAACTCATTTAAAAAATTAATAGGTATCTGAAATATAAATGTGTAAAGTATATATTTTATATATCCATTATAAATGTTTTATACGTAGAAACGTATTTACTTAACGAATACGTTACAGTGTTATATGCTATACCTACATCGAAAAACGTATATCGTATATGTGATTTCAGTCCCTATTTTTGTGTGCAGTAGCAAATGACAAATAGACAAAAAAAAGTTTATGTTTACTAGTTAAACCCCTTAAAATATGTTTATCTAGATATGCTAAAAAAAGGTAATGTGTGTAGCAGCAAAGTTTACAAAAAATAGGAGCTGTGTGTTTCGCAATACACGTTCGCCATAAATTTGATTTCCCGCAACAGATTATTGATAAACAGATTTTTACACAAAATATTGTGAAATTATAATATTTCTCGAAATAATTTATTCATATTTGATTGTATTATATACAACTATTTTGCTAGCGATAATGTCTACCTATGATAGATTTTATAATAAAATATATATACATACATTACATAAAACACTCACTATAAATGTATTATTGTGTCGATATGTACATCTTCTCTGTAGATATGATTACAAAAATAAAAAAAAACCGGCGAACTCGCTCTGATGTATAGAAGGTTTCAAGTGTTCACACCTCTTAATTAAATAATTCACTGTAATGGATTAGTTGAATATTTGAGTTCAATGATAAATAACTGTATATAAACAACGAGTCTAAGCAGATATGGATGCATGTTGCTATAATTGTAATTAATTGTTTCATTTATATTATATTATATTATAAATTATATATATATATATGTATAATATAATTATACGAGTATATGATGAATACATATAGGTGTAAGGTAGAGGTATATATTATGTACATACGATATTATGTTGATAATATTATATAATATTATACTACTATTATTAACTTATAAGTCAATATAGTATAATGGATAATGGGACGGTGTAAATAAATTCGTGACATAAATTACTTAAAATTTCGATAAATATTTTAAGAATTTGATTGTTTATAGAAAATAATCAAATGGCGAAAAGTTACAAGTCCTAGCAATTAATATTTTTCAAACAACAAAAAATAAATAAATTGGAATTTATACAATTTTAATCCCCTGTTTGAGTATCATCTAGAACACATTTTTTACTAAAAACCACCATCAAAATTTAAGATTAAATTGTTATTTTTACTCCAAATTGATGACAGTAGAAAAAAAACTTATAAAGTCTATCTGCTGAATAAAATAGCAGGTACCTTTTTATTGTGTAGATAACTGCAATAAATCCTTTACATTCGAATTCAATGATTAATCATTAAAAAACGATTCTGAGCAGAAATGGTTTTTATTTCTATAAAAATATCTATACAGTCTAACGAATCAGACTTAGGTACACAGACATACCGTTTAACGATTGTTATATAACAAGGTTATAATGAAATATACTTGTTATGGTTAATATTTTTTTTATACCTAATGACAAATTAACAAAAGTCATTTGATTATAAATTCCTTATTATTATTTAAGTAGTTAACTGTAAAGATTTTAACTTTAAACGCTTGTAAAAAGTTATGCGATTTAACAGTCTAGTCAATAATTATGTATTTATAATTGATAGTAAATAAAGCGTTTATTACATTTTCAAGTTGATTAAATCAAAATTAAAAATTATATGAAACTACAATATATTTTAAATACTTATTCTCGTGAATTTTACAATTTTCTTAAAACTTTAAAATACAAAACATTGAAAAAAAATTTGCTTTGAAATATTGAATTTTATATAATTATGATAAAAAAATAATAATAAGAGAAGCCTTTTACTTAATTTTAAACTTTTTACTGACATACATTTATTGTTATACATACATTGGAAATAAACTAAAAAGTAGAATTTTTCAAATATCTATAAATAACAAAAAAATAATCAGAATATTATTTTAGTTATATTTTGTTAAAGTAAATGCTTATATAAATATTTGAATAAAAATAAAAATCATTAAGTTATTTATTTTTAGTTAGAATTTTTAAATCAACAATTATTATTTTTTTTTTCTGACATCCAATTATTATGAGAAATAACAAGTACCTTCCCTTTTTACTCAAAATATTTCAACCACTAAATTGAAATTGTCTACCAAAAACGACTCTTGAAGTTTAATATCAAGGAATTTTCGCTACTTTAAAACGTATTCAATAATTTTAACCAAACCATCAACAAATTATGGTAAGACAAATATACATCCGTTGCTCCGTTTAAAATCTAAAACCCGAATACTCGATATTATTAAATTCTGTAAAAAGTTTAGTTAACTCTGAAAATAAAACAGTCTAAACCCAAAATATATAACATTGAATATATACGAAAATGAAATTATAGTATTTCTTAGATACCGAGGTTCAGTAAAATTGAAGGGAACGATAAAATGGACAATTTGATAAAAGAGAGGATGAACAAAGGGAAATAAACTTAAAACACTGTACTTATGAAGATATTCTGAAATGTATGAATGTAACAATTGAAAAAAAAAAGAAAATAAATAGAAAAACAAAACCAAAATAAAGAAATAAAACCGACAACGAATATTGAAAAAAAAAGTTTAAATAGAAAAGAAGATAAGTAATCTTATAAGTATAGAGTCTATAATAGATGTCATAGAAGATCAAATCAAATGCATAATCTATGGAATTCAACAAGCTGTCTATATAACACTTTCTAGTATATTATAGACAAACGGAAACTGCTAGAGTCAAACTTTTTACTGAGTTTTTACACCAATCTTAAAGCCGAAATTAGATAGCCAACAAACACATTTAAAATTAATTGAAGTTATCGATATTGTTACGAGCCCTGCTATGACGAATATGTATACAATTCCTATAAAAAATATTATACGGTGTGGTGACACGTTTTCCGTATAATTAATAACTCAAACGTGTGGAGGTCAGGACGAATATCGTGAACGTTGTATTATTTAATTTAATCATTTAGGTATGTTCACATATATCACTCACTTCTTAGAAAAGTCGAAACTGGTAGTCCACGGATATGGATACGAATCGACAAGAATACTAAAGCTTAATGTGAGGCCCGTCGTGTCGACGGTATTTCCACCACCATCATGACCACCACTTTTATGAATAGATCGTATAATATAAGCGAGTCCGGTACAAGAGGTTAGAAGACGGTTAGGGATATTCAAGACACTCGAAGGCTGGTCGTAACACAACTCACGGTCTCATTAATCAGTATTTTGGAATCAGGTCGTTGCACCGCTTACCCGATACCTTATATTTACAAATAATATTGTATTTTTTTATTAAGTAAATTTTAAAATAAAGATTTTACTAAATTCTATATATATATGCGTATTCATTCTACGTAAATACATGAATCGACCAGGTCGGTACGTAATAATATAGACGATTTATTATTATAAGAAAAATATATCTTGTAAAGAAAAACTTATAACAATATTATTATTGTCAGCCAATGACCAAGTTTCAAAGGATTATTTTTAATAAAAAAAATATGAGATTATCTAGTTGATCTCAATTTATCGTGTCCTGAATAATAGCAGTATTTAATGTTAACATGACGTGCACCAATATAATCATTGGTTTTTAATTGTATTCTCAACCCATTTTTTTAATTTCCAATAAGCACATAACATTTAGTATTACTCATAAAAGTATATATCTAATTGATATTGATGTTTAAAGATTTGCAAAATTTGAAAGTTGAATTTGAGTTTATGATGTTTTAATGTTTAATTGATTTCAACTTTGAGAATAAATTCTCTTGTAAAATATGCTAAAAATGTATTAACTGTACGAGTCAAATTAATTGTATTATTAAACTTGAATTAATTTATTATTATTAAGATTTGTTCTGACTATGTTCAATAACCAAAAATTAAATTAAACAAGCAATCAAAATTAAAATTAAACGTCTTGAACATAATTTTTAAAAAGTTCTTTGATAGATAATATTATAAATGTATAACTAATTCTTCTTCTTAAACAACTTGTCAAATCAGTAGATACTTTTACCATTTTTATACCCTAACATTCTATAATAGCTTTATTATAAATATATAGGAAATAATATAATATATGATTCTGTAATTTTAAAAGCTATATTTTAAAATCCATGTGCTCTCGTGATTATGCTCCAGTCCTCGACATGCGTTTACAAACATAATATCTCATTTCTTTCCGACTTCTTCTCCTGTGTTTTCTCTTCTATATCTGATAAATTTAACGTTATTTCGTGAACTTACCTACTAAGAATCTTCTGCTAAATTTTTTCGGTTAGGTTAGATAAATATTAGAAAAATATAGATTATAATCGTACTATTTATGTATTATAATTATACATATCATTAGTTTAAAATATCTAAAATGTACTAAAATAGTACCTCTAAATTGATGTAGAGAAATATGATGTGTAAACATATTTCTAGACTTTTAAGTATCGTAGGTAAAAAAAAAAAGTCACTCTTCTGTATAATGGTTGGCAAGAATATTTTAAATAGAACCTTTGTAATTAAGTCGGTGACTGTATAGATGTGTTAAATTTGAATGAAATGATAAATCATTGTACACATTATTACAATTAAAAACGATTCTGGGCAAAGATGGATGAATGGTAGACATATTATATTATTAAGAATATTTTATTTCAAAATATTTATATTGCTATTCGTAATTTACTTAGCTACTAGTTATACGATAGCCGGTAGGTTAAACTAATTTTTGTCAAAATCAAATCAACAAACTAAATTATTTTATTTTAAATGTACTAACAATTTTATCGAAACGTCAACTTGAAATAAGGATCCGTGTATTAAATGTTCAATGTTGGCAGATAGCATGACAACACTTTTCAATATAATTTAATGAAAAACACATATCGATATTGATGTACAATATAAAGTATAACTTGTATTGTACATTTTTACCTTATTATGGTTTGTAATTTAATCAAATAACAATTTCTTAATTTATTTTTTTACAATTTAAGTATGATTCTCAATTTACTTTGAGATAAGTATGCTTTGGCCTAAATTGTCTATAACATTTATATATATATATATATGTATTTTAATAGTTAAGAATTAAATACAAATTGTAAATTATAGCCAATGACTAATGCAGTATATATTTTTGTCGTTTTTTTATACATAAATTGGGTTATCAGTCATTACTATTCATTGGTTCATTATTATGAAATGAATATTCAAAATTATACAAATATAGCCAATGTAAATAATTAGGTATACTTACTAAGTTATTATTTATAATAAACAAAGGGTTTAATTTAAACTTATTTTGTGTTACATTTAAATATTACTAAACACTTATTAATATGACATATGACAGTATTTTAGAAACATTTACGATTTATTAATACTACTTATTTAACTTTAATGTTACAGTAAATTAATTTAACCCGTTACTCAGATGCATCTTTTATTTATTATTTTTGAGAAGTATTTATAATTCTCACTATATTTATTAGTGTAATTATTTATGAAAATCACCACAAAGTTAAATTAGTGTTATTTTTTTAAATTATTATTATTACATATGTATATTATAATAATAACCTATATTTCATATTATACTAATATATATAATCTAGCAGGCTAGTATATTTTATTATATTAGCTGAATTACACGGTTTTGCCTGTGCGCAATTATTAATTAAAATTTAATTATTTATATAACTAGATACCTATATAATACAGGCATAAATATCGAATAAAATGTAGTTTCTTAAACATTATAAGCAACAAGTTTTGCATTGTCTTAAGTAACGATACAATTTTGAATACATCACTCAGGAATTTTTTTGCAACAACTCTGTGAATAAAAACATAAAATTATTCTCAAATGACTCGCTAAAAAATTGAAAAATTTAAATACAATACATCCTCTCTCTTTCTCCCCGAAGATAGAAAATGAAAAAATGGGCGAAGTGGAGACACTCAGGGAAGTGTTTGGAACAACTCTGTGAAAAATAATCGTAAAAAAGTTCAATAGTGTAGTTAGAAACTTAATACAAAGAAAAGTACTGTTCTTTAATATATATATATATATATAAGGATTGTGCATTATTAATGATGATGATTATCAGTTCAATAATTCAATGCTTTAGCAATTAAGAATAACAACCTACAGGGAATGTAAGGTAATATCGAATAACTTGATTAAATTATTTTTATCTAAAGTACTGTAATACAAACGGAGTTTGGAAAATAGTAGTTTAAAGAATATTACCGTTTATTAAATATTAAATTAAATATTTAATCAATGATATTACTAAAGAATTCAAAACTTCAAATTTTGAGGCAATAAGACTTACCTTTTTCTACCTTATGATGTTTTTTTATGTAAAGATTAATTAAAATTATTATCATAAATATATTTCGAACAGCTTACAGCTTAAATGATATGTCATGTAAACATGTCTCATTCGGAACTATATATGAAGGTTAGGTACGGAAGTCATTTGTCATAGCTATTTGAATGAGTGAGTAGCTAATGTTTGAATCATTTTTTATACATATATAGATATATATATATATATATATATATAATTGATAAACTATTTGTATAATATTGTACACTATAATTCTAAATTGCGTATGATAATATATTAATATTAATAAATAAATTATAATAGTGTACTACACCGCGCTTTGTTAATATTATTAACAAATGATAAACCTAATAATAGTGCACAAAATATAATGTAATATATGTAATTTTTTTTTAAATAAATGGTATCACTTGCTTTTAACAAAGATTTATAGCATCAGCTGCTAAATTTCTCCAGCCAACCGTTATAAATTTATAGACACACCACTGTTTGTTATAAAAATTAAAAATTATTTTACTAAAGGTATAATATCAAATTCATTCGTTAAATATAAAAACAGCTAATGAAAATAAAAGTTTTAAATAGCGTTTTATGGGTATTATATTAGTGGTGTATTTAATAAAAAAATCTATAAGGATGAATGATTATACAACTGTAAATAAATAATCAAATGAATGTAATAGATAAGTAAAAATTAACTTTTATTTGTAGCTAACTGTTTAAATCTAATGCTTAAAATAGTTTTTTAAATTAACTATAAAATACTACACACGCAGTATCTACCTAGTACCTATATTTTATAAATGATATAAATTAAATATTTCTTAAGCTTATTTTATTTTAATTCAACAAATAAATAATAATAACTTGTTTTAAAATTATCTGTATTTAAACAAAAAGTTTTGTATTAATTTATAGTTTTATGATTTTATCTATTTTTATGTATTTCTGATAAGATTAGTCAACTAAATTTGTATAACACATGACTTTTACGAATACATTATTTGTATAACATAATTTAATTATTTAAGACTGTTCAAGACTTGAAAGGATACCATTTTATTTTCAGACATTTGACCTATATTCGTCATATTTCACCTTACCTTATTTAGGTATTTATCTAGGAAACACAAAAATACGGATGTAGATTATTTTGGCAATCCAGGTTAATAAATTGTTGAAAAATGTTGTCTTTCAAGGAATTTGTAATTTTGAGTTCAGTTCTAATTAAACAAATACAAATAAATAAATTCATTAAGAAATAAGAATTATACATTAAGCACAATTATTAATAATAATAATTCTTAACCATATTATGAACAGTAACATATTATATTTTATTATTGAATTATTGAAAATATACACCATAAAAAAAGGTAATACTAAAGTATAATACGAGTATAATATCCATTTATATTGCACTATTTTTGTTTAATAGCAATTATTGGTTTAAAATACCTAATATATAATAGTACTTAAAATGTAATAAGTTTTTCAAGTACTTTGTTTAGTTGTCTTAACTCTTAAATAACGTAAGACTGACTTTATATGCAAATACAAAAGTATTTATTACCTAATATTACAATATAATATAATTATTGTTTATATACGTAAATATAAAACGCACTACAAAGTACAAAATGTTAAATAATAAAACTGATTACAATCATCAATGAAACACTTTTAATAATTGTTGAGAATTATAATAATAACAAAAATAATCGAACGAAAAATTATAATCATTGCAATATAATTAATCAAATACTATATTACAATAATTGCACTCATAGTTATTTTAGTATATCTATGGAAAACGCGCAATGACAACTTAAATCGAATTTGTAATTTAATAAAACACGGTAAAATATACTCATCTATAATAAAATTATTTTCAAAATTCTCTATCTTATCTAGTACTAATAACTAATAATACATCTGTTTATATTTTATGTAAGTGACAGTAGTTAGTGGTTAAGTTTTTTAGGCGTATAATAATTATAAGATAAACTACGTATTATTTTATTATGAAATCAAAAGTGACTGATTGAAATTAAGATTTAGATTTTATGACCTAACGTCTGTCAGCGTGCCGTGTCGACAATCGTTATTTATTTATAAATTATTACATTTTAGCCGTCGGATAGTGTTGTTAGTAAATAATATAGGTCATAAGAACCTCGCAAATACGTTTTAATGAAAAAAATAAATAAATGTTTTCTTTAATAAAACATAGCTGGCAGGCGGCGTACGATGTACACGTCATATATGTCTTCCCCTTCCCACAGTGTCATAAAATAATGAAATAAGTGTTTGTATAGAAGCCTTTAAATCATACCTTAACATTCCTATAACAATGAATTCACTACCCAATTACATTTAATAATCATAGTAATGATATATTTTATACTTGAATGATATAATGTGTACGCGGGATTAGTAAACAATTATCATGTAGGTAAAGTATCTTAAAATAAAGTTTAGATATAAATTATAAACACCATATTATAAACCATAGTACGATTAAGTTTTGCTCGACTTACTAGAAAAATGCTATGCCCGCTGACTGATGTGTGAATATAACTACTTACTATTTATATAACAGTTGATATTATAAAGTCATTAATTTATCATTCTGTTAAAAGAAAATAATGTACAGGATACGCCTCACTCACGTGTGTTTTCTCCGTCTTATAGCCGTAAAATATATCGAATTTTAATTGATTAAAATCAATATACAGTTATAAATTTAATACT
The DNA here is from genome assembly GCF_020882245.1 of Rhopalosiphum padi. Classification (NCBI taxonomy): domain Eukaryota; kingdom Metazoa; phylum Arthropoda; class Insecta; order Hemiptera; family Aphididae; genus Rhopalosiphum; species Rhopalosiphum padi. Next base: position 55,418,490 of record NC_083598.1, read on the forward strand.
AAAGTGAAACAAACTTCAATAAAACTTGAAAGCAAGAACATTATTTGTGCAATCTCGTTGTTTTTTAAGATAATGTAATTTTTAAATAAAATATGGATATTTTTATACTGTAATATTTTGTATATTTATAACTCGTTTAAAATTGATATAATGTAAAATAACTAAATAAAAAAACCAACGAGGGAACACGAACAGTGCTCTAACATTTAAATTAAATGATAGGTAAATTCAAACAACATAAGATTGGTTCTACTGAACATACATTTGTTATGTTGTACGTTTATAAGACGAAGAAAACATACGGTTGTGGTACCTTTAAAATGTATCTAATATATTTAATAACTATAAACAATAAAATAATCATTTTCTTTCTAAATAGTTACATATTTAAACATATTTTATCCAATTTACAAAATCTCAGGTCAAATACATTTTAGCTGAATTTATAACTATATATTTTGAGTTTTATTTTAGAACTCTATAGTATATTAAATATTCTAATTGTATTGATGTTATAGTAGCTCATAATAATTTGTATAACCTGTATGTGATGAGACGTCTTGAAAAAATACAACTTAATTGTTGTTAATTGCATATTAATTCCCATCATATTAATAGATAAATTGTCCTTAAAAAATGTATCGTGACCTACATAGTTTTATAAAGTAATTTTTAAAGGGCTACTAATCTATATTTATTCGGTTGTGTTGTAGTGTAATAATTTTATACTAAATAATGTTTTTAATTGTATACCTAATAATATTTAAATAAGTTTGAAATTTTTAAATAGCAAAACATATATTATGATCTGTACAATGTTCGCAATCAGTTAAAGAAATATATTTGATTACACTGATCCTGCAAGATGAAATTATTATTTCTAAGAACTATGTTTTTATGCAAAAAATACATTTATATTGGAAAATTTAAACACAAATGTCAAATACTTTAATTTAAAATAAATTCAAAATCATATTAATTATTAATATTCAATACTAATTTATAATTACGAGTACGTAATACAATTTTCAGAATAAAATGTTAATAAAAAGATAATATCTTACTCATTTGTCAAGTTAATTTGTAAGTTAATAATTATTTGAAGCAATAACATTTAAATTATTTATAATAGTAATAATTTTATCTATGTGTTATTTTTTGAAGGAATTTTAGAGATTTTATTTAGTTATGTAAAGTAACTTATACATAATAAAAATAATAAGTAAATAGTTAAAACAATAATGGCTTTGCAAAGTATAAATATTAGTGTTTGATGCAAAAATAAAACAATAAATTGTAATTTAATATTCTACAATAATGCTAAAAATAATAGGTAGAATTCAAATAATTTTTCATATTTAACGTTACTGTATTTTATTTACCTATATATTGTGTAATTGTGTAATTAAAAAAAAAAAAAATTATATTTTTTCTAAGTTTTTTTATTTTTATTTGGTTACTATCCGTTCAAATTCAACAGGCATTGTCTCCAACAGTATAGCGTCCACAAATAACAAAAACAACGTGTATAGGCGAAAAATTGTTCGTGGGAGTTATCGAGAAACGGCTTACGACGGATTTTTCTACTATTGTTTCGTATCGTGTAAACAAAAATACACTCATTTTTTTATTCCGGCGAGAACCACGGTTACAAAATATATGCCACACACAGACTACAAACATATATAACGTCTACATTATGTTGTTTTCTTTTCAATTATCTTAAATTATGGGACCAATGATATTTGATATTTGTATTATAATAGTTATAGAAACTTAATAATATTATATCGATAGAATATCGAATTTCATTGCATCTCTCTTGCCGTTCATCACTTACAGTTACAAATAACTCGAGTTATTTATCATTGTAATCATAACTAGTAATATATTTAAAGTGAGTACTGAAAGTAGAAATTAACCAAATAGACAAACAAACTGTTTTAGGTTTTTGATAGCCCAATAATATATTATTATTATACATAATTATGCGTTATTAAAATATAATATTACTAATGATATAATAACTTGCTGATTAAATTACGCGGAATCCGCAAAATTATTTAAATATACGGTTTAAATATTAGTAAATTATTCCATAAATTGTTTTAATTAAGTCGTTTTCACCCGTCACCATAACCTTTTCATTTTTTCAAATACATCCACGGGTTAGGCTAAAGTCCATGTCCATTAGAGATAAAAAAAAATCAATATTAAAATTTAGTTTTATATTTTATAGTATATAGATTAGAAAGTTTGAGATATTTGATTAACTGGATTACTCGGAGGGGCAAAGGAAACAGTTTCGATTCTGGTTGAAAAATACGGTATTCGGTTAATAAATATTTGTTGTACTCCTCAGATTGTGCTGACGATAGATTCTCCCTTGACATAATGTACCAATGTGTGAGTGTTGAAACAGTAAATTAATTATTGTTTCTTGTCTTCAGGTGAAGTGTTTACAAAGAGACCCGGGATTGATTGACCTGAAATTGATCCAATTATATTAATACTAATATTTATGAAAAATACAATATGAATACAAAAAGATCTTTATATTTTTTGTTAAGTATTCAAACTATTAACATTTAACTAAAAGTGTTTTTATAGTGTTTTTAGTTTTTATTTACTTTTTGAACAAGAACAACATGTTTCAGTTATATTAGGTATATAAAAAAAATATACAATAAATACAATATAATTTTTATTCAATAAATCACAAATTAAAGACGGAGATTTATTTATGAGAATAATAGAACCCTGATTATAAATAGTGAGTCTAGAAATTTTTCTTATGGCATTTTGCAAAATCATGTATATAATTATTTACAAGATTTATATACACAATATTTGTTCAATTCTGTATTTTAAATTTAAATTCACAATATTTTCTATAATGTTTTTTTTTTTTAAAAAAAACAGCATTAAACTACTCGCATGGCTATTGTGGTTATTTATAAAAAAATAACATTACAAAAGATAATTAATTTAAAGAGCTTTTTAAAGATGTTTATTACTTTATTGAAATATAGGTTATCAATACAACGCAATATTTATATTTAAGCTTAACAATAACATTTGAATATTTTTAAATTACTTTTGCTTTAGTAAATACATGAATTTGTCATTCAAAACAAACTAAAAGAGAGATAATTAAAGCTCTAATTATTTGTAAAAAAAAATTTATAATTTATTTATTTAACTAAATTATTCAATGAATCTCAAGCTAAATAATTGTAATTGTTTATTTTATTAATTCGTAAGACTTATGTATTACTGGCTATATTGTATTTGAAGTTTAGTTTTATTACTAACTATAACTCACAAGTTTATAAGTTATAAAGTGATGTTTATTAAAAGTTTATCAAAAAAGCTATGAAATTAACAATTTAACATTCCTATAACTTCTTTAAACGATGGCCACGATATTTGAAAAATGTTACAATGAATTCAATTACTTAAGGTAGTTTCATATATTAAAAATATTTTTTCAATAATTTTTTCATATATTTTTATAACATTTCAAAATGTTATAAATGTTAGGTAAAAAACTAAAATATATCCAAGTCATGACTGTTTATATTTTATTTGTTTAAAATTAAAGAAATAATATTATATTTTTAAAAACTATTATCTGAATGTTTACTTGTATTATATAACAATATTAAAGTAAACGTAAAATACATAAAATTAATATTGTAAATCATATGAACCAAGTATAATAACAATTAACATTAATATAAATGTATTAAACTTTAAATACTTATTTAGACAAATAGGTACAGAACACATATAAATTCTAAACGTTACTTATTTTACCAAAAATTGGTCAGATCTTGTGTAATATGGATGTACTTGTTAGTTTCTTCTTATATAATATATCTATATATATATTTAAGTACATTCAAAATTTTATTTTAAATTCATAAAAACACTTATTACAAAGTATTAAGCTTTTGACAGCAGTAAAATGTGTTCATCATAAAGATAAAATAAACAAGTACATTTGAAAATTTATATACAAATAACTTCCTAGTTTTGCTCAACTATAACATCAGTGTCTATCATGTTTAAAATGATTTCTGATTTAAAATTTTAATTTTTATAGTACCCAAGTAGTATTCATTCGAGGAAAAATGAGAATCAATAGAATTTCACCCTATGCTGCATATTCGTATAGAATATATTTTTACTATTACCGTAATGAAAAGATCAATTGAACACTATGTCTTTTACCCCCCTCGGAAACACAAACTATGGTTTTAATGTTTTCATGATAAACTCAAAGAGGTATTTTTCTTTTATGATTTGTATATTAATTATCATTTATGCATTATTGTAATATGTATATTATGTAAATAGCATATTATTTTGATACAAATACGAGGGTATACAAAGAAAAACTATATTATAATATCATGTGTCTATATAATGTTTTTCTAGAAATTATTATTACCATTCGTGTGAATAGTCAATAGACAATAAACAATTGCTCGTAACTCGTATCTTATTGAAACTGTACTCATTTGAATATTAAAACTTATCCAAAACTTCATACAGATATTAATATAATAAACATTTATCACAAAGCAGTAAAACAAACCATTGTGTGGAGTTTATTAGCTGATCGAGTGATCCACTTTTGGTCTAAAACCAGAGATTAAAATGTTAAAATAAACATTATTATAAATTATTAAATACTTACACGATTATTTGTTAATTGTTATATTATGTATTGACTGTTTCTATTATTGATTTGCGTTTATCTGATTCTGCTAACTTGGGTCCACTAATGTCTATTAGCAATAGTAGCTTTTATTTATCTATTATGCAACAATACATTGAATGGTGCGTTGCATGTTTATTCTAGTACCTACTTGAATATTATAAAATACTAGTTACATACTACTTTCAAATTCCAACATCTTACACATTTTTATTTATTTTTACGATTTATTGATTTAATTCAATGTTGTATGTCGTATTAGTATGCGTAATATTATTTACAGTTGAAATGTTTTTTTTCCATAATATCAAAAATATTCTTTAAGACTTAACCTATTGGTACTTTAATTTAATTTGTTTATGTCGTATATTATATAATGGTTATGAAAATAATATATTGAAAACTCAAAGCTAATAAAAATAATAATAATATGTACCTGCAGCTAACCCGCTGACGTTACTACAACAGGTTAATAAAATGCATTTTGTGCTATTAAGCTGAAATGTGGGCAGATCTTGGATGGGTAATCATGTAGCATCTACACTACATGTTCAGATATCTAGACTAGTTATATATTATAACATTATATAATAATGCATATAATGTAATGCCCTTTGAAATATATATATAAGCTGTACATATTATTATATTTTTATATAATATATTTAGTTTTATTATCGTATACAGATTTAAATTATTTAAAAATATGAATAAAATTGCAGTGTATTGCAAACAAATTATTTACACGCTTAACTTGTTATAATTAGGTATTTTAGATTACTATGATATCATCTAATTACAAACAGTTAATTTACAAGAAAATAGATGAATACTAAATTCATTATCCCTAAAATACCGATATCTATGCAAAATACAATCATTCTGTATCGAAATATTTTTTATTAGAAATGTTGTAAAATATTTTTTTTTTATTTTGTCACTTTGAATTAGAGTATATAATATACGAAATTAATCTATAATACACAAAATAATTATATAAAATACAAAAAATAGTAAAACATACTAAAATTTAATAACACTGTAGTAATGGTGATACGATAACTAGATTTACATATACCCGAGACACTGAGACAGATACACGTCAGTATTTCATAACTTAAAAATAAAATTTCTGCAAATACTTAACTGTAATGTTAGAATTTGTGTAAAATTTAAAATATTATTATATTAATTTGGCTTATAACCGTTTTAAGTTTGTAATATCACCGTACATACTTATAAATGCTTTAAAAAAATACAAATAGGTATTAATATAGATTTGAAAAGAAAAATGTGATTATTCAATGCTCACATATAATTTTTAACGATTCAATATATTTTAGGAATTTTAATATAACAACAACAAATAATATTTAATGGATGAAAAAGTTTTTTATAAAACGTAATGTTTATGATAAATAATTGACACAACGATCTTCAGACCGTTAGCAGTAAAAATAGTTTATTTATAACATAAAATAATTATATTGGTCTAAAACTCAGGATTATTTTTGCACGTACTTTTCCTAGAACCTTTCACAACTTAAATTTATTTATATAAACAAATAAAATCACTCTCAAGCGACAAGCACCTGTATAGTATTTATGATTGTGCATAAGTATATACATAACAAGCTTGTAGTCATAAATTTGAAGAAGCTTTAAAATCATCTAAAACGATGCGTGCTAAAATTAATATAATAGTGTTTATAGATGGGTAGAAAAAGACAAATTTTCATAAAGGTACATTCAGCATGTCGGAATAGAAGAAAACCATCTTCTTTTTTAATTATTAAAAATAAAATAGTAATAATAGTATAAGATTATAATTATCTCCGAGAAATTGACAGACCAGACAGTCCATAATTTATGATTATTACACAACATGTATGTAAAACATAATATTATGAATGTTCAAAAACACATGCCATTGTAGCTATTATATAGGTCCCGCCGGATTCTGTGGTCAGACGCAATTTATTTTCTTTGATTTTTTCGTCTTATATTTATTTTGTTTTACTTTTTTCGTTCGATTTTTTGGCTCATACACGACAATTTTATTTTTAAAACCAGCCAGACGGTCTTTTCGTAATAGACCATGCCGTAAGAATAATAATGTTGACGACGGTCAGTTATCTCTCATACATACATTAGTATATAAAACCGTCAGTATCAATTATTAAAATAATAATTATTAACGTTCTGTTTTTGAATTATGACGTCGCGTCGCACCATATGTGTACGTGTAACACATATTTTGATATTTATATGAGAAAATATTATAAAGCACTTCATAAAGATTCTTTTCTTTTTTATATAATATTTGGCACCGAATTATGTCACGCATTACTTCATGCACCATTATTTTTGTAAACATAGTATCTCTATTATTGTTTTGAAGCACTTAACAAATAACAATAATTTAATTTTTAATAATAAGGTTGAAACAATTAATGAAAATAACACTAAAAAATGGCTTAATTTTGAACATAATTTTAAATTGTAGTACTGAAATAGTTCAAAATTAAATAGTAGGATGTAACTAATAATGAGAAAAAAATAATAGTTTTTATCGTGTACAATTAGCTACATAAATATTTAATGCATTTAATGGAACATAATATAATATTAAGTAATGAATAATATGCCCAAGCATAATATTACTTCACGATTATATATAATAATATCTATGAAAAAATAAAATGAGAAAATTTGAGATATGGTAGTAGCCTAATACCAAAACGGAAAGCCTACCTTTCTTCAGCTTTAGATAAAATAATAAATACAATTTTTTTCTCATTATACCTAAATGGGTATAACTGTTGGTCTTTTCATATAATACCTGATAATCAATAAAATAACACCAATCATAGACTATTAAATTATGTATTTATATATCTATTAACAATGAATAAACTTAGGGACAAATTTAAATATTAAACTACTAGGAATAGTTTTATTTATTATTAATATATTTTTAATGAGTTCAATCGATTGTATTACTAATTTTAACAAAATAAATTACTATTATAACAATTTAAATATATCATAAAATAAACTTAGTAATATAAGTATTATAAGTTGACATACCTTCACTCGGAACCTTTTTTTTCGTATACAATAAATTATTAATAAATGCATACCCTATTGTACATCTTTTTTTCTTTTTAAACTCAAATAAAATATATATAATATATATATATTACATTAGAGGGGAATAAAAAAATATTTATTCCTGTTAAATATTGGTATCCAGATAACTATTCAATTGAATTACATTTCGATGTGATTTAGAATTGCAATTGGAAAACAGGATTAGTTACCAATTTACTATTATCGGATCAAAGCGAATAGTCATAGAATTACGTATTAGCAAAATAACTATTTAAAACTAGGCTTGATCTAAAATAAAGTTGGTTTTGAATGTATTTTACAAAGTGATTAATATACATGACTTATAATATTATAACTATAATAGTTTGTTAAATTAAAAAATTTATATATGCATTATACATTCAAAATTAAATTACATTTTATTTAAATGTTTTTTTTATTGTAATCTAAAGAAGATAAATTATTCAATGGCATAGGTAATAAAATAATAATTTTTTAAAACAATATAATAAATTACCATTTACTAATGTTTTTTTTTTTTATTAGAAAATATATATTTACAATGTGTTTGAAATGGAGTAATAGTATATTAAATAATTTTTTTCATTTACTTATTTGTCTATAGTTAAGGTACTTTTATTCATTAAAAATGTCTTGGTACCAATCGTATACTAATTTCAAAGTATATACAACTCTAAAAAATAATATTTATAAATCACAACAAAAGTTATTTTCGGATTTAGGTATAAGCTTTATTTAAAATATTCTATAAAAAAAAAAATCACTCTTTTATTTTACACATTTATTTTTTTTAACTAATAAAAGAAATAAATATAAATATTTTTATTGTAATTAATAATTATAAATTAACAAATTTCAAGTTAAAAACTTATATTAAGTCGATTAAAATGATATTAAACTTATAAGATGTAAAGAAATATTAATAATTAATAATGTTTATTCTTAATAAAAAATAATTTAAAATTTAAATAAATGGTATGCAAAAATTTTTCGCCGATTTAAATTAAATAAGCTTATGGATATTTCAATGTATTATTTAAATATTTCTTTTACAGTGAATCTCCGTGAATTTTATTTTTTATCATCCCTAATAGGGTATCCGTGAAACGATTGGATTTCCCGTCGGGGTTTTAATATTTTTTTCTCTTCCCTCCCACAGCTATTCGACGAACACATCTGTCACTAGAAGCGCCGTCTTTCAAAACTAAAAATATAATTAAAAACCTTTTATTCAGTCGTATCCCCGCGCGTTTGTTCCTGTTTAATATAGTCTCTGTCCGAAAAATTAATGGATTTAATTATCCCTTATCTCATCAGAGACGGCGAATTCAAATGAGCTTTCTTCCCTCCACAAAAACACAAGAAAAACGCCGGTGCCACAGTCTGTGTTTGAATGATCATTGCAATTCGTTCGTGATACTCTTCTATAAACCTTTCGGCTTTCGATTTACTCAATTAATGGGGAAAAAAATGAGTTACGTATCAGTATCATTTAATAAGCCGTATGCGCCTCCTACCTACATTATAACAGTTTAAACTGTGTATAATACTGAATATCCAAGGATTACCCAATTAATGTACGCTATTGCATTAAATTGTTGTATAGAATAATAAAATATATTTTTTAAACTCAATATTATGGCATACGTAAATATAGAATTTACATAGAAACATATTATGACATACAGGAGAAGGAGGAACACAAATCATGAACGTATTTCATAGAACTTACAAAACTAATAATGGACATTGCAAACAATTCGGAAAAAACTTAAAATCGCTTTCACTGCCATTTATTCGGTATCGAATGTACTTTGTCAATAAGTAGGTACCCATTATAGGCTTAGCTTCACGGTAAATGGTGTATAGATTCAATTTGAATTCGATAATAAATCATTGTGTGCAAAAAAACATACCTGTGTGAAGGAGACGAGTGATAGTATTAAATTAAAATTACAGTTGAATTTTAATTATATCATATTATTATAGTGTTTTTCTAATTCCATATGTTTTAAATAAATTAATACCGATATACTGTAAAATTGTGTGGATAATTTTGTTGTATAAATAGCTTAAAAATATACTCAGAAAATTCCATTGTGTATACAATGATAAAATAAATATTCATGTTTAATTATTTTTGAACTAAAACCAATAATAACAAAAACATTTAAAGAAAAATTGTTATTATCATTTAAATATTTAACTTCTGTAAAAAATAAACATGAAATGTATATTTTAAAAATAAAATCAAAACTATGTACATGAACTATTTATTATAGTAAAGTATTAATAAGTCTTGCTTTTTTTTAAAGTTTTTTCTAAATATTAAGAACAGTTCTTAGTATTTATTTTAATAATTTACCTTAAGTATCAAAATTCTAAGGTTTAAAATATTCTTCTTTTTACCAAACACAGACGAAAATATTAGCTTAAATATTGTAGTATTTCTTCTGTTTCAAATATAGTGTCATGATAATATACAAAACAAAATGTATATATATATATATATATATTTATATAAATATAAGAAAAATGCATATAACTGTAAAGCCATTTATCGTCGCTAAGCTCAAAATATATAAAAAGTTATTGATCTATTTTCATATAATCCAAATATTATAATTAAATTAATAATTTGGTCTATAGTCTATAGCAGGAGTGGCGGGCGATACCCGTTTCCGCCAAATAAGATAATTGACCACGTTTTCACCAAAACAATTGTATACTACGCTTATATTAAAAGCTATAACACATTTTATTTTAACACATGCAGTTGTAAAATGCACAATTTAAACTGTTCAACTTTTTCACTTGTTCATAAAATATTGTCCCGTTCTATATTATCTTGGTTAATCAACATAAAAAGGTAATAAGTACAGCAACGGTTTAACATAGGTACAATCAAATACGATAAACGTACAACACACAATATAGGTACATTTATTATATATATATAACGTTAATCCGAAAAACTCACGAAAAGCATATTCTACAATTAAAAAAAATATATCATTCAATTATATATATACATATATATGTGTGTGTGTGTGTGTATATGAGTACCTACTAAATACATAAGAGCTGAAGTATCTATACCATAATATATCTTTACTTAACCCAGCATTAATATGTCAACTTATGTTCTTATTACTGTATTAAAGGTTTTGATATAAGCGTAGTAAAGGTATACAAATTGTTTTGGTAAAAACGTTGTTAAGTTAAGTGGATCTCATTTGGTGCAGGAAACGTGTTACGCCCGGAGTGGCGATCCTTTTTTTTTTGGATCAAGTGCCAAATTTTTCTAATCAAGATTTTGAAAAGAAATTATATTTTCTAAGGATAAAAATAGAGTTAATATTTATTATATAATTGTATAATTAAGTATACATTTTTTTCTAATTATAATTTTTAAAATGTATTTAACTTGTTTCTCATGATCACAATTTTATAAATAGCTTAATTTTTAATTATTTAAATTTTTTTTTGCGTATAATACGCCCATAATCGATTCGAATTTTGCCTGGTCATCTATAATAGACTCTAAACCATACATAGCGAATTACATTTACTATAACTTGTTTATTGCATCAACAATTCTTCACTTCTGTTTACTGTTTTAAGTTACCGTAATGTTTTTAAATATAAATAGAGTTAATTTAAATTAATGTAAGAATTTATTATGAATTTAATAAAATAGTTTTAAAATAATTGCTGTTAAAGAATTGTATACTATGTTTAATGAATTGTAATGCATACACATTACAGAAATATAACATTTAACATGTAAAACGTAAAATTTGTTTAAAAAAATGAAAATAAAGAAAATGTGTATTTATTTTGTTTTATTAATTGAAAAATGTGATTTATAAAAAATATGCATAATTAGATATTTAGTTTGTATTATAAGGCAAAATATGAATTGGCTTTTGGGTAAATAGATGTTATTGTTGAGCATGAAAAAGAATAATATAATAGTTAAGGGTTACTTGAATGTAGGCTTTTATGCCCGGTAGATTGGGAATAGGCAACATAACGTGCATTATTCAAAAGGACCTTTGAAAGCATAAACCAATAAAAACTAAACTATAAAGAACATAACATCATGACAATCACAGTACTTATTAGAAAAATTTCAATTATTAAACTACATTTTAAATAAAGTTAACAATTCAAATAAAAAGTTTAAAACAATATTATAATATTGTATACAGTTATAAATGTTATAATAATAATTGTTATATGAAAATATAATGATTTGTGGCAGCTAAGTGAAAACTAATAAAACTAAAGTATAATTTGAAGGATTAGAGTGATTTATGCCCCATTAACATTTCTATATAAAAACTTTTGAAGATTTTCTACTGTTTATTTTTCCGTCTACTAAAAGTACTCTACCATGAAACTCGAATCAAAGCCCAACCCGCGTTATCTATTCGATTTCGGCGGTCGCGTCCGTTTTCACGAGGGATCAAAAACTTTTGATTCAACTCAGATTAAATGTCTGTGGTAATTGAAAATGTCCACCAAAAGATATAAATACGAGTTGAATAAACGTTTTAATATGAAATTGTTTGTTAAAAAAATACAAATATGACAAAAAATAAAAATACACGTTTTGTCAGCTTGGTTCATAATATTTATTTAATATTTAATTGCATAAACTGGTGCCAGTTGATAATGGAATTAAAGAAGAAAAATAAATTCTCATCAAAAGCACATTACTTTCCGTTGCAATTATTGAATAATAATTCACTACGCTACAATGAACATTACAATAGCTAGAGTATATTATATAATAATCAAAGGTTTTTTTGATTGCCTTCCAGAAAACAAAAAAATGAATAATAAAAACAAGAAACGCGTAGAAGGTACGCGAATTTTGTCGTGGAGTTGGCAACAGGACGTGAGTGGGTGTGGGGTAGCAAGACAAATTGCGTGAAAAATAACGATTTTGAGAACAAAGATGTTATGGACTTAACTTTTTAACGTTTGTGTTTATATTCAAAGGACAATAGGTAGTTTTCCGCCAAAAAAGACGGGTTTTAACGTAAAATTGTTCTTTTGTTGTTTGTCTCTCCCTTCGGTTCCCTTCGCCTCGCCGTGTTTTATCCACAGAGCGTAAGGCGTTATCGCCTGTTTCACTTCGTCCAGCACACGAAGAAAAGCGCAATAGAGGCATCCCGCTGTTGTTATCATGCGATTTAACATAAATGACCTTGCTGGAAAAACCTCGTTGTGGTTTCGCTTTTAATTCGATCGGCGCCAGATAAGAGTATTAAAAATATTATAACAAAATATGGGGTTTTACGCAGTTTGTATGGATGATGGCTATTCAAGATTTTTCATATTTTCCATGATATTTTCTCCGTCACTTTATACGTGCACTCAAATCGTATTCTCACACTTAATTCGTTCTTAAATATATTATTATAAAAAACCATTCGCGAAATTCACTCTACTGTGGTGTATACATAGTACGTTCTGAGTGTATTCCCTCATTGTGCAATGTGCATAACTGGCCACTGGCAGACGGCAGTTGTAACTATGTTAAATTTTTATTAAATGATAAATCGTCGTTGAATATAAACATCGTCTGTGACTCACTGTGTGAAATCGGTCGCTATTTGACTATTTCTAAGGAAACTAATGCATAGTTTATTACTACTACAATAGAACCATAATATTTCGAACTAATTTATACAAAAAATATCGCATTTTTATATTTTATTCATTATTAAAATTATGATATCAACATAGGTACTTTATATTTTTTTTGATAAATATGAGTTACAGCGATCCGTTTTCCCAGTACAATCTCTCTAAATCACATAAACCTAATGTCTCTGTTTTATCGCTTTAATAAAAGTCTAGTGATTAATTATCATTGGTTGTAGGTATTTATTTTATTCGTCGTATAGACTTAATAATAGGTTTAATTAATGGTATAAATAGCTTAGTTGTTTAAATATTTTTTTAAATACCATCGTGTATACAAAATAGTATATTATGTGAAATGGGAAAAAATTTAAAATCTCCGTAGTCGCTGTACTTCGAATACAACAAAATAATTTAAAAACAAAAAATGGTCCGTAATTGTTTTTATTATTTTAATAACTTATAATAGCAATATAAATATTCCTAAAGTAAAATATATATTTTATCACTCCGCTCAGAATCTAAACAATCACCATGTACAGTCACACAAGTTGTTAATAGTGACTGAGGAGCAAAGGTTCTAAAATTGAACAAAACATAGGACGCTTTGATTAAAATTGCATAATTGGTCGAAAAACGAGTGGCCCTTAGTAGTTGTAGCCTGAAAACTATATCATATTAAACGTGGAATGTTCGTTTTGACCAAAAATGAAAACTTTATTTTTTAACAGTATTACGTCGTCACACAAAGTTTTTCAGACAGACCTGTGAAACAAACATCATAACTAGTAAAACTTCAACCACTACTGATCGTAATAGTTTCAAGAGTGTATAATACATAGAGATATTGACAAAAAAATATTTGATTTTTATGGTAGGGCGTCGATTTAAATACACTTAAAGTTTGTAGAGTAAATCCATCGTTTCGTTTCAATATTTTAAAATCGAACAAATTGATTTCTAAATAATTACGTTGTCGTCTATCCGTCTGCAGTTTCTTTTTTGGTCCTATAGTACCATACCTACACCGCATATCCGTCTACAATACGCGTATATAATATCATATATTTATATTGTATTACGGGTTTATGAAGCGTACCTATAATATAACGTCACGTTGGAAATAAAATAAAAATAAATAACGTCGGCCGCCGATACACGAGGATAATGGATACTCTGTGTTATGTATATCGCGCGCGCACCAGACATGTATATCAGGCCGGATGCGCAATTAATCCTGCGATATCCGATAATCTTCTTCTCCGGTTTTTCCGCTTCTCCGCCACCTCGTTCTTACCTCGCGAACCACCGATGAGACTTACGACGCACACACGGAGCGTTCGCGCCGTACACACACTTTAATATAATATGTTTGTGCGGTGTATAGGAGAGGGCACATACATATTATAAGATGCGACATAAATCACACGCGCGAGTAGTTGACCCTTGCCAACCCGCAGAGCTAGACGGCAACGGCAATATAATATATTATTATATATAAACAATAAATTGGACACGAGTAAAGAAGAAAAAAAGAAAGAAGCGAATACTTATTTTATTTTTGATATTAACTAAATGTATTACTCTCCGTTCCTCGGCGTTTTCCATCACTGTCTGGTTTCGCGAAAAGAAAAAAATATATAATACACATAAATGTGTTTGCAAAAAGGCGATTAACGAAGATGAGAAAACGTTTGGAAGTTTTTGTTAATTTCAGCGCATGACAAGGCGTCTTCCCCTTCGCAATTGCCGTTAATGTGTTTTTTACGTCTTTCGCCTTAAACTCGCAGAAAAAAAAATACTGAAAGGAAAAAGAATAATAAGTCCTTGTGTCTTTTCCCCTTCTATTTAATCCATTCGTAATCCTTGAAAATACACAATAGTGGGTTCCGTGAAAGTTGTTGACGACAACCCTTCTTCTTCGGGACTAACCCGCTGGCCGTCCAGGTGGACGCGACAGCAGAGCATTTACTCCTCACCCCTTTGCTCGTACTAGGGTTGGTGAACAATGCCCACTCCCTTCGGCCCATGTAGGGCACGCGCGAATTCGTGTACAGTTGTTATTTTGATTTTAGACGAGTCCCGATTTTCAGCTCATGTGCTATTAATTATTATGGGTAGTATATTATTATACGTATGTCACGTGAACAAAATAGGTCAACTTTTGCAGCTAGACGGCCGTAATAGTTTTGAACTCTCTGCGCTATAAACCAAAGGACTGAAAGGTAATTTCGGTGAAATCTAATAATTGAATTATTTAATACACTATAAAACGATTGGATTATTTTATAAACAATAAACGCGGGTAACCTGTCCACGGCAAAATTATTTATAAACTCGACTTTTAAAATGATATATAATTGCGTTGTTATTTTTGAAAACAATTTATTTTAGTAGCTATTATAAATATTCTAATTTTTTACTGGAAAATAGAAGCCTGGAATGTCATCATTTGTTTTATATGTTGAATTATTTTTGTATTCTATTAAGCGATATTGTACTATAGTTACATACGATTTTATTCCGGGAGACGACTCGAGTCGATAGTCCTAAATTGTTGGCATTTTAATCGCAATTTGTAGTGGGTCGAGATGAGAGAATGGCTTAGGTATGGCGTATTATGTCACATTTTATATTAATAAATTAATATTATACGAAGTATAATATCGTAGTACCAATAAAACATTATTGAGAATAATATACGTTATTATTATTAAAATACGGACCAGCCGCTATTTTCGTGTAGAAAATGACGAGTAGACAAAAGAAAGCTTATGTTTACTAGTTACAACCCTTAAAAGATGATGCTAAAAGATAGGTACTGTAGGTATGCTAAAAAAAAAAATGGTTAAGAGTGTAATAGCAAAATGTACAAAAAATATGGACCGATACGGAGCGACGGGCGGCGAATTCGATCACAGTGTACATACACGATCAGGACACTCGCGTAGGACTATAACTGAAAAAACGAGTGGCTTCAGCACGCCATTTCGTCGTCGAAATCGCATCTCCGCACTTCACACGGATGGGATAATATTATAATGTCGTGGCGCCGTAATTATTAGGAAATGCGATACAACACTTCGGGGCGAATTATTCGTGGAGACGATCGCGATGGCGGTTTCTAACGACGGCCGAGATGTTCGACACCTATACGATGATGATAATAATAATAGTAATATGGCAGTGGGTATCGCCTCCATCGATCATTCGCATAATCGTTCGTATTGCGTTTGCCGGTCGGCGGTGGCGGCGGAAGAGTAGAACGACCACCGCCCGTTGCAGCCGCGTACATTGTCGGCGCGCCCGCGAACCTGTCGGTCGGGTCTTGAGGGTCTGGCCAAATGGGTTAACCGTGTCTGACGGTTCCGGAGCACATCGTACGTGATTACACATTACAATATTATTAATATTATTATAATATCGTGTGCCGCGTATATTGTTATAATACGCACACACACACGTTCGCGCACGCAAACTCGATCGTTGCCGACCTCGGCGGAGGCGCTGGGCGCGGGCGTTCTTATATTTCGCCCCGTTGCAGCAGCATACCTATACCTACACCGCGACTGTGCCGCGTGGATAGGTATACCATGTAATATATTGTGCAACCGCAGATTTGCCTGTATGCGCGTACATTTAATTGCGCACAGTAAATTATATAGTGTATAGGTATAATATATAATAATAATAATAATAATAATATGTAGGTATATCGTAGTGTTATAGGTATATGATATTGTATATGCTATACGTATGATATTGTGTGCGACGTGCCCGAGGAGACACGGACGATCTATATAATATTATAATATACGTATTGTATTATTATAATATGTGTACTACCGCGCCGCCGACAATCTCGCCGCTTGTCTTCGCGGCGCAGTCGGCAGAGTAGAGCGTTATATATTGATTAGGTACATACATATATCCGAACGGAACGTAGTTGTCTAAGTACGATAATACGTCATTTTATTCGAATAATGTTCGGTTTGTTTTATTAGATTAAACGCGAGTTACGCTGCTTACTATCACGTATGCACGTCTCATATTAGAACAGAATTTCGAATAATCGTGTTTGAAAATCAATCCGAAGAACTATCGAGTTAAAGATTGACAAACGCACCGATAATATTATTATATCGTTATAATATTTTAATGATCTATGGCGAATATAATAACAATACCAATACACCCTATAACTATAATATTATGTCTTTAATGATTTTAGCGTTAAAACATGATATTATAATTAATATATATATATATATATATTATAATTTATAAGTGATGTAAATACGATATTACTTCATGCGTGCCGACCGTGCCGTGTAAGAAACTGTGTGCACTTCTTACCAGTGATTATATACTTACATTACGACACTTATAAATATATTATTTTACTGATAAACGGTCATTTTTTAGTCTTATCACAATTCAATCGGCGTAATGGAAAACCGCTAAAAACAAATTTAATTAACGACGCTTCCATCTCATATTATAATCAAATGTATGATGTGGAATGCATTAATGCTTCATATCAGAAACTATTACCAATTTTGCTTACAACGTCGATATTCGAAGAGCAATACATATTTAAATTGTAATTAGAACAATTAAATAATGTTTCATCTTAATGTTCTTCCGTATTGTTGGATAATATTTTTGTTAGATATGGTACTAAAATCACCCCGTAAGTCAATATTGTTCATGCTGTAGTACGCGCGAGCAGCTACAAATGGCATTTTTCCAATGCTCGGTGATATTAAGATATTAAATGTATGTGATTTTATTGGAACCTGTGTAGCTGTAAATCACTATGAAATACTTCATTACTCGTTATGTACTCATTTGGTTTTATGACATTATATTTATAATCATACGTCAATAGATTATGAGTTTCTACAATAGGTATGAAGCTCTTTAGCTCTTTTATTTTTATAGTTTTACACAATAACATTTTTTCCCAACATTTATTATTATATCCACGATTTTTTACTATCAACATTTCTTCGTAATATCTCATATTATTCTTCTTCTGATTTCTTCGTCATCTGAAAATAAATAATATTATTTATTATATATTTATTATTTATTATAGTAACGATATCATATTGCGTAAGAACAAAAAAGCTTTTTAAACATTATTCGACCCTCGATGTAACATTTAAAAAATTTAAAACGTACAATATATTATGGTTTCTGATAATTAAGTACTAAAAATAATTAATATAGCCAAATTAAAACCAACAAAAATATATACTTTATACATTGAATAGTGAATAGGTTATTTCAATGAATTTGTCAAATTTAAATGATATTCATTTTCCTATTAACAATACGGTAGATTGAACAGTAGATTTCCAAAAACTAATCGAATTTATTATTATTATTATTATTAAATAATTTAATATTACTAGTAATGTTAGTTATTGTGAATAAGTTATTAGTCAATAGCTGATGAACCGTGAAATGGTCAACGGTATGAATAGGTTAACAGGTAGGTAAGTACTAAGTAAAAATAACTTAAAATTAATCTAAATATTGCTTGCATGCATATTGTATATAATAATATACATAATGGTAAACAATTTAGGGTCGTTGAAAATAATATTTTATAAATTACAACAAAATGTCTAAAATCATTATTTATTTTTTAAATATACAATTTCTTCAGAATTAAAACTTGAAATTTCAATAAAAAAAGTAATACTTATATAATTACAAGAACTATATATTTTTGCAAAATCAACTTATAAGGAACATATATTACATTTTTAATGACAAAATAATATGAAAATTCTCATGATTTTTAAGAAATGTATCAACATTTAAACATCAAACGCCTGTAAAAATAATGATATAAATGGTATTTTCGATACTTTAAAATCGTTAAAATCACAACTTATGAGAAACCTTGTACTTAGTTCTAAACGTTATGACCAACCTTGACTATTTATATAAACAAAAAGCTATAGAAAATATCAAATAACTAAAATTAACTTAGAAAAAGTCTAAATATTTGAAAAATGTAATTGTATTCGTATATAAGAAAAGATTTGTGATTTAAGTAAAGGTATAATGTCATAAGTTTCTCAATTCATTTTTTTGTTTCATAATAATAAAAAATTAAACTTATTTGTAATTATACACTAGATTTTAGTGTCATAATAATTTATAACTTAGAGTATTTATAAAAAAAAATAATGTATTTTATGTTTTTTTTTTATTATTCTAGTAAAAAAAAGTTATGAGAAACGTTTTTAATGAAATAAATCTTCAAGTTTTTTATGCGAGTGTAAAACATTTAATTAAAAAAGCTTAACTACTTTAGAAAATTATACCGCAAATGTTAGTTTAAATATTTTATGATAAATTCAAGTATCTACAGTTATTCTTTTTTGAACAATAAAAAAAAATACATTTTGTAAAAATTGTTGTTACATAATAAGTATTCTCGTTTTTCAATCACTTTAGTTTTGCTTTTTCTGATTATTAAGATCAATTAAAAGCACTAAAATTAGATTAAATTTGCAATAAAAGAAACCCATCTCGAAGTTAAAGATCAATTAATTAAAAAAAAAAAGTAGTCTTTCAGGAGAAACAAAAAAAAATTATAAAATAAAAACACATCATTATTCTACCATAAATATTTTATGAACTTTTGTTGATATCCCACAAACATATTCGATTATAAATTATATGCATATTAAAGTATTCAAAATGTGAATACCTACTAACATGAATATATTAGCTCATGTAACCGAATCTTTATTATGTTTTATAATAAAGAATAAGAATTTATGTAAGTACTATTTTTCTATAACGTAGGTGTTTACCTATAAAGTTTGATATAATAGTAATATTATTGGATATTATTATTTGTTGTATTCTATATAATTCGTTGTATATGTGCTCTTTATTCAAAATGTATCAGAGTTATACCATTGGCGGTCAACCACAGACTGTCATTTACCCCGCGTCATTGAGACCCGTGAAATCATGCTATGTTATTAATTATTATGTTATAATAATTTACTTTGACCTCAAAGCTCAAAGTAAAGAAATTAATCAAAAATTGAATGTATAATATATATTATAATCATAACTTTATCTAATAGCCCAGTAATTGATATTCTATTAGATCTATGGAAAAATTTTAAAAACTTGGGCAGGCAACCGAAAATATTGTTTTTCACCACAGTTAGAAACGGTAATAAAATTTGACCGTCAAATGCTGTATACGATATGATAATAATATTATGATTGTTATTTACAAGAAAATTTTTTTTACATCATCTATATTATATTATTCATCGATTAGTAATAATTTGTAATATTCGTTTTCTTTCGATTTCTATTCACGGTAAGAAAATTAACAAATATATGAAAAAAAAAATTATAAATTATAATCGCAACAATATATTATTGTTATGTAAATATATTAAATAGTTATAAATTTGTAATTTTATTAATTGCTCTTATATATTATTTAAAAAAATAAATAAAAAAGATAGGTACTTTAAAATAATTAATTACTCATCAATTACCACGTATCATTAATGGAAAATTCAATAACAAATACACTATAAATATCCATAGTATAAAAAGTATTTAGTTTTTAATTTTTAAATTAAGTTAGGTGATATCAATTGTCTGAAAAAAATACGTTTCATATTGTTCGCTATCGTATTTATTCATTTACGTAATGTATAAAATACCTATTTCTGAAAAATACGATGACACATTGATATTAATTTATTCTTACAACTACAACATGTTAGAAATTTATAATATTATATTATGTATATTGTATATTATTATATCGCTTGTATAAGTTCAAATGTGTAACAAATCGATGAATGTTAGCGTTATTATTTTTAATAGACATTTAGGTATCTATAATTTTAAGATAATATTATTTTTTCAACCAAAATCAATGTGTTTTATTGCATAAAAATCGAAATTTAGATGAGTAGTGTAAGAGTTAAAAGTATTTAAAAATTAGGTAATCGGAGTAGTGATGTAGGATACCCTATAAAATATTATTGGTCACAATTTTAACTTTTAAACTACTCATTCGAATTTCGTTTTTATGCAATAAAATACTCCAAAAAATGTTTATAGATTTCATAATAATGAGTGTTGTTCAATAAAAGAATACGAAAATTATTATTTTGGCCCTTAATTCTTATACAATTTTTTAAATATACAGATAGTCAACTGCTTTGAAATGTTTTATTAGAGGTATTTGATTTTTAAAAACTAATTTGTTTTCGCGTAATATTATTTTATACAATATTATGTCGTTTATTTTTACGAAGGTTAAAAACTCATAACTTTTGTATAAATGAGTTGGTTAAAACAAAAGGGGTTCCGCTCGAAAAAATAACAGTAGATATTTTATACCACCTTGTTAAACACGACCAAAGACCGAAAAAAGTTGTTTTTTATACCATACAATACAAAGTTTTTTAAGGTTATGATGTAGTCGGTAAATTATTTCTGTATATATAATAATAATAATAATAATAATAATAAAATAACAGCAACGACGAGACCAGAAAATTTATAGTGTTGGAAGTAGAGTAGGTGTGGCGAGGATCGGAGAAAAAAGGGAAGAAAAACTGAGAAGAAAAACGACCGGAAAAGTTTCACAGTCGAAAGTTTTTATTTAAAACGCCAACGAAATAATAAGAGAAAATAAAAATAAAAAAGTTTAACCGAAATTTATTGCAGCTTTTAGAAGGCTGCGTTTTTCTTGTCTCTGGAAATTTTTATTGTTTTATATTTTTTGTTTTCCCTTTGGTCTTTTATCTTAACAAACTTTACCGGTTTGTTCGAAGCGTAAAACAAATGTTACATTAAAAATAGTCATAAAATCAACCAAAACCGTGGTTTATTTAAGAATCACACATTCCTTAAAGCCTTTACTTTGATCGAGTATACTGCAGGTATATATTATAAGTATAACATATTTATTTTTTTTTTTATACATCTCCTTTTTCCACGTACTTACAACGGTCAAATTCTTTATTTTAATATGATAATACTGTGTAAATGAATGAATAATATGTAGTATGAAAATATTCATTAAATATGTGATCATATGATGTTTCATTTACTAAATGTATTGATTTAAAATAATAAGCGATTTTATGCTTTTATTTTTTTTTTATCTCAAATACTTCTAAATAAAAAAATTAAAATTAAATGTTTCACATATATTTGAATTTTATCTAAACAATTAAAAAGCAAAAATCGTTTACACGGGTAGGTAATACTTAAAATTATCAATTCGATACAAGACCATTTTACATATTACGTATTATATAAGTATTGAGTATATAAATAATGTTTATAGCCTAATTTTTTAGTCTTTACCAGTTATTTTATTCATACGTATTACGTACTACACTAAAACCGCAAATGTTCGGTACAGAAGTAGGTGGTCGCCGTTGGGTGATTAATTCAGACATTTTTTATAATGATATATAGGTACAGTGACATATTTATACACATTTTATATACATATAAAATATATATCATGCCCATCGGAATTAACGTATCGTCGTCGTCGGCGACGACGGTGTGTTAGAGCACGTCGTAGTATTTAAATTTCGCCGAGTATAATACACAAAACAGACGGCAATTTCTGAAGTGCAGGTCGTAAATCGCCACGAGCGGAAATAACGGGGTAAGTGAATAATCGCCGACACAACGACGACGATAATATTATCCAGGTGACCCTCCCTCCTATGAATTTCGTGTGCGGCGTTGTGCGAAAACCGCGTACGGTAATTTACCACCACCGCGCGCCAAGACGTTACACTGACCGTGCAAATGAAGATTAACAATGGGTCCACCCCCGCACACACAAATGCATACACAGGAACAAACCATTTCGTTAGGGATACCTACGCCACGGCGAGGAAGAGGTAGCGATGTAAACAGGAAATCCGGTTCTTATGTACTCCGTGTGTAGTATAGTAATGGGTATGAGCTGCGCATATAGTGCAGTTTGCAGGGTACTGGGTAGGTATGGACCGTGAGAAAGTCACCGTCGTACATTATTATTATTCGATACGACGTCACCGCGCACTGTTCCGCATTGTGTTGCATTATTTTTGTTACTATTATTATTATTATTATTATTACTATTATTATCATTATAATCACCAAGTATAATACGCCCGAATTCATACACGGGATCACCACACACATTTGGCTCGTGTGATGAGAGGTTAAATAGGTCCTTGGGTCGACCGATGTCGGGCCGCACGCGGGACTCACTGCAGTGCTGTGGTCCTGTAACCATCAGCTCGTGTCCCGCACAAGGGGCACATGCCCACACACTTGTTGTGTGCTCTGCGATATTGCCATTGTACAAGGTGCAATGCGTATTATAATATGCAATATATTCAATTATGCTGCATAAGTATTATTAATAAATATACGGGAAAAATTGGTACGATCTGGTGTATACTGACAAAGGGTTTAATTATGCGTCTAATGACCCGATCGATATATTGATATCAGCCATGAAACGACCGCAATTCATTTATTTTATTTTTATTATTATTTAACCTTTTTTAGTCTAATAAATTATATTTACAACGTATAGCATAGCTCAAAAGTTATATTCGCAGGATGATTAATTGATCCTTTTTTAATACCTAGTAATCTTTTGCGAATTATATGTTATTATTAAATTGTAAAATTTTTTTATTGTTATACATAAATTTTAAATATTTGTTTAGGACATTTTAAATACAATTATGGAGTTGGTTTTTGACATAAAATAAATTAAATTTTTTTTTTAATTAAAAAAAATAGTTCGTAAAAACAAAGCAGTGGATATATTTTATTATAAAATGTTTAATCGATTAACGTGGTTGTTCAAACTATACGTTTATATAAAATTGAAACGTGTCTACAAATTATGTAACATTTAGTATACACATTAAACACAACTAAACAGTATATTGATACAATAGAGATATTGTGTCAAATAATTTTATTTAAACACAATTTCTAAAAAAAAAAATTATTATTATTTCAACATAAGTATATGTTAAATATTTTCTTTTTTTGCTATGATAAATTATAATACGAGTACTATTAATATATTAATATTGTGTTAATAACCTAATGCGTACTATATAGGTTGTACGTTTATTTTGTATTTTAAGATTTATTTTTTGAACTCTGGTTTGAACGTTTTGCTTACTTAAGAACTAATAAACTAATTGAGATTAACTCGATAATATTTTTATGTCTTATTGTTATTATTATAATGTAGTATTACGTACAAATAAATCTATTGATTTGAGGTAGGTATAGAAAGTTTTAATAATAATAATTATACATGTACCTGTATAATTGTTTTATAATTAATATATTATTCCCGTTTATTTTTTTATTTTTTAATAAAATACTTAAAAAGCTATTATTTCATTACATACATACATACTTATATATGCATATATATATATATATATACAACATACCTATATTTTGTGTAACTCTTGTTTAAATCTAACAACAAATCGTTGAATTGCATGGTCCAATTATATTTTGCAAGTAGGCATATCGTACATGTAACAACCATATTATAAAACCGTATAGGTAAGCCTATATTCATATATAATATGTGCCCACATTTCTTCTGGGTTGCTTCTAACATTATTATACTACGTTGAGACTTGAAAAGGGTGTTACTGTTTATGGTTCTATATGTGTAACGTTATTTTGATTTTTTGTTGTTGTCACTGGCACATACCTAAAAAACGGTCATAACGGACGGCACTTGCAAGCGGCGGCGGCTAAGGTATAGGTGCACATACCGGTTTGAGAGGCTGCAGCCCGAGAGCGTGGGAGAGTTACCGGGCGCCTTTGTTTTGCATACGGCGACGGCCTCGTCGTTCAAGATTTATGCTAATGTCTTCCGCCCACGCGGCCGAAAAACCCTTTCTCGTCTGACGGTTTATCAGTACGATTTTTCAAATAATTTTTTTTTTTAATCCGACGAAATTCGAAATGCGCACATAGGTATATGTAAGTATTGTTATATTTTATTAAGCGCGGACGGCAGCGATCCTCTTTCCGCGTGTTCGTGTGCGTGATATATGCACATTATTCTATATATATATATATATACCTATATAATATATTATAAGCACCCATAGGGAATCCGCTCGCGGTATATGGCCGACCCAGCAACAACAATAATGGCTGTTGTGCCGGGTCGGCGGCGGGGGCGGACGATGAGGGGAAAAAAATAATTTTTTTCGGGGGTGACACCCCAACGTTGGATTCGCGACCCCCGCGCCCGACCCGCCGACCGCGGCCTCCGTGCATATATATATCGCGCTGCTAACACCGCCGCCGCCTCGCCATCAGTTCGTCCGAAATCGATTAGTCCGGCAGTGGATTGACGTGATGGCCAGTAATAGTGTGTGTGTGTGTGTGTGTACATTTAAAGCTCTCTTGTACACCCTATATATACACACACACACACATATATATATATACAACGCTTTTGCCTAGGACGATAAATCCCGCGTATAGACCCTGTCATGTGTGTGTTTGTGTTTGCGTGTGCATTAGCCGCGCGGAAGTCGAATGGTCTAGTATAGTCATCGTCTATTCCAAAAATGGCCGATCATCATGCACTTCCATCCCCTCACCGCTGCCCACATCGCAGCCGGCAAATGAGCTCTATTCCGCGGTAAAACTACGGGATACAACGAGCGCATCATAGTCCTATACATTATTATTATTACTATTATTATTATATTACCTCGCCACGCGTATTATTAATTCCTAGTAAAATATTATATTATAATATATATAAGGGACAGGGCTTATACGTGTAATTATACGCGTTCGGGTTGGGGTCCGTTCGTGGGTCAAGTAAACGACTCGTATGCCTACATTATTATAACAATATACCGAACGCGTAAGCGGCCCGAGAGCGCTGAATAATGATATTATTGCGAGAGTTACGCACAATATCGCAGTGCGGTCCGAATGTAATCGAACGAGTGGGCGTCACTCGGATACGGTCCGAACAGCATCGGCAACCTTTCTACATTTCGTTTTCAAATCCCGATTTCGCGGTGTGCTATTATAGTTGAGACGTTATATTATTTCGATCGTTTTCGGCGGTCGGAAAAACCAAACGGATGTCCCGCAATAACCGTGTCAACGCGCTATACGCGTATTTCGATGTAAACGAGTCGACGACATTCGGCGGGAAATTCGATTTGCGACTGGGCTACCTGCGTAGTCGGAGAGGGTCGCAATCGGCCACACGCGTGTACCCCTTTCCCGTTACACAATAGTCGCGTTCCGCCGACGTGTACGCGCATTGTACGCGGACGGGGCAACATCGTTATTATATATTATTATATATATGGTCGACGAAGAGTCCGTCCTGTCCGCGTGTGTACCACCGTCGCAGTGGCGCGTGATACGCGGGGACGGATAATATAATAGTATAAGACACCCCAAGCCGACGGCGACGACGACCACCCCTTTCGCGTCACTAGGACACTGGGTCACTTATACGCGTCTACGGCACACAATGTATAACACGCACACACACCGTATTGCAATACAATAAGGTTCACGGGTCACGGGGCCGCGTGTCCCGGGACCATTCATAAGACCCCCGGCACGGGTCACCCTCCCCGAGGCTGCTGCCACTGCCGGCCCAGGTGTGGCGCGTCGTGTCTGCGGCGGAGTCGGTGCAGCAGCATCGTCCGCGTGCCTATGCCGCGTTATATTATTATGTAATGAGGTAGCGCCGCTGTAACCGGTTTATTCGGCGGACGGCCGAGGCACGCGATGCTGTGTGGTGCACGCAGCGATTTATAAATCACCGGGTATGACAGTGTCGCAATAACGACATAGTCTTCGGACAGACTAGATGCGAGAGTAGAGATTTCAACAGTTGTGCGAATTCGAATTATTGTTGACATTGACACCCGAGAAGAACTACCCCCGCACAGTGTTGTGGTACTATAACGGTACGTGTACGCCTAATTTATACACATAGAATACCGGCTATTACTTATTTTTAATATTTTATTCGTTTGTGTGTTGATATGTGATTATTGCTTATGCGATCGATCGAACATTTCAACACGACTACAGGATTGTGAAATGCCAGTATATAAGAACTTTCTGTAAACGCAGTGATTAACTGAGCATGCCACTCCTTCATTTTTAAGTTATACGCCTAGTCAAAATGTCGTTTTAAGAAAATTTTAACATACTTATATAGACCATATTTTAAAGTTATTTAGATTTTTTGTACTATTTAAGAAGAGGTTAGTGGAGATACAATCGAGAAACACCCTTTTCCACTATAAATTATTTAGTGAATAATTTTTCTTAAAATTTTGACGTAACATACTTGAACCAAGTCGGTTTTGAGATTATTAGTTTTGTGAACTGATAAAAGATTTGGAAAATATGAGAGTTGTAGCGATTCGAAAGTATTAGAAATCAATATTATATATTAATCTGTGAAAATGGTAAAAGTGAAATGAATACTAGTTCCAATTTTACATCTATTTTTTTTTTTTTTTGTAAAACCATTTTAATAACTATTTTAAGCATTTTAACTGAAAAATTACTGGTTCGAATTATCTATTTTACAATAAAAATGGAGTTTTTATCACTACATGATATTGCATATACATAACTAAAAAAAAAAAAAAACCAAACATTTAAAAATGTGATATAAGAGTACCTAATTATTATTCAGAAACTTCACGAAATCGGAAATTGAAAAAATTCGTTTTCAAAATAAAAAATTGAGATTTACCGTACTTTGTGAATCGTCCTGCATATATGTATTACATAATATCATAGGTATGCCGGGAATTGTAACATCGCTACAGAACATTATATTGATACGATTTTATAGAAAAATAAAAACTCGTAGGTAGACGTGATTATTTTATTTCCCACGCGAGATTCTGATTATATACATATATAATACGTGTGCACTGACTGTGTGTGTATATGTATATTACAGTGGGACTAAATTTTTTTTTTTCATTTATTCTTGTGTTTATCTCGATTACGAACACGACGCGTGTGTATACGTTTTCCAGTTGAAGGCATGCGTTGTATGAAATAATATTGTAATCGATGGCAAACGAGATTTCGCCGATGTTCGCACCGCGCACGTCAATGAAAAGGCTTGTTTTTCGTTTTCTTTACAATATACACAAACGTACCTATATACCTACTTAATGAAGTCGTACGCGCCGCTGTCGCCGCCACCGTTGTCGGGCCGACTGCTCTCGCGATTACGATCGGTCGCAATATCGTGACACCGGAGAATCGCACGACAGTGCTCGGCGGACGGACCGGCGCGGCGGCGGTTCGATTAGCATTTCGCTGGGTGCGACGCGTGCGTTTCCTTCGTATAATAATAATAATAATAATATGTATATTATTATATTAATATAGCTGTTGTAGTGTGGCCGTATTATAGGTATACCTGCACATTACAATATACGTATTCATCCGATGTTCACGCGATAACAGGACCGCCGCCGCCGCCCCGCCGCCGCCACCGCCGACATCCTCATTTAATTTAATGGAATATTAAAAACGTAATGCCTCTCGACAGAAATAATAACCGACACTATACGCGGCTTGCGAGTTTTTTTTCTCTCTGCGCCCATACAATATACGTATCGTACGAATACATTGTACAGTTGCATTGTATCTTGTAACGTCGAAACCACACCACCGTAACACGACGACATTACTGCAGCTACTGCAGCGGCATAACTATACAGTGTTATGCACGGCGGGTACCGAATGATACCGATGTACCGATGATTTATATTATTTTACCGTACGATGATGTACGCCGAACTGTATAGCCGTCTTCGATGTCAACTCCGTCCGCGTGACATACGATATTTTTATAGCAATGCATTACCTATAATATAGTGCACCAATGCGTGTACGTTTTCGTCATTATAACACATTAGTCACTTTATATCCACAGAGATATTAACGACTTAATGATAATTTGCAATAATAACAGCGATATGCGCATAATCTAACGATCGAACTGCACGATAAACCGTTAGTCGTATAATATACCGAACTCGACCAACCCCGTGTACAGAGAGGTATATATATATATATATATCTACATATTTATACGTAACGTTATAATAATATAAAATAATGGGCAATATTTCGTTGACGAACCTGCGCGTAACGTCAGCATATCGGTATTTGGCCGTTTTTTTTTTTTTTTTTTATTATTACTTTTTAAATTTCTCCCCGTTTTCGAACTGTGCGTGAGGTTTTTTTTTATTATAATTTCTATCTCTCTCTCTCTCGCTCTGTATCTCTCCCGTCGCGCTATGTCTGCGTATACCAAAATAATATAGGGGTTCCATTCGGACGCGTGCAGTGGGGTTGAAGTAGTGTGCGAGTGTGTTTTGCGATGGACAGGGAATGAAGGGATAGTGGATCAAGGCGCGGGGGACGGTGGAGGTGGCGTGGGTGGTCGCACGGTTTTGCAAAATGTTTTGCAACCGATGGACAGGGGTGCTGGTGCGGGGGTGGTGAAATGCTGTATGACGACCGGGTGGAGGGCTGAGGGGATGAAGGAGTAGGTGTTGGTGGCAGTGGTGGTGGGATAGGGTGAGTGGTGTTTTTGAACGACGGGGGGCGAGTGCGGTGGTTACGGGGGGGTCGGTGGTGTTGTCGGCGGGGGCGGTGGCGGTTCGCTCTAGGTGTAATAGCCGACGAGTCGCCACAGCCTATATGTCTCACGCCGACCGTTCACCGGTTTAAACTACATTCGGGACGCACTAGATCAGGTCGACCGATGTGCTTTTTAAATGTGTTTTTTTGTTGTTATTTTACTTTATTTTTAGTTCGGCGTTAGCTATAGTAGGCACTTACTCAACGATCGCACTACGCGGAACTTACACCAGTTGAACGCATCGGCGAGTTTTCACTACTACGGTGGTTTTTATTTTTATTTTTATTTTATTATTTATATTATTATTATTATTATTATTTTTTTAAGTTTTCTTTTATACTTTTATTTTTTTTTTGTTTTTATTTGTTTCTTACGTTGAAAAGTGTCACCAAAAAGTGCCATCCGGATTTTATACCAGCCTATAAAGTTAGTAATACAATTTGTATAATATTATTATTATTAGGTATAACATTTATTATTTTTTATTTATAATACATATGTATTCTTTACAGAATATTAAATTTTTATGCTTTGCATGATTTCAAACAATAGTATTATAAGAACGAATTTATTTATTAGTTCTCGTAGTTTCCTACGATTAAATTTAAAACTAATTCAATATAAAGTATAATATATTATAGTTATAATAGTATGAATTTGTTATGCTATTTTTTAAATTACAAATTTTACATGCATTTGTTTCAAACTTAGATATTATTTGTTTTTGATTAATTGTTTAGATGTAGAATATTAGTCTCTTCACCATTACTTAAATTTATTACTAATTCATAAATGTCTTAAGCTGTGTTTCAATTATTTTTTTATTAAGTTAAAAACTCAAAATAAATTAATATCGCAATTTAAATTTACTTATTTTATTTTTATCTTGAAGTATAACATTTATTGGGGAATTAATTCTCAGTTATTAAGATAATTCTTTATTAAAATGAATCCC
The DNA here is from genome assembly GCF_020882245.1 of Rhopalosiphum padi. Classification (NCBI taxonomy): domain Eukaryota; kingdom Metazoa; phylum Arthropoda; class Insecta; order Hemiptera; family Aphididae; genus Rhopalosiphum; species Rhopalosiphum padi. The sequence goes on from NC_083598.1 coordinate 55,449,717, forward strand.
ACTTTATACATTAAACTACCCAAACAAACAATTAATTTTTAGATGGCTTTAATTCGACACCTGATTTATAAATTTTTAATAATATGTAATTTGATACACATTTTAATATATTAAGCGATTTAAAAACTATATCACCGTGTAAGCACACTACGTAGGATATTTAATTTTATAGGTAGGTCGTAAGTACATATAAATACATAGCCTGCTTAGTTTAATTACCAGAGCGCCCTGATTTGTCTTGGATAAATCTCTAAAATCCACCCACTCACTTTTTTTTAAATTTTACCATAGAAAACTTTAATCTAATTTCAACTTTACCTTATCAATTAATATTCCCCCAGCTTCATATCTCGCCCAGATCACCGAAATTGAACTGGTGCCGTAACTTAAACATTTTTATTATTTGAAACCATTAGATGTTTCATTTGTGTGACTTCCTTTTATGTGTTTTCTTGATTTTCATTACTTTGATACTTTTCATTGTAAATAAATTACTTTTTTTTCATTACTTTTACTAAACATTGTAATTTTTCAAAAATAAATTATTTTAAATTTTAAACAGAAAATTTGTATAAAATATGTATGCAACTTTTGATATGAAAGTTTAGAATTTTAGAAAAAAAATAACATCAATATATTATTTAAGAATCAAATAGTCCAATGGCATAAATTAATATTTTCAAAAAATATTTTATTTTTTATATTTAAAATTATATTTTATGATATTCTTAACCTTAAGTAAGAATATACCATTGTTTTAAAACTATAAAACTTAATAATCGTGGTTGGTATTACAAGTTACAAATATATCCTTGTATAAAATACTTTTAATTGTTATGCTTAAAATTGTTTAAATTAGTATAAAAATTATAATTGTTATACTAAAAAAATGTATTTTTTTAGAAATTAATTTAATTTATTTCGCGTTATTACTAAATCAGTGGGTTTATAAGACTTTTTAAATAACAGATACTCGAATAAAAAATTATTAATAAGCAAAGGTTTTTTTAAACATTATAACTTAACCCTTTATTCAAAAACTGTAAATAGGTACCTACCATAAATACAATTAACTTAAATCACTAAATTTGTGTACACAGGCCTCGTGTTAAGCATTTAAATAACTAACTACATTTATCTCAACAAAGATACAGTTTTATGACTACCTGCTTTAGGTTTAGAATAAATCTAAAAAAAATTAAGCAATTTGTCCTTTATAATTTCTTTTTTGTTTGTGGAGATATTACTTAGAAAATTGAAAAATTACTTTTACATAGTATCAATAAATAATATTAATAGTTAGGTAGATAATTTTTGCTATTTACGTGTTTAAAGGTTCTGCATGAAACTTAAGTATATAATAATATAATTGATAATAATTAATAATTATAATTAGGGAACGGATTTAAATTTTGTAAAAAAAAAAATGCTCTTAAAATTATTTTTAACACTAAAAAAATTTGTTTAATTTTTAAATTTTTATTCTTAGGTATTAATTATTTGTATAATTTTCATTATCTTCTAATTCTCCTATGTTATTTTTACACTGAAAATTGTTTCCAAAAAATGAATATACAGTTCAGATACTTAGATTCGTTATACTTTTACCTTTTCTTTCACAATATCACTGTATAATCTGGTGCTGCTTAATTTTTAACAAATTTTATCAATTCTTATATAAAAATAATTTTAAAACATAAAAAAAAATCACTAAAAATGTCAAAAAATGCAAAATAAAAGTTGCATTTTTTAATTTCTCAATGAACTTTGTGCTAGAAGGCAATGTTTTTGGAGAAAATGCAATTTGCATTTAAATCCGTTCCTTATTATAACTTATAATATTGTAAAAAAGAGTATAAAAATATTATTGATCTATCATAGAACCTAATACGATCTTAAGAATCATTGTTTTGATGATATTTATAATGAAATATAATTTCAATATAAAATAAAACATTAGTTAATTAGTAGTAAAAACCATTCAAAAACATTCAATCAAAATATTTTTAAATTAATTTATTCAAATTAAATCAAATAATTCAGAAAATGTCATGTCCATAGGATTATGTTGCATTTTATTTTGAAGAAATATTTTTTATTAATTGTTTATACTAACTACTGCAAACGATAGCATTCAATTTAATGTTTTTTTGAGATTTTTAGAATACGATATATCCAATCATAAATTCTAGTGTTGTACCTATTAACTTTTTCAGTCCATCTTTCAGACATCAAATCTAAATAAATTACCTAATTCGAATAAAAAAAAATTTCCATTAAAAAACTTCTAGCTTTAGTACCATAAAAAATGATATTAACTCGTAGTTATATAAGCTACACATTGATATAATATATATATAGTTACTACCAAATAATACATTCAATTTCTTTTATAGTCATATCAATTATTTGTAAAATTAATAAATTTTAAAAATATATATGGTAAAACTGTGTATTATATATATATATATATATATATATATATATATAATAGGTACTGCAGGTATTAATAATTTAATCATATTAAATATTACGGAAAATCTATTCCGTAATACCTATGTAACTCAATTACATTACAATATTTTATTATCGAGTATTTTTAAAAATATACATATATAGATTATTAATTATGTAATACATTAATTACAAACCAATTCAAAGTTAATTTATACCACTAAATTTATTCCAGTGAAATTTGTTCGAATGAAACTAAAAATGTTTTCTATTATCATTTATTTAGGTATAATATATTTTAGGTTTATATATATTATGCATAGAAAATAAAGTATCTTTCCATTATGTTTTATTGAATACACATGCAGTTGTTTTATAATTTGGTCATATTTTTATGCACTTTTGAGTATTACATTTATACTTTTATTGATATATAATTAGTTAGAAACTTAAGACATACATTATAATAATACATCAGTTAGAAGTCATTTTCGTATACATAATGATTAATTTGTTTAAAATCTAGTTTAAAATTCTCATACCCCAAGCAACTGGGCTTTGCGTCATAATAATATTATTTCCACTTTTTTCTCCCTAAATGCTGATTGCCAACACGGATTCCCCTGGGATATAATGTTTAATCAATACTATCGCAAACGCGGATATATATATATACATTTTTATTATTGTTTTGTGTTTTTTTTTTTTTTTTTTACAACACTAGCGTGGATTCCATTATGAATAATATAGGCGTACATCCGTTATAGGGAATTTCGGTCGAATCAAAATGTGTGGAAAAAAACAAACGTCACTGTTTTGGGAACGGGGAGAAACCATCTTTTTTTTTTGTTTTGTTTTATGGCGACACGTGATTAATGGGAACTTTTTCCACCCACCCCTGGTAAAAAAAAAAATAAAATAATACGCTAGGGTCGATTTTTTGGCGCTTGAAATCCGTCCCCGAATATACGCGTATAATAATAATGGTAGGTGGAACTAGCGCCGTCAGCCTCACTGTGTGAACAAACAATACTTTTTTTTAACGTGAAATCAATTTTTTTTCGCTGCATTTGAAACGTTCGGTCTAATAGGTAATCAGAGTAGTTAATTTTAAAGCCAATCAATAAACACTTTTGGCCACTAATACTACCGTATTATCGAAAAAACGTGTGTCCATCGAATGTGCCAAATGATTGCATCAGTAGGACGTGACCACAATGATTAATTTATGATTCGACATATATGTATTTATATAATATTATATACATATATAACACGCTATATATATATATGATACATATTATATCAGTACCTACAACACACTTATGAACAATAATTATAAAATATTATTAACCGTTATAACATTGTCCGGAATGATGAGTCAAAGATTTAAAAGAGAAATTGAAAATATATTATTATATTTTATGTACATATAAATTATATTATATACCTTACAATAGAATATAATATAATATTATTATGCATATATTATATTGTTAGATTTTTTAATAATTTTAATTTGAAAATAGTTATACTCGTAGTATGATACAACTATTTCAAATGTTAAAATTAACAACAATAATTTAAAAATATTGTACACTTGTAGTTATTCAAACAGATTGATTAGTCATTATAATTAGTTCATGTTGAAGTTTAATCCTTAATATATTATATAGATACCAATATTGAAACAGTACATTAATCTAAAATAAGTTCATATTTAATCATTGTATGTTAACCTACATTTTAATTTAATAGATATACTTCTAATAAGTATATCCATGCTATGTGGTTATAATCATAAAAAAGGCTAATATTATATTCTTTTATAGATAAAAATGTATTGTGTATTTATGGATAAATTGCTTATTTTATAAATTGTGTTTTATAGGTACCTATTACATGAAAAATAATTTACTCTTTGTAGATTTTTTTTGATTTTTTTATTTTTTTATTTTTTATACTTATTTACTATTTATTATCAATTATGTATTGTACAATGTGTAATTTCATTTAATCGTTAAGTTAAATAATATCAAAAGTGAAAATAGAACCATATAATTTATTGAATATACAGAGTGATTCAATTATTGAAAAAACTTAAAATGTTATTACCGACTAAAATTAAACATTTATAATTTATTACCTAACTACTAGTTCGAATTTCGATTTTTATACTACTTATATCAAAATATTTTGGAAAATATTCAGCTTTGGACTATGAAATTAAAAATGTACCTATGTACTCCATCAAAAAAGTAAAAACTAACTTAAAAAATTATAACGATAAAAAGTATTTATAAAAAAAAATATTATTTTGTTTCGACTGAAAATTATACAATAATATAATATTATAGTAGTATAGCTATAATATTTTATTTGTAAGAAACTTTTGCTCTATATTCAGATTAATATATTTTAATAGACAATCTTCCTTTAAAATATATTTAATATAATAAATTTTACTCTAATACAAAATATAATGTATTAATTAACATGAATAACAACCCTAAGATTTGCATCGTGTAACATAATGTCCTCCAATGTATCAAGGGGGAGAAGACAAAAGACGATGTTAACTTTATTACAGTAAATTTCCCATCAGTTAGTAATAATCATTTTACACTTTGAAATGATGGGATAGTATTTTTTTATAATTATAGTTATTATTTTCGTCCCGTATATGGATTATTAAAAATAAACAAAATTGGTTTTTGTAAAATGAAAAAAATATTTTAGCTAGGCTTATGGAGTTTATATATATTATATAAAACATATAAATCGCATTAAATCGGGCGTACCGTTTGATTTGTTTTGTAAAAACACCATACATCATGTATACATAATTAGTAAAATTTTGACTTTGGGTTTGCAGGAGATTTGAGCGGTATAAATGAGGCGACGGTACGATCCACGGACAAGCGATCCGGCAACACAGCACACGGACATCATCATCGTTGTCACCACATCACCGGACGGTATGACCGGACCCGGGCAATAGGAACAATATCATACGAAACGGAAATATTGTGCCGCTTAACCGCTGCTGTTTGGATCGTTTTCCGGAGTGACCACGACAGGGGACAAATGGTTTAGAATTTAACACGTAGTACAACGTTCCCTATACAGGCTCCATCCCATCCCTAATAGTACCACTACACATAAATAAACATAATCTTATATACGTAATATATAAATACTCACCTCAATATCTCCAAATTCATTCAATCTTATTCTTCCAAACATTAATACCATAAATCACTTTATAACGTGCATTTCCCTATCAAACAAATTATTGCTTAAGTATATATTTTTGGCACAAAATTAAGTTGAAAATATATTTTGAAAACAAAATATAAACAAATTAAACATTGAAATTCTAAATTTAATTTACGAAAAATAATAACTATAAGTAAACAAATAAAATAAAAAAAAATATTTTATTATTGTTCAATTACATGAATAACTATTTTGGAACTTTTATACAATAAGAAAATTATCAGAAATTCGTTATACAAAATTTTATAAATTTTTAACTTTATTAATATAACCCTTTCGAATGTTCCTGAATATTGTGTGATATAAGAAAGAAGTATTTATATAAAATTGATGTGATATTATTTTTATACGCATTGTGTCGTGACAAACAGTTCAGTAGAGAGATAAATATTATAATATACTTGGTACCTAGTTCCTTATTATATCCTTCTCCTATAAGTTATATGTCCTTATATTAAACCAACAACCAAGGAAACCACTCAATTCCAAACAATACTTAATTTTACCGGTAAGTGTATAATATGAAATATTACTTTTTACATAATATTGTTGATGTGAATAACATTTTGTAAATTAAATCAAAATTTTTTTTTTAACATACCAATAAAATGTCTAAATGAAAGTACCTCATAATTTATAAAAATTATTTTTCTTATAAAATACGTTATAATGTATTATTAATTGATAATACATTTCAGTTAAACTAAATCAATCACTGTAAGTAAATATAGTATTGAGTCAATATTAGATATTTGACAGGTATAACATGTTAGTAAATTACCTTACCTAACCTTGTAACTAGTACCATAGTATCATTATCAGAAATACTTATTTTATTAAATTAAAAATATATACATCATTACTTATTAGTTATTACCTATTGCGTTACATATTTATTTTTACTTATATGATCATGTAAATGTTAACTATACTATATTGCTGACAAAAATATTTGTACGAGTTATTTTAACTTGCGTTTTAATTATTGTTATTTCTATAACTTAAATTTGAATAACATTTATATTAGATAATTTAATTTAATATTTTGTACATCAGTAGCAACAATATTATACATCATTTTTCGCAACTTTAACTTTAAAATAATATAAAAATTAAATAGGTACCCATTATTTGTATTATACAGTGTAGACTATAATCTAGTAGATATTTATGGACAACATCAATAAAGCATCATTGTATCCACTTCCTCTCGAGAATACACCTACAATATGCATTATATTATTTGTGTTAACATTTGATTGCATACTGTATGAAATTGACGAAAGTGCATCTATATCTATCTATATAATATGATACATGAAATATACCTATTATATGAGATATAATACCAAATCGAAATTACTCGACCACGCTATAAGAATATAATAATATGTCGTTACACAATAGAATAGATTATAACATAGGTATGCTTTTAAATTTAACGATAAGTGTTCTGCTAAGCTACTGAAAAATTAAATATCAGAAAATATAATCAGCATCTATAGTATCAACATGGTTACATCCAATTTTTATATGTAGTTAATGTTTTATATTAGATATCTAAATATTTTAAGTGCATAGGTATAGGTACTTTGAAATCAAGCTTAAGTGAAATTCCAGCTAATTTATTATTGACCGTGTATATATTTTGTTGGATTCGCTCTTGTCATAAAAAAAAAATAATAATACCCTAAAACTATTTTACTGACTATCTACTATACTAAAAATATGTTTTTTTGAATTATCATTAATTACGAATTTTAACTATAATTATATAATTACTACAGTATTAGTGTTTATTATTTTAAACAAAAATATAATATCATCATTTAATTTTATTTTCATATTTATTAATTTTGAATTATTATGTATTGATAATAACTATTTGAATTTGTTTAAGTTAAAAATTTATAAATCCAATTTTATTTATTGTAATATATTTATATGGATGATTGAGATCAATTATTCTCGAGATATTATTTCCATATGTCAATTTAATTATAATTTAATTAATTTAGAGTTATGGGTAATTATTTGGGAGACTTAAACGTTCGTAAACGAAATGGTGAAAAAATAAAACACATTTATTTCTATTGAAAATATATTTTATAACAATAGGCGTTACCCGACCAAATTACGTATTATCGTCATATACATATAACAGTTTTATCCACCGTTTAACCGTATACATCGAAAATCCACTTGCAGGACGCTATAAATTCAACCTGCTCTCGGCCAATATATAATTGCCTCGCACTAGTCACACACTAGGTTAGGTGTACGGGAGTACATATTTTATATAGTTCGGCTTTGACAAAATACTGTAAGCCAAATACTACGGTCATCGCGTGTTTTCCAAAATGGATCCGAAGGGTAAATCGATTGCGACGAGGCAGTAATGTTCACGTGTACATATAATAATATAATATATTATTATTATATTATTATACGTTCGTAGTGGCGGCAGTGCCAGATATATATATATATATATATATTATACAGAGGAAGAAGAGTCGGGGTAGGGCGGCGCCCGTGGCCATCCCCACGTGTATATTGGGTTGGTCTAGCTCCGCCTACACGCGCGTACACATGCACACACGCACACGCGCACACAAGTACGACAGCTCTATCGCTGGTCTAGTATTATAGGTCTTCCTAATAATTATTCTAATATAATGTACGTCCACCATTCCAATTCGAAATTTCCGAAGGTCTATAGTTTTTTTTTCCCCCAACTAAATAAATAGTATGTATAGGAACATTATTAAATGTGGTTATTTATAATTTAATATATTATAGAAGTACACTAAACTGAATATTATATTAGAAGTACCTATTTAATCTACGTATGCATATGATATAGGTACACATTATTTCATAATATGTTACAAATATACGTTTTCGGTTGTATTTTATAAAATAATATTGTTATTTTCTAATTGACTAATCCTATATGGTATTATATTATATCATCGTATACTGCACTCTCTCACAATCTCCATAATATAATAAATATATATTATGTATGATGTATGTTTCCTCACCGCACCACCACGTCTCCGCTGTACTTGACGTCCAAAAACACAATGTGTATAACGTATTATAATATGTATCCGAACGAGTTTCCCCGACTGTATTATTATTATAATATATGCGTGTATAAACTCGCACTCCGTAGTCCGCTGTAAATATATATATATATATATATATATAATATTATTATCGTTATGGTGAATAATTATTATCAATACATGGCCCTCACCACCACCCATCGCGGGCTCTTCTGTCCCGTGTCCGTTTAACATCTAAATACCATACATATACATATTATTATAAGCATACCGGCTGTTGCGGGGGCTGTTATATTTATATTGTAAATGGCCGAATCCATTTTGGCGGAAATTTAAATATTTATTGCTGGACAGTGGACGCCGGACGGTCCGTTGCCGGATGGCGGGCGAACGGGATAGATAAAAATTTATCTGTTATGATGACCGCGAGTGGTTTGTTGTAATCCCTTTTGAAAATATAATACCAACAAACGGTAATGGTTTAGGAATTCCGACAGATAAATCAACAAGAAAAACACCGTCCCCATACATATACATACATTTTATACAGCCGTTGCGTATACATATCATTATTATGATATTATTGTGATAGCGGACATCCTCTCAATCCCCCCTACTCCCGCCACGATCCTATCCATTTTTTAGGGGAGGGAATTTTGTCGGGCAGCGCCACTAGGGCGTTACTAGAAAATATAATATGTATATTTCGCCGCAATGATGTTTAAAATACATTTTATCGTACGTTTGCGCGACCGTGAGTGGTGTTGTGCAAATACTCGGACGGTTCGTATAAATACACACATACCTATACATTACACACGGTTATTATATTATGATATTATTATAGCCGTACGCCAAAAATCCTACCAATGCGAATATTACGGGGTAAGTCTGCAAATGTTCTTACGTCCTATAATAATGCATTATTATTATCAGATAATATATAAGTATTATTTTGTCCGTTCTTCTCGCGTGCGCGTTAATTTCGACACGATACACCTGTTGTAGCGATTTGCATTTTGTTTTTTGTTTTTTGTTATTTCGGACGCAGTTCTCGTATTGGCATTGCATCGGTGGTAAACTGCAGCAGGTAACTCGTGCATAAGTCGTCGGAATGCGAGACATAAATCAACGGGGCCCCGCGAATAACGTATAATATTAATTGTTCGCTTTTTTTCGTACGGTTTTTTTTTTGTTTCTCGCCCGCAAAAGTCGTTTTCTAATGCGTACGACTCGAATACAGAAATATTATACATACCTTTAATAGTATACATAAAAAAACAAAACTCGTATTTTTATTATTATTGAATATGCTCGCGCTCGGCCAGGAAATCATAAATATCGCAATCGTACGTACACCTATATAATAATAATGTAGGTATAGGTGTACACTCTGCACATGCAGCAGAGAAATGAGACACGAGCGGCAGCTGCGGTCCGGCGTAATTTTTCAGTGCTCGCGATGCATTTTGATATTTTTCTCGTATAATATTATGCAATAGGTAGGTACGCTTATTGGGATAGATATTATATACGCAAATGTATACACATCTATACGCATGTATAAATAATATTTATCATTGTGTTTTGTATATTATACTGTTTTTTTTTATATTTCGCGTGCTTGTACAAATAACGATTAACGACGCATCTCTTTCTATATATATGCCACATAGTATGATAATTTTATAATATAATAGGTATCAGCGCCGTCGTCGTCGTCGTCTTGTCGTCTCGTCGGTACCTACAGGAGCGCGGTCTGCAGACGCACGAGTATAATATAATATATCGAAATTGTTTATCGGTTTTATTTAATATTATAATATGCTGCAGCGTATATATACCAAAAACACTGAGCTTTCAGCGAGCACTACACGTACCCGCCGGTGGTCATAATTTCTTCTTTGCGCCCGTTATAATATATTATTATGTCTCTCTGCCTTTTTCCGCTTGTTTGTACATTTCTTACGTATACAATAATATCCGCGCCCGATTTATTACGTTATATTATTGTTGCTGTTGCGGCGGAGAAACGGACGGACACGCGGCGCGTACAATATTAATATATAATATATATAATATAGGGGTACAGGTATATATGTTATCATGTGTTGTGGGCATATACGCTATATACATATAATATTATTATATAGAAATATATTATATAGGTTGCACACAGCCGTAACCACAGCCGCCACGCGCGTGGGAATCGAAACAATAATACGAGAACGAACGTATACTGCCGCCACTGAGCTCGGATTACCGACTTCGATGTTATATATTATGTAGGTATATGCACTGTATATTATATATATATATATATATATATATATATACACACTCTATAGGTATACGTTTAAAATGGTATTATATCGGCCGGCACAGCAGGGCTCGTCGCGAAAGTGCACTATACGTCATATTATAATATACACACCTCCGGCCCGTCATCGAGGCGCACGCCGCCGTCGCAACGATAGTGTTGCACCGTAGTATTTTCTCTGGATATTGTCTGCCCCTCCGCCCCGCAGTGTCGTGCTGTGGCACACACGCGCATTATGATACATATTATTATGTTTTATGCATTCAAACAACAATTATCGTAATGGTAATGATAATAATAATTTAAGTGATCGCGTGTAAAATCCAAAAGCGGTCTATTATAATATTATTATTATATTTTTTATGCCGTCAAAAAACACAAAGTATGCATACCGAATAAGGCACCCGACGTCGTACATTTCTCTTCGTCCTCGCCGCTATATATAACGGTTATAAAGCGTAAATATTTATTGCGCTCCAAAGATAACACGCGAAAAAATTGTATAAATGAACCGTCATGTTATACGTTTATAGCGCGTTACTTTTACTATCAGCCATTATAATACCTACCTACCTGCCTACTTTTTATACTAAGAAAACTTTAGAAGTTTGTTCTAACGTCCAATTAAAAATAAATAATAATAATAGTACAGGCACGGAAAACCTATGTATATAGGTAGCATGCAAATTGTAAATTGTATATTCAATATTATTAATATTTTATTGTTCCGTAATAACTTTTAATAGTTTCGATAAAAATAAGTAATGCGAAAAAAAGAGATCAATAACCAGTTTTTATAAAAAAAAATATTTCTTATCTTATAATAATAATATGAGTATATCAGTATTATTGCAATTCAATTAAACATTGACGAGAAAAATAAGAATTAAAAATAAAAAATAGTGCAACAACCCGCAATCTCAGAATGTTTATCAAAAACATAATATCGTGAAAAATTAATTTTAGTGACATAAATTTACATATCATCTATTTTTTTAAATATAGACTGTGTATAGTTATTTTGATATTAATAATTTTTTTTTATTATTATTAATTATTTATAACTTAATCAAGTTATAAATATGTCAACACAACCATTAGTTAATTATTACATTGTATTATTTACTGTTTAATTGATAGAGATAGGTCATGTAAAGTATGAATTATTAAAAAATAACATTCGGTTAAAATATAATATTTTTAAATCTTGTTAAAAATAAATAAATTGATTTTTAAAATATATTTTAATAATTAAATTGTTTCGTTTGGAATTTGGTTCTTGTCATGACGTGGTTGAATCAATCTTCCAAGACTATTATGATAGTTATGTGTTTCATTAAAAGTCGTAATTACAATACATTTTTGTCTACTAGACTATAAGTATATATTGTTTTAAAAACGCAACGAATTACAAACTTAAAATTGTTAAAACATAAATGTTAATTATTATCATGTAAAAATACTTGTCGTATTATGTTTGGATGAGATCGTTTGCGTGCGATTGTGTTTAATGCATTGACTAAACGTTTTTATAATATAAAAGTTGTATATTAAGTCTCTAGTATAATATAATTACATAAACATAATGTACGATATACCTACCTCAACTCATAACGTCATAAATTTCCTTTACAGATTTTAAATAATTAAACTTTTACCGTTAAAACAAAAAACAACAACGTAAACATATTAATATTATCGCGATAATTAAATAACAATGACACCCTTTTCATTTTACCTTTCGTTATAAAAATTATACATTAAACGACGTTAAAATCTATCATAATTATACGGCGACTCCATATAAAGTGGACCGAAATATATGACCACGTCATCGTCGCCACGACATAAAACACTGCGATAGGTGTATAAATATACGAGTTTGTACGCGCGAAAAATTGATTGTGCGACGTTGTGTCGGGACTCGCGCGCTCGACGGTCGTGACCGGCCGGTGTGTTTAATTAGCGCCGTCGTCGAAATTAAAAAGAATAAATAGGGTTGCCTCGCGGATAGGGGCAAACGTTTTTTAAGGGGTGGGTCAGGCGTAACTGACGTGCAGCTGGACGTCCGTGTGCGTGCGTGCTTACGCGCTCGCGAACGTTGCCTTGTAATATTATACGCGTAGGTATACCTATAATACCTGACGCACCTGGTCCGCGAGGGATAATAATATCATAATATAATATAATATTATAATAAATCGCGATATTCCACCGACGGGTTTGACGGGGTGAGTAGCACGCGTCGCCGTAGTGTCCGCGACAAGAAAACAAAAAGCCGCGAAGGGATTGTTGCCCCGAGGTCATAATTATTGTATGATATTATACATAATGCCGGGCTATAACGGCGCGACGACCTTTTTTCTCTCCTCTTCGCCACTCTCGCACAATGTCTCTCTCGTTAAACAATGCTGTAAATGTTTTCGTTATATATACTATTTTTTTTTTTTTCATTTACGTCCGCGGACAACAAAAGATCGCGGGTCATCATCGCGGCCGACCCGCGACGACTTGTACAATATCACATATTATATTATTATGCGCTTGCACATCAGCTGCGCTCGCGATGCCCGCGAATTTATTCATAAATGTCCGCGGGCCAGCTGCACCCGGCAACGGTCTCCCGGCACCCCCCCTCAAGGGGCGACCAGCCGCCGGTTGACCCTTTGACCGAAAACGGGACACGGCACGGCAATACATCGTATATAAGTATATAATACCTACGCCTAACCTATACCGTTCGTGTATCCCGCGAGCGAATCCCTCTTCGCGGCAGTCGCCCGAAAACAATAATAATAATATAATAAGTACTCGGTCGGTTTTTTATTATTATTATTTACGTGCGTATAAATAGGCACGCGCTCGTTCCATCGCACGGCGTATAGAAATACTCGTTGTTGTTATTATTAATGGCCATTGATGGTCATCCCTTTTTTCCGTCGGATTAGACGTCGCATGTTTGCCACGCACCTGGCGACGGACTTTTCCCGTTTTATACGCGCGTCTATAACATAATATATTGTTGTACGCGAGTTACGCGATGAAAGTATTACGATTTATGTTTATGAACACGAGTACGACTTACTGATTGGCTAATATTTTACAATAAATAACATAACATTTCATATATTATACATAGTTATATATAGTTATATATACCTACTTATATATATTAAGTATATTTATAATTGCGATCATTTTAATATTTTTTAACAAACAGATACATTTTTTATAGTTTATTACTTTATTATTACTTACAAGTGATGTTCATTGAACTGATTTATGTATATATAAAAAATAAAAACAGTTTAAGTACTAACATTTTTAAACACAATTTGTTTCCTGCAGTCTGAGTCCTGAGACACACAAATGTCGTGGAGTGCTCTATTTAACGCGCCAACGGTGCAATTAATGATTTCTTAAACCGTTTTAGAGGTTAAATAAACTAGCAATATATGTTCTTACGATAACAATTTTTATTCAGCGATAAAGGAACAATAGTTTCCTGTAGATATTATTTGTTTTTTTACTTTTACTAGAGATAAATAATCTGATACGTACTAGTAATCTTCAAAGCAAAGTTCACTTGTTGGCTATTATTTAACCTTAAAAAAAAAATAATACAATTTTTCTATTTATATATTCTTACTCTGTAAATCAAAAATTTAAATTATGATGCATACTGCAATAATTGTACGTCATATTTTATAAAAATTACCTATTCATTTATTTATCTGTTTAACCGTTTAACCACTTATGTTAAGTTCAAACAACCGGAATTCGTGTGTTTACACTCAACGATTTTTAAATATTTGGGTTGAAAATTTAAAATGACTTAATTATAATGTGTATCAAATATCAAGTACTTATACCCACCGTTATCATTTGCATTGTTTACCCTAAAAGGAATGTTAAAAGCAAGCGATTCAGTAATATTTGCGGGAAAATTATATGTATATAGAATATACATATAATCTATTGAATGTTTGGGGTTTTCATTTTTAATTCAACTTGTCTGTGGATTTAAATACTCAAAATAGTTATTATAATAGAATTGTATGCTATGACAATTTAATAAACCGTATGATGAAAAGAATATTAAGATATATTATTCTATTTATTTTTGTCAATAGGCGTATACTAGAATAAAAAAAATAAAAATGACTAATAGGTTAGATGAATTTTTAAATAACATTATGAATAAAATAAAACTATACTGAGCTTGAGCTTATTATTATGTGGAATTACGGTATAGTTATTTTATAAACATATATATACATAATATAATACATTATAAACGTAAAATGAATAATTACCATATATTTTTATTTGAAGTGATAATTATATTACACATTTTTATTCGAAAAGTTATATCAACAAGCATTTCAGGAAAAAATCTTTGAACCCGATAGTTGGATAACAAACGTTGCAGTAATTTTATCAGAAATGCATTACAATGCACACTACACAAATGCATAATTAATAATATTTATTATATTTTATTCCTACATATTTTATAATTATATATTTCAAAAACCCGGAAACTGCTTCAAGGCACTTAGCTTGTTTTTAGGTCAGGTATAAAAATAAAAATTAACATGTTATTACTGTATTTTTATGTTATTATGTTATTAGCAAGTATTTGTATTTATATTTTCTTTTTAACGATATTTGTTATTCAATTTCATTCGTGGACGTGTGCCACGCAGCTATATTAGTTTAGGTGATCAACCAATCGACGTTTATATAAAGATGATTTTTTGCATAAAGTTTTTACTCGACATACAATACAATTATAATTAGCTTTTTATTTTCGTTTCAAACATAACTAACAAGTAAAAACCAAACGTGAATATTATCGTTATGGTTCAATCGAGTGAGTTTTGTCCCCGGCACGATTACCCGTTCATAAGTGCATAACAATAAGTATAAGACAATATAAAATGTGAATTCGATGAGTTTGTGTTAATGTTTGTATACATCTACATATTATTTAGTTTTTTTACTCGCACAATCTTGTATTTATCTTATTATTGCGTTGCCTGCTTTTATAGGTAACATCGTAACATTATAATTTATATAATATCGAAAGTTTCCACGCGTAATTTAATTGTATAGTTTTTGTATCAAAACGGCAGTCACAACGATATCTTCCGGGCTAAATACGAAACGCATCAACCCTTTCGGTGCGGAAGGGTTAAATTCGGGAAGGGTGTCCGTAAGGCGGCGCCACCGGACGGCGACAAAACGTTCAGAACAAACGAAAACGAGTTTTGACGCTGGGAAAGTTTACTAAAATCTAAACCAAAAAAAATTGAACAAAACGATTTTAGCGAACATTAAGTTACAAACTTACGAAAAACGATCGTACGTGCATACTAAGTCACGTCGGGGTGTATGAAGTTTTATATATATAATATACACCTAATATTATTTTATAATGTAATATAAGATTATTTTATTACGAAATTATTATTATTCTTCCGTCCCACTAGTCGAAACGTGTTCAAACGTAAGCCTCGATACAACCGAACGACCAAAATATTATTATTACACAAAATATATAATTTGTACGCAAAACCGCGTAGTATAAATCCCGTTCGTATATTTTTTTACGTTATAGTAAATTATTTTAGAGTACAACTTATTGTAACGAAATAAATCGTAGAAATAATTTTCGGACGTTCGCGTGGCGACGTGCACACATATACCTATAATATATTATTATACACTTATACGGTGCACGTTTTTTTTTTTTTTATTATTTATATTATTGTTATTATTATATTATAATAGTAGCGTGTCGCGTCGGGCGCGAAGACGGTGTGAAAGGAAACGGAAAAACCGTGCAGCGCGTTGTGGGCGGGCGGCGTGGGGAGCGGAAAAAAGGCACTGGGTCGGCTGCGGCTGGGGCGGGAAAACGAAAAACGAAAAAATAAGAACAAGGGTAGAATGGAGGGAAAACCGTACACCCTCCCGTCGCTTCTTCGCCGCAGTCATCGTCGTCGTCGTCGTCGGCGGGGGTGGGACGAGCGACCGAGAGAAGAGAGAGCGCTAGGGGCGGACGCCGGCGCAGAAATACGCACGTAAGGAAAACGTCTGGCGGTGTACCGCGCGCTCTTCCTAAGAGGGAAAACCCGACCCCTATAGCGCCGCGGCGCGCACCGGCCGTAGAAAAGGACGGCGCGCGGCGGCCGGCACACGCTACCGACAGGGACGGCGATATGTCCGCGACTCCAAGACATCTTGGCCGCGTATCTCCTCAGTCGCGCCGCGACGCCGACACAAGACGCCGCCACCGCCGCCGCCGTCGCTCTTACCACCGCCGCCGCCGCCGCCGCCGACGCGAGTGCACACACACACACACACACATACACACGCGCGCGCTCAGTTCGCCGCGCTCGTACAGCCGACGTTTTTCCGGCCCGGCGTCTTGAGACGTCGCTCAGTCTCAAGACTACTCCGGCGTCGCGAACACCTTAGGTGCCCGACTACCGACACAGGCGTACGCGCACGCACATACATCTCAGCGACACTCGGCGATACCGCAAGTGTCGCGAACGCAGCCCGCAATATTTCTCAATATTTTACGCACGGTTCGTCGACAATAATATTATAACATAATAATAATATGGTTTATATTACCTAATAATTTATTTTACGATAAATTTTCGAATTCGTCCGGCGTTCGTAGTTTTTATTTCCAAACGAAAATATATTACGGAGTTTTAAGACACGTTTTTTTTTTTTTTTTTTTTTTTTAATTTTTATTCTCGAGTTTTCAATTTTTTTTTTATTTTTTTGTTTTACAGATTCGAAAGAAAAAAATTACGTTTTCTATTTTTGCAATCGCGTAGTCGTACAAATCGAGTGAATTGCTTCCGGACGGATTTTACGCGCGTCATGTGCAACTACTACTGCAGTCACTACTACGGCTACCACTACCGCTGCCACTACTGCGTCTGACCATCATCGTTTGGACACGCGAGCGAACAGAGAGTACGAATATATCATCGAATTGTTTTACATCAGTCAAGACGATCTCTTCGGTCCCGCTGGATCTTCGCGCCTCGCCCGGCCACGAACACCTGCAGGGCGACGACGACGACGAAATGTCGGCGGACATACAGCAACAACAGCAGTCCGTGTTGTTGCAAAGGCCGGTGTTCAAGATGAACCCGGCTGCGGATTTCTGGCAGCAACAACGGCA
Organism: Rhopalosiphum padi; assembly: GCF_020882245.1. Classification (NCBI taxonomy): domain Eukaryota; kingdom Metazoa; phylum Arthropoda; class Insecta; order Hemiptera; family Aphididae; genus Rhopalosiphum; species Rhopalosiphum padi. The sequence goes on from NC_083598.1 coordinate 55,468,051, forward strand.
ACAGTACCAGCAGCAGCAACAACTCCAGCAGCAACAACAGCAACAGCAGCAACAGCAGCAGCAGCAGCAACAGCAACAGCAACAGCAACAGCAGCAGCAGCAGCAGCAGCAGCAACAGCAGCAGCAGCAGGCGGTTGACGCTTCGCCGTCGCCGCAACCTCAGGCGGCGCCACCGCCGCCCACGCTGCAAGTCAACCATGACCAGCAGCAAGTGCCGTCGTCTCTCGTCGTTGTCGGACAACAACAACAGCAGCAGACGCCGAACAACGTACAGGTGACTGCCGACGAGGCGATCGCCATGGTCGCTCAACAAGTCGCACAACACCAACAACGACAGCAACAACAACAGACGCAGAACGCCGAGATGACCGACGACACAGACGTAATCGTCGGACAACCGTCGCCGGCGGCAATCCGCGCGGCCGTCCAGCAACAGCAGCAGCAGGACTCGACGTCAGCCGTCGGACTGGCCGGACAACCGGCGGTCCCCGGCGACCCGTCCGTATCGGTCGTCATCAACCAGAACAATTCGCTCGTACTGAGCGACCCGAAAATGATGACCGAAAAATTGGTCAGCGAACTACAGGTGAGTCGATTTTATTTCCACGCTTAATCTATTCCACTTTAACAATTATTAATATAAAAAAATTAATAAATAACTCGTTTTCCCATTACAATAACAATTTATTTATCCACAAGTGTTTTTATCCAGTTTTTTTTTTATATTCTAATGCGAAATTGGATTTCAAAATAAATAAAATAAACAAAGTGATATAAAAAAAATAACGTGCGAGGTTTTACTTTTTCTGACAGGGAATATATTTTCCGCCGTAAAACTATATACATTTTTTTAATGATATATAATACTCCCTTTATTTCAAAAATAATATGATTTAAAAAATAAAAATTTACAAACTACAAATTCAATTTTTCTAACTAAAAATCGTTAGGTAGATTCATATTTGTAGGATAATACGCTAATACGTTTCAATTAAAATAAATTATAAGTAGAACAAAATTATCATGCCCGACAAAATGAAATTAAACGAATGAAATAAAATAATATCACTAAAAAAATATATTGATGAAAAATATTTTTTCATAGTTAAAATAATAGTTTTTTTGTAGTTTTCAAAATATTTTTAAAAGTAACAATCAAAATATTATTATTATAATGTATGCTATTGAATTTTATTTTAAACTTTGAAAAAAAATATTTTCTATAAAAACTTCAATGAATAAAATGTTAAACTAAATTTCCCGTTTTATTTCAAAGTAAAATTTGTATTTATTGTTGATAATATTACATATAATATTTATTTTAAAATATATCAGATAAAAATTAGTTTCAAAAAAAATATTATTTTTAAGTAAAAAAAGCCTGCACGTGTACTTGGGTTGCAATAAGTAGAAAAAACACATATTTATTTTTAAAATTAAATTATACCGAGGTAAAAAAATAAATGCACTGAAATAATATTAATACAAAACAGATTGTTGGCATAATATCAAATAGAAAGAGTTGATGACGGCCAATAAAAAAAACGTAATTAAAAGCGACATATAGGTGTAAAAATAATGATAGGCGAAAGCCGAAGATATTATATTTAATTTTGTTGCTTAACCGAAATTATTCAAAATAATTAATACTTAAATGAGTTAAATGCACACAATATAAAATATAAATATCCTATAATTTTCTCAATTATATTAATATACAATATTTCTTCTAAATTAAAATTAATTATAATTCTTTATGAATAAAATATTTATTTTATTGGTATAAATGTATAGATATTCAAATAGGTTCAATATGTTTCGCTGAGAATGACATCAATCTATAGTAAACTATTTAAATAAAGTTACAATATATAAAATATGTACTATTAAAATTTAAAAAATTAAATCTTTAAAATTATACTAAAATATTGACAGTTAATGTTATTATTCTTATAAACATTGTTATTTTATGTAAGTTAAATTTATTTTTATGTTTTTTTATCATCTAAAAATATTTTTATGTTCGATCAGAAGGTAAAATTTTAAAGTTTTCTATTTCATTGAATCGAAATTGTATGAATTAATAATTGTCTACTCTTAGCTAATAACTAATATGTATATACATTAAATGGCGTGCCAAACATAGATTGTTGGCTTCATTCCTCTTGAAAAGTTTCAAATTAAAAAATTAAAGCATACCGAGATAATTTTTTTTCTAATTGTACAGTAGGTACAGTAACGAAAAATAGCAAATAAACTAATTAAGCATTAAAAGTATATTTTAAAACATAACTATAAACTTACAAGTAAAATGCACTGTTGACCAAATTACAGAATAAAGTTAAAAATAATAATTAAAAACGAATAAATACAAAAATAAATGACCATGTTTAATGAGAAAAATTAGTATGTTTAATTGTGAAATTGAAGTTCACGACTGGACACGGTACACGAATGTGCCGTGGTCATTGTTGCCCAAACTGCCGCGGGGGTAGTTTTTTTCTCGAATGTCTAACCTTATAAAAACCGGTCGACCGGCTTGAGCACGGGCTACACAACCGGATGGTCGCCAGGAGGTGTTGCGCAACACGCGCGACCCCTATTAACATGTAGGGTATTTCGAAATGGGGTAGCCCTTAGTAGTTTATTTTTTGTATTTTTGGGGTGCCGACTGGCCATTTGAGCTGCTGTCGTTCTTTCGGTTTCGTCACAATATTTAAAGTCTGCAAGAAAAACTCATATTATCGTAAATAATAATAATAATTACAATCTTTATGCTATAGAAAGAATAATATAATATTGAGAATAATTGTAGTTTTAAATTTTGAATGGAAGGGGAGGAAACCGCCAAAGGCCGAAAGTTTGCCTACGAAAAAATAGGAGTAACTCGCGCGGTAAAAAATGTGGGTGGGTGAGTGTATGGACAATATAGAGGAGGAGGACATAAGGAAACTCGGTTTAAGGACGAAGGAGCAAAAGGAAACGGAAAGGACCTGCGCGTTACTGCCGGTGAACTACTGTGTGCGGTGGCGCGCTCTTCGCTCCAAGCTTTTTGCCGCTGATACCGACACCGAACCGTAGTGACCACGTGAACACAACACGAATCACAACCCCTTTGGCCGATTTGAAGCCAAATAACATGTGTCTGAAAAACGTATTAAAAAAAAAATAATAATAAAATATATGGATAATTATTATAAATATAAAAAATTCATAATATTATAGAGCAGTAATATTAACTGCCAACAACAATTTTCAATAGCCAGAATAAAATTATGTACTTACCACGTCAAATCAGTATAAAATAATACTAATAATATATTAATATAAAATAATATAACAATATCCAAAAAAAAAAAAAATTCAAGTTCATAAAATAAGAAAAATTGTATTAATTTAGGATATTATTATTATCGATTAAAATACCAAATAATAACCGAGTCGTGATTATCCAATAACTTTAGTACTCTGTAAGCTGTACTATGTGGTTGATCCTATACATACAAATATGTTGTTACTAATAATATAATGTGTTTTCGTTTGACTCTAACCAAAGAAAAAAGATACATTTGTGTATTATTATTTTTTTAATGCTGCTTATTGTGGATTCACCATGTGCAGAACCGATCGATATCAGACCGCACTCTTGAAGAATGCTGGTCCACTCTTCAGCGAGTCAGCTGGAACGTCTTTCGTTCAGTACGCTATATTTTTACATATAACAATTTTATAATCATAGTATTCTACATAGTATTATTTTGAACTTTAATTTTGTTTATGGTTTTATTTCGAACGAATAGCGTGTGTTTTATGCGTGTGTATGTGTGGAATTTTTGTTTGGTTATTATTATTATATCATTATTATTTTGCTCACTTTTCGCCTGCATGTTTTTATTACCCTCCTGAAAAGTCAAAATAGCTTTTTATTGTAATACGACTGAAATTTGTTTACTGCACGTTCCTTTCGATATTATTTTTGTGTGCCATACAACACATCATATAGGTATTGTTTATTTGTATATAACCTATACCAGTCAAGAGGGGGTGGAGTGAGAACACTAAAAATATACCAAGAAAAATACCGTATTACAAAAGTCTCCGGGTCACGCGACCGTTCTACCTACGGACGTCTCCTGTCAATACACACTCACACACAAATACCCTTTGCAGGCAATCGTGTGGAAAAAATCAAACTGCTCATTTGACTATATCACGAGAAAACATATTATTTACCTACAAACGATATATTATATACACATATACACATATAATATGTGTGTATCGTAGCACGCCCATATTATATTGTATTTTAATATTATTATTATACTTTTTTTAAATTTCTTTTGAATTTAACAATTAGACGATTTTCAGTGAAAATAAAAAAAAAACCGCTCACCGAACAATACAAAATCGTTCGTCAATAATATACTACCTGAGATAAAGATCTTCGGGATAAAATATTCCATTTTTCTACTGTTACGTATATAGGATCGATGACCCTCTATAAGTTTTGCATAACGTCAATTAAAACCATTTTGTCGTAACAAAGGATAGATACTCCTTCTGTTTGGTAACTGCGGCCGCCGCCGTCGCCACCACTACTACCGCCGCGTCGTCATCTCGTCCTTATAGCTCCAATAGTCGTATGAAGTCCGATTGTGTTTTTGTATGTAAATATACATCCATCCGCTATCTTGATTCTGCCGTCCAAACTCAATTAATGAATTCTCCTTTTTTTTTACCTCTTCCCCTCCCCCATATAACCACTTCACTACGTCACGGTTTCCTCCGAGAAGACATGACGCTGACATGTGCCACGAACAAGGTTAATTAGAGCGATATACGAGCGCACTGGTGTATCTGTATAAAAGTCATTGAAAGTCCATCCACGGTGGTTCATCTTTAAAACCGTGAGAAAGTACCGTTAGCAGCTGTTAAAAAATTATTTTATTTTTTTTACCCGGTCCTTTTGTTTTATAAAACAAAAACCCCAGTTTGTTATCTTGCATACAGGGACAATCCGGTTTATTTTTTTTTCATTAACAAGAGGATTATAAAAAATTATATCTCTTACATACGGTATTACAACGGTTAAAATAAAAAAAAAAACACCACTAAAACGGTATTAAAATGTTTCTTTTTTTTTCGTTTAAATTTTATCTTATCTTAATTTTTTTATGTATATATGAATTAAATTAATCGAATTGGCTTCGTGTAAATACGACATGTAACGAATATCAAAATCAAATAGATAAATTACGAATATTAATAATTATTAATTACATTAAATTCATTCGATTCAAAATATGTTATCAGTTTAACCAGTAAAAGAATAGGAACTATATTTACTAGTAGGTATACATTAAAATATGTACTTCAGCAATTGTTGACTCATATTGTTCTCACAATAAACATCAAATGCTCAAAACTTATTTAAATTACTAAGGCAATTAGGGTAATAAATAATATTTATGATTCCCGCTGTTAATCGTTATGGATTTTAAATTAATTAATCGTTAATGTTAAATCTTTAAAAAAAAATATGTAACAATCAAGTTATTTATAGTATAAAGTTACTGGTCGTAGTATTATTTTAGATTATATAATGATATTGCTAATCTATTATGATCTATGTAATTATATTGAAAGATGCCAACTATAATTTTCGGCTTTCATTTTACCGGTCCATTTCGGCCGGTCGTGGATCGCCTACACCGGTCAGGTTTATATTATATTATATTTGAAGGCAAACGTTATGGAATAATATCGCAATTTTAATTAACTCCCGTCCGTGTAATAGCCTGATAAAATATTATTTAGCCATTTATTTACTATGCCTTTTGCTCCCATCGTGAAAACAATGATACGAGTAATACATTTTTTTAGTATTAAATTATTGTACCGACAGTAGTAAACGTGCATTCGAATCACGTCGGCTGGCGGAAGCCGACCCGTGAAGCGGTCCGAAATCCGAAGGCCTGATGGCGGCAGCGGTACGCGTAAACCTATTATTGTAAAACAATGAAAAATTGTATCGAACAAAAAAAATAAAATAAAATAATCGAAAATAATTAAAAAACTACTCAGAACACAATGCCTTAAAATCGCCGGACCGAGGAAACAACACCTAGCGATACTAATGGTGGATAGGGGGGTGCACCACAATGGCGGCAGTTCGGACCCGGCAATTTCATACGCAAATACTTAATAGTTATAATAATAACAACAACAATAATAATGATAATAATATTATAATGCAAGTAGTAAAACAAAACGAAAAACGTCGTCGAGGCTTCCGAAAGAAATAAATTCGAACGCGGCACGCGAGAAATACGAATGTGGCCATAAATAAAACGCCGGCACCGCGTTTATTTTTCTGCTAAGAAAATCCCGCGCGCGCGCATATTTTATAATAGTATATAAATAGGTACAACTATAGTATTGTCGAGCGGCCCCGGGGCGGACGGCGCCGCCCAACCCTCGAAAGTAAGAAAAAAAATTATTGTTATTATATACGATTTTGTAATCTGATTTCGTGGGCCAAAAACGCCACGTGCACGAACACCGTTGGCTTACACAAAACCGATCAAAATTAAATTTATCGTGTTTTACTCTGTCCCGCGTGTGTTAGCGTTTTTTCGATCGAATACTACTATATACTCGTACGACGGAGAAAAACAAATTCTAAAACTAAAAAACGTAAATTGAAAAAGCCGCGAGGCGCGCGTCGTTCGCGTTAAAACAAAAAGAAAAAAAGTACGATAACGAGCATCACCCACTCGATATAATATCACATAGGTACGCAATATAATATAATAATTTAGTGTTTTATTAGTACGGCGTATAACGACATCACTACGTATATTATTAATAAATAATAATTAAACATTATTATTATGATAATCTCGAATGGTTTGCGATCGTCGTCGTTCGGATTCGCCGCGAGGTCGTTAAACGTCTGGTGACGTATACGCGATGCGATAAAGAAAGAACACCAGTTATAATATACACACTCTAAAACACATGTGTACACACACTCACGCACTCACACACACACACACACACATACACACACACACACATACACATACACACACACACACGGCACATATGTAAAGTTCCCGACCTAAGTCAACGTTGGGTTAGGCTAATATCGACGTCGGCGGTGCCGGCGCGGCGTACAGTACTGTCTGCGTCTTCGTTCGTCCAACAACCGCGGGCGGCGTCTAACCGCGAATTCCGCGCCGTGATGATGTTATCGTCGCCGTGGCTTGCGAGATAAGCTAGTTTCACTACAATATCGTATTGACTTATTGCTATTATATTAAAGCCGTTCGAATTAAAAAAAAAAAAAGTCGTTTTGATGGTCCGTTGCAATTATCATGAAATACAACTGTTTAGACTTGCAGATCAAAGTGAGTAGTAATAATACTGCAATTATAGTTACGACTAGCGTGCACATATTTTTATATTTTTGCCGCCGGAGACGCGCTTACCGCACCGATTTAACTGGGTCAACCAGCCGCCGACGGGGTATGTTTGTTCTATACATTTTTTCTCTCGATTTTTTTATAATTTTTACTTTTATTTATTATTATTATTATTATAGTCGTTATTATTATTTACTCTTACGACCGAGTACCAACAACGTCTTCCACACACACACACGCCTACACACACTTCACAGTGCACACACAACAGTTGCGTCGGTCTCGCGCGTCGACATGTGGCTGACGGCGGCGTAGCGCACGTCCTACTCGCGTTTCCGTCGGGTGCACGATCGTCCCGTTAAATTTCTAAAACGGATTACGCTCAAACCGTTCACAGTTTATCAATAGAATTCGACTTTCATGATAATGATACGTTTGAGCCTCCCACCACGGACTCCTCTAAATAACGGACACCTCTGAATAATGGAAAAAATTTCAATGACCTCGAGCGTCCAATATTTTGAGATTTCTGTGTATTATATAGTCGTTGTACCGACCACCGGTAGAAATCAATCGGGTGCGAGACTGAGACGGTAGTCTACTTGTCTTCCGCGACGCGTCACAATTCGCCCAGATTCCTTCCGCGTCCTTGTCCGCTATTTTTAGACGATTTCTAATTATAATACGTTCGGCCAATCGTGAACCCGAATCCCTCCACTCGCTCGCTCACCATCCCGACTCTCTCGGAAACCCAAAAAACACACAGGACCCCCTACCAAGACGTTCGAACAGTATTTTTTTATGTTTATTTTTCGATTCGTCATCTTTTATTACTGTATATATACCGCGCACCTATACTTATATGTTCGTCCTCTGTGAGAATATTTACACTGACCAACCTCAACACGATAAGCGTTATCATCGAGCGGTGCGTTGACCCGAGTGATGGTCAGCTACATAATAGACATAAATACATAATATAGTATTTACGTCGTCGATGAATGACGACGTGACAGTGCGAGTCATGACTATAATTTAACCTCCTCGGCCTATTACCTATACATTCCGTGAATCTGAACGCCCGTGTTTGTTTTTATAGTATTGCAGTTATTGCGTTCGATATTAATCAATCAGAAGATTTCTTTATATTTTTTCCCGTCATAATAATCATTATTATTTCAGTACTGATACGCATCGCCGAAGGGGTTGATGGATTGTGTCTGTCTGTATAGTTCATTAGTGTTCATTAGTCGTGTTTGACGGGTTTCCGAAAGGGTTGTTTGTTTAAATTTTTTTCCCGTTACGACCATCACCTGGTGTTTTGAACCACCGTAGACATTATCTTATGTTGACCTTATGTCGACTACTGTAGTAATGGTATTGGGCGGTGGTGGTGGTGTTATTTTGCAGGTGATCATATAGTCACGCGGGGTATGTGTTTGTGTTCTACGGAAGACGTCACTGAGTACAGCGTAAATCAAAATTAATAATATTAAAATTAATTTCCATCCGTTATTTTTTAATTTTTTTTCTTCTGTTCTTTGTCTTATTTGCAATCCACGTCGACCGTCGTCGTCGTCGTCGTGTAAATGTTCGGATATCAGTCAAACGGCGTTCGGGCGCGCGAGAATAAAAAATAGTTTTTAATCATCGTCGGAATCCATAAAAATCACATCGGCTCCGTTAAGTGTTTGTAATGGATTTACCCCTTTTTACCACTATACTTTCAGTCGGTAGTAAAAAAAAAATATATGTATATATATTACGGCCATCATTGTTGCCGAGAAAATGCAATCAATGTTAAGTGGTTTATTGTTTTTAACCGTAGTTGTTGTAGTATCGTCTCGTGTTTTTTTCTCATTTTTTTTTTTTGCCAATTTCATTTTATTTTACGTGTACGCGACCAAAGCACTCGCATGATGCCTGTGTCCGTGCAATAGTATATACATTATGTAGTATGTCCCTTATTGTATTATACTATAATATGAGCAATTGTTTATAAATATGTGTGTAGTGTGTATTTATGTATGTATGTGTTTGTGTTTTATCTATAATTTAGTATATATAATAGTGTGTTACACTGGCCGGTGACGATGACACGGCAGCAACGCGGAGGCGGCAACGAAGTATAATTTTTTAATTGCTCCGGTTTAATTAACCGCACGGGTGGGTTAAAAAAGCAGCATTTCAATTAATATTTTAGAGCGAAATAATAAAAAAAAAAAGTCTGTAACCTAGTAATTCAACCCTATATACTTGGGGTTTATTTTTTTAATTAATCCCTCGTTTCAACGCGTTATAATACATATATGATCTCGCGCATACGGTTTTAAAACGTCAGGTGTGCCAACCCTCACGGGACCTAATAATATGTGCGGCGTGTTTATTTTACCCCGTATACGAGTATTTCAATTTTTTTTCGGTTCCTTCCCCCTCCACACCGGCAATCCTTTTACCGCGGTGGCTGCTGACACACATAATGTGTTGTACCCCTTTTCGTCACGCGCCCCGTCGTATACCGGTCCCGAACCGGCTCCGTCCTCGCACAGCGACCGCATTCAGTAGTGCTGCTGCTGCTACTGGCATTTTCGTCTCGCGCTCAGAATTTGTTCATTATTTCGATTATTATTACGTTATTATTTTCATCGCAATCGCCGACACCATGAGCGTAAATCCGTCGCTTCCGCCGCCGCCACCTCCGCGGCAATCGTCCGCAACTCCGCCGCGTACCTACTCACGAGCGTTTCGTTTGTGCCACAGATATTCATGCAAAAGTCGGCGGCCATGCAGATGCAAGCTCGCGACTTCGGCCGACCCGGCAGCATCGGTGGTAGTTCGCTTAGTGGCAGCGGCCTAGAAGTGAGCAAACCACATCAGTGCCAACAGTGTCTCAAGTCGTTCAGCTCCAACCATCAACTGGTCCAGCACATTCGCGTCCATACCGGTGAGAAGCCGTACAAGTGTTCCTACTGCGAGCGCCGGTTCAAACAACTTAGCCATGTCCAACAGCATACCAGACTGCACACAGGTACTGAATACAATTTCATTACTAAATATAATATCTGTAGTATACGCGAATATCGAATATTCAGCACTTTCGTATAATATACCTATTATGATTTTAAATTTTAAACAACCGTAGATAACGTAGGTTGTAATGTTACATAATAATAGGCAATAAGTGCGATTCGGTTCGCGTTTGATATGAAAGTTGTAAGTCCACCGGGTCTTTAAAAATTCTATCACTATACAATAAACTATACTAGCAAAAAATTGTGTATGCCTAAAAATTATAAATATATAGATATACATAACAGCCATAACACTTATAACTGGGTGTGGGGTGTAGGTAAGTTTCCAGAATTTTACAGTTGCTCTTCCAACTGTAATTATAGGAAATGGATTTTTGAAAGCAACAAAAAATAAAGGGATGACGTGATTGCAGAGGAAAATAAATAAAAAAAAAAATTCTTTACAGAATGTCTTGCAGCAGTACCTATATACATATATACTGATTTTGCTCTGACGACGAAGTAAAACACAATAAGAAAGTCGAGTAAAGTTGTTATATTGTTTTTAATTCTTACGAGCCTGCGAATTTCCAATCATATCCAACCAATTTGTACCCTCTCTCCCAGTTAAACAACTCTCCATCGTCGCATGGAACTCACCCTATCATCACCCCGTGCCCATCGTCCGTCGTTGACGTTTTTTCTGCAGTTCGACGTTTTCTCGGGCCCATTCACTTATATTATTATGTATTCAAACTTTTTGAAAAGTCTTTTCACCCGCTACCCGTAAAAATTTACCGTTGTGTTCTGTTTCGAGATTGGTGAAAAAAATATATATCTTCCTAAAAGCCGAAACGGTGACGGAGTTTTAATTATACATTTCAACCGATAAGTTTTACAAAATAGTCACGCCGACGTATTTGCTTATCGAATTACCATCCGGCTTTGTCTTTTTTACGATCGAATAAAAAATAAAAATGGAGTATCTAATCTCTCGATTTTTTTACGTTTTTTGTACATTTTTTTTGTTATTAGCGGAAAAATGTTCATACATAATAATCATATGACGCCCGATACTCCACTATGATATTACGAATTATATAATATGCTGCAATTATATAGATAAGTACTGCAGTAGGTATTAATTCTATGCTCTAGTGCAACGGTGACGACGTGCACTTTACAAAACTGTTTACATCACGTATATAATAGCCGTCTCATTCCGTATCGATAATATATTATATTATTATATACATGTAATATGTACAATACAAAGTTAATACAAACATATTATTATAGTCTTTATTTAATTGAACGAGATAAAGGCCTCAGCTTAACTTCGAACACAGTCGCGGGCCGTGTCAGTGAACCGATGTGCAACTTTATAAGCGGTGGACGAGAGGCGTGATCTCCCCGACCACCGCAAAGCCATGTATATCTCTCGTTGTTTAGACGATATGAATTGATTTATTTGCCAATAATGTGTGCAACGTTTTATTGTTATTTTTCTATTTTATGGCCAAATGCGTCAAGTACGGATAATTCATTAAAAACCAAACTCATCGATAAGCGAACAACAATTATTAATTATTATTATTATTATTAAAATAAAATCTAGGTCAATCGTAATTCACGAAATATTAATAATAATTATTCCACGAACACATATAATAATGTGTGAATAATAACAGTAACCATCGTACATAGTAGGCGTATTGAGCTGCGGTACAATATAATACGCGATCCGCCTGATGAAATTTATTTAAATAATGCGTTTGAGCTTTGAAAATTGAAATGTAAATATATCTCTCAACAGTCCATAAAAAAAGATGGCAGTGAGCATCAACAATTTTATAACTGGAAAAAAAAACTAAATAAATAAATGGAATGAAATTAACACGAAAAAAATATAATCATTTTTTCGCATTTCCCGAATAAATCACGTTTCGAAAAATGGTCCATCATTAACAGCTATTCATTCCCGTTAATTTTCTTCCCTTCAATATTCTCGGAGAAAAGTGTCCCCCTTTTATGAATATAAAAAGAGCGACGAAATACGAAAAAAAACCTTCTTGATTTTTCCCTACAGCGACGACCACGGTGGCTGCGTGCACGGACCCTTGTCAACTCATTGGTCGTTTTATTGTTATTTACTTTTAACAGATATTGGAAAAAAAAAGGGCGTTTCGCAAGTACTCCCGCACTGTCGCATAATAAAATAATATAAAAAAAAAACCATCTAAAAAGTTTCCAATTATTCTCTGATAAATTCAATATCATCAACAAGTAGCCTGGCATCACATTTTTGCTCCATTTAATCCTGACGTTTATTAAAAAGTAAATATGTATATTGTATATTATGCAATATACACTTATACATAAATATTTTTAAAAATTTACAAAAAATATTACGATTTTAATTGAAACACACATTATTTTTCCCGTTGTGCTCACTTTGCTCTCTCTGTATAAATTATAATCATAGGTATATTATAGTGTTTTAATCGAGCATCATCGGAGAGACTGTTTTTAATTAATAGCCAAACAAATATTGGTCTTTCCACTTACACACACGCACGCACACACCACTATACTAAATTATTATTATTATTATTATTATTATTATATGTATACGATTCATACGCGTGCGATTAAAACTGCAGCTGCGTCAGAATTGGCTCTCACACGCCACACGTCGACATCGTATGTGTATATAATAATAATAATAATAATAATAGGTAATATCTCACATTCTCAATTCTCACCCCCTCTGGGTGGGGTTTGGCACGCACATGTGGGCGTGTGCGAAATCAAACATGGCTGATGTCCAGCACCGTGTACGCGAAATATGCAAGGGTAAAACGAAGGTTATCGATATAAGAATAATCCTAGAAAAACGCTGATTATTATAATATACCCCTATAATATAGCCATATATACTTACATTGATAGAGTATACTTAATGCGATGATATGATGTACCTATCCCGTAGCATCCGGATGATGTAGTTATAATGTTTAGATGTACCCGTCGACTTCGATTAGCTTTATATACTGCAGTATAATACCTATTATATGTTTTAATACTTCGATGATAACATAACATGTTGTGGTATAAAACAAATGTAGATGAAATGTCATTCTTGCGTTGCGGTCAATATTATGACATTGTTATTATACTCCGTATATGTATAATAGTATAATATATTAATATATAAATATTATATATTATTTAGTGCACTGTACATAGAGCGCTAACGCCACCGAATTAGACTAAACTATACGGCTGAATTGTGTCTTATCACAGTTACGACGATTATTATTAAAATATGTATTATTAATTATTATACTACGAATCGGTGAATATGTTAAAAATGATAATAATGTTATGATAATAACCTATTAATTTTCATCGGAGTACATTTATGGTGAGGTTATAGCTTAGTTTCGGAGTATAAGAGTAAACCGTTAACTATACGATGAAAATTATAAGCGAACGCCCCACATTAATTGAATTATCAACAGAAAATATTATTTATTTTTTTACATAGTAAATATAATATTGTTTGTTTTTCCAAAAATTCCCCGATATTGTTGTTCGGAATAAATCAAATTACAGATCAAACATTACAGCGAACTTTTAATTGTTTTTATACATGTATTTAAATATCTATAACATGATTATTTTTCAATTGCAATTCACAGAATCTACAAATATTTAATTATAAATTAAATTACATATAAAATCATAAAATATGTCCGTTCTCTTTTTTTAGAAAAGCCTACCTTGTCCACGTGTATAAATTCATTTCTATTAATATCCCTCAGAATTTCTGAGCTTTTAAATTCCCGCGAATGGTCAATTAATTATGTGAAACTAAATAAAATCGGCATCGAATGAGAGAAAAAATATGCACATCCAAAAATTTAAAAATAAATAAAATTTTAGCAACGGCGGCGGTGCGAAAATATGATTTTGGTTGGGCTCCGGCGGGAACGAATCGAATTACCGAAACCAATTTCCGCGTGTACGCCAATCTCCGGTGAAAAATATTGTCGCCGACAAAAAAAAATATCACCGTAAAAAATAATTATTATTATTGACACGTGGCAGTAAAACTCATTATCCGTGGTTGTCACATTATTATTATCATACTTATATTTTATTTTAATACAATATTATAATGCGTTTAATACTCAAGTGTGATATTTGTACCTACTACGCGTGTAAACGAATGCAGTCACTACACGCGGACATTTTTAAAATCACCAATCACTATGGGGGTTTGTGCAGTTGTGCTTCGTCGCCAGCCGAGAGAGAAGTATGAGCAGTAGAGAACTTTAATAGATATGACATGTATAAACTGTAAACCACAGAGGCGATCAAACCGTGTAAAAGGTATTTGGTGTATTTTCTAATATAAACAAAAGCGGTACCATATTATGTAGGTAAAACGCTACTATAACACAAGTACTATGTGTGATGTACACTACAACATAATATAATATATTATGATTGTCTATTAGGATATGTGCGCGAACGTTATTATCAGCGAATTACAACTTCGTAGGCATACACACAGTAGAGGTCATATTATAAAATATTATAATATTATACCTATATGGAATTATTATATATTACGATATGGACAACAGTAGCACCGGTCAGCGACATCGACGACGTAGGCGTTCGTGTATACGTTACACGCGTATATAAAAAGAAACACCCTGAACGTACCTATAGGAATTAATTCGAATTATTCGCAATAATTTCCAAATAATAGAAATAATAATATATTCACCGGAAGTACCGGCACCAGTTCTGTAGCGATGCGCTGTGTATATTATGTACGACCGCGTAATGACCAGCGGCGGTGGGAAGAACAACTGTCTTCGTAAAGGTACGGAACAAACGTTGAAACGGCACGCGCGGACGGCCGAGAAATAAAATATTATTATAGAACACAGTAATACACTACCTATACCTATTTGTATAATATATTAATATAAAGACGTCCGCCGGACACGTCCCGTGCGGCGGCGGCCGACTGATTGGCGGCAAATCGGCAATAACTGGCGCACGGCGGGAGTTTAACTGAAAATTTGCATATTATAAAATATATTTTTGTTATTATTACGGAGTTAACATTTATTAATACCTAATACTTAAATGCTTACAATAATTGATCATTTTTTTTTGACATATCTTTTTTTAGAACATAGGTCCAAAATCTATACTAGGTCTATCTATATGTCTTTATCGCTGTACCCCATGAAAGACGGTCGTAGAAAATCCGGCGCATAGTAATCCGGGTCCGAGTTGTAAATCATACAGTACTATAGCTGAGTCTCAGGAAAACAATTAATTTTCCTTTTCATTTCAACAGACTTTGGACTGTGTGATATTTATTATCTAGTATAGTTTCAAATATTATTAGGTTAGGAAAATGTTTTATTTTATCATCTTTGCGTGCTTTTTTTTCAAAAGTATTATTATTTGATATTAAATTGAACTAAAATTTACTGTAATTATTTCCGATCCAAATCAAATGCAGCCACAAAAGTCAGTTCAGCAGTTCAGTGTACCAACATTAATCTGAACCTTTAATCTTCTTACTTAAATTACTGACGTCTTGAATAATAATTTTAAACATAATTTTTTTTATAATTATAATATTATAGATCGAGTAATAACTATTTTAATAAAAATAAATTACTAGTGTATACATAGAAAAATATTCTTGGTTTCAACAAATTTAATACATTTTCTTATACATGTATAAGCTAAGTTATTTTAAAATCTAAATACGCTATTCATAATGATAGTTACGACTTGAGAGAACTACGGAAGGTCTAATTTAATGCCATTATTTAGTTGGTGAAACGTCCTGGTATATAATAACAAAATAAAGAAAAACATTAGATAGATAGGAAGATAGGTACCCATATTATTTATAAAAATTAAATCTAGAATAAACAAAACGAGATTTTTCGATAAAAACTCATGGGCTAAAAATGTATATAATTATACGCCCCCTCGGGGTCGTGCATAATGATTTATCTTTAAACGTTATACCTACTGACACAACTCGTTTGTTCAAACGATTACAACGTTTTATTTTTTCACGTAAACGAAATAATACTTCTCGGTTGTTCATAACTAATGAAGTACATATAACTTTCAATTGTTATTATTTTTTTCAAAATTTAATTTTTAAAGATTTTTTTTTATATTATAACGTTTGTGTTTGATAAGTTTAGTATATATATACATACTTCAATATCACCGATTTACAAATACAAATACACTATATTGTATTATTATAAAAATATAATGTATTACATATTATAGTAATATAGTGTATTAAAAGTGTGTCTAAAACGTTGTACCTTCAACTTTGTACACATAAAATGTGGTGGGGATCACATATTACGATGATATATTGATATATCATTATAATAATATAATATAATATGTATTCCTTACGCACGCTCAATGGTTAATGATAACACGTATTAACTATTAACGAGTTGATTTACCTATACATTAAATTAGTTATTATACTCATTACATATTTTATAGTGATATATTATATAATAACAATAAACCTATATATTACCCCCACCCATCATTTTTTTAATTTAAATTTTAAAATTCAACGTCATTGGTATACTTGTAAACTTTTAAACGACGAGTAGGTATGTATTTCGCATGTTACATACATCGTCGGTATTATTTCGTCTAAAATAAATAGGAATTATTGATTTCCATCATGTGTATGTGTGTACACAGTTCTATCTTTCTCGTACGGTTTCTCTCGCTCTCTGGACCCTAACCGGGACGCTTTTTAGACGAAGGAAAGGGCAGCGGGAAATGAAATGGAAGTGGCGGCGGACACCCTTTTTGATGGTCGTCAACGTCGGATGCGGTGGCGGCGTCGGCGTTGGTTGCGGTGGGGGTTAAATTGCTGCATCGATGGCCGCGCGAAAATGGGTTTGGTCTAGCCGTGGCTAGCGATTTCACTATTGGTCAACACGTTTGTCTATGCGCTTCGCATTCACACACTGTGTCACGTGGCGGCAGTGGCGGTCGTGTATTCTGCGTGTACTATTATTATAATAGTACATCACTACGATGACGTCATCAAATTGCGATTTTCGGTTTACATTATTGTCTGAACTCTTGAACTCGTTTTTGTCTTTACCACACCGAAATACAACGTTCATTAGTAGGTGCATAGGCAGAAATTAAATAAGTATAACCGAGAAATAGAACGGTATTATTATTATTTTTTCATATCATATATTTTGGTAAGACCAATTTAATCCAGGAAACCCGAAGACATTAGTGGACGATACCTGCTGTGTTCACGGAAAAAGGGTTGAAAAAATGTATAAGTTAAAACTCACGCAAAACGTACGCACTTAATTTCCGTAAAAGGGTCACGATAATAATATAAGGTGGTAGTGAGTGTTTAAGTTTCTTACATTTTTTTTTTGTTTTTTTTTGTTTTTTTTTACGTTTCGCATAACACAGTTAATTGTGTAGCCCTTGTCCACGCCCATCGTTGTCATCAACCGCACGGTCATTAGCATATAAACGAAGCAAAGGCGATACAATATTATTATTATTAAGTGTCCGGAAAAACGGCAGAGCCTTTTTTCCGTATAATAATAACAATATTTCTTTGGGCAAACGACAAGTACTTTGTAATCGTATTCCGGTCACGTATTTTGCGAGGTGAGAAAAAGTGGTTGTTAAAAATTATGCTACTTAAGTTGCCTCTGTACAAATCGATCGTTTCAAATATTTTTATTTTGTGTATACCTAGATGTAACGATGACAGTATCGGAAAATAATTGTTAGTTACACCCAAATGTGAAACAACTACCTATAATAAAATTACAATAATATTTAATCTATATATGTATATAACATTTAGCGTGCATGCGCACGCACATCTTTCCATTTTTTTCTTTGTCGCTCCAAAACAATTTATCCGATAAATATCCGTACACACGTCATCAGGTATATACAGATACCATCTAAACGTCGTTGAAGAAACTTACGTTTGTGTGTATATAATATATAAAATATGTGCCTATATACGTATATATGTAGGTACGCGCGTTGTATTGCATCTATAATATATATGCACTCGACCCTCATATTTTATCACTATATAAAGGTACATGCATGTATATTGTATATATATATATAATATGTACGTGTTGTGTGAAATATATATTATAATATCTAATATACAAGACTACAAGAGTGTGATCGGGCAATGTTCCAAGTCCGACGACGGCCGATGTCCCGCTCGTTGCACGGCGTACATTGTGTGTATGTTTGTGTTTATAAGGTGCAAGTGAGTATGCGAATATTGAGTGTGTGTGTAGAAAGTGTCTCCGAACAGGGTCACTTTAGGTCTAGCTCGCGGTGTACGATGATTTACGGCAGAATTTATCGACATTATACACGTTGGGTTAATGAAAAAGTGGACAAAGTTCATTAAGTATGTAGATTCAGTTGAACACTTCGAGGCAATAAATTATCGGTCACGTTCCGAATGGATTAAATCGACTTATTATACCTATATTTCTTTTTTTTTTACATATTGACGGGATTACTTCTTTGCTTACTCGATATATTTTTTTTCTTATTTTTTTCTTATTTTTCCAATCTAGCGTTCGTTATATGTATATATAGTGTGCGTGTGTATATATATGTATATATTTATATATATATATATATATATAGAGAGAGAAAGAGAGAGAGAGAGACTTGTGTACGCGCACTGTAGCGGTTATAGGACGCGTACACGTAGAGAATGTTAACGGAAAACAAGCCGTTTATGGGCACGAACGACATTTATTGGACGTAGGCACGCATCGGTAAAAAGAAAAAAGATTATAATAATCCACCCAACCCGCTCACAAACGTATACCGCTTATCTTAACAGATTTTTCCTCTTTTTATCCGTCCAATTTATGTGTACACAAATACGACCGTATAATACAATTTATCATAATATTATATAACGACGGGTCTAGGGAAAAGGTATATGTTACATTATTATATTATTATGTAGACATGTAGAAACACGTCATTATAATATATATTATTGACAAAGGTAAATATAGGTAATAATATAATATAAAAAACACGGGATAAGTTCGGATATTATAAAGTTATATGATGCTGTTAGTGTGGTTTTCAAGGTGATCGCAACTATATAATGTTATAATGCTGTAGTTGAAAGGTCAAGCTAGTATATACGGACTAATGCACTAACAATATTCTATAATCAGTTATTAATTCCCAGCCACAACTCAGCATTTTTCGATTTCAATCAAATCATTATATTATCAAAGTGTAATACACCTATAAATATTAATCGTAATCGTTATTAATTATTATACATTTACATAATTAATATTCATAACGTATTTTTTAATATAATATTTTAACTGTTATTGAAAAATATCACATTCGTTAATACTCTGCAGTAGTTTATAAGAAAAATAACTATTGTAAATGTATACGTTAAGAGCTGTAATGCGCTAATATAATATTGTGGTAACTTGTGTAATAATAATATATAAACCGATATTATTAAGGTCTGACCACTGAGATTTTACATCATTATTCGTATAAATACCGTGTGATTTAAACGATTGAAAACCACACGAAAAAAAAGGTCGGCAAAAGCCAAAACACTATCTACCACGCGACCACCAACAATAATAATAAAAGGTCTTTTTTCTCCGTTTTAATCCCGTCAAAGGGTTGAAAAGGGACTAAATTCAATTATTTATATTGTAGTCGCTTTCTGCAAACAATTACTGGACTTTTTTTTTTCCTCTTCGCAGAACTTTTTATTGGAAAAACAAAATAGCCATCGCCCCAGTTATATTGCCACTTATACCTATCGCCAAACCGTTTTACCGTGTTATTATTATCATTGAATATTATTATTATTTCACTTTGTTCGATTAGACACACACGGACTATACAATTACCTATATACGAGATGTTTTATGTAAAACGTAATTTTTAAACTCCACACATACACGCGATACGCGTAAATGTAATAATCGTAACAATACTATTGCTGTGTGTAAACTTATACATATAATAATGTAAAATATTATATACAAGCGCGCGCGCGTGTGTGTGTGTAGAGAGAGACAGGACCGGACAATAAACGAAAAATACTATTGTCATTAGCCGCTGTTGTGCGTGCGGGCAATCGACAGGATGACGTATATGAATTTCGATATTGTACGCATAATATATTTTATTATTTTATATTTTTGTGGACCCCAGTGTTTTAAATCATTCTAGCAGAGCCGAATTGTTTTTTTGACCAAAAAACAACGCGGTGCCAGGGACTGTAAATAATATTATAATAATGAAAACACGCAAAAAACCGATGGGAATTGGACAAAAAATAACACCGCCGCAGCGAAAAATATGAACGATGCGATTTATGTGTCCACCCGTTTCGGTACATAAATCTCGTGACATTGTATAGATGTATTATACGCATACATGTGCATATATATACAGAGTTTTTTGTGCCGTTTTTCCGAAAATCATTCAGGGAAAAATCCACCCGGTCTGCCACCCGCGTGTTTTTTATTACACTGCCCTCAATCACGTTTGTTTTGGCAGCCGTATACGTCATTTTAACGTGATTATATAATACACATCAAGTTTATGTATAATATATATAGGTAATAACGGTATGTCGGTATATATATTATATACCATATCGCATACGTAGCCTCCCCCAATCAAACAAACAAACAAAAAACAGTTCGGAATATAAAACTGTACGATAAATAAAAATGTATTACATTTAGGTATGTAGGCACTAGGCGCATTCTGCTTTCACGCACATTTATAATATTATAGATACAAGGATAATCGTCGGTTGTTTGTACACACTACAATATTTTATTAAGTACACTCACTGCTATAGCAGAAGAGTATTAATAGCGTTCGTTTTAAGTCTACCACGGGCCTTTGCAACCCGCCTTTGTGTGCGCGCATGGGTTCACTATTCAGCTAGTACTATAGTTATACGTGGTCCGCACGTTAGAATTTCCATGAATACTCTCTCACGGAAGACGCGCTAAGAAGCGTAGTGAACAAATAAAATAATAATAATAAAAAAAAAATAAAATAAATAAATTAGTGAATCAAATGAAATACTCGCGCTAAAACAAAGGCGTCCGCGGGGATCGCGTTGCAGGCTGCGAAAAGGGGTTAAGACGAAAGGGGAATTATTATATTTGTTGGTGCAAAAAACGCACATATCCGGGTAAAATTACCATAACGTGTCGGTAAAAATGTAACAAAAGAATATCTAATTGGATACGCGCGGTTCTCAAGGTGCCGCTGCAGTGTGTATCACTCGCGGCGGGACATACACGGGAGACGGCAGTGCAGTGCGTACTATAATATAGGTATAGGTCCACGCATATTATATAATAATATAATATAATACGCACTGTTAAAAACAAAAAGGGTAAAAAAATATGAAAAAAATAAAATAGAATAATATAATACTTATAACGACGACTACGAAAAAAAAATCAGATGGCATCGTACTAACGTGTTAAAACAATAGCGGCTCTTCCTTCCGCAAAGGACCACATTTATATAATATTATTATATATCGTTGCAGTGCTCACGTACCTATACACACGCTACATAGTACATCGAGTACAGCGCTGTATAATGTTTGTCAGTATTTGCATATGAAACGGCTGCGCGTATGCGACTGCAGTATAACCGGTTATGATGGCATTTTTTTTTTTTTTTTTACTATACTTTTAAGTTTTTGTTTTCTTCCGACACGCTATTATTATTATTGTGATTACTGTTGTACAGAGACGGTTAAAACGCGTATTATATATATTTTCGTTGTTCATGTACATTATTTTGTTTTCGTTTTACAGGAGAACGACCTTACAGATGCCATTTGGCCGAGTGCGGACGAGCTTTCATACAGCTGTCCAACCTGCAGCAACATCTCCGCAACCACGACGCCCAAGTGGAGAGGGCCAAAAACCGGCCGTTCCACTGCACCATCTGTGGCAAAGGTTTCGCCACCGAGTCCAGTCTGCGCACCCACACGGCTAAGGTGAGGAGACGTTGTTTCGATATCATTATTTATTATTCCGTTCGATAGTAAGGCACGTGCACGGTGCCTGGCCAGTGTGTAATAATATATTAATATATACATTATACGTTGCTTACATATATTGTATAGCAGGTGTCCAACGCTTATTAATAAAAAAATAATATTATATACATCGATTGTGTGCTCTGTGTGTGTGTGTGTGTATAATGTGTACATACGAGAACACATACGCGTGTTTCTCGCGTCGTTAAGAAATGACGTTATTATTTACGGACAAAATATTTTGTTAGTTTTAATCGAATTTCCGCTTACCAAATGCTGCGGTAGTCGAATAACAGAACGACGAAGTCACGGTGGTATAAATTGGCAGTGGTGTAAAGGTAGACGACTTTGACCCAGTTTTTGAGGTAATGAGGATTTTCTCCAGGGCGATGGGTAGGTTTTATCCCTCGGTCCTCATGTGTCTGCGATGACGACGGTACATATTATGTATAGTCGTCGTTGTCGTCATAACCTATGAGTTACGACGTCATCGCCAACGACGGTGTGCAGCATAATAATAGCTTTGTGTGTTTGCGTTCTTGAGAAAAAACAGCGAATGATAGAAAATTAAATTATGATATTGTATACAAATTAAATAACTAAATATTTATTACACAGATGTCTTATAAATTCGATAGATTAAAATAGGTTAGAGGAAAGTTTTCTTTTTTTACCGCACATATAATTTTGCAATTCATATACTCGTAATAACTCTTTCTCCTGCACATATATATATATATATTATGCACGTATAATGTACATAAAATATACGCAGTTGCTGACTAGACGTACAGATTTTTAATCGTTTTGTCACGATAACGACCGCAATAATATTTTCCTCGTTATGGAATTATATTATATTATTATTTACGTGTAATATGTATATATTATGCTGTCTTCGTCGTGGTCGCCGAGATTGCATTACACGCAAGCGTACACCGTATTATTATCATTATTATTATATTATAATATGTAGTTGAACGGGTGATGAGGGTGTGTGGAGTAGCGGATAGCGCCACGGCCAATGAAATATAGTGACAACTCGGTGGCTTATTTGAAAAGTTAATGGGAAAAAGCTGGCGAAAAGGGTTTTTAATTCTTACGGACATCTTATATTTTTAGTTAATTTTGTTATTTCTTCAAATCTGCCACGTTACGATTTTCACTGCTGTAATTAAAACTGCGAAAAATGGACTTTATTTCCCCTTTCGGCCTCACTATTCCACCGACACTGCCGTTGCCGCCGAACGTCGTCACGAGTAACAACGCTCGGTGAACAAGCTAAGCAACAAAACCGTTCTTTTTTCCTTTCGCTCTCGTCAAAAGCAGTAAGACCACCAAATACGTGAAACTATAAATATAATCAAACATTTTCTTAATTCTAATTTCTGTTAAATATACATTTTTCATATCGATAAAAATACACATAGGTAGGTATTTTTATTATTACTAAAACGAAACTTATAATATATGAGCCAACGTGTAAATGCGTGCAGTAATCATATTTTTTTCGACGTTATTTTTATAAATTCGTATATATACTTTTGTAGGAAATCCAAAATTATAATATGTAGTGTAAAAGAAAAAAAGTTTATGCGGTATTATTTGTCGTACACTCGTACGTGTGCCAAGTTGCAATAATAATTATTTCAATAGTGTGGTTATTACTACTACTAAAAGTCGTTTGAAAACATTAGACATTATGACTTTGTTTTAATAAGAACACGTTTTGTTATAACAATTCCGTAACCCAAACTCCCGAAAATCATAAAACAAATGAAAATGTTATTATTTATAAAATAAAATAAGTTTTGAAAAATGATCTGGCCATAATTTTTAGTAGGTACTTATACGATTAAAATGACATTTAATGTTTTTTTTTCTACTTTAGATGGGACACCTTTCATTTACGATCGTTGATTATTATTTATTGTTAATTTATGCCTCAAAGTTTGTATAGTCTAACGAAAGGGTGAAACATTTAAAGTAGTAGGGTAAAAGTTTTTCTTGTTTCAAAACAACGTTTCACTTCTTTTTTTCCGTTTTATTTTTTTATTTTGTTGAATTAACCAAAGTGTTTATTGCCTTATGCTTTTTTTGATACTATAAAAAGTCATACCAATATTATATTATTATTTTAATATATAAATAATTACTTTTGTATGAATACGTGTCCTTGATTGTGTCTATTCAATAATATTGTGTCAGTGATGTGAAATGCTTTTTGAGAGTATATATATAAATTGAATTTCTGCATAATATTCGCCAAGTGACCGATCCATAAAAATAGAAACAACCATAAACACATTCTCGGGTCGTTAAACTTGGCGTTGCCATTCCAATGTGTTTTTGTGCAATTATTTTGATTTACCACAAAAGATACTTCAATATATCTATGCAAACAATTCTAACTAATAAAACGTATAACTGCGATTATGCCGTTCCTCAAAATTTGTGTGGTTCGGCCAGACCGCACTTGATTTACAGAATTTTTTTTTTCATTTCAAATTTATATATATTTGTATGTTCTTTTATCGTCGTATTTTCAAATGTTTAATAGGGCGAAAATCCGGTGAAGTGTAACACGAATGTAAATTAGAATGAAAAGGGTTGTGCAAAATATGACGTAATAAAAAAAAACACCACTATTCGACGATATTCATTAAAAATGTGAAAAGGGTATTAAGAGTATTCGTTATTGACCCTTCTTGTGTTCAGCCTTTTATTAACATACTTCTATGCGCATTATGACCCTTGTGTATAAAAAAAAAATACAAAATAACATGGGAACTAGATAACACAGATATATATATAAATTACAATTTTTTACGACGTAACGTATATATTATACGCATGGACTTTTCGTAAATCTTATAGGCCACGCGACGGATCCTGAGGCACTTATTTATGTAGGTATAGTGCGCGAGCAGGTGAACCGATTTACATACTACGCATAAAACGATTAATTTTTCAGAAATAGAATAAATTAACACTTGTCGAAAACAAAACGAAAGAATGTTTCTGTTGATTTCTATCGAAACTAAAAAAATAAATTAGGGACCGTTGATTTCTGAGCATACAGGTGGTTTGTTCGGTTTCTTTCTTTTATCCGGCGTGGGCGTGTTATTTATTTTTCCAGGCACATTTAAAAAAAAAAAAAACAATTCTTTATGTACAGTTACATTTTTTTTTCGGCCACCAAACAATTATTTTAATTTCTTATGCATCCTACCCGACGTTCAAGTTTTATCCTGGTGCATATACAATTATATGCGATATGCTCGCGCGATGCATCCCGCGTAGCAGGTGTTGAAACAGTTTGTAGTTCGTATATACATGCACACGATATTGAATAATAATGCAAGTGTCGGCAGTAATTGCACGTTGTCTTGTCGTTTGATTGAATGCACTCGCATTCAAATTGCTGTACAATGTACATATTATAATAATCGTTATTAACAATACCAAAAAAAATAAAATACCAACGCATTGTGCATACATGCATGTCGCTCTAAATAAATAACATGAATGTTCGGCGTTTCGGTCCTTTTTTTCTATTATTTGTTTTTAATATCTCAAATTTTATCATTTCAAGTATAGATACCACTACAATAAAACTAACGCCATCGTATTTAATCAACATTTAATTTTTCTTATGATCTTTTTTAAGTTTCATATCGACTTTTTAACATGATGTACCTATTACGTACCTAAACGTTAACGGAATAATAAATTTACTTGTATATATTTTTCGCGTTCCGAATGTGTTTTACTACATTACCGTACAAAATTTCATCGACAAACAACGTATTTAATTTTTAAAATATTATAACGCGCGTTTATCGCTGCACGCACATAATATATTATATAATAGTATAATATTGTATACGAGTAATCCATTCATACATAATAATAATAATAACCGTTTAATAGTCTCTCCGCGGAGCAGTGTATAACATAAAATATAATATGATATATATTAAAGATCGATATCCAGCAAGCGCGTTTTCGCTTTTTACTCACTCGTACCCATACGATATATATATATATATATACATATACCCGTGCAAGCGCGCACGTTATAATATTTTATTTATTTATTTCTTTCTTATATTTTTAATGGCAGCAGCTCATTATTTTCTCATCCGGACGTAAAAAGCGGGACCGATCTTCGGACCGTGAACGTCGGCGGCAGCGGTGGTGGTGGAATGGTGGTGGTGGAGAGCGGAGCGTGTAGTATAGATAGGTGACGCGACCGACCGCGCGCGGCATACAATATGTGTATATGTGTGTGCATGTGCTTATATACACTTATTTATATACGTTTATGTGTTTGTGTGTGTGTGTGTGTACCTACCTATATATTATTATATTGTATATTATAGCAAAGCCGCGCGCACATGATATTCTAATAAGAGGCCATAAATTTTGCGGCGAGCAATACACCGCGCGGACGCTCGTGTCGCCGTAGACCACTTTCCGTAAATGGAACGACGACGACAACGATGACGGGGAAACGGCGGCGTGTACACGAAAAACCGTGGAAAGTTTAACCGCATTTTTCTCTACAGTTCGCGTATTCGCGTATTCGCGTACGCGCGTGCGTGCGTGCGCCGTGTACGTTTCGCTAGAGTCGTACAACTGTACAACAGCTGAACACAATATTATTATGGTATAATAATATAATATAATATCGTATAATAGAAGATGGCCGTGGCACGGGATAAAATTACAATAAAAAAAAAAAAAAATGTCGTATAGGTACATTTTATAACGCGATAGGTATAATACTATTATTTCTACGTGTATATTGAGGCGTTCGCCGACTCGCGTACTGTTTTTTAGCCGCATGCCAATAAAACAAAATATAATATTGACGTCAGTTATAATAGTTATTAATATTATTTGTATAACGTACGTGGACTCGCTTCAATAATATAATATCATAACGCGCCGCACGACTACACTACGTCTAATTATTACGATTTTTATTATAATAATATGCCAACCCGTTTTTCATTTCGAGCAGCCGATAACGCTTATGATTATGTATACCGAGTGGATCTGCGCACTGGAATTCCATTAATTTTTCCAATTTCATCGCCAGTCGTCTCCCCCGTCATATTATTATTATATAATAATCCTTTCTTTTGCAAACGTTATTTTCGTACATAATCATTTTTTAAGTACTTTTTCGCGGAACAAGGGTTGATAATCGCATATTTTTCTCCATCTCGCTCACTCTTTCTCACTGTATTTTTGTTTTTCGCTTGTTTTTTTTTTTTTGGAAACATATAATTAAATCTATTTTCAATTCAGTCAAAATCGCAAAACCTAGATAATTTAAAAACTGGTCATCTTTAAGTTGCGTGATAAGAAAATGCGTAGGTAAATCATATTTCAGCGAAGCATTCCGTATGACATTTATTATAAATAATTTAATTCAGTTTGTCGTTGTTCAAAACGATAAAATTCATGAAGAAAATATTAGTTTTATGCAATAAAGGTGCATAAATCATTTAGGTACGCAAAGTAAAAGTATTTGGCATTAATATAAAGTTTATATTGGAAATGGTAATGGTCACGGTGAATTTAATGTTTAATAATGACATTTTTCGTTCGCTTTTGGTAAATGTGTACTTACGCGATTATAGTTTCTCGTATAAAAAAATACACAACATTAAATATTCAAATGACTCGTCAGCGGTTGGGTTAGTAAACTTTTAAACTAGGTATTAACGAAAAATATAATGAATACGGGTAAAAAAAAATTACGTTATTTATTTATCTCTGTTAATATGTTTAAGTATTTGGCACAGAACTGAATCGAACTATTGAAAACCCATTATTGGTCAATTACGATGTTTCAATTTATTTTTATTTTTTTAATTCCGTAACACTTACCGGGTTTAATATTGTATAATACGCATTTGCGAAAAGAAAAAAAAATGCTAATTTAAGAAAACGCTATTAGATTACCAGGCCGTACATTCTGCATACAATGACTGGATAGCAACTATATGTATAATTTGACGAAAGCCGTATACAAATCACGTGCAAAAACCGCTAGTAATTATTAACGGTGTCCCGAGTCCAGGCGGGCGCCTATTCTTTCGACTTTCGAGAACACTCAGACCGATAAATTATACTTTGTTTATAAAATATTTAATAAAAATGTAAATCTCCGCTCCTTGGACGACGCCGCAGACGGACTTTTAATAAAAGTCACCGGGCTGCAAGTAGTTGGAAGGGCTTTTAAAAATTAAAATTACGTTTGTTTTATTGCCATCCCCCTTTACTCGTCGTCTACTTCTCCTCCCCGGCAGAGTACTTTTTGCTCGGACACATCTCCCAAGGCGCCGATATCGTTACATTCTCCATAGCCGGTGGCGCACCATTGCCAACACTCATACACAAATACATAATATAAATATCGTGGTGTATAAATGTAGAAACTGTGTATTTATATTATACGAATATGATATACGACATGATACACGTATTATATAACCAGTATCGTTGTCGCATGATTTTTAGTCGCGCATAATATCGGAACGGGGTGGAAAAAAATAATAACGATTAAAATATTATTGTTGTGCGACAATAAACTCCGGTCGGTAAATTTTAGAGCATACAATATACATGAACGCATATAACGATAAATTTGAGCACACCGTCGCCTAAACAGCAGCGAGCCATAAATTTGATCTTTCCGAGCGTATATTTTGCGGCGTCGGCGGCGGTGGTCAGGTTTATGCGTGTACGACGAACGTATAGTATGGGCAAAATGGCACGTAAAACGAAACGGAAACAGTTATTTTTTTATTTTCAAAATGGCCATTTGAATTCGCAGCAGACAATATATTTATTTACAAATATAAATATGCGCGCGCGTGTGTGTGTGAGAGAGAAAGAGTGTGTGTAATACATGTATTTTGTATATCTAGATGGTAGATTAATACGTGTGTCCAAAGGGACTACGGTCGGTATTGTGTTTCTTCACGCGAAGCGGAAAGGAAACACGCTGTGCAATGGCGGCGGCTGTGTATATATTATTATATAAAGTGTCTCTCCCGCCAACAAGTCCCGAACACGCGCGTACTTCCGGGCTCGCTGATTACTGGTTACCTGACGTATGTTTTATTGTTATTTTCAGGAACATTTTTTTTATTTTCAGGAAGCTGAACTTCGCATGGATGTGCTCCAACAACACGCCGCCTTGATGGGCGGTGCGAGCACTACGTCTTGTCCGCTCTGCCATAAATTGTTCCTAGGTAGCGAGTCACTGGTCGAACACATGAAAGTCCACCACAATGATCCGACCACTGTGTCGCAAGCCGTCGTACAAAGTGAGTGACATAATATTATTATTGTAATAGACTCGAAGAAAAAAATCCTCAAAATATTCGAAAAATTTGTGAACATTTTTCACATTGGTCTTCTTTTGCAGGTTACTCTGATATCGGTACTGGTCCGTACATGGCCAAACGCCGAACGGCCAATCATCCATGCCCGGTGTGTGGTAAACACTACGTGAACGAGGGAAGTCTGCGTAAACATTTAGCTTGCCACCCGGAAACAGCACAGTACGCCCAACTCAGGATGTGGCCGTGTTCTGTTTGCCAAGCCGTATTCACCCACGAATCAGGTGAGTCAATGCGTTGTAGCGATAACACCGCTAATGATAGCCATCTGCAAACCCTGACCGATTCATGTCGGTGATGTTCAGTTTTTCAGGATTTACGTGATAATATGCGCATACCTCTTATGTTATATTCCATGGAGTTGTTGAAACGTAAAGTTTGCCGAATTACAAATATATATCATAGTTATTTATTGTTAAATTAAAATATTTTTTCAAATTCATACTTCATATATATACATTACATTAAACGTATGCACTATATCATAATATCCAGATCTGTACACGATATAGTCATACACATTTTATAATGCGCGTATACTTATAATCAACACATAATATGTACACCTGGATCTCAATGGATCGAATCCGAGTTTAGGATTATAAATCTTTAATTCGAATTCCGGTTTGTCCGAAGAAAATAATGACCATCACTAAAACATATTGCAGCGCCGTGTTAGCGCTCCAACATCGCGATGATAACTGATTTACGGCGCGCACGTCGCATAAATCCCGTCATATGTTGCCGACCGAGAAAAAAAAATAATCACATGCGTATAATATACGAAACAAATCAATTTTTTTTATGTACTGCAATTTATTATTAACCACATAGATTTATGCGCAGCATCACCGCCGGTCGAAGTAATATTAACTCGCGTTTTCGTTTTATACAGGCCTGTTGACACACATGGAACACATGCGCATGGATCCCAAACATCAGTTCGCTGCGCAGTACGTGCTGAGCAGAGCTGCTGCTGAGCGCAGAGAACGGGGAGAACTTCCTGGCCGCCGTGACGGCCACCAACAGCATGGGTGGCCCCGCCTCGCCTCATTCTGTTCACTCGGATTCGTCTTCGTCGAACAACGGCGAAATGGATGGTCCCAGTGGAGCTGGTTCCACGGGTTCGGTGGGCACTGGCACCAATAACTCCGTGGTCGCCGCGGTGGCCGCGGCCGCAGCGGCGGCTGCGGCAGGCGGTAACGTCGTCGTTCCTACGGGTGGCCGGCTATCTGTCTCACCAGCCGACAATCAAATCCCGTTGGTGTTGCATCACAACAACAACAACACGACGACAAATAACAACAATAACAACAACAACAATCCTACGGCGATCAAGTTGGCCGAGTTGATGGCAGCAAGGACTGGAGGCATGAGTAAGTATATCGCCCGTTGGGCCAAACGCGTTAACGTTTATCGTCTTCGATTAAAACTATATTTTACCGTTTTTGTTTAACGTACAGTTAGTGGTAACGGTGGTCACCAATACATGAACCAGCAACCCCAATACAACGCCAACGACCTACAGCGGGCTGCTGCACTGTTCATGAGCCAACAGCAGGCCCACGCAGCCGTTTCGCAGGTTCAACAGCAACAGCAGCAGCAGCAACAGCAGCAACAACAACAGCAGCAACAGCAACAACAGCAGCAACAACAGCAGCAGCAACAGCAACAGCAGCAGCTTCAGCAGAACCCACCGTCACCGTCACACTCGCCGCGATCCGCACCTCCAACCCCGGCGTCTGTAGTGCAAGCGGCCGCGGCCAATCTCGCCGCGGCGGCCATGCGCATCACCCAGTCGAATGCTATGCACCAAAACCCGTTGGTCACGACTTCCAGGTATATATATGCGCCAATATATTTAAAATTCTAAGTTCTGCGGCCCCGTTAGGGGGGGTAGTAGTGTAGACATAATATTTTGTCCAGCTGAAGTGATAGAAAGACTTGACGTGACGAATACCATGATATGTACAGTATATTAATACGGATGTGCTCTTTTTTTGTTCCGCAGTGGTTCGGGCTCGAACTCGTCAGTAAACTCGATGCAATCGGCCGTCCAGATGGCCATGAACGCGGCCGTCCGGGCTTCCATGTCGTCCATGGTGGACGGCCTCGGCGGCGGACACCACCAACAGTCCGGACATCAGTCCATGCTCCACCACCACCAACAGTCCAACCACGAACAGAGTTCGCCAACGTTGCGCATGCAGGAAGCCATACTCAGGTCTCAGGCGGAGGCGGCGCTCAGGTTGGCCGTCTCGCAAGCCGTGGCCGCGTCGTCCGGCCAACAGCAGGCGCCCGAACTGCAGAACCGGCAGTCGTCGGTGCAACAGCAGAACGCGCATCAGCCGCAACAAAACGTGGCGATCAACTACAACGCCATGGCGCAGGGGCAGCTAATGAACGGACAGAACCCTTACCACCACCAGGGGCAAGTCTCGCCCGACCTGTCGGAGGCGCTCAGGCTCCAGGAACAGCGGCTCGAACAGGCGCTCAGGCTACACGGCGGTGACCCACGGGCTCTGGGCTTCACTTTCGGTAACACCCAACAAGGTCACATTAACCCATGAGAGTTCAGTTACTATTGACGACGAGAGGACCTAAAAACCCACCTCCCTCGCCTAGTCCACCAAACCCACCCTCCGCCATCGCCACTGGCCACTGGCCACTATATTACGTTATTATTATGCTATTATACTGTTGTCTCATCCACAAACACCGTCACCACTACCACATCCATCTCCCAAAGCTCAACGGCGGACCTGCTGCAGCGCGCGCACATGATTATTTATTATTATTGTATTTACGATATTTATTTATTATTATAACCATACTATTATTATATTAATTACTAGGCGTATTACTTTACTCAATATTATTATTATTATTATTATAATTATTATCATAAGAATAATAATTTTATTTTTACCAAAACAATAATAACTGTCCCACTGAAAGACACGTCGTCGTCGTCGACTGTGTCACGTGTGCCTACTTCGACGACGACTTGTGTGAACTTTGTAAATAATTGTACATACTAATTAAAACTATGTAATTGCGATTTTAAAGATTAACTGATTTTTAAAAAACGTCGTTTAGCAAATTTTTATTGTACAGTCATGTATAATATTTGTGGTTTTTTACGTGAGTTGTGTAAAAACAAAATACATTTAAATCGATAAATCCAATTTATACGGATCGCTCTACGAGAGATCCGAATAACGTATAATATAAAGCAACATTTAGGTTCCGAAAATATTATTATTTACTTGTAAACATTCAAATAATTTTTACTGTTAATTTATATTTATTTTAGTTTTAATTTTCATCCAAGGGGATTTTGCAATTTTATTCGGTTTAAATAGTTTTTTTTTTTTTTAGTTAAAATTAACTCATTACTCACTTAGTTTACTTCATTTTATACGATTATTATCATGTACTATAATTTCTTCGATGAGGAACTTCTCACGAAATAACACATGACTCCCAGATGTGTCGTAGGTAGATCACGTATATGCAAATTACCCCATCAAAAGCATCTTGTACGAAAGAATATTTTCGGAGACTTAAGCTTAAGAAATAAACACCGTGTAATAATAATAATTAGCATGTAAATAAAATGAAAAACATACTCTCACAAATACACTGCATTTTCCTCCCTTGACATTGAATTTCTTATGACAACACGACAGAGCGCGCAATCTTGTACATAATAATATGATAGTGATAACAGTATAAAACAGACGTTTTATTTTATTTGTTTACTTGTAAATACAATGAAAGCAATTGAAAAAACAAAATATTTTCTGGATAACCAACCCTGTACATAATAATATAATAATTAAATGATAAAATGGTAACGATGTTTTACAAAATGTCTAACTCTTGTTCTCCCCCCCCCGCGTGCGGTGTCAACAACCCGTCCGGGTTATACCTCCGCCATTCGTTCATATCACGTGCGTAACAAGACGAATATCGTGTTATACATAAAAACGATAAGCTCACCGTGTTTATGTAGTCCGCTCGAAACCAATGAAAAAAGCGGCTGTCGTGTTCTCTTAGTCATTTTTCCGGAATATATCGTTTTGCCGACCATTCGTTTGTAATTCCTTTGATTTTATTATTTTTCCTCGTCCAAGTATAATACGTGCGCTTAATTCTTACCTCGAGAGTAGGGAGCAGGAGGACAATAATATTATATGTGATTTTTATTTGTTTATATTTATTATTAATATTATTGTTTGTTTTTTTTTACCCGTCAACATGCCAATCAAAACAATCTCGTGCAATAAAATAAAGGAAAAATACAAATTCGTTTTCGTTTAATCCTCTGAGACGAACGAGCTGCGGTATATAATGATATGTACACATAAACACATCATACACCACACACAACTATCATACCACTTTATAACATATGATCGAGCGTACATGATATATTGTGATTATGCAAACCACACATGTTACTATATTATAATCTCAGTACCATTTGACGGATGACACAGATACGAAATTCAAACAATAATCAAACCGATCAATAGACAAAAAATACGCGATCACGTCTCGTATAATATCTATCGGCGTACGGCGGAGAACCTCAGCAACCGAGATTTTCCGGCGTACTAGAGTCCGTGTAAATCGCGTATTTCACACACACACACATACAATATAAAATAAATATACAATAGCCCAAATACACGCTATCGCTGTGTATCAACAGACACAAACACACACATTATGCAAGATTTTCTCGCAGATTTCAATATATAATAATATATTCATTTAGCGGATAGTTCCGAATACAATAATAATGTACGCACTTAATTTAATATATAATATTATATTATATTATTTGTTGTGCGTATTATTATACAATAGCCCAAACCGGAAAGTTTCCGGCCACACACACACACACACACACACATCAAGCCATTGCTAGTAGTTCAAAATTTCGGGTCGAATGATACTGAAACGTTATCGAATTTTTGGTTTCACTTTCTCCATGATATTATATTATATCCGTCCCCCGACCGTCCACAACAACCGTTATTCGCCGCTACGGTAATTTTTATGTACGCGTATCCGAACGTTATCGCAGGTCGCAACTCCAATTAAATACCAATTACTTGTACTTTCATACTACAATTTATTAATACCGTATAAGTACTGCAAACACTTATCGTTTTCGGGGACGTCCGGCGCGGGACCCGAATGTGCAATGGACCAACATC
The DNA here is from genome assembly GCF_020882245.1 of Rhopalosiphum padi. Classification (NCBI taxonomy): domain Eukaryota; kingdom Metazoa; phylum Arthropoda; class Insecta; order Hemiptera; family Aphididae; genus Rhopalosiphum; species Rhopalosiphum padi. Next base: position 55,503,346 of record NC_083598.1, read on the forward strand.
ATAATATATACCCAGACGCAGATTCGTCGAATCTGTATTTTTTTCTTTTAATTGTTTATTTATTTTAAAACTGATAATCAGTTATAATCCGTTGGATATTATTTAGCTAATAGGTGTAATACAAATACATAGTTCGTAGGATACTTTTAGTGCCGTTTTAAATACAAATAAATAATACCATATAAATAATCACATAACGATAACAATAATGATAATAAATACAGTTTGAGATAAATAAAACGGTTCAATGGTTATTTTTTAGTTTTTTTTTTTATTAAGTTTTCTTTCATCTTGAATATGTTTTTCAATATTTTAATATTGATAGTCGAATTCACTATGTTATACCTATTTATATTTTTGTTTGATTTATGACGAATGTAACTTGTTCACTTGCTAAGTGATTACCTTTATTATTATATTATTTTGTCTGTTGGTTTTTTTTTTTACAAAATAATACTTTAAATTTGTAAAACTATTTCGACCTAATTTCCAATGAGTACCTAGTTTTATCATTATTATTGTTTATTTTTCACCCACTATTTATACACGTACCTACCTTATTATACGTTAACATTTTTTTTTTTTTCATGCCTAGTTGAGTTTTCATTTTGCCGTTTTATTTTATCAGCTTTTTAATAATATTGCAATTAACAATTTATAAAAGTAGTTTTATCGTTATAATTTAGTTTTCCGTTTTTTGCTGACTATGTTTATGTTACAATAGTTACAGTACACTACGAGTTTTTTCATTATTATTATTATTACTATAACAATAATACATTATTACAGTTTCAATAATATTACATTAATTACATTACATAATAGTTACTGGATTTAGACAGTGTTTTTTTTTTATGAATGAATGAAATATACACTATAAACGTAGTTTGGAATATTTAGTCTTACAGTATTTAAATAAGAATAATAATAGTCAACATACATATAATAGTACGGTTTTCAGTTTTACACACACACACTCATACAGACAGAATGTTTAAATGTTTCTATTGTTACAAAAATCAATTATAGTTTTAAAATTAAACAATTGATTTTTTTTTTCTATTGTGTTCCTTTTGGTGTTAAGTTTATGTTATACGCATATATCTGTTCAGTTTTTTTCGTGTGGTATGATTTTTTTTTTAATATAATATAAGCTACAATTGTAATGCTAAATTATACGGTCCTCCCCCAAAAACTTATTTTTATTATTTGTATTAAGTTGCTCAAAAAAAAAAAAAAAAATTTTTTAATAAATTGGAACAAAAATGTATTTAAAAAATATATTATATATTATTATAACCATTGTAAAAAATTTTGGGAAAAAATTGTCTAGATATTCGATGTTAATATTATATTATTACATTATGATTTTTTTTATTATTATTATTATTATTATTATTTTTATTACTATATTATTATTTTCGGTTCCTTAATATTATTATATTTTGTCATGAAAATTATTGTCCTGAAGTTTTGAAACACGACTATATTATATATTATACGTTTCGGTTCGATATATTGAACAAAAATAAAAATATAAGTGAAAATAAAAAAATGATGTTTGTGTAGTAAAACGATATTTATATTATATATTGTATTAAAAATTTAGTTAATATAAAATATACGTTAAAGTCATTAAAGTCTTGAACCTTTTGTGTTATTCTTTTTCCACATTTATAATTGATACTAGCTGCAGGTTATATATAGTTATATTTAGCCTATGATATTATAATATTATTATAATACATTAATACATAGTATGTACATATTTTTTTAACTTAGAAAAAGTTTTTTTTTATGAAAAGACGTATCTACTTATTAATTTTTATTAGCGATTTTAACAATCATATGGTTAGTTTGAATACTAAATTTAAAGGCACTTTGTAGATTTGAAAAAAAAGCGTTGTACAACTTTTGAACAGAATACTTTTCAGTCTGGTGGTAAGTGAACAAGAAAAGAAGTAAGATTTTCAAATTGAAGGAAAGTACATTTTCAAATAGAAATTTATATCAAATTATATCTTAAAAAATATTGGTAATGAAAATTATTTAAAATCTAAGAGTGATTGTACCTACAAAGAATTTTAGCTAAGATAATATAATATATTTGAAAAAAAAAGCTGACACTAAAATTATTGATAGTCTGTGAATCTGATTTTTCAAAGATGAATTTATTATATCAAGAAAAAATCAAGATCCTGGATCATCTTAATTTGCTTATGAAATTAGGGTGCACTAATTAAATCCTAATTTTAACGCTGCTGGTTGAGACAAAAACCTGTCATTTTTCTTATTGAAGAATTGTCTATAAATTTTTTTTTTTTTTTAATAATATTTATTCAATTTATTATTACAAAAATGTAATACTTTTATTTAATGTTTATTTTTATGTTTCATTATATTTTTAGATCTTCCCTTAATATTCTTTATACGTTACATTGCGTCTTTATGGTTCGCGAAAATGATCCAAGCCCCTAATGTGGCCCTCCAAAAATATTAATTGATGATCTCCGACGTATTCTGAACCTGCACTTATATTTATCGGCTCCAACACACTTATTCCTGATTGTTTTTTTGTTCAGGCTACGTATACAGTGCAGTTTTACACGATTTTTCGCATATTTCACGGACTTAGATGGACCGTGAAAACCTATTCGATTATCTTGGTTAAATCGGAAAAAACGTAAACACACTCACACTAGTCGGTCACGGCCTTGACCGTTTCAGGAAATCGCCGAACTAAATCAGGTCAATTCGTCATTATAGTGTATAGATTCATCGATTATTATTTGTATCCGCAAGTGAGTTTTACCTCGTATATATGGCGTACATGTAATATATATCAAAAAACGAGCAAAACTAGACCGATACGACTACTTGCGCACCAACTATATAATACAATATATATTATAAAAATGGTATATAAATAGGTGACTCTGTACATAATTTGTAAATGTTTGAATATTATTGTACTCACAACGTGTTTATGTTGTTGTTTAGTTTTTTTTTTTAATAAAATCGAAGGCGGAAAACGTATTATTACCTGAAAAACTAGTCGATTTCCTATAGTTCTACAGCAACAGCATGAATAGAGCAGTTTCATTATTTTAAGTTTAATATGAATTTATATTTAGTTATTATAATAATATATATAGATACATACTTAAACACCTCGTGTAATATTCATTGCTGAGTTGTTACTACGACATAAAATGACATTCCGAAGACTGTAAATCTGTTTATGACATCAGCTATGGTGGCAATTATAGTAGATACTTAACGTTAACAATATTACGAATTTACTTACTATTATAGTCTATAGCACTATATCTATTTATTTAATTAATTAACGGCAGACAGCAATTACAAAACTACGTAATATAAACAAGTTATAGAACATAATTATAATAAGAGTAAACAGTATATGTATAAGCTCTCTGGTATATAAATAGATAATAATAAATAGTATTAAAAGAGAAAAAAAAATAAAACGAAATTCTTACATACAGCGATAAATTACATGTGAAATATGACAAATAAAACTGAGGTATTGAGGTAATAAAAAAAAGTGTTTGGTGTGTATATATATATATGTATATTATATGAGTTTCGTTATCAATAACAAAACAAAAATAATAATAAAAAAATATCATAAAACGTAGAATTGATATTCCATAACAAATAATGAAATAACCTACTACATTTTACGTTTACATGTTACATAAAATCATTATTATTATACACAATTATTATAGTGAGCTACAGGCCTAAGTGGGAAACCCTATTGGCAATTAAAATATTTTTACACCATGGTAATGTTAAGAATGATTTTAAGCTTCTTAAGAATAAATGAAGCTTCTATCTATATTAATTAGATAAAAAATTGATATTACACAATGTTTTTATTTCAAAATATCACACCATATTATAGTGATAACTGATTAAAAATATATTTTAAAAATTATTTTATATTTGATCTATATAAAAATATAATTAATAGAGACATTAAAACAAACAAAATTGAATAAAAAAAAATGTTTAACTAAACAAAAATACGAAGCTTCCGAAATCAATTGTCTATCATAATGAAAAATTCCCATTTAAAAAATCGTCGTACGCCGTACGGCAGTATTTTTGTCTCCGTGCTAAGTCACGCTTCGGTGCATTAAAAATATAACAATTATATAATGATTTCAGCTGGATCAAAACATGGTTATTCTATAATCACTGAAATATAGTATGATTTTTGATAGATGTAATATGTTTTTTTAAAAGCACTTAATTAAACTATTAAATTACATTGTAACTTGTAAGATATTAGGATATAATATAAGTATAATTGGCCAATCTTATGAGGGAGAATATTTATTAAATATACGTAAAATACCAGCAAAACTATTGCTATAACATCTAATATAATTATTGGAAATATATTGATGAAATATAAAAACCTTCACGTCAGACTACTACGCTGTTATAAAATATTATTTAAAGTTTATTATTATACCTTAAACCTAAATACCTAATTATTTGCATACTTTTAGAAGTATTGTAGTTATTTTGATTTGTATTTTCTCATTGCAATAAATATTTAACTCTTAAAAAACGACACGTGTTTATTATAAGTCGGTCTTAATTTGGTTCAAACTTCTTTGAATATAGACACAAATAGCAATATCAGTGATACAGCTAGGTAGGCCAATCAGACAATAGAATTAACAGAAATTCAAACAATCGATCATTCGAAATGCGGTACAGATAACTGTACTTTATGGGAAAAAATGCATTTATACAGTTTATTTCTTTATTTTTTTTATAAATCAATCATTTAAAACTATATAGTTCCAACATTCTAGTGGTCCAATGTATACTTACGAGTTACGATATTAAGTACGGTAGAAAAACTAAATATTTTTTACTTCTTTGATTAAAACTTGCGAGTATAAATATCCATGTGATACACAAAACAGTGATATTTATAACTGAGCATTATAACTCATAATAGTTATATAGTTATCCTGTATTATCATTTGTAGTCTATATGTACTGCATGTACGTCACACAATCAAATGTATACATTTTATTATTATTTAACGTGTAGAGAAATCCGTAAATCTTATAATGCGTTTCCCGAGTATACTCGTATTATATTATGCTGTATACTAGACTAAATGTTACATAATAAACCTTGATACAAAATTAACAAACAAATAAAATCCGATAGATTTGAAGGATGTTCGCCTACGTGTCATCGAGAGTTGTATTGTCGTGGTGACAGACTATACAGAAGTTATTCGTCTCGTCGGCAGTTCGGCATATTATATATATAGTATATATTATTATTATTATATTTTATACACGTGATACTGCGTCAGATATGTATATGTATATATACACACACACACACACACACACGCTTAAATGTGTATAAATATAATATATATATATAATATGTATGTTGTTATCGTCGGACGATCAGATAAAATAGAACGATTGGTCGCGGTCCGACGAGAATTGAAAACACACATAACATAACATTGAGGCTGCCGAAATCACTTGGTCGCCGCGGTGAAAGATTTCCACCGTAGAAAATCGTCGTACTACGCACGAAAATCACTAAAATACTATCGTAATATACACGGCGGCGCACATTCGTCTTCGTCTCGCCGGTCTGCGCGGTACACCCAATGTAAGAGCGTCGTGCCTAAAAACAATCTCGCACCTGATAATATTTACACGCGTTAAACTCAAGTGTACGCGTTTCTTCGAATAATAATATTAATATTACATACCATCGTCGAACCAAACACTATACATATTGTGAAGGCACATCGACGCGTTCGGAGAATATCCGCGATTGTTGACATCATGTGCTTGTGGAAGTTGCTGCTTCTCGGCTGGACGCGGCCCAAGTCATCGGACTCGGACGACTGTAAAGAAGGAGGAGACCTGCACCGACAACACACATCGTCGGATGACGATATGTCCGACAGTGGGATATCCAGTGGCGAGTTCAGTCTGGAAAACGTGTGCGAAGACTCTTGCGGCCCCTGTTCAGCTCCGCAACCGACTCACGAGGAAAAGAGGTAAGTCCGTATATTTATTATACATATATCAATACTCGGTGGTGAGCTTTCAGTTAACTAAGCGTGCTTGTCGTTAAAAATACATTCAAGTGATCTAACATCCCTGGAAAAAATGCAAATCAGAAAATATACTTGAAATACAAAATAATACAATTATTTGATTTATTGTCGTATAGCATTAATCAATACATAAAAATAACTTAAATTATTATCTAGATTTTGGAAGCAGTTCGTATTCCATCGGTATATATGTATAGTATGTTATTTGATCATAAAACGGGAGTTTTTACGATTTTACGAGACGCTTTTTCTATGATTCTTTATTAGGATATTATTTGTGAACGGGAATCACGGGCTGGTAGCTCGCTCTCATCGTCTTATCGCACACCGATTTTGATATCGTTTATTATACAAACAGTCATATTTCTCTACACGCGAAAAAGCTTAACTCCCGCGCGTTTTATCGAAATCAACGATCGACAAACATGGAATCCCGTAGACCGTAAAAGTCGCCGACGCTCGTCGGCCGCGGCAAAGTTACGAAATCGTTTCGAAACGTTAGTCACCGTCGCCGATACGCATCTCTACTGCAGCGGCGTGTGTATATGTACAGAGATCGCTGTACCACGGCCGAGAGGATTTATTCCGTTTTATTCGCCGTCCGTTTTCGTTCTTTTTTGTTGGATTCGCTCACGACGTTGTCCGCAGTCATGTCCGGCGCGTCGTACATGTACAACGACCGACAAGTACTGTTGATCAGTAGCAAACAGCTGGACGCGGAAGTTTTACGTGCCTGCCGGGTGGGAGACTTCAATTTCTTGGGTTTCATAGCCGGCTCCGACACTGAACGTCTGCATGCTGAGGACTCTCGTGGAGCAATGGGATCGCATTACGCTGCCAGGAACGGACAGTTGTCAGTGCTGAGGTGATACGATGGGTGGATAATATATTTATAAGAATTTGCGAAATTAATTTCAATTTTCGGAATTTTCCCCCATTTAACGATTATTATTATTATTATTTATAATAATAATAAATTCATAACGTAAACGTATCAACATAACGTGCGTTTGCTGTACGCGTATAGTGATCGTATATTTGTTTCATTGTCGTCTATATAATATTTACAATTTCTTTTGTAGGTTTCTGAAAATCCACGGTATAAGAAACCTGAACAAGAAATCGTGTGTGGGATACACAGCTTTACACGAAGCGTCCATCAACGGGCACGTAGCTTGTATAGAATGGTTGATCAGGTACTCGGGATGTAAGCCTACCGAAAAGGATGTGGATGGTTGCAATGCTCTTCATTTAGCTTCCAAGTAAGAAATTATACTAAAATAGTTTTAACAATATTTTTATTTCGACAATTTAAATAAAAACGTATTAATAATACCCAGTATAGTAAGTAATCTATTAAAAAAGCTTTTACGTGCGGCTTTATATTATACATAGGTTATATGTATCTATATATGTTTAACTCATAGACCTTATACTAAGTACCTTAGTATAAGGTCTATGGTTTAACTACACAAAATTATTATTTTCTATATAATATTAATAGTACTTTTATGAAAAGTTTCCAAAATATTGATTTCTTAAAAAGTTATTCCAAAATCCGACGTTGGTTAAAATAAAACACTGTTAATATTTTTGAATTTAATATAACACACTGCATTAACTAAAAAATGCATAAATGTAGATATTAAAAAATTCAAAAGTGTTTTACAAAATCTTTACGTTTTATAATCTAACCCAAGCACTAAAACAAAACTGTTGATAAAATTCAACAAATGAAAAACAAAATACTATTTAACTACAAATATTTTTGATAAATTTATTGATGCCTTTAAGATATTAAAATTTATATTTTAACAAAACCTTTTAAACGTTTTAATTTGTTTGAAAAAAATTGTTTTCGTTTCGAATAAATGTTATAGTACCTAGTGGTTGACACTATTAGTTGTAAAACGCTTTGTTACCATGGTTATTAATGTTTCCTGACGTATAATATTCTGAACTAAGTAATTTTGGCTATAATATCATTATTTATTCTATCTATTATCATAGTTTATTTTGGTTCTACAGCTTGCACCATAACCATTTTACTCAAATATCCATTAATTGAAATGTTAATTTTTTTATTTAATAGCTATACGTCATGTATATGATTATATATTATTTGGGTATTTATAAAAAGCGATCATAATAAAGTTAAAAATTTTAACTTTAACTTTTAATTAATATTATAATGTGTTTATTAATTTACCGATTATGGTTTACACGATGTACATGTTACATTTCAGAATTCTTTTTTTTATTTTTTGAATGAATCAAGGTTTTATCAGTGATGGTTTAAATTATATTTTACGTACCTAAAAGGAAATTGAATAAAACGCTGTTATCACATTTGAAAAGTGTAAAATAATTAGTTGTGATTGCATAAAAATCACAACCGTTACATACAAACAATTACTTATCAAAATTACGTTATATTATTTTACAAGCTATACAGTTTATGGAAATAACTTTCATTATGTTTAACTAATTACAGACATAATATTATGACTTGGTCGAAAACATTAACACAAATTAGTATTTTTAATAGATTCAATTTCAATTTAATTTTTTAATATTCTATTATAGTTTTGGGATACATTTTATTACAAGTACAAATAAGAACTAGCATACTCTTTGATTTATAATTTATAAATTGCAAATAAAACAACATACCTAACTAATTATATTAATGTCAAGGTGTGACTTAATAAAATACAATTTAAAACGTTTAAACTTAAAATTGACTTTAATAAAACCATGTAAATAATTATCACAGCAAAACCTACTTATATGAATGTGAATTATATTATCTGTAGTCAATATATATATACTAGGCGCTCAAACAAAAAGTTTGAAGACCCTTGATAATATACGGCCTGATTATGCGTATATAAGTCGTAACCAAGAGGCACATTAGGTATGAAATTAAGATGTCCTAAAATATTGTATTTTAGACTAAACTTTGGAAGATTTTACTTCCACCGCAACATACAACAAAATCAAAAAAAAAATAACATTGTAAATCAATAAATATGTTGGACATTATAATAATTAAAATAAAATACACAATTAAGTTTTTGATTTGATAACGCAAAATATCAATAGATTGACGTATATAAATCTTACAAGTCTTGAACAAAAAATAGGAAACCAATCGGGGAAATACTGAAATAGGACAGTTGATTGAATACGTTTAGGCAGTTTAAAATATCATCATATTACTGAATTGCAACCTGTTAAATCAATCATTTATACACATAAATGACCGTTTGTATCATATCATTAATTTATAATATTAAATTACTTGTCAATTACTTTTATATGTTGGTGATCATTGTTATCAAATAGTTATACTCAAACTCAATGGTGAAACAAACCCAAAATAACCCATAAGTAACTTAAATACATCCTAACCAATTTTGTTATACTGTTATTGGGTACAACAATATAATAACGCTAAAGATTTATTATGCGTGATCAATATGCAGATTATAAACACTAAATATAATTAAAGAACTAGTTATATTAGGTTACAATAGGATGATCAAAAAGTATCATCAATAATATTAGTATAATAGTGCTAGATATTAATATATAGAAATAAATGGAGCACTAAATTTATATTGAATATTAAATAAAATGATATTAAGCATTGAGGTAGTAAGTAGGTACACCGGAATTATATTAAAAATAATAACGATCTATTATGGACCATTATTATTTATAAATTTATAATATACTTGGATAATACCAATAGTATATATGTATTAATTACAAAGCTCTAAATTTAACTCAACAGCTAGTAGCTATATATTTACCGAATATAATAATATAGACTTGTCAAATTCTTGTAATGCAAACACGTAGGGTTGAATTATTTTATTTGATAATCGCTCAACAATGAAATAGAAACAAACATAGTTAATTATTTAAGTCAATGAAATATTAAAAAGCACTGTGCCGAATCAAATAGACAAATATTTTTTTTTCAATTATTTTTCGATATTTTTTTTTTTTGTTTTTATTATAAATTTAGATTATAAAATATACCTGTTATTACAATATTTACAGACCATAATAATATCGCGTTTCCTATAGGTTTTACGTATAGTACACCGCTCTCTAGCTGAAAGACGGTACACCAAACAGAATTCTTGCACGACAGTACGCCGCCAACGCTATAATTTCTATTATGTAGATGGCATTGTAGTAATATTTTTCTCGTTGATCAACGGTGGATTATTCTCAGAAAACTAACAGCTTTTTACTAAGTCATTGATAACACACTCAGAGACTTTATCATTATTTTATTCTGTTTACGACATTAGTTTTATAGATTGCAACCCGACAACATCAAACATGAAAAGTATTTAAATTTTAAATTAGTTTATTTGAATTTTGAACCACTGGTAATTTTTCTAGTAACACGAATTTTTCTACAGTTTTAGTGTGCTCATATAGGAGGTATCAACCTGTATTATAATAAATATACATCACAATTGCTACATTAATTTAATCATAATATGACGATTAGCCAATAGATGGATTCAAATATTTCCATCCAAAAAACTTAAAATAGAACAAAATGTGATACGAAATAATAATTAAATAGAACAATACATATCTATTTATATTTATTTTATATTTACCATTTATGGTACCAACCTGGCTACCTAGTTATGGTTTAGGTATACCCTATGGTCGTTATAATCTTGAGAATTTTTATGATAGATACATTTTAAAAATATTACGTTTAAAATATATAATTCAAATAGTGTCAAGGTTTAAGTCTAAATACTCTAAATCAGTGCTTCTCAATGGGGGCGATATCGCCTCCCGATGTGTGATGAAGGAGTACTGAGCTCAACTAAAACTACTGAGCATTGAGCTCGTTTTGGGTGGTAAGGGGGATGAGCAAGGTTAGGGCTAAAAAGCAACGCACCAAGGATTAATATAATTATTTCCAAAAAGAAATCGACTTTATATCGTCAAAAGAGAAGACTTACGCCTCCATCTCACAGCTTTGAACCAAACGTAAAAAAATTAGCTTTGAATCACCAATCTCCATTCTTCCAATCAACCATCTCAATGATCAATACATTGCAAAACATTTCAAAATTTTCATTTTATTTACATTATTTATTTATTATTCAATTATAGAATTTTCATTTATACTATTTTTTATTTTTATTTTAATGTAGTGGGGGGGGCGTTGAAAAATATTTTGCTTCTCAAGGGGGTGACAGTTTTAAAAAGGCTGCGAATCACTGCTTTTAATATTGAGTATTGTTTTCATTTTTTTTAAAAGATTTATTTGTATACAAATTTTAAATTTTACAAGCGTTTAGTAATAATGTGGTAAATGGGTTTTAGGTAAAATCGAATATTCAAACCATCTTTCTATCTTAACATTCTTAACTCGGTGCAACATTATACTGTTATATTAGTAACAGCCATAATAATATAAATATTACTTTAAACAGTTTAAACAGAAATCAAATTGTACATAATATATGGTACATACATGTATTAAAACGTCATTTATTCTGATATTATTATTATTTTGTCGTTTGCCGAATTCAGGCCAAAATCGTTAACGGTCGAATCACATAAATGTTTATGATTACACGTCATAAATATGAGTATATATGTGTGGGTCAAGTTTATTATTGTACCAAATGGCAAATGTATATAGAATATTACTTAGGTACGAGGTAAATCTAAATAATATCAATGCGTGTAGGGAGGTGTCTATAAAACTTTTTGTGTAATCTTGTTTGTATCGATGGATCGACCCTGAAACGTAAAATAATGTATTAATTCCAATCAAAATCTCAATAAACACGTATTATACGTCATTCACCATACATAAAATGTCGTTTTATTATTTAATATCTTTGAAAAAACTAAATTATGTTATTTAAATGATAATTAATATTGTATACGTACTATTTTAAGCAAGTTCTGTGATTTTTTTTTTTTTTTGTTCAACAAAAATATAAAATATAAAACTCTATTCAACACTTACACCAGTTTTATACTTTCATAATATAAGATAATATTATGCTGATATAAAATATATTATATTACGACAAATACCCAGTAAAATATGACGAAGGATAATCATACGCTTATAAAATCACACTGTTTTGTATCTTACTTCCCAAAAATTGTATAGCTAAAAGACACTAATAAAATGATAAATGATAACTGGATGATCAGAATTATGTTAGTATTTAAGTAGATACATAAAAGTACGCTCAAGTAAATCTTAATATACATTATTTTGTAGTATTGTAATATATATTTGTAGGTATTTTTTCCAGGATTAGGTTTACAACCAAAAAAACCAACAATTATTAAATATACATTACACATTTACACTTAACTCTCGATATTAAGCTCGCTTTCATAGTCATACGTAACAAAATACCTACACCCAAATAAGTGGTTACTATATAATATAAAATACATACGTTACACCTATAATCACTGATAAACATGCACAGCCGTTCAAGTATCAGTATTCAGTAATTTTGTGGTTTCAAATCCATAACGACTATCGTGATAACTGATAAGTAGGTAGATTATAGGAGGTATATTACATTACCTTCTACACTAAATTTCACTATACCTACCAATAATATTTATAATTTATGTATACAATATTAATACATACTACATATATTTATACTCAACAACTATTAATATAATAAAATGAAATTCTATAATAGGTATCTCGTATCTGAATCACTAAATAATATATACAACAAAATATTGAACAAAAATGTAATATACTCCTTTGTTAAATCCTATTTTACATCTTAATTTCTTGAAAGATCAATGACAAATAGTAATATTATGTATTTTTTCGGAAATACAATTTCATAAAAAACCATATAAATTAAGTATTTTTCGAGGTTTTTTATACATAATAAATTCTTTGTTACGGTTGAAAATGTTGATTTAGTATCATTTTGTAATTCCATTGTCATTTATATCTATAATTAAATCTGTTTTTAAAATTAAAGTTAAAAAGTACGTGGTGCCATATCTATTATTTATTAATTATTAAATAAGTAGAGTTATGAAATATGATCACTTTTGACATCAATACATCATGTATATATGAAAATAATGTCTATTAGTCTATTCATTAGAGTAAATAAAATATATGCAATATTTTAATATTATCATTGTATAATATATATAGGTATATTAGATACCTATAAGCTATGGATAATAATGTAAACAATAGTACATGTGCAATGTGCATGGTACAAAAATTAGAACAAAAATATTAAACTATTAAAATAACCAAACGAATTATTCAATTACAACTTCTATCTATAAATAATATTAATTTAATACTACAGATATGTATCAGAGGAATATTTTTTCTTTTAAATTTATTTATCAACCAAAAATTGTATTCATTAAAAATATAACATATATCTAGTTAAACTTTTTTGAATAGAAATTTAAAAAAATAATCTTTTGATAAGCACTAAATACACTGTTGAGAGGATTGTTATTTATGGATAACATCAATTAACATGAGAAACATAATATTATAATAATTCGGTATTTAACATTTTTTTATATACCTATGTAAATACTTAAAATATATAACATATAATATAATACTTATAGGTAATTAGGTAATAACTTATAGTCTAATAAATTCTGGAACTTTAAACATTTATAAAAATATTTAAAAGCTGTATTTAATGTTGTTCATGCTCCTATAATTTTATTTAAAATTAATGAGTCATTTTTATTTATATTTTATCATAAAATTGGGGGAAAAAACAATTATAAAAATTAAGTTTAAATCACAATTTCCTTCTTTAATGGATTTAATACAGAAGTATAAGTAGGTAATTACTTTTTATTCGTGAAAGTATACAGATATCTTCTGACATTTTACATTTTATGATTCAAGAATATTAATATGCCGTCATAAACATTATGGTTCACACTCTAAATGATATACTTATTTAATAAACTGTTTTATTTTATACACATCTTTGTACAACTACTTATGAAGGTATCTTACTATTATATTCTTAAAATAATAAAAGTGATCTATAGTTGGACCGTAAAAAATTTCAATATTTATGTATATTTTTTATGGTAATAATATTTAAATCCATCTATTAGAAATATTAGGAAACATATTATAAATAACTATACACATTAGTTATTCCAAAGTTTGTAAGTTATAAATTGAAAACTTAATTCAAAAATATTTACTTAAATAAATAATAATTTATAGATATATAACTATTAATCACATACAAATTATGTATAACTAATGATTAAGTATTAAGTATTATTAAATATTATTTTGTACATTCAACAATTTTGTTAACCTCAGACCATTTTGGATGTATTTATTACATTATCTCAATCTCTTGAAAGAGTATGGTTACTGGCTCACTGAGTAAGTGAAATGTGAACACATTTGAAAACCATGTAAATTAGTATCATTTAAAATTGCATAGCTCAGTATGGATAATTAACATTTAATGATCTAACATTCTAACAGATGAATAAAATATTAATATAATCATTCATTTTATAAGTAGAAACAACTATCAGAATTCGTATTATTTAAATTAATAAAATAAAGTCCTATGTTTTTAACATAGTATGTGGAATACTAATTTTCGACTAATTTTCAAATTCAGTGAACACGGTTCATATAAAGTAGAACGGCTCATATTCATTATTACCTTTACTAAGTTTCTATTATGTTTTTAAAAATATGATCTAGTTCGGATGGATTTTAAAATGAACAAGATTTAGGATGATTTGTAGTTAGTACTATATTCGACATTATTAATAATGTGCAATATTTTTATAAATTGGTTTCTTAAGCTTATTTTAGTATTTTATTTATTTAATATTTTTGAATAATTACTGTAGCTCAGCAATAATAATATTAGATTCAGTTACTGTGATACAAATAACAACATAAATACATACATATATAATTAATTATTACAATAAATGTAAGGTTAATAAAAATAACTTTCATGATAAATAATAATAGGTATATAATTTGGATGCATTCCTAATAATATTTAATTTAGTTTGTTTTTAGATTTTACATAATCTAGTGTTATTACTTATTAGTAATATATTAATACTATCATTGATTATAAATACTAGTATTTATAAACAATTTTATGAGGTAAAATATAATAATATTATTCCTAAGTTTTACTGATGCATTTTTAAATATACAATAATTTATTTTTACTTGATTCCTGTTAATAGTAGTTAATAATTATTTATAATTTACAAACAACTTTTTTTCCTTCTATCTAACAGCGGTTAGAAATTTAAATTTCGTAGATTTCAGAAAAAAATTACGTACATTAACCAATTATTAATTTACATATTAGTTCAATTCAACTCAAAGCTGAACTAATTATTTTTGTAGTATAACATTAATATTATTATAAATTATAATAACAATCTAAAGACTACAGTCTATATAAAATATAAAAGCTTCAATTATTTATAATCAGAATCTAAGTATTTATTATACATTAATTTTAAATTATTATTAGTGACTGCGAGGGTTGAAGTTTTTTTATTATAATATTACGTCACAATTACATAATTATTATTTATTAAAGACAACTTTTAATTCGATTTTCATTATATTATTATAACAATGGTTATGATAAGCTTAAGATAATAAAACCTAAAAATTAAAAACAGTTTAATTTTAGTTGTTATTTAATAAGAATAATAAGATGTTTATATACTTTATTATACATTTATTAAAAAAAAAGACGAATTAGCCGCAGATAGTCGTTATTATTAGTTATTAAGTGTAAAATATCCACAAGTTTAAATATATGCAGTGTTTATTTACTATTTAGTTAGTTTTTTCAACGAATGTTATTATTCATAAAATCACAATCAATATAAAAAATATGATAAGAAATACAAGATATTAAATTTATGCAATAACTAACTAATAAGAAACTTAAGTGGATTTTAAACCTATGAATTCCTGAATCATTGATTGATACCAATATTAATTCAATTTATATCATTAACATTCAAAGTTGTATGCATGATATTTTATGTTAATTGTATTTTGTATTATTAACTTGTTGGCTCTAATTTAACTATTATTTACTACATTGACACCAAGACATCTCAGAAAATTATTTCAATTATTTTTTTTATTAATCCTGTTGCGTTTAAAACTAGTCTGCGGAAAAAAGAAAGATCGTTGACTGATATTAATAATTTCATTACTTAACGACCTCAACCTTAACCGACCGACAGTGAGAGGGAACTTCCTTCGGAGAAATGGACGATGCCGCCACCGCTATCAACAACCATACACTATACCGTCTTATTGTTTTGCCTGACACACTTGTCCGTTAACTTCGAATGCGCTCAGACGGTTTTTTTTTTTAATCGTATTATTGTCGGTATTTACTGTGATAAATAGGGTGATTTTTCATTGATATTTTGATTTTTGTTTTTCTTCTTTAACGTAAATTATAACCTATTAAATTAATTAATTACATTTAATTTTTTGATTTTTTTTTTGTGTTAGTGAAATGTGGTTGTGATATACGTGATATTTATTTCGACGAATCTAAAATCCAGATAAAAGTTCACTTTTCAAATGTAAGTTTCAATTTATGACTAAAACTTAATTAAATACAAATGTATCATCTTATAGAATAGAATATTATACAAGCGCTTTGAACTGTATATTATAGATACGAGTATTGTGTTATTGACATTATTATTGAGTTTTCTTAACTTTGGAAGTAATTTAAATTTTTTATTTTTTTATTATTTGGTGACTAAAAGCTAGTTTTTGACTATATACTTAAATAATTTGAATACATTTTTAACACATATACGTGTAAGTTTGTAACATAAAAGATATGGTGACATTACTACATTAATTTAAAGTTTTAAACTAATTCAAATTAATTTTTTGTTCCAAATCTATATCAGTATAACCTTTCTGAGTTTAATTCACTCAAATTATGCAAAAATCTTGGATTAACCAAAATTCAAAATTGATAAAAAAACTAGACATTAAAATTTTTAATATTAATATTAAAATATACTAAATTTTTATATTAAACTTTAAGATGGCATTTTTTGAATTTTAATAAAATTAAGGTTAATTTTAATCAATGAAATACATAGCAAGCACATGATATTCGACGATAAGATTTCATTAATAACAAAAAACATTTCAACTATCAATTTAATAACAAAATCTTAAAATAGGTTCTATGTTACCTATATTAAAGTATAATTAATAATTATACTATAATTATTAATTATATTTTGAATATATAGTGTTTTGGGGGGTACAACTACTATAACGCAATTAGGTGTATTAGCATCTCCCGATATTGTTTGTGTTTATGTATTAAACATCTACATCTGTATATAAAAGAAAACCAAAAATAGCTTGTCATTAGACATCAAAGTATTATATTTAAACAGAGTTTTACCGATTAATAGACAAATGAAACATTCAAATTACACTCTACTTAAAAATACCATATAACCATTTTTACCATATATAATAACTCAAAATTTGAAGATTATAAAAGTATAATATACTAATACAATTTTAAATTGCTGCTAAATATTTTTTCTCAAAATAATCCATAAGCTTCATTAATTATAATTTTAAATGCCCAAAAAATACAGAGCTTAAGCATCCTAACGGATAGAACAAATACTCGAAAAGTTCAATGCTACATTTTTTATCATAGTTATTTTCAATACTTTCTCTAAATATAAAAAAAAATCGCACTGTTAAATAATATTTTAAAGTTCCACTCACTATCGTTTATAAAATGTTTAGCGATGTTTATCAAAGTTATTAAATGTAATACCAAATTACTATAACTCATATTTCTAATGTTGAATGAAGTGACATAACATGTATTTAATACTAAGTAATAGATTCTATTTTTTTATCTGGAATTTTTACTTCTTATGGAAAATATTTCACATATGATTATATTGTGATAATTGATCATAATTTGTAATTCAAATAAACGACAAGAACTTATAATTTAATTTTTTTACTTTCTATCCAGTTAGGCTGAATTCTTTTTTTTATTATTTTATATATTGATCCAAGTTGAAAAAAATTACGATTTTCTGTATTTGTTTTTCTTATCATTATTTTGGTCTGACTTTATTATTTTAAGACTGGATAAATATCTAGAGTTATTTGTATTTTAGTACAACATTAGTAATAAACTAAAGGTTTAAACCACATAAACGTATTAATCGTTTACAAAATAAATAAGTGTATAACCTACTATAAAATAGATAATATAGTATTGAATTTTTTTAAATTTATTAAATACTATAGTATATTCTACAGGTACCAACTATTAATCTTTTTACAATTTTATATGGTTTATGTTAAGAAAAACTTACAGAAAATCTTATTTTCGTTACTATAATTATTTTAATAACCAGTAAACAACTCGCAAACAAATCTTGGTAATCTATCCCCCCTCTCCCCAATAAGTGTGACCTATTTAATATTCCCCGTGTAATCCTTTTAATAGTTTTAATCTGAAATCTTATAGGAGTTTCGTTAATGGGTAACTTCTTCAAAAGAATTTTTTTTTTTTAATATTAAACCATTTTCTGTAAATATAACTTACGCTAATTAATAATAAGTAATAAGTAATAACCATTTAATATTGTATATCATATATTAATATATATTATACATATACACTTACTATAATATTAATTTCCTATTTAGACATATACCCAACAGCAAATATTATTATTTATTACTTCATTACGATTACATTCAGTGGCATCATTTGAGGGGGGACAAGGTGGGCATTTGCCCCTGTCTGATTTTAAAAGCAGCCCAATGGGCCGGTGTGCAGTTTTTGCCATTTAACCATTATTATATTTTATTAGTGAAAAAACATAATTATTTTTATAATATTTTCAGAAAATATTTTATTGTCTAACTACTAAAAAATTATTGTTACAATGATACATTTTTAATTAATTGATAGTTGGAATAAATTTATATTTATACGCATGCGGGACGAGCATGTATGTTTTGTGTGTGTATATGTTTTGTGAAGAAAACTAATTTAGGAACAGAATATTGTTGTACGCACAACAATAATAATAATTAATATCATAATCCCGTATAGTTTTATTTTTAAAATCTAAAAATTCTACAAATTTAAAAATTCTAAAAACAACAATCGATTGACATTCTTATTTATCCTTGATCTCAGTCCTCAGACTTCAGTTAACTTGCGACAATTGTGTATCACAATTCACAGTAAACTATTATTTTGTAAATTTAGTTCAGTTTCAGTAACCGCTTATTCTACATATATTAATTTTTTGTCGTGACGCGTGTTTTCACTATTCTTTGATATGGACAAAACATATCTTAAAAAAAAAGAAATGGGTGGTGCGGCTAAAAACCATCGTGCAAAACAAATAAAACTACAGCAAGACGCCCAAAAATCAAAAACAATTACTGAAATGTTTAATAAACAAACAAAACCTGAACTTGTTATCAAGCAATAAAAAAAAAAAATATATACCTAACTTAAGATAATATTAATTTCTAAATTCGATTTTATGTACCTATCTTTTATTGAAAAAAATAATATATCCTTTAATAAATAAATTATATTTTTCTTAATTAATAAAAATTATTATACTTAATAGTTTACTTTTATTACTTAATATGTTTTTATAAAATACCTGCTATCATATATTTGCAAATTATGTTATTACTTAGTTAATAAAAAGGCTTGTAACAATTAGAGTAAAAAAATCTTATTAAATATAATTATGAATAAGTGAGGTGTGAATGGTAATTCAATAAAAATGTAAGTAGATATTATTTGGTTGCGAGCGAAGCGAGCGGTTTTTTTTTTACCCATTCGGGCTGGTCAAAACCTTTGCACCCCTCTATTGAAAACTGAAATGATGCCACTGATTACATTCATCACATAAATTAAAAGTTAAATTATCCAGCAAGCATCATATCATATGACCACGACTCTTATTATTAGTTTTCATTTGAATTGTATTTAGTTTTTTAGATATAAAAGTTAATGTCTTACTAATTTTAGAAAAAAGTAGGTGTTGACACATTTTGATATCATTAAACATGTAAATATATACATACATACTTAAATTATATATTTATAAACGAGTATATTTAGCATATTATGTCCATCTTAACATAAATAAAATATTCAAATTAATTTAAAAGCTTGTATACAATAATATTATAATCTATGTTATGTAATAATACAAAAAAACATCATAATGCAGTAATATACTTACACATTACTATCCCTTATAGGTCTATATATCAAATTTCTAAATTCATTGAATAGTTTTGATTCTGTATTAATAGAATGCGTATTTACTTTTCATAGGGTTTAGTTGAATTTATTTATCAATTTCTCTGCAGTAAATTAACCTTTTAAATATGACATATCCATTCGTCAATATTTGCAACGCTACTGAAACCATCTCTAATTTTGTTAAACACGAAAATACATGTGTGAAATTAAGCATTAGTTCATGCATACAAGTATTCAGTATTAAACTTTTATGATGTCCAAGATGACAGCATAATATTGCCTAACGTTTCTCTTTTTTTATGTTACTCTGATGGTAAAAAAATTATTGCTATCATATTTAAAAAAAAAAATGGAGAACTCGGTTTGATGTAAAGTAAGTATTTTAAGTGTACTTTGTCATTGAATATTATGTTACTGTAATAGATGTGTTAAATTTTAAAACAATATTAATATCATTATATTATATTGTACACAACAAACAACGATTCTGAGCGGGGACCGTTAACATACATTTCTAAAAATATTTTCAATATTTATCTATCAGTAATATGAGTAATGTAAGAATAAAAAATAATGTAAGAATGTGTGGTAATTTATAAACTACTTTGTATTCAATTTTTAAATATCTAACCTATAAAATTAAAAATGTTTTATTACAAAACGATTTACATAGTATGTTCATTGTTCATGATTTTAACAAATATTATTGTTATTTTATATATATGTATCCGATTTTGTCAAAATGCTATCTTCTAACACTCGTACAAAAGTAATGATGATTTACCCTCCTCTTTATTTAATTTCAGTAAAAACTAAGTAACTAAAATAAGTTACGTAATATTATGAAGATTCTTGCATCATATTTTCAAACTTACTGACAGAGCATGCACATTTTTATCAATATTAATAAAAAAGAAAAACAATCTAAATTTCTACAAATAGCTAAAAAAGAATCAAAATATTTTAAAAATTATAGTATGTCTAGAAGGTTTTATTATAATTATTTAGTATACATTTTAAGTATATAGGTTAGATAATAAGTTTTTTAATTTACAAAAAAACAACAAAATCGAATTTGTCTAAAATTTGTGTTTCGTGAACGGCGTGAACATTCTCGTTATCCATTAACAAATATATATAATTTTATATACTTATTCCCTAATAATTAAGAAAGAAAAGTACGAAGAATTTTACAATTTTCTACCTGTTAACATACTAGAAATTGAAGATTGAAGTATTTTTATTGCTCTAAAAGAAAGCAAAAAACCAAATACCGATACATTCAACGTTCCGCTCAGATTCTAAAAATACTTATGGATTTAAACATATCATAGAAATGATGTAGAAAATAATTTCAAAATTCTAAGCTAATAAAAATTTAAAATAAATTAATCCAAATATAAAATATTTAAGACATACGCATATTATGTTTCATCTACTATACTTATATAGTCTTAGTGTCTTACTTACTTTAATTACTTTAAATTGCAAAATGGAGTTTATTATTATTTATTATTAATATAGTTGTATAAGAATTGGCGGTTAAACATCTAAACGACATAATTTAATAATAAAAATAAATAATTACGTTAAAAGTTTTGTTTGTTCAGTAGACAAACAGCTTTTTGTAAACATAAAAATATAAAATTTTAGGTAGCTTAATAAAACAGTAATTTATAATGATTGTTAACATTACTGTCATGAGCATTATATATATTATATTACACTTACAGCTATATTCAAAAAGTGGATGTATTAATATTATTCAATGTATAAATGATGATGAGACATAAATACATAATCATAAATAGGTATCACTTTCTTTTTGTTATAATCGTAGTTACAATAAAGATTTTTCAAAAATATGCGTATTACCATTTTATTATTCGTGTAAACAAATTAAAATATTTAATTAAAATTTGCAAATTCCGGACGGTTGCAACAACAATTTTTTAATCATTACAGTATAATACTTTATTAGTAAGCAGACGTTTTGAAGGTTATCATTACTATCAATTATCCCATTAGACGCATTAGACAGTGGGAAAGTCGGCGGGGTGAAGCTGATGACCCCGAGGCAAATGTACCAGGACCGCTTTCTTTCAGACCAACAGATGACACAAATTTCACTCGGGGGCTCTTGACAGTCAATGTTTCATATGGAGTCACATGATAAAATGTCAACAGCTTTCTATGAAGAATATATATGTTATTTATTTACTGGGAACCAAAGAAGAACTTACAATTAAGTTAATTACTTTTTTGTGTGTATTTTTCTTTTATAACATGCATGATAACTTTATGCTATATCGATAGAAAATTATCTACAAGTTATAATTCATAACGTACATCATCTCGTTATTTATTGACGATCTTATATACCTACTCCACCAAGTTTCCATAATAGTATAAAATTCCAAATGATTAATATCTTCTTTGCTATAAACATATAAAAAATATTCTGATACCTGTCATACAAATCGTAATGTATATACGATGTAGTTGTATTGATTTATTTCATTTTTGCATCGCGATATTTTCAAATTTGTAAAAATAAAATAATAACAGTATTATTGAAATAATGAGTCATATATTAAAAATAAAATAGGTGTTTACATAGATGTAAATATCAAATTGTTTTTTAAATTATTTATTTATAACATAAGATATTTATAACTTCAAAAATACGAACATAAAATATTTTTGAAAAAATAACTTTTAATATACCTACCAATATAATATACATACATGTTCTATGTATTATATAAAATTGATTAACTCAAAATAATAACTGCTCATAGCCTTGAAATTATTATGGTAAAAAGGTATAGGTAAGTAATGTAAAATACATTATTAAATTTATAAATCAATTGGAAATACATATAATTCCAATTTTATTGTTTACCAATAATTTAATGTGATGAAGTAAAGTGTGAACAAGGGGAGTATTGGAAAGTCTACTTTAACCGGAAACAGTGTGTGACATGAGCCAACAAAATTAAAATATAACAATCCCGGATTTG
The DNA here is from genome assembly GCF_020882245.1 of Rhopalosiphum padi. NCBI lineage: Eukaryota > Metazoa > Arthropoda > Insecta > Hemiptera > Aphididae > Rhopalosiphum > Rhopalosiphum padi. The sequence continues at coordinate 55,526,908 of NC_083598.1, forward strand.
CAATAAATCAATGGCCAATGCAATTCTGTCGAACGAAACAAATTGAATTGATCATTGTTCAAATTGTATTTCATTAACCCCAAAGACCCGTTTTTATTGTGTTTTCCTAAACCAATCGATTAATGTTTATACATTCTTTTGTTCCAACATCGTCGTTAGTCATAAATAATCAACATAATATGGCGCGGAATTCACATCATAATAAGGATCAAAGGGATATATGATATTAAACACGCGTGTTTTAAAATTTCGTACTGTCTTCATATTAATAAGACAATTTTATTTATGGTTCAATAAACTCAAATATCGAATGATTAAGACGTACTTTATAGTTTTATTAGTGTAAACATTTCAAAACGTTTTACATTTTAATCAATGCCCCATATTCATCAAGTTACCAACAAGACTTTGGTAATTATGGGTTTTAATGAAAGAATATGTTTCATTCATAAATCTGAATTCAAATCATTAATTACAGTATCATTTAAATTTAATGTGTAATGTCCATGTCCAATCAATTATGTTTAGTAAAAATGATATATGAAAATTGAATTTAATGATAAGTACTGTCAAAGTTAATCAATTTATTTGTGCCAATATTAAAATATAGTATATAAAATATTAATATTATATAGGTACCGACTGTGTAAACTCATCAGTTTATCGTCATGATTTCACTATACTATGACTACAAACACTTGCAGTCGAGTTTAATGATCTATAACGCACACAGAAGACTGGTTTTCGTTTATAATCAGATAATAAAATATCGTAGCTAGTAACTCATTCTTTGTATTTACACCGAATGATTCAGATGATTTCTAAAAACCATTCACCTATGTTACCTTATATTACCTAAAATTTAATTAATGCATTTTTATACTAAAGATATAAGAATTTTTTAATAAAAATGTTAGTTAAAAAAAACTAAAAAACACAGATGAAGTGTTGATAATACTTCGCGTTGAGGAATATCAAAATAATCATAGAGATTATATTATAATGATCTTACAAAATAACGAATGAGGGTACCTATATAATATTATTAGATAGATACAATACGCTAATAGGTACCCGATCCAAATAAAAACATCGTGCTATTTAATTGTAATATTATGAGACAAATTCAATTAATTAACGCCAATTTGATAGTAACGTCTATATTGAAAAAAAAATAATAACATGTGAATGTTTATAATGTCTAATTAGCAATCTCTAAACAACCCGCCGAGTGCCGACCTTCCTATACAATAATAATATAATAGTATGCAGCATAATATGCACTCCGGACTCGACGAGTCGTAAACTATATATGATTATCATTATGTTGGTTCGATATTTACTCAAGATGTGGGTCGAAGAAATCGAATCGCTAGTAAACCGGAATATGGGAAAAGACGCTGGAAGGTAAAAATAAAAAAATTAAAACACATCTGCTGGAAGAAATGGAAACTGGTAATTGGAATTTCTGGTTCCAGGCAGTTTATGGCCGTTGCGGAGTACAGTATATAATATTATATACATTATATTATGTACATCGAACAATGTCGACCTACTTCGTCGCGTTATCAGAATTTTGTAGATTTTCATGGAAAACATAGGCATAAACGCGTACAGAGCACAGTCTATATAATATATTATAACATCGTATGATATTCTGAACTTCATCAATTTCGATTCAACCGATTCGAGTTATAATACATAGGTATTCGAATAATATGATAACATTGCCTAGGTGCAGCAATAGCGACCAGGACGCGTTGATGCGCTGCTGTGCGTCTCACTCTGTCTCTCTTTCGGGTAAAACACGCAGAACGTGGAGTACATTTCATAAGTTTCTCTAATTTCGTTGTTAGAAAATTTTATGAGACACATGTAGTCCATGCTAATTACTGCCGTTTAGGTCTCGTGGCCATGTGAATATCGTGTGCGTGTTACGCGATGTGCACAGCTGTTATATCGGTTCCGCGCGCTGGCCAAACGATGAGCAACGCACCCCGGCACTCGAAAAGTCGATTTCGCCTGTGTTTTGCTAACACTGCGACCATCATAATGATATTTTCCGTAGGTAAAAAAAGCGAACGCAAAAATAAAATAATAAAATCGTAAAAACAAGAAACGAAACAACGTCGCCTTTGTTGGCGGGCAGAGAAAAGAGATCCAAACTATCTCGCCGGACGACGGTTATACGCCGTCAGTTTCGTGTATAAGGTCAACCGCGCGTGCACACAGACGTCGGCGTTCGCGGTTTTTTTTTTAATCTTTTACTCGATTTGTTGCCCTGGAGCCGCGAGTTCACCGCGCCGCGTTTCACTTTTTCGGTTATGTCCGTGACTCAGAGCAGTCAGAGCACCAGCCGAACAGCGATGCACTGACGCAGTCGTAAATATACACGCGCGTTATAATATTGGTTTTCGTTTTCGGTCTCGACCATAACCTCGACCCCACCGCGCGTCGTGTCTTCGTCAGTACTTGCTAAAATATAATAATAATATGATACAGCTATTGCCCGGTATACTTTTGCGACCACAACTTGAATATTATCGTTGCCATAGGCACTGAACGTCTCATCATAATATAGTATATACAACTGTAGTACCATCATTACGACTGTTATAATTGTCGTGGGTTAGGTCGCGATGAATTGAGAAATAATACCTAAAGTAAACAAAGCCGGTTAACCACACAGACGATGCCGCTGCTGTATTTTATTATAGTAACCGAAAAGCATTAAACGATCTATTGCGATCGGTACACGATTTCTTATTTGATATATTATATCTTCTGCAAGTACAACACATACGAGATACGACGACTGCATTGTTTTGTGAATTCGTTAGTGTTTCATACAATGACGTCCGCAGAAATTGTTCGAGAGTGGGTTAATAAAAATACTTTGTTACGTATATTAATGCAACACTATATTATATTATAAAAGATAATATTTTTTTTCTTCAAAATTTGAAAAGGATCATGTTTTAATCTACTTCTATAAAGTTAATTTATAGTAAATTATTATAATCTAAATGAAATAATTCGATTCAATTTTCCAAAACTATACTTCAATAATCTTTATTTTAAACTGTATTTTATAAATACCTATAAAGTTAACGTCTTCGATTTATATTGTTTGCAGTAAGATGTACTGATGTATATGACTACATACAATACATTTCCATTGTGCAGTGTATTTTTGTTAGCTTAATCATTGGTATTTCTCAATAAATCTTAAGTGTTTAAACCATATCACATACCTCCTATAATAGAAGTTGAATAAATGAATAGTAAGTATTCACTATTCAAAGTTATTTAACAAGATGCAAAAAATTAACAGTTAGCACGTATAGAGCAAGTAATACAATGTATACATATTTCCTGTAGGTAAGATAAATTATAGTGAATATGTAAATTGTATATGCATTTGTAAAAGTCAATAAAAAATTTAACTTTTAATGAGTCGCGTTATACTGTGGCATGGCCGTTTTATGTATTTTTAACTGTACATAATTTTATAGGAACGGGGTAAGGAGTATCTTGTGAATTTTAAAACTTGCTACACGTTTACGAAAAGGCATGCATTATAGTCACAAAAAAGTTCGTTTTTAAAATCAATTTTGTGTGCTTTATAGCTTTATATTTGCATATTTAAAAATCTATTAATAAGATAGGGCCGAAAATATGTATTTCTTGCCACTCTACATGATTTGTATTTATCGTAGATGGAGGTATTAACTACTACCTAATAATAAATCTAATATAAAATTGGTAAATCTAAAGTCTACTAAAAAAAAAACCAAAAAATGAATGGAAAGTGATAGAGCTTGAAAAATAAGATGGTTGACCATAAATAGTTAATGAAAATTTTCATCAAAATTTTATCTTAACGATAAAAATTGTATCAATGTTCTGACAAGCGCATATCAATAATCATTAATCAATACGATAATAATTTCTATATTTTAAATATAATAGTATTTATTTTTATCTTTGTTTAGCTATATTTTTCCTTTCTATGCTCAAAACTGTGAATAGATACCAAATTCAATAGTTTCTAAAACGAAAATAGGATTGAAACAAAATTTCGTCAAAGTAAACAGCGTCTATATAGGATAAATTAACATAGTTAAATCAATTTTCATAACATTGTATACGGCATAATTCGCGTTATTATCTGTTATAGTTTCGATAAGTATACAATGTACATATCATCTATTATATTTTGATTAAGAGAAAAAGAAATTCTGTTTATAATATAATTTTGTACGCGAAATGAAAAAAAAATATTATACTTTTGTTCTCCAGCAAAATTGATTAAAGAACCCAACACAATGCCAGTGCGATTTTAAATCTAATCTGAATTCTATAAGATACCTATTTTGCCATGTTGGTAGATATCGCGTTGTTAAAACGTATAGTATATTATTATTGTTATATGTATGGTATGCTAGCCGCGTTTACATACTATATTTTACTATAGTAGGTATACCGGTATACTATATCTACCATATAATTCCAACGGTAGACGGCTATGTGATTAACAGAATTCGCGCGCATTAGTTCAGAAGGAAACGTGCACTAGTGAAGTACAATATTATAATCTCGTATGGTATTTGTATATATTTTATACGTTCACTTTTCTAGTTATTTACCTTCGGAATTTCATTTAAGCTCACCAAACACATTATATTCGGACACGGGCGAAAGTGAATCTTGCGAACATCAATAATATAATAATACGTCGATTATTATACATGGTATTATATGTATGGTATATATATATATATATATATATATATAATAATGACTCGTGTGTGTAGAATATGATAGGCTGAGTTGGCTGAAAACATCAAATGCCCTCACACTTGCGCGTCAAGTGCAAATCACGCGTTCGTAAATAATACTAGACGGTAGGCATGTGCACCGTGAAAAATTCTCATTCTGTTATCAGAGTATGACCACAAAAGGATTCTAATGTGCTATACATTATTTGTCAATAGACGAAAAGAAAGATTTACTACAAAGTACAAAGTACCTACAAGACGTTTGATATTAATATTCTTAGTGATGGTAATATCATATTATAGCGATGATGATGACTTCTTTATGCAGCCGCAGAACTGCGCTATTATAACTCTTAGCTATTATATTCTAGACAACTCTTACCTACCTAAGTGAATTATCGTGTATAATATATCTAATGTATTTACCTTTTTTTAACGCACTGCCGCGTATCAAATATCGCAGCACGTTTATTGAACCAACGTGTAAACGCGTCGCGTGTAAATTGAATGATGTGTACCTTATGCAGTCGTGTTGTGTACTGTGTAGTGACACTTACCTATAAACATTATACTTATCAAAAGATATGATATTATTAATTTAACGGCGCGTGTTATTATTTCTTTAAGCAATTTTGTTTAAAAATGCATTCGTATATCGTGAACATAATATTAAAATCTTTTGCTACAGTGCTGCCAAACTTTTCATCCAACAAAACTCTTGGAAAAAGTAAAAATATTCGTTAGTCTCTAATAGTTAATTATTATATATTTTTAGAAATGTATAGTTCATATTATTGACCAGTAACCACTTAACCATTTTTAAACCCGGTTAAATCATATTATTGTTATTACGTCATTTTATAAGGTTCATAATGTGAATAGTATATATTATTAAAAATAGCTTTAATAATTAATAATAAAAACTGTACATTTGAAAATCGAGGGAGTGGTGACTAGTGGTAGTAATCATCGTACCGTATCCAACGTCTATTACGTCCCCCCTATTTAAATTACGACTTTTCCCTCAAATTATATGAACTATACAAATATTATACGAGTTCATATACTGCATATTAAATTAATCTAATACAGGTATACACAGGTACACTGAAATATAATATACCTACTCACAATGTGCGCGACATAAAATTCAAAATATTTTCTATCAAGTATTAGTTTTAACATTATTCAAATTCACAATTGTTTTATTTTAAACGTACCACTGTATAACTGTATTTTAAATGTTGAGTTTGTATTTAATAGATGTACAGTTTTAAGTAGAATATTGGTATTCAAGTAAACAATGTATAACTACAGTGACAATCTGTGATTTATTAAGCATTTCTATCTTCTATGGCTTTCTAATATATCACCTTTTACTCGAAGTTTTTAAGTATATATTGTTTTGACAATAAATAGAATACGCTCAGTTCAACAATATTTTAATAATAAGGTTTTAGATATTTAGAGTAATCTTTCTTTGTTTGATAAATTTTTAAAAAATAACAAATAACAATTCACATCTGTCATTTCTGGGACGATTATGACAGCGTTTGTATGGATAAATAGGTATAATTAGTCTTTTAAATTTTGACAGCTCGTATAACAAAGACCCATACAGGGATCCATATACTTGCGTTATCCTTTTCACCCGAAAATAAATTAAATGTACTTTCGGCCCAGCTGGGTAGTTATTTTAATTTTTCTTTACATCGCTTTAACGAATCGACTGCAGATTGACGAAAAAATCTATATATTTGTTTTTCGACTATCATCGAAACAAAAATATTAGCCTATATTTTGATAGTATATATTAATAACTACCTATAACGATGAATCAAATTGTTCACGCAATGGCTTTAATAATATAATATTATAGTCGCGGAAACAAACATATTACACTTGGCCACATTGGCGGCATTGACGCGGTTAAAAATCTATTGTTTTCGGTAAATAACAGCGTGACATTGACAGGTATAAAACACATTATTGTCCACGGAAAGCGATATAATCAACGAGTTTGCATATTATTATATTTGGGCAATTAAAACAGTGGCAGCAATCGAATGAACAATCGTCAACAATTGTCGACGTCGTCGTCGTCGTATACTCATTAGTAAGGCCGAAACTGATAATACGTTCAAGGTTCAAAACGGGGATACCCGCGACTGCAGTATATACCACAACCGCGGTAGCCAATTGACTGCGGAGAAACGAAAAGAAAATAATCCGTTGACGAGGCACCGGGTAAATAAACATACGAAAACACCGAGTCGCAGTGCACAAAACGATAAATCATAAAATAAAAATGGGTATGTGTCGACTACACAACATAACGCGTTGCGCCCGCGCACACAATGAACGCAAATGAGACACGCACGACGGTTGCGCGCCGTACACGCAGTATTGTTCGGACTTCCGGTGACCCTGCAGCGGCCGGACACGTGGGGAGGCGGCGGGAGGTTATAGGTATTGTGTATACCTGCGACTGCCGAGTTCGGGCGCCCCGGGACCGGGTCGGCAGTCGTGCGCAGTTCGTCATTCGTCATGTTGGACAGCGTCCGGTGTCTGATGTCCGTGGTGATGGCTTCGCCGTCGGAACGGTCGGCCGCCACCGACAGCGTACGCCGAGGGCTGGCCAGTCAACGGCGGTTGGAGTCGGGCGGTTCCAAGCGTAAGGTGCGCGTGCACAGGATCAGCTCCAGATATCCGGCCGTCGAGGTCAGGACTCGGATGGACTCGTACGGCACCGGTGTGCGGGCGGCTGCGGCGGCGTCGTCGGCGGTCGACTCGAATGCCGCCGACGTCGTCGTTTGTGGTGCCGGCGGATCGTCTACTACATCGTCGTCGTCGTCATCGTCATCGTCGACGTTGTCTACTTCAGCTACGGACACGGCTGCCGGCTGCTCGTCCGTCTCGGACACGGACTTTTACTACGAGGACCGGACCGACGGCGTAGGGCTGCACACGACAGTCATCGAACTCAGGGCCGAACACGTGGACCGGACGGAGACGGTCCAAGAGGAGTTCCAAGACAGCTTGATGCCCGCTTACTACGAGGCCGACGACCACCACCATCAACACCAGTTGCAGCAGCTTCACGTCCGCCGTCAGACCGTAGAAGTCGTCACGAAACACCGGCACGTGCTTTCCGAATCGTGTCGCGTCAAAGTGGAAAACCTGAGGTAGTACGCCGACGTGCGCATAATATATTAGAACTGATATCGTGTTACCTGTGTGTAGTATGCGTTTGCAGAATATCATGTGCATACGAACACTTAAAATATAAACGAATATCATTATTATCTGTATCCACTGTAGGTGCCCATTACATGATAATATATGCGTATACGAATCTGACCTCGAACGATGGCGCGCGGTCGCCTATAACGGCTGACGTCGAAATCGTTAAACCTTATTCGTGTATAATACTAGTTTTGTTGGCATTTTGCATTTTTCCCTACTTCCCTAGTATATTTTATGATAATTAATCCAGAATCATTCCAATTACAAATATGCTTTCCGATTTCTTGATTTAATATTCTTTTTTTTTAAATTTATATCGCTGCTATTTTATGACGTCATGGTCATCGATTATTAGTCAAAACTTTTGACACATTTTATGAACCACGGGAAATACTATTATAGCTAGTTTTTTTTTTCCTGTTTGTTTATTTTTATTTTTTGTAAACTATTCTTCATTGATATATCCGATAATAATATTGTGGTCAGTTCAAAAGTATATGGACTTATTCCATGATCTATGCTTTGACAATTTCAATAGTTTATTTACATAACGTATTTATGTTGTGTTTATATTTTTAAGACGATAGGACTACTCAAATACCTGTCTCAGACTTATGAATAGCATTATAGTTTTTAGTTGTTATTATAAATGATTTTCCAATTCCCTTGATCTTCGTAATTGGGTCCGACATTAATTGGTATCAATGGTATCGTGATTATCACACTTGCATCAACCGATATCACGTCATCATAATGATCCGGCCCGCCGGCCGTTATAATAACCCACTATGTCCTATGTGCATATTTTATAATGATAGATTTTCGTCTAACGCCTGCCGATCTATCTTCTGTATAATATTTTATAATTTGTACACCTATTTGCGTGTTTGTTGTTTGTGCAATAATAAATTTGTCGATTTCTACTTTAAAAATCAAACCATTTAACGTTTTACCTAATTCTAATTATGTCGTTCTAACGGGAATGTTCCCCGCTGTCACCAATTACAATAATATCAAAACATTTTATTACGTTCGAAATTTATTACAACCCAACGAAAGTGGATTTGTAACTTTCCACTCGTTCTGTGTAAAACAGCTGACCATTGACCACAGAAACAAGTTTTGATATTCAAATTTACTATATAATATTACGTTTAGTCATTGAACGTCATTCGATAGTATGTGTTATTATTACGTACATCGCAATTATATTTGTACTACATAATATAACGTCTGTACTAAACACGCTACCTAAATGGCTTAAAATAAAATAAATAAAACATAAATATACTTAACTTATAGTATTTTAGAAAATAAATAGTTTCCAAAAATTTTTATTCTGTGAAATTATTATTATATCATGTACACCTAATGTATGTTGAGTAGGTACCTATACGGCTATACGTATTGTACGATTTAGTTGATTAACGTGTATTTTTTAATAACACAATTAAAATTGATTTTTATACGAATTCATAACAAAAGAATTGTATTTTTTACCCAATACCACGTTTAGGTTGATTCAAAATTCGAAATATACAAAAAAGCTTTTGCACAATTATACATATTTATTTAATCCTCAGGTGTGTCTCACGAAATTTTTGGTACAAAAATCGTGTTGAGTTATTAATGCTTATTATCCTAAGAAAAAAAAAAATCATGGACAACATACATTACACGATTAGGTATAAAATGTTGATATCATGATATCAACTGATAGTTAGAGACGTTAGGTTAGAGTGTATACGATTTCGCTTTATGCAGACTGCTGCTGGCCATGAACAATAAAGCTTGTTTTTTCGTACAATCGTAAATCGTGATATATTTTCCATAATTCGTACCACAGGATATAATTATTTCGATTTCATAGTCAACTGTAATTTAGTCATTAACAATAAAATATTTGATAGTCTAATATTTATTTATGTTGACCAAAAAATGTACCATTCATGGTACATTTACTTTAAATTAGTTTTCAAATCGTTGACGTTAGCCACCGCCGCCATAATTTTTATTTAGACCAACTTACGGTTAACTTTTTTTTAACTTACAGTATTCAATTATTTAGCCGTTAAATTTTGATGAATCATTTTTTTGAAAATTTTGGTTTATGATAATCTAAATTCAAATGAGAACTTTTTGAGTAATTTAACTTTGTGTTTTATTTACTAAGCTCCGTGATACTAGGTTTGGAAGATATGGTAGCATTGGAAACTATGATTATGATTTGAAAATGTTAGTAATTAACATTTATGATTTACAAAAATAGTCCAAATATATCCAAATATCCAATATTACATTTATTTTATATTTTCGTAAAACTAAATTTAAAAATTAATACCATTAGCATAAACATTTTAAGCTAATTGTTAAAAATGTGAATTAGGTACATCAACATTGTTAAAAAAATATTTTCTATTAAATAATTTACTGTGAAAAAGGAGTTCATCGTTTGAAAAACAGAATTGTGTAACATTAAAGAACATTTATTGAGCGATAAAAATCTCAAGAATTTAAAAATGTGGTTTTTAAGTATATTTAAAAGTTCCAAAATTCAGAATTCGAATAAATTAATTATTAAAGGTCAAATGGTATTTGGCATACTCGGTGAATCACTCTGCATAATATCGACGATCAAACAACGGTCGTTACCCGTTAGTAGAATATACAATAGATAGGTTGGATGGGATACAATAAGCTATTCAGTATTTCAGTACCTATTGAACTATACGATTCAAAACAATTTTGTACCGTCGCAAAAAGCTTAATTTTTTTCTCGTATAATCGTGATTCTAGTTTCTGTATTTCACGTTGTGCCATGACGTATTGACGTATAAATATTGATTTTGATTTCGTATGGCTGCAACGTGTAAAATCGATTTTGCGATTATGGGAAACTATGCGTCACAGTTTTCTGAAATAATTATTAGCTTAATGTAGAAAACAAAAATAAAGGTATGATAAAAACTCATTGTTTTACGACCTTATAATAAATGATATAAATATCATCTAATGGAAATAAAACTGTTGTTGAATAATATACTGGTTAATTTTCAACAAGTGAGATGAAGCACATCTTATTTAACCTACATGTTTACGTCAAAACTATTATTTCGTAAATTTAAGATTGAAACATTACGTGTATTATTATTTACACTATTTTACCATGCCTATACCTCTGCGTTTCTTGTATAGTTGTATATACGACCATCGTCCATCGATTAGATATTAAAATATCTTACTGTACGACTGTGCGTCCGTATCATTTTGATGATAATTAATCACACTACCACAAGACCTGGATATTATACATTAACGAGTTTGTCAATAAAAAAATATTCTCTCGATAAATTCATTATTTTTTTTTTTTATTATTATTGTTTACTTGCAACTTTTCAATTAATGCTTACCTATGTATAATAAAATTAATATTATAAAGTTTTATTGCGATATAACACGTTGTATTATATCTTATACACTATCTAAAAGACCCCCATTATTGCTTAATATCTTAACATGAAGTATATGATTTTAATTATACCATGTTAATTTGTATTATTTGATTTATCTGTCATCAAACATTATATCGGTGAGAAATTAAAACATTCCAACTAACCATCGATCACTTTATACCGTAATGTGGAAAATCGCTCAAAAACACAAAGGACTGTAGTAGGTACTTACTCAGTAATCACTATGTCACTACTCATTCTGCGGAGATATACGCACTTTTATGTGAAAACCGTCAACAACAATATTATTATTAACATGTTGTATGAGATAAAAAGCTTAACATATTATAATACGTCTAATAATGTACGCGCACGCGCTTGCCAACGTTTGTGCTCTGTTTGGCAAAAACAGTTGAGTAATTATTACTAATCATGATAATACATGCGTTTTATATTATCATTATCATCATAATAATTTTTATTATTATTATTATTACCTACTACAGCTACGTGCAGGTATATAATATTATAATGTACGAGGACTTCACCGGCCGGAACAAATAAACCACTAGTTCGGTCATGGTTCGTGCGCGTGGCTGAATCGCGTTTCCTATGTATCTGAGTATGTGACCCCGGTGCGACAAATTTAATACTAAAAATATTATTTTATTTCGTACCATCGCCACTGGCGCCACTTTCGTTGCGCCGCGGCCGTTCACCACGTGTGATGGATATACACTGGCATGCGTTTTGTGTTGCCGTATTCGTCGGATACCAGGCGAACGCAAATTGTAAAATATATTTTTTTAAATGGTAAAGTAAATAAAAAAAATCGTTCTCTCCTACAAACGACATATGATGACTGATATAACGTGAATGGAAAATATTTAAATACCTAAAATAAAACATACAAAATAGTTTATATTTGAAAGTACACAGTTATTATTAAAGTGTTTTGTAAGTTCTGTTTTTATGGTATGTGAAAGCATACCATGTAATGGAAATTAAAAAATCAACCGTTTATGACTCACGCCGTCAATTAAATAAAAAAAATAGATATTAAACAAACTAAATGACTATAAGCAGCAATACTAAGCGAAATGTATTGACATGGAATTATTGCAGGCATTCAACCTTTTAAACATATTATATTACATATTAATATATTATCTATATTGTGAGTGATATAATTCAACCTGATTAAAAGTATATTATTACCTATACCACACATTAATAGGCTTTTCACAGATATAGTATATGCTATACAGTATACAGATGCGTTGCTAGGAATTTCAAAGGGGGGTGTTATTCAAAATTAATAACTTTACGTATACTTTATTGTACAGACACATTACAATTTACAAGTGAATAAATAATGGTTTATGAGAAAAATGTAAATATTATTATTATTAATAAAAAAATTTGTAAATCTATGAGTAGGTAAACCACGGCTGAGGGGGTTGTAGTAACCTGTAACACCCTCCTGGCTACGTGCCTAACAGTATACATACAATTCCATATTTCTATTAAACAACATAAAATTATTGATAAATGTTATCACGGGTATATTTTGATATTATTTTGAAGTTTATATTGTCTTTTATGAATATTATAGTGTTATTACTGTTACTACAACTACTTAGAAATTAATAATAATATATAATAAATAATAAATAATGAAATCAATAATCTTTGAACAAAATTGACTAGTGTTAAAACAACAATTATAGGTATACATCAATACATCATATTTTTTTTCGATAGTCGAAGGGTGATAACTGATAACTAATGGTTAAAGGCACTGGAGCAGTGATATCTGTCCATGATTATTTTTATTTTTTATCTTTTTTAATTATTGTATTAGTATCTTTGATTTCATAATTTCATATTTTTTTAAGAGTTGCAACACACATTAATTTAATTTAGTTAACATTTTCTGTCTAAAATAAGGAATTTCCCAATGAAAATTTACCATTTTCAAATAAGAACCTATATTTTAAGTAATGTACTCTAACTTTTTTTACTATCACGTAAAAATAGAATGGTATCGAAAAAAATTATAATATATACGACATTTACGTACATACATGATAATTAGTATTATGCCTAAATTAATTATTAATAAAAACGTTTAAAATATTAATGATATATTATTATAATATATAACAGATTTTAGCCGACCAGCCTTGATGTTTTAACTAAATATGGATATGTGATATAGTTATAAAATGATTACGGATTCCAATGATTATCATTTACTATAAATTGAATAGGAAAGTTGTTTTAATACATATATTTGTGATATTATAGATAAAAAAAATAATATTAATAATAGTTATCACTTTAACAGTAGTCTAACGTCACTACTCAATGCTTTAAAAGAAACCAACTATCTATAACCCGTAATTTCTTGAAAAATAAAAACATAATTAGTTCATTAACTGTCTAGTACTCTAGTGTTTATTTATAAATTATAATATCGATGTAATATTTACCAAATAATTTAAAATGATGAACAACACATACGTGTTTTACAAAATAAACGATTTCTATTTCATAAAATAGTTTTAAAAACAAATACATTTATATAATTTTTAATAGATTGATATTAGAGATAATGTATATCCTAAGTCATTTTATTGTTATGCAGCTTATATTTGTGTAACACGTAATACGTAAATACTCGTATCATTCAGTTAAAATAAACTAAAACTTTTTAAATTAATCATTTAAACAATTATAATTGTTTAGGTATAAGCTTTATAATACAACTATCACTAGATGACTACTTAATATTATCCAATTTTTTTCGTAGAATAATTTGAATAAAGTATTTTTATTTTAAACGTTGATATAAGAATTGACTATTGACTGAATGTTTTGTTTCTTTTTAGACCTGTATTAAAATAAATGTTTACATTTGTAAAACAAACGTAGAATTTTATTTGATAAATACAATCAAAAATTTAAAAAACTAAAAAAATCGCTCTGCTGCATAGTTGTAGGTGTCCAATGTACTTCGTCATCGTCATTGAGTTGTGTCCCGTAAAAATTTATATCCGAATCGTGTCGAAAAATTTGGGATACAATTAATGTATTTTAATCAGGGGTTAGTAAATAACTAATTATTAAATAAGTAGGTAATAAATATGTTGTTTGTTGAATATATAAATATATAATGTATACAATATAGGTACTTACTTAATATTTTAAACACTTTATCTAATGAAGTATTTTATTTAAACTTAGTAAATCTAAAATCTTTCGAAACTAAATATTATATATATATATATATATACGTATGTTTATAATAAAAATCTTAACCAATAGTATAGTACAGCTGTACATACTAGTATGGATGCCGAATTTTTTTGATCGTGATTACGATAAACGATAACTTGTTTATTATTTTTGTTTATCAACCAGGAATTGGGAAAAAATCCATTTATTTTCGTAATTTATAATATTACGTAATATATTATATCAAAAAATAATATAAGGCTTCTTATAAATAATACACCAGAGAACCTCTAAAAAAAAAAAAAAAAATGTATATTACCTAACCAATAAAGTGGGACGCAATTCGTTTATACCTTTTTTACGAGACGCAACTGAGGTGTCCTTTCAAAGTATAAACTAGATCCAATATGCTACCGTAAACCATTTTCAAAGACGAAAGTTAAAGTAATTTTATTGCTCCAAAAGATGGCAACAGAGAAAAAACACATCATTGTAAAACCATTGTAATTTCAATATCTACATAATTCATCCATTCAGAATCTGAAATCGACTTTTTATTGACAAGGAAATACAAGTAGGATTGATCAACTCAAATTTTTACAAAACTAAATTAGTTAGGTATTACGTTTATCACATCATAAAAAAATACTCTATTTTCAACGTCCTTATGTGTATTTTTGTTTCATAAATTAAAAAATATTTTATAAGATTTTTATTCAAATCATTTTACTTAATATAATAATATTATATATAGGACATACATTAACACATACTAAACAAACAGTATAAATATTATTGATAAATAAATCTATATAAATTGCGCGTGTCATGTTGAGAGCGAATAATATGTTAAATTTATACAAACATTGATTGTTAAACATTCTTGTTCGTGTACACAGTTAATACATAACTGCATAAGACATAAATAATAATATATAGGTATACTCAATATCAATAATTATTATTATTGTTGTTTGTGATAAAAACGCATGATGTATGACTGGCGAATTCAAAAATCTTTGTTTTCTCTACGGTTGATTGCTTAATTGTTACGCGTATGACGTGATTAAAACTTTCATTAGTCAGTATAATAATATAAACAATAATTAACTTTGATTATTCAATAATAATGTTTACCTACTACTGACAGCTGCGTAATGCAAACGTTTTAAGTGCATAGTATTACACATGTATTATTTTTTTAAATCTTTCTCTCTCTTGTTCAGATATGGTCGAGTGAACGTGGTCAGGTGGCTGTTGTGGGAAGCAGACATGCCGGTGCTGGAAAGGTCCAACAACGGTGCTCTGGCACTGCACTACGCGTCGGCCAGAGGATGTCTGGACTGCGTGAAGCTCCTATGTAAATCGGCCGGTGAAATATGGTAAGTTTAGTAGATACAGCAATAGTCAATAATAGTTAGAAAAATAAATAAAACAATTATATGAATATATAATATACGGTATACACACTGTATCACTGTGCATAAAACGATAAATGTTAAAATTCAGTATTGTAAATTATTGCATTGTATAATATTGTAGTCATTATAGTCAATAGACAATAACCAATAGCCATATAATAGCATATTAATATATTTATTGAAAATATTATAACTCGATCAACTCGAAAATGTGTGTAGTAAAAAGCTAATTCCTTGTACATAGCCACGGTTTACTTATTAATTATTACTTTACTGACATAATGATTACGTCTAAACATTATACATTATAATTTAAATAATATCATAATACTTGCGTATCTATAAACGTGTGATTACACTATAAATTTATTATAAATCCTTTTTTTGAAAGTAAACCTATTACTTAACTAATAATGTTATAATGAAACCCCTGTATTAAAATACCTACTGAAGTACAGCTAGTATATCTGCAGTGCATCATCAGTATTCAGTTTACATAAAATAAACATTCAACTATATTAACCGAATAAGTATAAATTAATGAGTAATGACCGACGTCGACGAGTTGTTTCTTTTTGTGAAAACATATTCGTAATTTGTATGCGTCGTAATGTAGACATCTTGTTTTCATAATATGGAATTTATAAGTCGATGTAGGAGTGCCGAAAGGGAGGATCATTTTTCGTCGTATGAAAATGAATTTACAATGTTATAGTTCGTTTTTGGGGATAAAATATTTAAGACAATACTTAAATTTAAAAAAAAAAATTATAAAAGCACACGATAAATTTTATTGAATGCCATGTTTTTGCGATTGTGGGCTGAAACCCGGTAAATACAATATACTTAGTATATATAGGTATTATATGCAACACTATGCTCGATTTCGTTTTGAAACCAGTAGTGGTGGCGGCGGCTGCTTCGTCTGAGCTGTGTTGGCCTTTGGGATTCGATTAATAACCGCACTATTGATGCTGTACAATGTTATATGACGTTATAATATTGTTATAGCCGATGTTGCTTATAGTGAAAAGTGAAAGCGTCCGCCGTCGTTGTCGTGATAATATTTTCGTCGTATCCTATGCTACGTCGCAGTCGCAACTTCCTTCCCGATACGCATAATTGATTTTGATTTTTCGATTTTTATGCAATCGATTTACACGCAGAGATGATTTCTTCGAACACGTTCGTAGTAAAAGATGATACTTCCACCGCCGTTCTTCATTCTCAGATATCCAGTTATTTCGTCTTTAACCGCGGCCGTGTAATAACCACCACCACCACCACCAACAACAACAACAACAACAACAACACCAGCGCACAAATCGTATCATCACATTAATTCGAGAAAATCATTTATGTCCAAGAGCATAACATTATTCTGCGAAACATTATTGTCAAGTACCGGTATATTATTTAACAGTGAGCAGCGGTTATTTTTTAAGTACATTTTATACGTATACCACGCGTATTACCAATTAAAATATCGTTGCGCAACGCGGCATTTTCCAATGGACGTGATGTACATCGTCACTGCATGCAGCTGCAATATTATGTATATTGTATATGATATTAAAATATTATATGTGTATACAATAATATACGTACCACATCCGCGTGGATTAATAGCCAATCTTTGATGGAACTCGAGAAACCGCAAACGGACGCTATACATGTCTACGTCATATTCACTCGCGTGTTACGCCGCGGTTCACACGAAAGGAGAAGCTTCCGTTGGACGCTGAGCGTTTATTATTTCTTTAAAGAAAACACACCGACGAATTTTAATGTTTTATAATAATAATAATATTATATTATAACTTAACCCGCGTGTTATCTAGTACACTTTTACTTTTGTAAGTCCACGTGAACAATTCTTCTCAATAATTATCATATCGGCGTGCGCGTATAACAATAATAATAAAAATATTATGCGCGCAGATCTCATCATCTGTTCAAACATCTTGCTGCTATCCATCCGATGCCGTCATGGCATCATAATAATATTATAGTGAATAATGATGATTATATTATTATGAAGATGGTAATAATACGTAATACGACATCAATTCAGTTGGTACCAATAGGTAAAAATGGTGAGATTACCGGTATTATAGATGCATACGATATTCTGCATGTAGGAAGTGAAGTTCTCGTCGAACATTATACACGACCGCTGTTTTATAATAGAAAACCAGTGACGGGTAAACGGCCTGCGCTGCTGCAGATATGTGCATGTCGTTATCAGTAATAATAATACATAGATAGGTGTAAGCACTTGTTATGCGATCGATTGTCTGTGGACGCTGAACAGACAATGCGATGACTCTCCATCCAGCCTACCCCACCGACCGAAACCAATAAGACGTGACGACTGTATTATTTTTATTATAATATGTCAGTACCTGGTTATATTTTTTTTAATCCCACAAAAAAAATTCGTAACGATCTCTAGCCAACAACGTTTCCGCTGTGTTTTGATAATGTGGGATAATACTATCGAGCACCGAGTTTATAATAAATAATATTAGTGCAATACAATATTCGGCGGGCGTATTATAGTTAGAAAGTTGTAATAATTGTTATAAACGAGCTAACGGCTCTGTGTCGATGCGGTTAATCGTTTTTTCCACAAGACGACTGTATATTTAGTATTTACCGCCTACCTAATCGTTTTGTCACAATATAATATGTAATACTATTTAATACTGCAGTGCTATATGGCTGGTACTCTGGTAGACGTGACAAATCTCGTGGCATTATCAAAACGCTCTCATTTTTTTTTAGTTCCATAACACTCTGCGCATACGAAATTCAATTAAATTGTTTTGTTTTTCTAACAGACTTTTTTATTCAAATAATAATTATACTCCCAAAACTATTCCTTAACGGACTATTTAACACGCAACGTACTGGAATCGTCAACGTAATAACACTATTTTTTTTTTGTACATTTTGTGTGTGGCGTATCCATTTTGTTCCCTTAATTACATAAAATATACGTTCTTAAATTAGTCATTGACTCGTTGTAATACCCCTGGTGATTATTGACATATTTTTTTATACTCTTTTTATTATAATATTTAATATCTAAAATTCTACAACGATATTAATCATAGAACTAGACACGTGACGACATTCAATGAGTTGTGACATTCATACCAAATTGATATATTGTACCCGAGGTATACGACAAAACAAATCATTTAAGTAAATTAATATAGGGATGTAAAATAGATTTGAAGGATTAGGGCCTGTGTGCAATATGTGCATTTTACACTGGTAGTTGCGAAACCATTATAATATTAAGTTATATTGTACTTATATTTTAATATTTGCTATAACCTAAGTAAAGTTCACCAAGACAAATAATAATTTATGATTATTACTTTATAAGTATCATATAATGACACGATTTAAGTAAAATTTTTACCACGAATACAGTTATTTTTTCCTTAATAATAGCCATTTCTGATTTAATTTATATATCATATATACTTACGTAAGTATATTTTTAATGAACCATGAAAAATATTATTTATAAAATTTAATTTTCCCCGTTTTTCTCAAATTAAATAACATACAAACAACATAACTAAGTACAGTAGAATGTATACTAACTACAAAGCAATATTTATTATGTATTTAAGCTCTATTTTTTTTATATAATATATGTAGATATTAACTATAATTAAATTAAAAAACAAATAAAAGAATTCGTTTTAAAATCTATAGTAATTATATTTTATAAATATACTGACATTTAAAAATATTTTTCTTAAATACTAGCAGTCAAAAGTCTAAAATGATCCTATAAATTTTATTATGAAATATTTCTTATTTGAAAAAATCGCAAGAATTAAAAAAAAGAGAAATACTTTTTTCTTTAGAATCTGTTCTCTTTTGAAGTTGATAAAAAATCAAACAGTAATCACATTTATGCATGCGTGTATAAGCCACATGAAGTAATAAATATAGAATTAGTGTCATAATATATTTTTATTTTTTTTATAAGCTATAATACACTTATTGTTTGAGAAAATGAACTGTACTCCAATGAATAATGAGTAATGACAATGGGGATACCTTATTAATTTATTATATGGCAAATTGTTATGCAATTGACAATTGTACATCGACACGAATACACGATTAATGTAACATTAATATAACAACGCGCGTAACTTAAATTATATTACCCACGTAAAAAACTACTTCAATTTAATAATAAAAAACAAAATTACTGTTTACATGTCAATGATTATTTGCTTCAATGTTTAACGCTATTATATACATCCGTGACGAAATTTATAAACCAATAACATTAATTTACATAGTATGTATGACGTTTGTTTACAAAAACAATTTTATTAGATTACCTATGCACATTGCTAGTCAAACTAATACATGTAATCGGGTTTTAATTGGGAAATTAAAAATTACTAATATCATTCAAAATTGAACTAATGACTATATTTTACTATATATGATTCACACGACATAATATGGATGTTTCCAGTATTCGAGTACTTATCTGTTAATATAATAAAGTGTAATAATAGTAAAAACGTTTATAATTTTCCAATATTTTTCCATTTTTTACTTCAGTTACTTATTAGTTATTATGTATACGTACTTGATGATTTATTCATAAATAACTACATAGTTTGTGAAATAGAGTGTAAACAATTTCTGCTTACTATTGATCCTTGTTATTACTACTTATTATATAGGACATAGGTATGCATAATAATTTGTTGTAGGTACCTACACGCAACCTTTTTTGTCAACCTCTTTGAATTCCACGTAGTATGTATGTTTGTTCATTGCGTATTATATGCGTTTATAGAAGTCATAGAACCACTTAGGGTGTAACGCACACACATACCTATTGGTACTTAAATAATATTATATGCAATGACATATTATAGTTCATGTTGATCGAATCACACGATTTTACAGTAATCTAATAAAAGTAAATGTAAAGTAGTAAAGAACTATTAACATATTTATTATGATATAAAATATAAATAAATAATCATTCATCTGTAATTACTGCAATACTATTGCATGTATATTGAGTGTTGACGTGTTGAAATCTTATTGGTACTACAAAACTGCTAGGTAATAATACTTTTTTATGATCGTTTATGAACCACATAATAATTAAATAATATTTAATGTAGACACATTGTTTGCTTAAATATTTATAAGCGGTTACCATTTTTTCTTAATATATGTTTTTATGTATTTTTTGTCCTTCATTACAATCGTGGGAAATTACTGTGAATCGTACAAAGAATTAGAATTAATAGAAAAACAAAAATTGAAATAATAAAAATACAGATACTGGTTTACTAATTATTGCAGTGATTATTTCTCAAATTTAAAAACAAAGTAGGTGATGATTCCGGGACTTCATAACGGTAACCAAATTATATGGGATTTGTAAATTTAGTACCATTAATAATAATACCTTGACACGTGGTTTATATACGGTTTATACGTTTTATTTATTATTATCTCATTTCAAAAATCGTTGACCGAAATGTATGATAGAAATTCAAAATAGTTCGTTTGCTCCAGATGGATACCAGTGCCCATCAGTGTAATAAGTAACAGGCACCTTTAATAACTATAATAATATTATAAACACACAACTACGGCAGCGAAAAGACTTTATAGGCGTTTCGGTTAAAGATACGCCTATTTTCAAGTATTAATTATTTCTACGAAGAAAAATATCATAAAATTATGAATTATTTTATTGCCACGTAAAATAAAGTGAATGAGACTTTGATTTTGTTTTGTGGATCATATATATAATTTCGGTATACTAAAATAATTTGCCACACAACAGGATAAAATAACGGTTCGATGTAAATAGATAAAAAAGAGTCCAATTAATTTCTAGAAATTTATTTTTATTCTTAACAACACGCCAATAGTTGTATAATCGACAATTTTTTGATCGACTGTCATATAAATTTCTTAATTTCATAACTATGTCTATGTGTTACCTCGCAAAAGCTGCTATGCGTCAGTGGAAGTCGATCAGTTAAATATAAAAGTATTATCTTTAGACTTATTCGTAATTATTTGAAATCATAACTTGGATATAATAAAAATAGCAAATTTCTTTCCATTTTGGTGTAATGTTTTACTGAAAAAAAATATATTAATTATGACCGGTGACGCAGTTATCAAAAGAGCAAATGCTAGGCGTGAATAATTAAAAGTATGTACTTTGCAGTACATTCGACTCTCGAAAATAGAACCTTGATATAATCTCAAACATAAAAAATATCTTTTGAACGCCAAATCTATTATATACTTTTAATTGGTTTTGATATATTGGAAATTTTAATAACTTAAATTTGTTTTTCCCTGAACTCTGAGTAATCAAAAGTCAACTATATGTCTGTTTATGAGAAAGGAAAAAGAGACATTAGAATCCTATTTACAGACAAGTAAACGACCCTTTATATATTAATAAACCTTTTGATTTTTTTAGGGAGCTGTATTGGTGTATTGCTTATCCTGTGAAACATTTTTCATATTATTTACTAGTATAATTCGTCCGAATAAATATTTTTTCAGAAATGAAAGGTTCGTTAAACGAAAATAAGTTGTCTTTTTTTACAATAAATTATTTTTTTAAACGAATAAAATGTAGGTGTCATATTTTGCAGACACCATGAGTTTTTATTATAATTTAGGTACTTACAATAATCAGTGTAATAGTGTAAATAACCTCTTCGATATTATACTGTTGTGTTATCGGCAGCCATGGTGGCGCGATAGCAAACGGCGTATTTAGTTATGCGATCTCTGCAGAGTGTATATAGTGATACGCTTACACGTATAAGACATAATACAGTCGGTGGACCGTGACCGTACCGTGTACGACTTACATGTATACATTTAACGAGTTTGTGGTCGTCGTCATATCCGCCGTTGGGCGACACTGCTTTTTACACGTATATATATACACACATAATAGTACTCTTCGAGAGGCGCTCACGCAATGTCCCACGGTAAAGCGATCGCTGAAACATTGTTCGCGAACAAAAAGACACATACGCACACATACACCATTCTATAAAATGTATGATGAAAGTCTATATATAAACATTATACATACACGAAGATAGTATTTAAGTTAGAACGTCTCCGTGTGCATAATATAATCTTCGTCTTTCATTCAAATCACCACGTTTGCGATTGCTGCCGTTATTCGCGTAGTATATACGGGGCTTCTGTAGTCCATTCATCGATATACCCGAATATGCCTTGAATGGGACACTACACTGCGCGATGAGGAGCCCTATAACTATGACAATGACCACTTGGTCGGTGCAACGACCTGCCTGCAGTTAATAAGTATACATATACCAGATACCTGTTAGCTGTTATATATGTATGAGTACGCGCTATAGAAAATCGGCCAAAGCAATGTGATATTATAACGTTACATTACATTGCTTCTTTAGTATTAACAAGCGCGATGAACGACTTTGTTTGGTACACGTGGTATCAGTACAGTGCGTCTAAACTTATTTCCATTAAGTAATCAAATATATTTTGCCATTCTGATATGAACTATGGCCTCTCATCTGCCGGCCACATAAAAAAAATGGTCACCTAAATACAGGGTTTGGCGCCAATCAGTCTATGAGCATGTCACTTATTTAAAAACAAATTTTAAGAACTAGAAGGAATTTAAATCATTAAAAAATACGATTGATACATAAATATATATAACATAATAGTAATATATATAATGTATTATGTATATTAATGCAGTATGTAACACGATAAAAGTGATAGTAAATAATATAATTAGAGAGCTATTTAAAGATTTCAATGCGACGAAGAAATTTTTGAAATTTAAACGAACTTATTGTATGTTAATATAATTGATTGTTGCACTACTTGGGAGGTCTCTGATTTATTATTTTTATTTTAGTAATTATTGTTCTTAATTCATCTTTCGTGCGTAATTCTTGCTTGGTGGCTGCAGGCGGTTGACTGTATTCATATTTCACAACAGAAAATATAATTTGAATCACCTATATGCCTGCAGACCTATATTAAAATCTGTAAACCTGGTGGACAAGTTTAAGAAGTAAAAATAAAAATGCAATGCGCAGAACATTTAGATCGAACAGAATAAGGTAGGTACTCGAGAAATTTCGAGAAAGATGAGTTGTTTTTTTTTTTTTATGAGCATATGTTTTGTAAACATAATTTCGTTTGACCGGTCATACCAGTTTTTGGGAGAAAGTTCCAAATCTTGTAGTACGAGAGTTTTAAACGGCGGCGGTGGCGGCGGCAGCATTAACGATTGGAAACCATGGACGGTGGCAACGACCACCACTAACTATAACTAACTATATAATATCATTATTATCATTTACACCCCTCTTCCAGCTACCAATACCGAAAAATTATTTTGCATTGGAATTTTGGCGATTATCTCTCAGATTAAAAATATTATTGTATTAATTGTTCATTACCCTATCTATCATAAAGGTTAATGAACTTCACGTGACGTTATTGCGCGTGCACACAGAAGTATACCTAATAATAATATAATACGATTTAGTCGCGAGTATATTTACTATTTCGCCTCCGGTGGGGTTGATCGTTCGTCGCCCACACGCCGCTAGAATACAGTCGAGCATGATATTAAATAGTCCATATAGACGATTCAACAAACGTTCAACTAGAGGACAATGATTAAACAAGGCTACGTAATTCTAGTGTGATTTTGAAAGACCTGCGTAATTACACACACACATACAAAGACACACGTCGTTGTCGTGAGCTACCTAAAAAAAAAAAAGAAGAAAAAGAAACAAAAACTCCAACAAACGGTACATGGCGGCGACGGAGCGCTAGTGTATTGGTACTGCGATGGGTAGGTACGTGGAAGAACGGTTTTCTCAAGCGGACGACGGCGGCGTGCGCGTCCAGTGACAATCGCGCCGAGAGACGTGCAACAACCTTTCCTTCGACACGACGAGCGTCGTCGTGATGGTGGATGTTACACGCTTCACTATTCTTCCTTCGCTCTCCACAATATCCCCGAAACGAAACAACGGCTGTTTTTTATTGTTTTAAATTCATTTTTAGTTACCGAGTACATCGTGAAATTCTGTTGATTTTTATTAGTTTTTAATTGTTTCTATTAAATTATAATTACCTACGAGTATTAATAATGTTATCGTATTAATAATACCGTAGTCGTCGTATCGGTTACCTATCTTATATATTATTATAGTAATCGTTTTGACTGCCGCAGTGGTGCTTTTTTCCACTTTGAACCAGTGACTTGTCGAGATAGTGCCGCAAAAGGATCGTCCCTGTCCGCCGCTACATAAAATAATTCGAATCTCCGATAGAATATAGTTATGGTTTCGTTGTTTGAATAATAGTCGTTACGATGTTCGGTCTCGGGTGTAGTGTACAAAAAAAACCTGCGTACCGACAGCAGGACGACGTGCACATGGCGGTCAGGAGCAGCAGGAGTCATGGTGCCTCGATTGCTGGTGTCCGAAAAAAACGCAGTCATCACCCAAAATTTAGGTACACAATCTGATGATAATAATATTATATTATATTTATATATATATTGTAATATTATGCACAACTATTATATTCGTCATACATTTACTAACCTCGCATATTACAATAATTATTTTGGATTTAACGTGAGACGTTGATATGTAAATTTTTGTGATACACATCGTTATCATATAATATAATATATATATATCTGTCTATACTCGGATATCCAGTGGTTTCGTCGGTGATGGGTGTTAGCTCGGTCCCCGTATAGTATTATATTTATAGATACATGCATACAACACTAATATGAACCGGCATAGGTACTGCGTGGAGTATAATAAACAGGATTCATTGACATCGCGAGTTTTCATTGACCGTGATGGCGATAATATAATATATTATACATGTATATAGTCGCGTATATAATATACGCCGGCCAATGTCATCGAATTCTGTGCGAGGCGGGGGCTTCTGACGTGTGTATATGTGGAACAAATTTGATTTGCGGACACAATGATGGTCGGGCCGGCGGTTACTGTGTATTAAAATGATACACATACACATACACACAAAATATGCGTATATATATGCATGTGTGTATAAACGAAATATGGACCGGCGGCGGGCAACGGAATGCTCGGCAATACACAATGACCGCGCTTCGTGTACAAGTTGATTGAACTCCTCGGGCTGTCGCGCGATGCCACCAATTCACACCACAATACGCGAATATTATATTGCCGACGACAATATACATTTTTATTGTGTAAAAAAGAGACACCACCACCGCACGGGTGTACGGTTACAAGTCGTCAACTGTTAATGCTCCGCCGAATGTGCGCAACGATTATTCGTCAAAGAAAACGAAAACCATCTCCGGTTGACGTATTGTCGCAATGCTATAGTACATTATAGATGTTATCCAAATCATCCGAATAATGTATAGGTATAATATATACTTCTGGGTGAATAATCGAGTGAAGTCGTCGGCTGCGCTTAATGGCGTTGCTGCACAGTGATGATGTTAATAATAATAATGTTCCGTCACTTGTATAATATACTCGTATACATAGTATTTATATAACCTGCGAAGTCAGATTTGACTATCCGTACTCTATACGAGCACTTGCACACTTATCCCCCCCCCCCGAGTTTCAAAAAATGTTAGAAAAATCTAAAACTTTAACAATTAAATTTGAAAAAGATAATACTTAAAATTTATTTATCCTTAGGCAGATATATAACGTAGTATATTGATAGTCGTAAGACTTGCACTTTTTCGTAGGCCCAAGTCACAGAGTTTTTACTGTTGAATAATTAATCCAGCTCATAAATAACATCAAATTATTGAACTACACTGAAACGAATAATATTGTAATAATATTCGCTCGCCAAGTCACCGTCGAATGTTTTATATCGGGCATTTTTATTTACCTGTTTGGGAACCCTACAATTAATGTAATAATAAATATTACTGCAATGGCGATGATGGTAGCGTAAATGGGTATAGACAAAAGGTATAGTGTGTTGGAAAGAAAAAAATACACACAGACATCACCGCGATGTCCGGTTACGGTCGACCGCGCGTGGACTTTAATAAAACGGATTCCGCACGACGGACTGCAACGCGGCCCAGGAGCGCACCTCGAATCCAGAGATCCGGAACAATACCGACTACTCGTTCCGTGAAATATATCCACTCATCTTCGCATAGAGCAAACGCGTATTTATTACTGTTATCGCCGTACGATGTTGTATTCATTTCGCTCGATACTCCCAATTGCTTCAAATGGTCAATGTTCTAGTCCGCATAAAATTGTCTGAGAACCGGCTCGTGGAATCTACTGTCTAAAACATAATGATATTATAATGCCATATTACTTGTATACTCAGCTGCCGCCTCGCAAACCGTTGTATTATATTTATAAGTTTTATATAGATTGGCATAATTTAAGAATTTTAGTAAGAGTTTAGCGCGTGGAAATACAATAAAAATAAAATATAATGTTCAATATACAAACCGCAGCTATATTACAACTTTCGCAAACATACATCATTCATTATTATTATACATGCATTATATACATTATACAATGATACTGTATACATTTGCAATATATGCAGCTATATTAGGTATATTTTAACGTATAATAAGAATATGTTATGTGGTTTTAAGTCAAATTCAACAATTATTAGTTACATTATTTTTAAATTATCACGTGGTAAAATTCTAAAAGTATTATAATATGTCTGTCGTTTTTAATTTCGATTTTTTTTTTTTTTAATAATAATATATATTTATTAATTGGATATTACCATACAGTTATACAATATACATTTTCTGTATCTCCAATGTTACATACAATCGTACAGGGCAAAGGCCCTCGTTATATTATGTATTTAAGTCAGTTTATCAATTGTCAACTGACACGTTTGAAAGTAATGAGTAATGATGTTTCAACACAACTGATAAATGTTATTTGTCGGTTCGTAATATAAACAAGTAACAACATAACATAATCAATTAAGACCCATAGATTATTATAGGTCAATAATAATTTTCTAATTAATTACTCCAATAGGCAATAATAATTGGGATTTTTAAAACGTCGTTGTATTAATATTATAGGAATAATGTTTGGAATAGGTTGTATTTTAATTTTTAAGTTGATACGATATATTAGCAGCAACCTGTATATTTTACGGGTCGTTTGCTCCCGCTGTTCATTACAAAAAAAATAATTACGTCAATTTAAAAAAAGACAATTTTGTGATTTTAAAACTGAAATAGGCAAGCTCATTATATATATATATATATCTATAGCCCTATAGCTTATAGGTATGGGTGTTTTAGTGTTTATTAGAATGAAACGAAAAGAATACGTGCCATATTTTCACTGATGTAGCAATAATATGTTATTATAAAATAAAGCTGTAGTTAATCTAGATTTATAATAGTAATATGCTTTATAGAAACAAAAAATAATATTATTATAATTTCTATATCTGTAAATCTGTTGAATAAATAATAATAAGTTTTCGTTCTTTTTGCTAATTTAAACTGCTGACGTCATATTGTTATAAAACTTCATTTTATTATAAATTTTACTAAGTCCAATCAAGAAACCATCGACGTGGACGAACGTTTTAACATATTATTATCTGCAGTGGGTTCAAAGACCGTTTTTCCTCAGTCGCAAATACACTGGTCACTGATTCATTACGTCTGTTCAATAAGTTTTTACGTGTATTTTAAAAAAGTGAGCCAATTGACATTTAACAAATAACAGTAGTCGTACTTAGCTGTAGTTTGCAGTACTGCTATGTAGCGAAAAAGACATATTATAATACTTGTCGTAGTGAAATCGAACGCGTTATACAACTTTTCTGATGATTTAGTTGTTTTCCTCTTTGATAATTTATGTCAGCACGGGTTCTATCACCGCAAATGTATAATCCCAGAAGTAATGTTCATCTCGTGGATTAGTTTTGCTTCGGGTTGAGAGGCTTGTGATTTTTTTCACCTAATTACATAATTTTCCGATGAACAGACTTCAGAGAAATCTTCTTTACACCCGAATAGTTTTAATATTATTTAACTTATCTGTAGTCAGTATTACTATTGCATCGGTGGTGTCACGTCGCGCGTCGTCCAAAAATGGACCGTTTTAAAAAGATTCTAAATTTAATTTTTAAATGTTCACACCTATTTGAGATTATTAATGTTTTTAAAGAATCTATATTCATGATTATTACAATCAACGAACGTAATAAATGTGGCCTGTAAGTATTGTATTAATATTTCAAACCTATACGATTAGCAAAAATCTATTAATTTGTTAAATTATAAGTTCAAAGTTACTCAATTTAAAAGACATTATTATTTTTCAATTATCTGTGCACACTCACATTATTCATTTTATTACGATATAACCCGTATTTGGCATTTCTGAACAAACTTGTTTTTGACATTTTTATGATTTTAATATTTCCAATGAGCAATTTAGAAATAATTATTTATTTTTGTTTTATGAAAACGTTATATATTAACTTATTTATTTTTAATCGATAAAACTCGCATGCCAACAATATCTATTAAACCAGTGGCGCAGAATCATATGCCATATCAAGGGATCGCTTTACTTCTAAAATGGATTTATCATATAAATTGAGGAAATGGGTGGGTGGGTGGATGGTTGAAATAAAAATTTTAGATTTCGTTTCATAAAAAAAGTCTGAGTTCGGCGTCACTGTATTAAACATATTTAAAAACCTCAAAGTAAACTCAATAGACTTCCTTACTGAACTGTAAATACTATAAGTATAATATACACCTTATTTTATCGATATTTATTTTTTTTCCTAAAAAAAATTATTTACGGACTTTATGCCCTTCGGCACTGCAACATAGTTCTCGTCCGGTGCACAAGTATAATAATATTGGTTATGGATTCATCGTGTGTATATAATGATAATATTATATACATTATACATAATATATGACTATAATATATTATACATGTATTTATGTTTTTTACGTCTTCAAATGTGTGTCATCTTGGTGCTCTGTTGGATTATGTGTGTGTGTGTGTGTGTGTGTATTTTTTCTCCATACAATTCTCAGCATTTATACTATACACACATATAATATAATAATAAATAGTAGCGTAGCTAGTATACGTTATAGCAGCAAGAGAGCGGCAGGCACGCGGAATATAACTGTTTGTCTGGTCGGACGACGACCAGTCGAGATGCAATTACCCGTGTAATGGCTTGGCGCGTCTCGGTTGTATGAATATAAAACTATTTTTCATGCCATCCAATTGACCGATATTGGAATTGTAGCGGAGACAAATACATGCGCACAATTATACATGGTAATATAATAATATTGTAATGTGTGTAGTATCTATATACTCGTGTAATAACACGCATACTTGATATATCGCCTTATTTTAGCTCGAAGAAACCTCGCCGTAAAAATTTACATACCGATTCGGTTTGAGCGAGAAATGTGCGCAGCGTTTAGGACCTGTGCAGTTTTATTGCGTTCTCGTAGACGCAGACGATTTCGCCTCGGTTTCAGAATACCTACATAATATTATTATTAATTATTATGCTACGTTTTAATTGGTCAACTGTCACTAGGAGATATTATTAACCCAATTGAAACGTGTTGTGATATCCACAAACGTGTATTCTATAAACCTACCAGAACTATGCACTTTTCGAAAAATCGTATGTTTAACATAATTTTAGGTGATGGTCACAATAATAGTAGTATTGGCCGCATAATATATTTCACTAAATCGCGGAATTTCGATCCTATTCAAGCACTCGGGCGAAACGTCATAAATGTATTATCGTTCGTCTACGCTAATGATGATTATTCCATGTAATAACAGTATATCACCATAACAAACATAATAAATATGTTAAATATATTGGCCATATCAAACCTATATTATTATTATTATTATTATTATTATTATTTGTCTACAATCATGCCTATGAATTAACTTACTACCAAATAGCAAATATCAATATTAGAATTCATATTATTATACGTTGTAACGATTATATAAAATGCAACATTCTAGTACAATTGTTGATTACGTTTTACTGATATAATATATAATGTTTTAATTATCTTATACTTCAAAATCAAGATAAACTTCCAACGTAGTCTGATTTAAAATAAAAATTAAAAATGTACTGTCGCAATCTATGTACCTATTTCGATAGGTTCCTTCTCAAATAGAATTGATGGAAAACATATTATAACAGCTGAAAAATACACCGATATTAATTAACATTACCTACTGCTGTTACATTATCAATGGAACTTTATTGCTGGATACGTTTTTAAATTTAATTAAAAACAATGTTTAATCCCGCGTTTCATATCGATCGAACAAATAGAAGTTTCGTGCGTATAAAGGAATAGGCACATCACGTTTTAAAATTATTCTGTATAATGGCGTATGGGGTACACGTGTTTTGAAATTATTTCGATCACGATGGTATTTGCCGTGAAAAGATTAACGGAACATCGTTTTGTCTATATGCAATAAATATCTGAGCTACTTCTGTCGATAAAAAAATCTAAATGACAAAACAATGTATTATTGTATTTATTATTTATTCTTTAAAAGAGACGACCAAAAACATTGTAATGCTTCGTACAGTCTGTTTAAAAAAAATGCATTTTCTCGAAATTATTATACAAATTACTATTATTGTATTAAAATAAAATTAATGAAATGTTATTACCACGATGTGTACCTATCATTAAAACGATATATTTTAAATTAGCAAAATAGACGTAATACAGAATAATAATTACCTATTATTTGTCAACTAAACAGGTAAATACCTAGATAATAGATTTAAGCATAATTATATATTATAATGAGGGAGGAGTAATACTCACCGGATCCCACTTAAGCAGCAGCAATAGCAGCTTAAAATCGAGAGAAAAAATGTTTATACCTAATTATAATCATAATGCAAGACGTACCTAATAATAACTATTTGTCCTTAAACATTAACATGGTTTTATGAAATAATAGTTTTTATAATATTAAAACTGTGTACTATTTTAAATGTTTAATTTTTAGACAAAGTTTGTTATACAATTTACAAATAATTTATTGTCATAAACGTATATTGTAAGTTTATAAAGCGACTATAATGTAACTGTACTATAATAAATTTCTTTATTCTTCCAAAAAACGAAGGAACAAATTAATAAAAATTAATAATGAATCATATGAAAATACTGAAAATCTGAATACACATTTAGATTTTAGAAACGGTACACTCGGCTGGGAACTTACGTACAATGTACACAACATAATAATTTAATACTATATGTATATACACTTGCGTATACGATAATTCTGATAATAACTGTATACTGTATGGTGTATATAGTGCACACACGTAATTACATATATTATGGTGGCATAAGTGTTGGGTATTTGGAGTTTTTACCGCTCATAAGTAATAGTAGTCATAATAATGATGACAGAGTGTATATTATATTACAATTGTATTAAATACAATTAATTACCAAGCATATTATTCATCCCTTTTTTTCTTCATAAATGCAGTTACACAAAATCTAATTTTTTAATTTTTTAATTATACTTAAAGATAATATTTTCATATTCTTATGATTTGTTGTACTACTTAAAGAGTGTAATTTGGAAATATAAACTTTTTTCCCATTGTGTAGGTACTATAAATTATTTAATGGATAATTTTTCTGAATATGTTGTCATATAAAAAATCAAAATTTGAATAAGTAGTCTGAGTTATTTAACATAGTGTACTGAGAATAATAGATGAAAATATATGAAGGCCATGGTTATTTAAACTTTTTAGTGAATGATATTAATCTATCAATATTTATATAATTTATAAAAATGGTCCAAAATAGGTATTTATAATAAATACAAAATTCAATATTTTACTATTTTATGTTTTTGAGAAACTACTCGTTCGAATTAAGTATATCAACATTAAAAAAAAAAATTACTCACTAAATAATTTATAGTTTACAGTAAAATACAGTTCTCATTTGAAAAATAGAAGTTTGTATCTTTACATGACACTCTCAAAGTACTAAATAGTATAAAAATTGTTAAAAATTCGAAAATAAGTTTTTAAGTATTTTCGAAAAATCTCAAAATCAGATTTTATGTAATTATATTATTCAATAACAAAATAAAGAGGTGAAAATGCTAAATAAAACATCCCGTATATACATAGCCATCCAGTTGAATGATAGTACCGTCACAGCACAGCAGCATACTAAATAATATTACAATCTAATATTAATATTGTTTGCTGCAGTAGTTTTGATTTGAATTTTCTAGTGCGATGTTGTTCGTAATTCACGACTCGCGCTCATTTCCAGACAGTATTATTATTGTAATTATTTGAGGTCTCTAAAGCCCCGCGTGAGCATATATAACAATATAATATTATCCGTTGCTTCATATTTTATTATAGACGCTCGCACAGAGCTAAACCGATTGCAAATATTGTCGCCCACTTTCGTGTCATTACTCGTTAGGCCTGTCGTGTAATAAGGGGGGAAATCGCGCTCCCGCATAAATTTTATTTTTAAGTATATTTTTTCACATAGATTTTTTTAAACATCGAATATTTATTGTTGTTGCTATTGTTGGTATTCCACCACGTCTGTCTATAATTGAAAAATAAAAACACCAAAGTAAATGTTCGGTGTTTCGTTGTGAGTTTGTGACCGCCTTGAATGTTAACATCATAATGTTTACACTTTTTATTTTTATTATTTACGTCCGCCACAGACACGCGAATCGGTCTCAAAAGCTAACAAGCGTGTAGTGTTGTTGCCGCGTTAGTTGATAAAATGATTCCGGATCGGTAACCTGGTTTTTCAACCTGAAAACCGCCTAATGGTCGTTCCTATAGTTAGCAGACGCCTAATAGAGTCCAATATAGGTATACCTATAATATATATATTATATATTTTATATGTCGACAAATGTAAAACGTGTTCCTGACACGTTTTGATGTCGAATCGGCTGCACTAAAATACCCATGTGCAGGTTAATCAATTATGCATTCCGGCAAGAACGACTCGCTGCACCATAATATATAACTATGTACGAATCATTATATTATTTCTTTCGTATTCATGAAGTTTAATCACGAGTACACCTGTAACAATCCCTATTTAAACGATTTTGTCAATTTTTTTTTTCGAATACTTCGAATATTATTAACGAGGTACCTATTTAAAATGTATAGATACCAAAGTTCAAAGAGAGAAATGCTTCATATGTAATAATACGTAATAAATATATAATATAACTATATAACCTAACCTTTATTTATACCACCGTGAGAAGTCTACATCATTTCCGGACTCTTAATTATGCCTTGCCAGTTACCGTATACTTGCTAAGTTCTATATTGTCCGGTTCTTTTGGTCCACTGCGTGTGTCGAACAATAACATAAATGTTGCTTAACGTAGATACTAACCTCGTGAAATATCATTAATTGTATAACGTAATAATACCTAAACCTTTAATGTTTCAATCATATTATACAAATACGTTCTCATACAAGTCTACATACTTGTATATATATATATATATATATATATATATATATATATATAGTTACGTTTCACTATAGTCTATACTCAATAGTCATGACGGAGATTGTACAATAACGATATTATTGTTTTGTTCCTAGTTAGACTTGCTATAATGATCTGCAGATAATCCTAAAACGACCTGTTCAATTCCGGATGGCCTATACGGGACCGTTGAATGTTATAATTGAATAACTATAATAACACGATTGAACATTCAATATTATTCATACACGATGGTTAACTGTACGAGTGAAAAAAACATTTTAATTTATTTTTTTACATTTTATGATGTGTTAATAAAACTTTTAATCGACTATTAGGGGGGGGGGGATAAAATTACACCACTAATTATTGATACCAATGTTTTAAAGTATATTTCACAATAGTTAGCATTATTCCTACATATTATAATATGCATTATTTCCAAATAAATTTAGTAAGTAATGAATCCTACCCCATGTTTTTAATAAATAATTTACAATATTACTGTTACCATATTTAATGATTTACAGTAAATTTGTGATGTTTTCGTTTTATTACATATCGTCAGAAATTGTTAAGGAAAAAAAGTTTATCTGATTCATTACTACAGAATTTAAAATGTATAGAAAAAAATGATTTTAGAAATATAAATTAAATAATAAGTGAATAAATTACGTGAAAGTCAAATTAGTTTGTTTGAAGTATAAGAAGATATTGCTAAAAATATACAATCTATGTCTTGATATATTGTATTATAGTCTAAAATATAACGTCGAGAATGCGCATGCATATTGTAAATTCCTCAAGTGCCATTTGATGAAAACTCATGAATAAGTGGACCTGTCTGTATAGTTAACACAATTTGTGACGTGACGATCGTACCCGTAAAAATGAATAATTTCACGCGATCACTGAAATATTTAAATATTAAAAAAAAAAAAGCATCATAGATATGTGTAACATACATACACACACATACATTAGTGCATTATTGTCTGTACATGAAAATATGAAATTAATTGATTCTGTATGTTTATGCACCATAAACATTTGAATACCTCGCAATCAGCGACCTGCGTGCCGTTTTATATATGGTAATATAGTATATTGATTGTTATTTTCCAAGTCTCCTCCAAATAAGACGTACAATAAATGATAACATTGTATAGGTACTTTCGTACTTTCACGATATCTTAACAGTATTCCAATATTTATATTTGTATTATTATGTGAGTACACAACTTGTCACAGCAAAGTATTTCGATTGACTTGCGTTGTATGTCTCGTAAATTATTTTAACTGTATAGAAA
Organism: Rhopalosiphum padi; assembly: GCF_020882245.1. NCBI lineage: Eukaryota > Metazoa > Arthropoda > Insecta > Hemiptera > Aphididae > Rhopalosiphum > Rhopalosiphum padi. The sequence continues at coordinate 55,563,068 of NC_083598.1, forward strand.
ACGAATAATAATATGATATTGTTAACGTTGTTATTGGAGCTTTGTCAATCGTTATGTAAGTGTGTTTGAACATGTCACGTATATATAGACCCTTATACTGTATCTGAATAATCTGTGTATAACTTATTCACTGTTTACATGAATTATATACGCACCTGGCGGGGTGTCTTCAAATACAGTTTCCTCTGGGCGTAAATTTTTTTTTGTAGTGTTAACATGACGTGTGATAGGGGTTTTGTAAACGATTATCAAATATTTTATAGAAAAATTATGATTAAAATTTAATAAATATAAACGTATAAGATGACGCAAAGAAAAAGAATAAAAAATAAAATAAATAATGTACCTAAAATATTATAAAGAATACAATTTCTATTATAAGGGCGAAAAAATATTTTACTTCGTAGTGATTTAATGAGTATAGCTAAGCCACTGAGACATAACAAGGTACATATATCAAAATATTTCATAGCTTTAATTATTATAGTATGCGACTTTAACAATCTATATAAATCGTATGTATTTTATTGCAGCGCAAACACTCAGATGGACAACGACGTCACGCCTGTCTACTTGGCCGCGCAAGAGGGACATCTGGAAGTACTCAAATTTCTCGTGCTCGAGGCAGGTGGTTCGCTGTACGTCCGAGCCAAAGACGGTATGGCACCCGTACATGCCGCCGCCCAAATGGGATGTCTCAACTGTTTGAAATGGATGGTGAGTACTATGTTTTACCATTAATATTGGACTACGATTCTCCGACAAAAGCACCGCGCCCCAACGATACAATTATTTAGAATGCCTTATATTATGTGTTATTATAGTATGTGGACGAGTTAATCACATCAGACGAAATAAATTGATAGAAAATAGAACATAAATCATTTTTTTTCATCATATTTTTACCCATATAAAGCCACTGCTAGTAGTTCATAATTCCAATATTAAAGTTGTTGACCTACTACGCAATCAGTTATGTAGGTATATATATATAATATAATAATAAGTTTTGCTAATGCCATACACTTTATAATGATTTATTATCGAACATTTATTTTATCAGATTTACTTATATATTATAGTAGGAACTAACCACTAGGTAGGCATATAATAAAAATGAAATGTGTGATTTTTTTTTAATTATCTTACAAAATATTGCGGAAGTTGTAGATATTTACACGTGAGATTTTTATATTTTATAACGACTCAACTTTCATAATAAAGTCTGCTGATCTTTGGTTTCACGCATAGTTTGCGCGCTAACCAACATAATAAATAATAACTGTATGATAATTAAAAAATATAATCACTATAATTAAAATGTTATACAAATATTTGTCTTTAAAACACATATACAAACGTCTTGTTTCATAATAAAAACATTTTTTCAATTAAAACTTGGTGAAAGTCAAGTACTTACTTACAAATTATAACAATACAAAAACCTGGAAGAATTATAAAAACATAACAGGTAATGCATTTTAATTTTGGTGAGTTTGTGACTATATAACATCAGTATTCATTATTTATAGAAAATATTAAGTTTTGGTCGCACATACGTTATGTTAAAATTTTCATCTAAACATTTTTGCACTGAAGGTTTTGTTTGCATATACTTCATATTATCTATCTATATAATAAGAATAACGCATAATATTGAAAACACGAAATAACAACATCTTTCACGCTCATATCAGTGAACCTCGAGATGTTTCGTCATGGTTTTGACGTTCTCGGTGGTATTGTTATTAATTTTTTTTTAAATATTTTTTTACAAACTAATCACCGTAGATCTCATCCAATTTCTTTTTTGTTTGGATACTGCCTGATATAACATAATATCGTTTATGTTGTTTTTTCTGTTTCACAAATAATAATTATCAATTATTACAGTATTATTATCGTCATTGTCGAGAATTTATTATTTTTTTTTTATAATATATTTTTGCATATTATATCGTGTATGTGATTGAACAGGTTAGAGATCAAGGAGTCGACCCAAACCTCAGAGATGGCGATGGTGCAACGGCGTTACATTTCGCTGCAAGCAGAGGTCATGTTGACACGGTGCGATGGTTGTTGAGGCATGGCGCCAACCTGGTTGTAGACAAATATGGGAAGAGCCCAATCAACGACGCAGCGGAAAACCATCAAATGGAGGTGAGCAAATTTTACTGGCTTTTTTATTATTCTGTAATTTTTTTTCGGAAAAATATATAACAGAATTATAATTTCAAAATTAAATTTATTAATAAAATTAATAAAATGTATGTATTGTAATTTAAATATTGCTTATAAATAATAATTATGTTTTAATTATTATAACCAATGTTAATAACGGGTACTAAATTTAATTTGTATACTTTAACGCTACGATGGAACTAGAATTTGAAATACATGAGTAATGTCTAAGCCCTATGGTCAATTATTTTTAAGAGAGGTCTTCACGCCTAATTGTACATTAAATATTTATACACAATATAGTCTCTGAACCAGTTTTAAAATATATAAAATAACAAAATGATTAATTCATTGGTTTAAAACGAGTTGGTGACTTTTCTATATATTTTTTTAAATGCATGCGAGAAAACAATTGAATGAAATATCTGTATTTTAAATTTCGTAATTATTATTGTTGGTAATTTCTTCATATCCTAACCCATCGATAAAAACTCAATAGCACAAATTCACCGATATCTTCTGGTAGTTAATGATAGTCGGTGATTCTCGATGATAGTTATTAGATTTCGTGTGTGAGTATGAAGAAGACACGTGCGTTTATCAATTTCTCTTTTGTCGTTTTTCCGGCTATGCAATGTAACGCATAATATTTTATCGAGAAAGGAACAATAATTTAATTATTATTATTGTAATACTGTGTATCCAATTTTCTGCTATTGCTGCTCTATGCTGACGCACGTCAAATGCGTTGGATGAGGTCACAGTAAATCGGCGTGTTTGGTGAATAAAATCAATTTCACGCGCCAACAGTATTACCTATTACTCGCGTACTTATACTGCAGACGAACATTCGACAAAGCGTCTTTATAATAACCTCTCGTCAGTCGTCTTCAATTGGTATTATTGACCTATAGTCATATTGTCGTATTTACCAGCAATTTTTAACAGCAACAGTTTGTCGAATTTCCGATAGCAAATATACCAACAGTGGCGTCAAATAAACAAGGAAAACGTGTTTGTCCTCATCGCCCGGATAGTTAACCCAATTAGTGTGCAGCTAGCAGTGCAATGTATATTATTTCCGCGGCTCGTTAAATACCACGACCGTGATCTTTAACTATTCCTGGCTATTATACCAATATACACAACATATTTATATCGCAATGATGATGACCGTGGGCGAATAATATTATAGTAGTGATCATCGCGCGGTGAAATCGACAACGGCCGACGGACATTCCGGTGTCGGCACTATTAGCGTTCACGTTCCAATAACCTCTTGTAGATGCGATTCTCCCGGTGGTAGGCGACCTTGATCCACCGTGGTCGGTGAAAGAATGATATTATGTTTACGTGCGGAGGTGTATAACGTGAGAAAAACGAAAGCTCAAAACTTTGACCAACAATAATGTATTAAAGTATACGTACAATACTATCGTTTTCTCCACTGTGCGTTAGGTTAGGTTAACTAACATAGGTGCCGAGTAGGGAGGGGTATACGTATTTACCCCAGGGCCCAGAGTGCATACGATTATAAAAATATATAACGTAAGTGCCTATAACTACGCCCTGAAATTAATCCCATATAGACGAATAGACGTTTCGTAATGCTGTGTATAGGCCAAACAAAAAAACATACGCACTCGATATGTCGACCGCAAATTAATTGCCGTTTGCATCATTTCTCACACGTAATACGTTTAATATATTATATTCAATATAATATATAAATCTGAGTATTGTGAAACCCATCGATTTATTTATATATATATATATATATGTTATTATAATGCGATAATACGTTTTGTATTGTATCTATATATTATACCGACACCCTTTCGAAATGTTAATAATGAAATATTATATCATGAATATGTTTGTGTGTATATTATGCAGTGTCTGAACATATTGGTGCAACATGGTACGATGCCGGATTATCACGACGAGAAAAAGAACGGCAGGCTGTTGGGCTGTACGTGTCGTAAAGAAGAACCGAAAACACGAGTGAGTGTATTTTATTATAATATTACAAATAAATAATAGTATAAATTAACGAATTGAAAAGTTTATCTAAATCATCTATTTATCTATGTATATTTTATACTATACTTATAGTTACTTTTGGATCCCATTAATATAGCAATTCTACTAATTTGTCTTAATTGTTTTTTAATTACGGTGAAATCAACTAATTATATTTTCGTTTAAGTCAATTTATCTTGTTTTCAATTTTATTTGTTATTAATAAATTTCATTTCAATCGATTTTGTTTTCATGTCAAAAAAATTTCTTTGGTGTGAATTATTTTTTTAATTAGTGACAAAAAACTTCAATGAAGTACTATAATATTATATAAATACTATAAAATCGTAAGATTGCTTCTTTTGTTGGTAAAAAAAAATAAAGTAAACTAGTATAACTATCAAAAAATTTTTTTTAAAAGTTGTGAATGTACTTTTAACTTAATTGAGTTAACTAAAAATTAAATTAACTTTGTCTACTTAATACATATTATTATCTTAACTTAACGGAATTAAAAAAATCATTTACTTTCCCAACTTTGTATTATTAATATAACTATTTTATAAATGTTGTGTGTGTCTTTTGGGCGTCTTTCTACGTATTTAATTTATTTATTTTAAAAAAGTAGAATAATACATTTTATTCACATAAAACATCCGTCAAAAACTTAGTATACTCGTATAAACACAACCTAACCTTACCTATATATAACTACGGACACACACTGCTGCTGCTCGTCAGTTATAACGTTACTGAAATGTATCGATAATCGGTGGACTGCTACCTATATACCTACATAAAATTATTGTGTATTTTTTATTTTATAAATACGCACGTAAAGATTCCATACAATTGTACACGCGTCTCAATCAATTTAATGTTATTATAGAACGCCATTAAAGCCGGTCAAACCTCTTACTAAAGTAAGCAGTAAAACCATCACTAAGATGACACCACTATACAGTATTAGTTTCTTCTCAGCTTCTAATACAGTAGCACGGCAGTTATTGTACAAGAATGTCAATCTGTGTCACTTTAAATGATTTTAATGTATTATCACGACTTCTGTTTTTAATGTTTAAAGTTCGATAAACGCCTATATATATTTGAGCTTGCTTAACATCTTAAAAATAAAATCTGTAAGCTCCACCTGTACCGCCAAGCTTCTCCTATCCTTGAGAAACCATTAATTTTCAAATCTTTGCCAAAACTTCCGACTTAAAAACAATTCAGGTCTTCCAATCAGTTTTCCGTCATGAAATCGTCATAACACCTGTTGGGGGTTTATTGAAAACAATAATCTCCGCTATGCCGAATTTCCGACGCGGATAACGCAGAAAACGGAGGTGTAATATATTATTTTACGTAATACCGTCACGTGTGCACGTGAGATTATCGAACATGGTCCTTTCGGGTCCCCGAGCATACTAATATCACTAATATAACATCAAATCGTATCGACTTAATAACGCGTACGCGTTGTCGTTTGTTTAGTGCTCGTTTGCCGATTGCGTCAACTACAAGAAGAGTCAGGAACCGTTTTACCTGCACCCTCCGTCACCGGTGGGCGGTCATCATCCGCAGCAACAGCAACAGCATAACGGGACCGGGCGCGGAAAGGTGGCCGTCAAAGACGGTCTGTACGTCGTCAACGCGCCGCCGTCGCCACCGCAGCATCAACAGCAACAGCAACAGTTTTGCAAAGTCAACGCGGCGACGGTCGTGCTGCAGGCCGTCGAACCGGTCAGACCGCCGCCGCAGCCGCAGGGACCGTTTTACCTGCACAACCCGAACGGATTGATCGACGACCCGGTGAAGGACATATTCGCGACGGACAAGGCGGCGACAAAAGCGGCGGCGTACGTGACCACGGCCGCTCCCCCGCCGCCACCACTGCCGGCCATTGGCCTCAACACCATGACCGGTAAGACTACGCTCTCCATTATATTGTTATTAACACCGCAGCGTGTTTACTTTATATTATTATTATAATATTTTGCTCGTCGTTAAATGTGTACCATTTTTTATTTTTTTATACATTTTTTGTCGTGACGGATTTTTTTTTTCGATTATTTAAACGTTTTATAACGCAGTCTCCGCCGTCACCGCCCGCGTAACGATATTTTAATAACGTTCGACTGCGGCTACGTGCGAACGCTGTCGTATTTATTTAGCAGACGCGATATTATTATAATATAACACAACACTATAATATTATAGTTATAATAGCGAAAGAAGACTATGAGCGTGACCGCGGGTGACATCCGACCGATCGGAAGATCATTATTCGTTGTAGGTACGTCTGTATACGCGTTGACACCTCAATAAATTATATAACGTGTTGTCGGTTTATCGAAGGTTATAAATAAAAATGGAAACAAGAAAAAATGTTTACTTCGTCATAACAATACTGTGGTATATAGTTGGACATAATACACTGTTCAAGTACGATTAATATACAAATAAAATAAAATACCATATAAAATATTAAAATTACTAATACAAATCTGATAGGTTAATGTACTGAGGCTTTAAACAATAAATATTTATAAAAGCAATACGGCAGGATAATTATAATGAAAACGAGGAGTGCCAAGTTGATGGGATCAACAGACAGTTTAACAGTATAGTTGGTGAGAAAAATCACATTTCAAATTATTCCATTTCTGTGATAGGGCAGAGAGTCGGTTTATGAAAATATATCAAAAGGAACGAGAGGAGAGATTATATACCTAATACGGGTAAAGAAACATTACGAATTCAAGTGTGATATCTGACAGATGAATCCATACACTGAGAGAAAGGAGTGTCGGGTAACTTCTACAAATTTTGATTCTACAGGTGAAAAATATAAAGTCATATAAATCAAGTCAGAAACAGAAAATATATTAGTAGAACGATATGTGATCGGCGTCGGCAATATCATTCATTAATCATTCCTGTAACCGATGCAGTGGGGAACCTACAGGAATTTATTAATCAACTTTAAATACAGAATTTATGTGTGAGGTACCTGAGGTTAGGTATATTAATAAAATAATGCGACAAGACCGTCAATACCATTGTTATGCATTTATGGGCTCGATCAGTACTCGAATCGTACAATATTATTATATTTGAACGCATTCGACAAACAAACAGTGTAATGACACTAACGTCACACAAATACGACGACGCATCATGTAAGTGTTTTTGAGCATAATATTCCAACAATATTATCGATTTACGTCGTAAAATCATGTGCAGAATTATACCGTCTGTATCGCTTCGTCGGTAAATTTTCTCGCGTCGTCACTTTCACGCACACACTATTCTCTGGGCAAAAACATTGCGCGATCGTTTATGGGTCGACGATTCGTTAAAGGTATTAATATTATATATGTATGTATCGAACGTAGGCCGCATTTTTTTTTCCTAATCACTTTCGCGTTCTCGCACGCGAGCGTGTATCTATATGATGATTAACATGCCACAGTAATATACTATACCACAACGAATAACGCGTATAGGTATAATATAATAAATTAACGATAACGAAGCTGTTCTACCGGTACACATTTATATGATAATAAGTACATATATTATGGATTTTCACGTTGTTAATTAAAAAACGACCGTTCGCCGTTGAATTTTTTGGTTTTTTATTTTTATTTTTACCGAGTTTGCTGCTCGAAAAAATTCTAAAAATCGTAAAAAATATATGCTTTGGCCGGGCGCGCGCGATACAGGCATCTGCTGCGACGACTCGCCTATTTAATATAATATAGTCAATCGTTTTCTGCGGCGTTATCTCGTCCGTCGAGGGCGCGTTATCAGTGTCGAGATAAGTGGTTAAATATATAAGTAAACAATAATAAATGAAAAACGGAAAAAGGCGTCGCCGCGTGCCCGCCGGTGTACACTCCACACATATCACATAATTATATCATATTTTATACGACCGCAGTCGTTTGTGCCGCTGCAGCAGCCGTTCAGCGTTTACACGTCGCCGCCGACGACGACAATATATTATTATTATAACACAGTGCTCATGACCACATTATAATATATATATATATATCTAACAATAATAATAATAATAATAACGTCGTAATAATATAATGGTCGCCGTCGACCTTTGCGCGGCGCTCTCGCCGTGCCCGTCGCGACTGCTGCAGCGGCGTCGGTGGGCGGGCGACCACGGCCGGTACGGCGGCGCGGCGTACGCCCGGCGCGACGTCTCGTCGCTGTCCGGTCCGGCCGGCACGTTCACGCCACTAACGACGACGCCTCGGGCGCCCGATTTTTCCGTGTCCACAGTCAAGGTGGAGGTGCACAGCAGCAACAGCAGCTCCGGCGCCGGGTCGGACGAGAACCTCAGCTCGTCGTCGTCGGACAGGGGCAGCGACCCGGGCACGGCCGCCGGCGAGAACGACTACGAGGACATTTACGAGGTGAGGCACCGGGCCGAGGGCGTGGGCCTACTGCACCACACGCAACACCATCACCGCGGCAAAGAGTCCAAGAGCCCCAGCCGGGACTCGGGCAGCCACAGCCGATCGGGATCCATGAGCTCCACGGGCAGCGGTGTAGGCGGCACGGCCGGCGTCGTCGGTTCGTCCGTAGTCGTACTACACACGAGTAGCGGCGGCGGCAACGGCGTCGGCGACGGAAAGTCGGTCAACTCGTCGTGCTCGGCGGTCACCAACGTCACCGTCAACGGCGGCTCGACCGACATGATCGAGTGCTACGAGCCCGTCGGCGCAATGACGCCAGGTACGTACCTAACTATAAATTATGATAATATTGTGCGCTATTGCTGTTTAGCTTATTTTATCATAATTATTGTTATAGCTAAGCCCTTCCTTCGTATGATGCGCGTGAGGTGTACGATGCACGATCAAAGTCTACGGATGTAAAATAATATTTTATATTACACGCCACTTACTTTTATTTTTACTCGGAGGAATTCATTAAAAATGTTAAGCACGATCTGCACCATCGTATTATCTCCATACTGTGTAATATTAAATTGTATAATAAAAAAAAATGGTAGTAGCAAATTGAGTAATAATAAATCGTGTGCGGCAGACGATCTTTGCGTCTAATCCGCTTATAATACGCTGCAGACGTGGTACGATATGTTAGGGGCTTAATGCCATCGTTTTATCGCATTTTAATTATATCGACCAGTTACGTATAGTGCATATTTACGTATAGGTAATATTTATTTTTGAAAAAAAAATTACATTGATAAGTACTATCAACAATATTGAGCGCTACCAATAAATTACCATCGCATAATTTGTTTTTCTTATTTGCCTAAAATTACATAATCATGTTATTTATTATCATTATAATCAATAATGATTTTTAATATTTATAAAGCCATAAAAGTGTTTCAATTATTCGTTGTCTGGTATAAATTACATAGCAAAAGATCGAATATACTAACAATTTAGTAATATGTATAGAATTTGGCTATGTTTTATTTTTGATTTCAATACACGGTCGATTATATAAACTTGTCGATCAGTGGTCACAGCGTAACTCATTATGAAAGTGTTAAATAGTATGACGTGGTCACCAGGATGCAGATTGAGTGACTGGTAAACAAATAGCATTGGTGTTCAGTATAATATTTCTATTATTAAATATACATATTATGTTTTTTCTTTATAAACTGCTCCATAAAAAGAGAGACTTCGAAGACGCCAATATTAGTAGAAAACACTGATTTTTTTTTTTTAATTTGTACATCCGTAATAATAATTATTCTTTATTGCCATTAGTGAATTATTCACGACTACACGAGTTGGATCATTTAAGAGCTTAACCACCACCACCTACGGCGTTAATAACCAGTTATTGTACTCTAGTGAATTTTTTTTCGGATTTTCACATTATGATACACCTAGTATAAAAATATAAAATTTTATTCTATTCTATGATTTTATCATTTGATGTTAACAGATCTGATTTCAAATCGATTGTATTGTACTTTCATGTTTCTTATCATTTATAGTCACGGTAGTCGATAAAAATTATCTTTATAAATTTGTTTAATTATCAAATTACTTACGTATTATAACATCTTTACAATATACACTTGTTCAACCCAATTAGGTACCTGTCATAAATCGTAATCGTGATTTTATAGTAAAATTACACACTACTTTCAAAGTAGTTTCGGCTTTCTAGGAAGTGGTAAAATCCAAAAGTAGGATTTTCGTTATAATCAAATTACAATATAGTATATACTGTAATATATGTACGGTGTACCGAATGCTGTATTCAGTGCAGTGAACTTAACCATAACTGCATAGAAATAACAATTATTAATAAACGGTCTAAAGTGAGACACGGTAAAGCACTGCATGATAATTATATGTATACATAATATTGCACAGTCACCGATCATTTGGATCCTTTCTGATTAAGACGCAATGTAGAAATTTAATATTATAATTTATAATAATGTATTATCAAATAGATCTGTGTTTAAAAATAGAAAACAATTTCGTTTACCTTCTTAGGTTTTAAAATATAATCTCAGTGTTCGAGTGTTGTAATCATATAGTGGCGTAAAGAGAAACATTAATTAGGGAGGTCGGTTATTTACCTTAAAATTTTTTTCTATACTTCATTATAAGTGTCATATAATGAATTAATATACACTTATAAACAATATATATTATACCTACGCAAATTCAAAAAGTTCTATTTACGACTTTTAAAATTATATCAACTAAACTAAAACTCAAACTTCGAGTAAGTATTTCAGTGTTGTATACCATTGTAGGAAATACAAAAAAAATATTAAAAAGTACCTATCTATTATTAACTATCGTTTATACTAGTAAAAATTTAAATTATATAGGTATTAAATGATTGGTGGTTTATTTGAATTTAAGCTTTTTCTTTGTGGTCATAAGAGGTGAGGTTGGAGGGCAATAGCGCCATATCGAATCTCGTCTCGACCACCGTATAACCACGTTGGTATATACTATTCTGCCGGTCTTAGTAATCTCTATATATAGATATAACAATAATAATAATGCAGTAAAAACTGTGATAAAAACGAAAATTAAACGTGACGTCTTGTGTGCGTGTAATGACAGAGTCGGGAGTGTCGAGCGGCTCGCCGTCGGACGTGAGCCATTCGGCCGAAGACTCGGACCCGGAGCTGCCGGGCCAGCATCACCATCACACGCTGCCGCTGCACGCGGCCGTTCACCACCACAAGGAACGGACGCCGCTGAAGCGCGTGGTGTCGGAACCGGCGGCGGTCGTGTGTCCTCCGCCACCCCCGCCACCCATGCCCGTCAACGATTTCCACGGACAGGTGTACGTGTACGTGCAACAGCAGTCGGTCCGCAATCCCAGTGAGTATTTTACAATATCATATTATTATTATTATTATTATACACCAGTCGAAAATAAGTAGTACGCGCTACAGGTGTATAATAGAATATTACGCTCGTCGCGGTAATCTCGTTACGGATTCGGCTTGGCCGAAAAGAAAAAAATTAGATTCTATTTTGACAAAGTCGTTTTGGAAGTCTTTGGACTGGCCTGCCTCATCCCGAACATACAGTAGTCTTATTATAAAATTAAAAAGCTTAAATATGTTTTTAATTTTTTAGCATATGTTTTTGATAATTATTAACTGTATTGCGGTCATTTTTACGCTTAATTCTAATAGCCGTTATTATTTATTTCACAATAAGAAATATTTAAAAAAAAACAAAAACGTGGATAAGATGTAATACTATCAGAAATTCTCGATGTGTACGCAAGATAACCGAAAAATAAATACTATAAACCCTTCTAAAATTCGATTAAATCTTCAACCGTATACGGTTCTCGAGCATAATATTAGTTTTAACAATTATAATATATTTGTGATTTTTACCATAACAATATGTACTAATCGACTTGTTTCGAGTGCAATTAAATTAATTAAAAACGGTTTTAAAATAGAATAATCGTCTACAAATCGCTCCGATTTCACCTGGCTTTCGCCGCCAATTATATCGACGTGTCCGCATACTGCACTGTTCTCGTATTAAGTACCTATTATAGGTAACCCGTTGGCCGCGCTGTGCAGCGTTATCGCAGTTGTGCCGCGCGGTGCTCGCGTGTGCGAAAAGCGTATAGGAAAATAAAAGAATGTAAAAAGCTTCACGCGCTGTTGACCGGCCGCGGCACACCATATCAGATAAAGCGCGCACGGTCGGTAAGTCACACGGTCTTGCACATTTTGCAGGAGAATCTTCTGAAGGTGGAGGGGCGACGGTGTCGGCGATGACCGGACCTCAGCAACCGGCAGCGTTCATTCCGCCAAAGTTCCCGGCCACGGGCGTCCACGACATCGGACTCATCAAACCCTCCGAGTACTTGAAGAGCATCGTAACCGGCGATCCGAACGAAGTGGTCGTCAGGCCGGCAAACGCGCCTTTGCACAGGACCAAGTCCGAACTGTCGGTGGCCGTACAACACCAACAGCAGCACCAGCAACAGCCGTTGGCCGCGATCAGCATACACGACTTGCACAGCGTACAGCTCAAGAAGACGCCGGGCACCGTGAAGATCATGCAGAACAACAACAACGACGCGGACAAACATTCCGGTAAGCAATAATAATATTATAATATTGTCACCGTTGTGTACCTATTATATACGTTTGCTTTTCACGTTTCGCGGTCATAGAAGAAAGTGACATTTAACATTTCGAAAAATTATTACGATATTACTTCTCCGACAAGCTCAGACGTACGATTACAGCATAAAATATACGTCGTAATATGTACCTCACAATCTCACATGTACCCTCATCACTGGTACCTGATTCAAAACCTCTACGAAAATGTTTGCAAAATTATTATTAAATTGCTACCGGTTTATACTTTAATACACATTTTGAGATTGTCATTATATTTATACGTATTTTGTTGTTCGTCGAAACCCTATGGAAAAACTACTCTATTTATTAAAGTATATGTAGGTTGGGTTTGGTTTTTTTTTCAATAAATCACACTAGTGGAATGTTACTATACGAAGATATCGACAAAAGAACGAATCGTAATTGAAATGAGTGATGACTTCTTCTCTCTGCATTTAATTACATTTATACATCCCACGGCGTTGTGAATTTTTTTTTAGTTTGTAGAATCTTCTCTGTTGTATTATGATGTTTTTATGATGAGTGTTAATTATTTTTACGACCGGGTAACTTTATTTAATTTCGAAATACAACTGCGTTCATTATCAAAATGAAAACGGTGTATCATTAAATTATAAAAAAAATACTTAACTACGCATAGTCTCATAAATTAAACTTGAAAAGTCAATTTTCGTTTGTACTTAGAGCGACATTTCAGAAATAAATCATTAAATAAATTTATAAAACTTATTGTTCCGAGTAAAATATATAAAACTAAAAGTATACATGCTAAAAATAGTGATGAATCTATATAAATGGGATAAATTATTTACCATAAGATTATACTTCTGTATTGTATTATTATAATGAAATATTAATTATTAATCGTTTTCAATAAAAAAAAAATCTAATTCCAGCTTAAATAATATTGTATTTTCGTTAATGGCAAATTATATTATCGTAGAAAAAAATACTTCAATGCTTAAAAGAAAATCAATATGCAAATTGCAATGCGTACCTACTTATAATACTGTCTAATGTCTATAAAGATTCGGTTTTCATTCGACATATGCTTCTGTACACAACAATAATATGACGGAATTGATTTTTGGCGAATTCAATACACTGGAATTAGTTTCTATATCATATTAATAATGTCAAACAATGTAATAAATAACAACGCGTGTAATTAGACGAATATTACAATAACAATCTTATGGGAATGGTTTTTAATTTCTTCAGCTTTCACTGACTTGTGTAGTATGTGTGTTATTACTTATTATGTTTCATTAGGTGCCGTGCCTCCGTTACAAGCACAAAGGCAAGATCTGATAGCAGAACTAAAAATGTCAAAAGATATCAACGGCATTAAAAAAATGAAAGTCGAAAAAGTCAAAATGGACGAGATGAGCGAAAAACAAAAGATCAACGAGATCACCAAACAGTTGTCACCTGACAATATCATAGATCAGGTAACTAATTGACTATATAAAATATAATAACTGATATAATCGAATATCAATTTAATTAATATAATGAACAAAATGCAATTAAATTGTAATAATCGTATTCAAAATTGTATCGGTAACATTAAGTCCAACCTTACCGCCTACCGGTATATTTTTTTTTAGATTTATGGTAATCGCATAAGTACCTAATTATTAATTTTAATGTATCCGGTTTTCTAATAATATATCTTTTAAATGCTTCTTTCTGATTATTGAGTCTATACTTACATTCGACATTGTAGTTATTATACACGTGTTAAAAAATATTAATTACCTATACGTTTTAATAATTATTAAGTTATATCTTATATAAATTAAAACAGGTTCTAACAGATTCTAATTAAAACTAACAATATCGTTCATTCTAAATGATTTTAAATCATTAATTATTTGTTGATAGAAATGTTTAACTATTTTAAATTAAAATACAAAGATTATTCTTATTCTTATTATTCTTGTAGTTTTTCTTATTTATTTATAATACCTATAGTAATATTACAAATAAGCTATTTGTTGTTTTTGTTATTGAAGTACCACAATTTAGACTTGTGAGATATTGGAATTTAAACTTTTTAAACTGTTAATCTGATACCTATATGGCTATATGTAGTCCACACATCGTCAATCATAATATCATGACTAAACCAGTGCGATACTCAATCGCCATTAGATTTACACGCGCATTTCACTCAAAGCATAAAAATATCTGAAAGCTATGTTATACGCGATTTCACCTCATGTTAGACATTAAGACGTTCAATGACGTTATTTTTCGTGCGATTCTCGTCGGTCGTTAATTACATTATGTTCCTAATTAATTATAATATATCATGTTCAGTTCCAGTGGAACTCGTTTATTATTTGAATAATTTGTAACATATTCGCTGAGCTTTATTCTACTACAGCTTAGTATGAACATTGAACACTAGATATCATAACATGTATAACAATAAATATGTAATAAGTAATAACTAATACAAACTATAGTCTATAATAATAAATTAGTATGTTAGTATTTTGTATGTATTACATTGTTGCAATCAAAATTTCAAAAATATTGGTGTGAATGCTTTTTTATAGATCCCGGAAAAAGACGCCAACGGTAATGTGATACCCGCGTGGAAGCGTCAGATGATGGCTAAAAAGGCAGCGGAAAAAGCACGAAAAGATATGGAAGAAGAGCTTAGCCGGCAAGCAGAGGAAAAGCGTTTACAATCTTTGCCACCATGGAAACGGCAACTGATGCAAAATAAAAGACAAGACGATAAGTATGTTTTCAAAAAAATGTTGAGTCTAATGCCTAAGTAAACATTTCGACAGCATCTAATTATTAGTCACCGAGATAGTTAGTTAGTATAGAAATTGTTGCCGTCACGGTTTGATTTCCCGCGAGAGCACAGCTGTTGTTGTTTTCACTTAAAATATAGCCGGTCCCTACCTAGTCGTGTGTGTGTATACGTCATGGCTGTAAATTAGTGAATTAAAAGTAAAATGTAAAAACTTATTGCTTTAGTAAATTTAAACTACTAATATCTATACAATTTATAACACTCGTCTGCGTCGTTCATTTTTTAATTCGATCTTGAACAAATTAAATTTCAATAACAATTATTATGATAATATATAATACGCATAAGTCGAAAAACATTAGTGTTTATTGCATGTCTACGTAATTTACATACTAATCCACATTTGAACAGTTCGAGAGTAGGTAACAAGATACATTATCGTCATTATCACATTTTCAACAGTTTGATTAAAGCTTATTTTATATCCCAGTTAATCTGTTGATAAATACTTACAATAAAATTAATTACAGCTATTTTTCCAAGACAAGCAACGTGATTATAAATTTAAAAAATTTGCACTGAAGATCAAATAAGCATAAAATTATCTACCTATTAACTATTTCTACAATTATTTAAATTACGTATTATAAATGTATAAACTTATAATATAGATTCCAACAAATATATAAACGAACATTAATTGACAAATTCAATTTTTTATAATTTTAATGTAATATCTGTTATATATTATATATAGTATATCTGAAATTTACACCATGTTACCTCGGAATGTGAATACTGTACCACAGTTATTTAAGTATTTTGGAATCAATTACTAGGTACATTATTTGGAAGAAGGTTTGGTGTGACATTTGCAGTATTTTGCAGTTTTTTGTCTAAATCATTCTTGCTTCTTTCGGCTCCATACTAATTGCATCCCATAGATAATTACGAAAAGGTCCGACTTGCTAATGAGAAAAAATTGCTTATAGTAATGTATTTTAGTATTAAAAAAATAAAATATATAATAATACAACTTAGCATTCTTATAGTTGTTAACGTTTTTAATCATATATCGTCTACTAATATAATTTTTTTAATGTACTCGCTCTGTACCTATATTACAACAGGAACTATATAAAGTATATTATGAGCTGGTGACTGGTAATTACTTAAAAATACAGTCACCAATAATTTATAAAAACAGCCGAAACTACGTGCCTGCAGGTGGGTTTCAAAGAAAACTGGTACAGCAGCAGCAGCAGCAGTAGTATACAAAACATTAAATGTATTTTCCTTTTATATAGTCATCCAGTTATAATATTGTCTTGTAGAGAACTTATCTGAAAATAAAAAACACTTAGTTTTTTCGTCGTGTATTTTTATTGATGGAAAATTATTGTCTGCTTAGGCTATCGAACAATGGGAAACCACCACCACCACCACCAGCTCCCATGGCCAAGGTAACCTTTGCCGATACTGTAACGGACGACCAGAACAAGGAAAACGATCTACCAGCAGTGGACGACGAATCTGTACCGGACACAGATGAGAAACCATCGGTGCCACAGCCTCCTTCGCAGCAACAGCAACATGTCTCCAATAACAACACAAAAGACGCAGACAGCGATGATGGTCTTGCCAAAATCATTCCGTGGAGAGCTCAACTGAGGAAGACCAATAGCACTCTTAATCTTTTAGAGTAATATACCGCCTATATATTATACGCAATACTGTTCCATATTATTATTATTTTTATTATTTATATACATATTATACTTACGATTATTAATTTTATTATCATATACATATATATAAATATAATACTTAAATAATATTTATAATTTATACGATACACCCATTGTATACTATTATATAAACGTTGTCTTCTCTATGCTGTTAATAATTAAAAACGAAAATTCACAACAATAATGTGTGTTAAGGATTCAAGCGTATAGGCATATATAGTATAGTTTTATATATTATATAAATAATTCAATATAATATTATTTAAACTATAATGTCTACAGTTTACATTAATCTATCAATATCGATGTACGATGTTCTAATATATTATTCTCGCGCGCCGCATGTATAAATAAGCCCTTTGAAATTGTTTTTTTTTTTTTTACTTTACTTTATTTAATTAAATTTGTATACTCTCAAAATATAGAATATCGATTTCCATTTGAACCTGTGTATACCTATGAGTTGTATCATCCACCCTTTTCTCGATATATAAATTAAAAATGCAGTGTTTTTAAATTGCCTCGTGTAAATGATTGTTATAAATCATTTACCTATATTGATTATTAATATTGAGTGAAAACTGACAATATATTTTTATACTTGGATTTATTTTATTGATTTTTTCAATATCGGATCTAACTAGTAACTATAGTAGTTAGGTCTGACTCAACCAGTGTTGGATCCAGGGGCACATGCCCCCCTGTTAATGGGCTGCAGTCCTACAGAACATTTTTGAAATAGTCAGTTTTTTATTTATACATAGGTATTAAATATGATTTTAAAAACTAAATAAATATCTATACAATAATCGGAAAATCGGTGTTGAAACTTTATTCATATATTTTTTATTAATTTAATATATTATAATTTATAATTAATTTACTGAAAATTCAAATTTCAAAATATTAATAATGTGCCCTCCTTAAAAAAATTCCTGGATCCACCGCTGAACTCCCTTTATTTTTAATATTTTTAGTAAACAGAAAAAATATTATTTGGAATTTGGATAAATAATAAAATAATCAAGTTGAACATGGACTGACAACATTTATTATAAAATTATTATACACAATGCAATGTTTAATGTATTTAGACTATTCTAAAATATTTATAGACATGTACAAAGCTGAAAGCACATATTATTATATATAATACTACATTTATATTTTATTATATTGCATCCATGCATTGTTTAAGTCGTTTAGAATAATTAGAAAATAGCTAAACCGATTAGTAGATTTGCTCAACATGACGTTTTAATAAAACAGAAATATTCAATGTAAACAATCTTTTTAACAAATAAAATATTATTAAGCTAAAAAAAAATAATTACATTATTTGTATGCAGCTATCAGCAACCCGTGTTATTCAATTCTTATTAACATTATAAAAAAAATGTATTTAATAGAATACATTGTATTTTATAGGCTTACAAATCATTAAATAGCACGAAAGGCACGGGGCCCTTGGCAATTGCCCTTTTGCTGGCGCTGTCCGTACCAACTGAAGTATACTTTCAATTACTTTCCGAAGTCACTTAACAAGCAACCGGAGCAACTGTTTCTCGATAGCGCACGAGTGCCCAACTACCGCGACAATATTGATAAAACTATCTATAAATCACAACACTACACTACTACAGCTTCTCGATAATCATTAATCCATAGTATAGGCCTACTGAGTACTGAATAACCGGGATTTTCCCAGTAAACCCCACTCCGATTTATATGTATTTTTGGAAAAGATACCTTTTTCATTAATTTATTTATTTATTTATTATTTATAGACTCGTTAAGCTAGAGAATACAGTACTAGGTGATAAGGTATCAGATTAAAGTATTAAACATACAAATTACAAACATGTGTTTTAGTTACGATCACGATTAATAAACATTATCAATCTTTATAGATCTTGTGACTTGTGTAAATACGACAATCGGACAAGGCAATTCTGTAGCCAGCTTATTACGTTCCATAAAATATCATTAAAATATAAAATAGAATGTGTTTAATGTTAAAATTTTACAATCGCGTGAAAAATGTTAACGATTGAATGTGTAAATGCCAAATTTTAATAATTATCGCCTGTTGACTTTTTATTTATATTTTTTCGGTTTTTCGTACTACTTAGTACTCATACCATTACATACTAATAAATAACAAGGTAGGTACCTATATTTAGAATTACTAGTATTGTTGTAAAAATGAAATTAAAAACAAATAATTTATTATTCTTTGTTAAACAAATATTTAAATTAAGAACAATTTACCTGTTTACTGTAATAAAGGTACCTACATATACAACATCACACGTTACACTTATCAATTACAAATTTACAATATAATATGGTAGTAGGTAATGGTTATAACTGTTGTAAGAAACCATGTAGCAATATTCAATAATTAAGATCTATAAAGTTTTTTAAATATAGGTACATCTTAATTTTAGAATTGGCTAGCCAATAATATTTTATTAATTTAAAAAAAAATTTATTAATTTAATTAATTAACTTATGTTATCATCCATTTAATTTGTTCTGTTAATTGTTATGTAATTAATTCTCATTTATAATTGTAGATTGAGAAAAATATGGGCATTAAAGACGATTTTATATCAAATATTATAAGAAATGAAATTTATTATCGCAAGAAACAAAAAAAAACTAAAGGTATATTCCTTAATTATAATTTTTGATCAATTATGAATATTAAATACCAAAAATATGTTGTATAATAATATCTAATACAATTCTATAACTTTAGGTTCAAACTAAATTTTTAAAATATGTATTTAAATGTAGGTTCTTAACCTTTTCTGGGCCATGGACCCCTTTGAAGTATAAAATATAATCACGGACTCTCCCCCCACCCTAAAAAAAAATTAAATATAATTTTTATAAAATATGAGCATATAATATAATATGTATATATAAGAAATATAGCCATCCCGTGAACCCCTGAATAACCATTTATGGACTCCCAATGGGTCCATGGACCCCCCTCTCCCCGCATTAATAACCTAAATAAAATATGGATTAGAATAAAAGATAATGAATAAACAAAAAACATGATAACGTAAACCAGGAGAGGAAAACATTAAATAAATAATAATCTAACACAATAGTAGGCCTCGTTTTTAAACTTTGGGTAACATTCAAAAACAATACAATTTAAGGAATTACATATAAAATTTAAATTTAAAAAAAAGAACTTTTCTTATAATATAATAATAGTATTACTGACATATTTATATTTAATAGTGACATTTAATTTTTAAAAGCATACTTACCTAAAATTTAATATATTGTGTTATACAATTTTAGGAATGATTGTAAATCATCTCAAATTGTGACTTCAGTTTTAATTTGAAAGATTTGTATCAATCATTTTTACTGATATATTTTTATGCAACTAGTTAGAAATTTTTTATTATTTAAGAGCAATATTTATTAATACTATTAATGTAAATAATAACATGAACATAATTTATTTCAGTAATATTTTAGTTTTTTCTATGAACTTTTTATGTATAATAAATTATTAAATACCCTTCAAACAGATTTAATTTATTAAAGCTGAATTTAAATATTTAGATGCTACTACTACTACCTACTCTTCAAAAAATGCATTGGATGATGAAGAGTTTACATTTTTGTAAGTTATTACAATCTAAAATATTACGTATTTTTAAATAATAACTGTTGATTTTAGATTGAAAAGAATTGCAGAAAAATTAAAGAAAAAGAAAAAGAAAAAAAAATCAAATAATGTTAGTATTTTTATTGACTAAAAATAAAAAAATTATTAACATTAAGATTTATTTTAATTTTATTATATTATTTATATTATAAATTTTAGATACAATTAAAAATTGGAAAAGCATCCAATTATACTAAAGATGATGAAGTAAAATGCAACATATGTAAACAGTTATTCTCAAAGACCTATTTGGTTATTCATATGCAATCTCATAAGGCTTTATATAATTGTGATATTTGTAACAAGAATTTCTCTTACCTTTCAATATTCAATAGACACAAAGCAACTCACAAAAGGGATGTGGTAATCTATAAATGTAAATTATGTAATATAACATTTAGGAATCCTAGTGATTTATCCAAACATGATATATTTCATGAAGAAGAAAGTATAAAATGTCTATTTTGTTTTAAAACATTTAAGCAATTTGATGATTTTCTGAACCACATTAACATGTACTCATTTGACAAATCCACTCAAAGTTTAACTAATCACATAAAAATACACAGTGAAGGCATACACTGCTCATCATGTTGTACTTGTAAAATGAGTTTTGCAAAACGTGATACCGTCATAAAATATATTGGATGATACATTTCATTGAAAAACTAATACAATTTTCCTAATCAAAGGCAAAAAATTATAATGTTAACATTTATATATTTTTATTTTAAAATTTAGCCAATTTAATATTACTTTAATTAATGTATACCGATTTATTTTAACTTATTTATTATTCGTTAGCAACACTAGATTTTTTTTCATCCAAATATACAATTCTTTATTTTTAAACAAACAATGTTAAAAAAACTCAATATTCCTGATTGAAATAATAATGTGAAACTTAGAATCATAATTATATAAATATAATTATTTTTATTATCTCTGACTTTTGTAGTTTTTATTTTAAAAAAAGTTAAACAAAAACTGGTAAAATAATTGATGATAAATTATCTTAGTTATTGATATTATATTGAGTCATGGCTATCATATTTTATTTTGTATTCTCTATACTCTAAGAGTCTATAAGTAAAGGTAGAAAAAAATCTCAAATAATTTTAACTTATATTGTTAGATGACAATATGAACCAAATATACTATTTAGAATGAATGTTTTCTCTTTTTAAACTTATAAAATTGAAATTATGACATACAACTTCCAAGTAAATTATAAACAATAAAGTCTTTAACTATTAATTTGTCAATAATTGACATCATAAATAATATTATGTATTATCACACTTGCTATGGCAATAACGACATTGTCAACTATCCACCAGCTGCAACACTCAATATGTTAATTGTAAAATTATTGTTACGTGTTAGTTACTAAAATCTGAAATGGTCCTTATTTATATGATCCTTTCATTAGAATTAAGATATTAATGACATATTATGTACCCTCTAATTATTACAACTAATATCAATTTAAAATTATTTTTAAGGTATGTGTTTTTCTTTAAGAAATTCTGAGAATTGGTATATTTTTTACTAACATACTGAATGTCTTTACAATATTTAATCAATAACCTGATATTATATTTTATTAAATAACATTTTTTATATTCATAAAAATCTCATTCCTATTAATAGTTCAAAAAGAGGTAAAATATTTTGAAAATTATACCATATATAGAAAATAATAATATTGATAATAATATACGGTGAATTATAAACAATCATAGATATATAAAACTAGTTTTATATAGGTATAATATCTATATATGTAAACAATAAAAACCAATAATTACATTAGTTGACAAAAACATTTACATTATCTAATGTAATTTAGTTTAGTAAGCAGTGACATAACTAGGACCATTTTGTGGAGGGGGGGGGGGGTGATATGGATATTTCATAATTGTGAACAAGTTATAAGGAGTAAAACTAATAAAAATTTTACCTAATTATTTGTAATAATTCATAGTTCATACATTATATTTATTTTTTATTTTCATAGTAATATTTGTAATTTTCCTAACCAGTTAATACAAAATACAATACCTATGTAAAATAAAAAAGTCTAGGGATGCATCATCCATAATACTCATATCAACCCTAGTTACGCCACTGTTAGCAATTATGTATAAAATAGACAACTATTAATTATAATAATATAATAGGTAGGTATATACTTCATACCACATACTATATCTTCAACAATAATTTGGTATTATCACATTTTTGTAGTTTTTTTAACAATTGTATGCGTGGGCGTGGTATATTATTAACTTTACACCTCGGCATAAGCGTGCGCACAGGGCGGGCCGGGTGGGCCGTGGCACGTGTGCGAAATTTTTATACATAGTAATACATGTTCTAAACAACGATTTTTGATTTTTCAAAAATCATAAAACATTAAATAGGTAGATGAAAAATAACTGATACACAATAATAATAAATTAAATGTCTTTAAAAATAAAATTGATAACATATTATGTCATATTACCATTACAGATTGCGAAATTGTATTAAACTGTGTTGGCAATTACAATATTTCTTATTTAATTTAAAAAAAATATGTATCTGTTTTTAATTGTATGAATGATTTATGCTTTAAATAGTGGGTGATTATGAGTTGGTAAATTAAAGTATGTAACATTTTAATTGTTTCTTCCATCAGAGTTCAGGTTTTTTAATATTTATTGACTTAGCCCACCCTGCCACAAATGTCTGCGCACGCCTATGCACCTCGGTCATCAGGCGCACCGTGCACAACAGAAAACGCTTAAACTATGCCCCACAACAAAACATGCGCCTGACAAATTTTTTTATACGATCGGCGTTAAGATTTTTTATCTCGGATTCAAATGTTATAAACGTTATGTTTGGCATCGAGGATCGAGCTGTAATCTGTTTTTTGTTTAGATTTACGAAATCATCAACAATCAACAGTTAAACAGTCACATCGAGGTCGGTCGGACGTTTGGTTCGATTGGAACCATTCCGCAGATAATCGGTGCTTTGGTCTCGGCTCTAGACATTGAAATATCAGGCGCCGTCGGTTAGGTTGTGCCGCACCTAGATGAAAACCTTTGTGAGTGGACTAGCATGAGACATCATAATTTATTAATGATGTTAATAATTGATAATTAGTAAATAATTTATTATATATTTTTATGAATGCCACGTACGTTAGAATGTTTAAAATGACAATGCTGAAATAATGGTCAGACAGAGATGAATTAAACATTGGATAACTATTTCTTTCACAGTGATATTTCTGTTGTATTTATTTCAAAAAAGACTTAAATATTAATTTAAAAAAATAAATTGCCTAGGAATTAAAAACAAGGTAGATTCGGATTGTATAATATAATTAATACATAATGTAGAAATCACATTGGATAAATTAATATAGGTTTTAATTATTTTACCTACCTATATATTTATGTTTCTTAAATATAATAATTAATACCTTAAAAGTTTTAAGTGCGTATTCCTACAAAATAATATTTTTAAATTACAATAAAATAACTAAAATCGTATACTTATCTACACCAACATTTTAAAAGTATATTTATATGTAGCCAGGTAGGTACTTGGTACTTATTAGTGGGTATAAATAATTGAGAACATAAAAATTAACAATAATTAATAACATACAATATTTTAACTATGTAAAATCATTCATGTTTTTTTTAAGTGTTAAACTATAGAAGTATAGAGTTATAATTCTTCATTATTTTGGGTATCTTCGTCATCTGTAAAATGCGCTGTTAAAACGTCCATTAATGGTTTTAATTTAAATATATCATGTTCGTCGTAATTATAGATAAAAAACATGCGTTCCAATATTTTTTGTATTTTTACACCCTCCTTAGAATAGCCTGGAAAATTTGGTATACCTTCGGGGTTCTCTTTAAGAGCCATATATGCCTATAACAAGTATAATAATTATAATAATACAATTTCAAAATATCAAATAAATAATATAGTTTCATTCACCAAAAAATCAACAGGATTCTTTGGTCTCACTTTAGCAACTTGTACTATCAATTTTGTTAAAGTAGGAGTAACATATTTCATTAAGTATTCTTCATTAGACAAACTTTCTAAGTATTCGAAATCTGTTACTTTCTCAAAATCTTCTAACAATGTCATCTGTTATAGATTCATATACATTTTTATTAAGAAAATATTAGACACATCAATTTGTCATTATCTACCTATTAATTTATTCTACTGTCGTTGTCATAAATAAAAATTAGATTCAAATAAAGTTATAAACATGGCTCGAAAGTCATCAGATATCTAGTATTTTCATGTTTTTCTATGTGCTTCAGAGCATATTTTAACATATAAAGTAGGTGCCATGAGTAAAAAATGTCAAAAGTAAAAAATTTAGTGCCTGCCACCTTGTTAAATAATGTGCCTCGTACCCCATGCGGCCCAAGTCCCGGAGCACATATTATTATTATTTATTGACAAATACGTTTTGATTACTGTTTTCAACTTTACTATCCGCAGTTTTTTCGCCGCTATATCGACAATACAATTAGTTAATAATCTAATCTTTCCGCTTTTGTCTAAAAACATAAAACACCGATTATTACAGATGATTATACAACATAAAAGGTACCCGAGGTAGGTAGGTATTTCAGGTATTTGGCATAGTCCTTATAGCTTATAGTGATAGTGCCACCTAGAAAAAAATTTTAAAATATGCTCTGACGTGTTTCCTATTTATAGCAGACCTAGGTAGGTAATAATATTGCATAGGTACAAGTTAAAACTACTTAAAACATAATATATTTTTGCATGTGATTTTTTAATACAAGTATCTATTTTTAATATTTTTATTGTTATAATTTTGCGATACAGTACAATATATATATATATATATATAGAGGTTTCCCTCTTTAGCAACCGATGAATAATATAATTATGTTACATGCTTAGTAACCAAACAAAAAAATGTACCCGTTAAGTCTGAATAACTAATAAGTGCATATTTTTATGGTAATAGAATTTTTTGTGAAATTACCATCATAGCACTCAATACATAATATAATTACAGTACTACCATACTACCATAGTAATTTCATCTATACATTATTTATTTTAATCATAATTAAAAAGATAAAAATATATTTATGATGAGTATGATAAATATAAATATAATAAATACCTAATAAACAATAAAAATAAAATAGGTATCTACTAAAGTAGTAAAACGCTACATTTAGGTATTATTACCTACCGCTAAATTTTTTAAGCTCCTATAACGTCCAAGCCACTTATACGTATTATACTTAGATTATACTGATATAGTGATATTTACTTTTTCCTTGAGCTGTTTTAGCTTATATTTTTGATTTTCAGCGTTAATTTCTTCTACTAATGCATTCATTTTATTTAGATCAGTTGTTCTCTCCAATATGCCTATAGTTATAAATTATAAATTATAATACGGAATCATAAATAATACATCGATTTAGTTATTATAATATTGAAACTGAATTATGTAATAAATAATAATATTAATTGTGAATTAATTTCTAATGTACTAGCTACTAGGTAATATATTAAACGTTATACTAATATCATACTAATAGTATGTTACAATAATTTTTTCAATTGATTTGCCTAATAAATAACTCCGGAAATTTAGTCCCCGAAAAAATAACCCCATATGAGATTTTGTAAGATTTTAAATGATAATAATTGTATAATATTCAAAACTATAATGTATGTTCTAATAAATACGTGTACGTGTAATATTTTAATTTTTAAATGAATTATGAGCATTTTCAAATATTTAATATTTTTCATACTCATAACTCACCTAAAAATTAAAATATTGTAAAAAACCAACGAGAAAACACAGATTGTGTCCTTACCTAAAAGCTTGATAATAGGTCAAATCACTCTAATATCATAACTAAAAGCACTCTATATCTATAAGTCCTATATTTATACTCATATTGTTAAAATATGGACTTCTTAATCTTCCCATGTTACTTAGTAAATTAATTTGAAATATCAATAATATATAAATAAATAAATAATATAATAATTTCAAACAAATAGTCAATTTTTTCATTTATGGTCATAAATAAAAAAACGTATATAATATTAATAAATAATAATATTAAATGTCAATTAAAATGCATAAAAAAAATATATATTAATACCTATATTGATATTAGAGTGATAAATTGATCTGTTATCAAACTTTTAGGTAAGAACATAATCTGTGTTTTTTCGTTGGTTTTTTACGATATTTTAAATTTTGGGTGAGTTATGAGTATGAAAAATATTAAATATTTTAAAATGATTATAATTCACTTAAAAATTAAAATATTTTATAAAATATCCACATACACGTATTTATTAGAATATACATTATAGTTCTGAATATTATACAATTATTATCATTTATATCTTACAAAATCACATATGGGGTTATTTTTTGGGGACTAAATTTCCGGGGTTAATTTTTCGCGGTACCTTTTCAATTACCATGTTGTTGATTCAATTCGATTTCTTTTACAACTATATCAAGAAAGTATTCAAAACTTGGGTCAATTTCTGGTAACTCAACTTTGTTAGTATTATAGTTTAATGGTGAATATGGAGATTCAATCATCTTTATCGGCGCATAATACGAATTGAGCAATTTCAAAAGCTTATTATGATTTTGTCGATTCCAAATTAAGCGTTTGCTAAAATAACATAAAATTTAAAAAAAAAAAACATTTTTACAAAATAAATAATATTTTACGGTTTTTTTTTAATTTCTTTTTTTAGAATAGGTTTAGCTGCATTAACCACATTAGATGATATGGCAATATCAGAACTTGATGAGTGTATTGTGTTAACTTCAGAGAATAGGAGTCGTCTTTTTGTACTAGTATTTTTAAGTATTTTTGTACTGATATCGTTATCACTGTTCTGATCAGCGAATAAATTAACACCTAGTGCATTCTGCGTTAAATTAACCGTCAAATCTACAAAAATGTAGTAAATAATAAAATAAATTAATACGCAAAAACACATGTTTTTATAATATATATTTAATCTTTGATAAATAGCTAATACTTTATACTTAATAGGTATATTAACTAAGAAATATTTAGTATATTATCAAATACCTATACCAAATACCTACTATAGTACCTATATACTATGATGTGTTGTATATTGGGTATATTATGCAATTTCATTAATAAAAAAAAATCAATAGATTTGTATAGGTACCGGGTAATTTATTAACATCTATATCTTGTTGAAGTAAACTCGTATCATCAAATTTAAATAGCATTTTGGCTTGAGCGACTGTCGTTGGATATCCATCCAGAACATACCCACGTTTAAAAAATATTATTTTTTCAATCAATAATCTATAAAAAAACAAGAACATAATATAATAAATATAAATAGTATAAAAATAAATGATAGAATATAGTTGTGGATGATGTGGCTTCCGCATCGTCAGATGCGGCTCGAGTCTTAATAATAAAATTAAAATTTACCTATTATTAGGACGCGGATTTTTATGTAAAAAAGTCAAAATATGTAAATATTTATGTTGTTGTTTTTGCCAAAATATGTAATAAAGATCATGAAATATTTAACAACAAAAAATGTGTATTTTTAATCATTTAAAAAAGTGGTATAGATATAGAATTCTGATATATGACGTATTTATTTTTTGGAATTTAATTTATTCATCTTCATTGCAGTCATCTTCGAAAATTTTTGAAACAATGTACCTACATTTGGAAATTTTCAAATTTAAATGTGCAACGGTTAGGTCTTTAAATTGATTTGTATCGGCTGAAAAAGCGTTCCACATCAACCGCGAGGTTACTGGGGCATATTTCATATTTATTGATATATCAGATGGTGCAAATTCAATATCCATTGATGGGTTTTCATTTGCAAATAGTATATATGTAATAAGTTATTATATAATTATTATTTTTTTTTAATGTTGGCTCTTGATATCATTATATTTAGACATGCGACCCGCGAAACCATTCATGTTGGCCACCCCTGATATTTACCATATACCTACTTTATATACTTAAGAAAAATGTAAAAAATAAACTTACGGAATTAAATGAATATCTTCCAATATATCATTATTGGCATCCATAGATGAATATAAAATTGATAGCTTTTTATTTAATTCTGATATTTTATCAGTTATAATCGAATTAATTTCAGTTTGTTTATCGGCATCATCATCTACTAAATCGTCGTCATATTGACTTTTATTATACAGTGAACTTATTTCTTCTCTCTTCAAAAAATACATTGACACCATTAATGCATCGTATACATTGTTTATTAAAAATAAATAATTTCAAACTTACAATTCCATTGATATAGTCTTGAGTTATTGTTTTGGGTTCCAGATAGATTAAACCATAAAATTGGGCAAGTTGAAGCGCGAGTTTAGTCTTACCAGAAGCCGGTGGACCGAGTATAATTAATTTGATACTCTATACACAAAAAAATACACGTATATCTCTACTCTGATCTATAATATGAAATACCTATGCATTCCGAAAAATGCTTTAAAAACATTTTTTTTTAATGCATTTGTAATGCATTTAAGTGCATTTACTTTAATATTATGAGCTCTTTTGTATGTTTCAACTAAACATTTCATTGAATTCAGCATCGATGATTTACTGTTGTACCACTCGAAATTGGTCCATAATTGGTTAATGCTGGAATTTATTTTAATATCGACTGACAAAATTTGTTTGTGTATGCCCTATAATCATTTCGAAATATAATTTTTATACAAGTATTTAATCTTACAACTAAAATTTTTTGCTCACCTTGAGTTCATATTTATTCATAAATGTATTTAATGACACAGCCGTCGGAATAGCTACGTCGCATGACTTAGCGAGAGCCTGGGAAAATATTATTCCATTTACGAACTTAAGATTATTTATTATACCTGAATAGCCTAGTCTCTAATAGTCTAATCGGATACTTACAGTGATGATTTGTTTTAACGTATTTATTGGACTTTCAACAGCAAAAATATAATGATACTCTGGCGTCTGATCTTCGGAAATTATTTTATGTAAGAGTCTAACAATATTAACATAGGTGATAGGTACAATATTATTAAGTGCAGAAATTCATAGTAATTAAGTTTTATATAAATAGATATCTGAACCTAGCCAAATTTTCAACGTGTATTACAGGTACGTGATTTTGGCTATTCGGTATTGGAAATAAATCGGTAGTTTTACAAGCCGAGTCGAACGCGAATTGTAACAAATCTTGTTCGAATCCATATGTAAGACCAGACCAAATGATTATTGTCTTTAATTGTTCTTTTAACTAATAACAAAAAATAATTAATTTTATTAATTCAATGAAATAACAAGATTAGTATTCAGTGCCTATTAAATATAAATATTTACTCCTTGTGTTTCATTTACAGCTAACACTTCAAGTTCAAATTCATAATGTTCCACATATTCCGGATTTGGAACTCTATTATTCGCATCATTCTCACTCACATAAATCTTTTTTAATAATCAGTTTGTTATATTATAAATATTATAATTAATAATTAATATTATTTATTTCATTCGTTATTAATTTATTATATATAAATATATTTATATTTCACTTACTTTTTTATTGACGCCTGCCCAAGTCATCACAGTCGATATTACCACTATCTTCTTTTTATTTTTTGACCCATGGGTTTTTTCCATACCTTTAAACTTAACGATTTCTCTTTTTAATGATCTAAATATTTCTTTTCCTTTAGATAATTCCGCAATATCTCTGGATATGTCAATTACTATTATACCACAGGTTTTTAGTAACTTCAAAAGATCAGAACTTTTAACTGTATTTACAACTTCATTCTAATTTTAACACAAATATCAATAATAATGTCAATCTATTTTCTCAAAACCTTATTAATTAGATAGCATAGGACATAGGTAGATTTTTAATAGTATTTCTTATTAATTATTATACTATAATCCATAGTCTAATTATTAGATATAGTAATAAAGTAATATATTAAACTCTAATATACTTTCAAATTTAGCGATTTATCTTCTACTTTTTCTATGTATATTTCATATGGAACTTCTGTTTCTATATCTTCATTGCTTAATTTATCTAATTTTTCGAACGATACATCTTCTAAAGTTTTATTAAGCACATAGTAGTTATACATTATCGTTTCCAATCGTTTGTTCGGTGCTATATTTAATAATCTAAAACCGTATTATTTAAATTTAAAATATCAATTTAATAAAAATAATAATAATAAGTAATTAAATTATATAATATGGTTGTATTATATAAGTATATTATATAACTATTTTTATATTTAATATATTAAAATTCACCTAAAAAATTCTACGCCTGTTAACCTATCAATAATATCATCAACAACAAATTTATCATTATCTTCCACTTTTAATTCATTTATAATGGTAGGATGTTGAGATCCTATAACATTAGATTGTGATTTTTCGGATATTAGTTGATTTACTTTATTCGAGCTGGATAAGAGGACACGTGCTTTTGACATCCGATTATTTTTAGCTAACTTTGACGATAAAAACTAAAGATTTAATATAGGTAGGTAATAATTATCGTAGATACTTTTTATACTAACATATATATTTTAATAATTATAATATACCTAATAGCATATCTATATTTTGTTTTAAATAGGTACCTTAATGAAATATTTTATATTAAACGAGTTCCCTGGACTAATAAAAATACGATTAAAGTTACAAGA
Source organism: Rhopalosiphum padi (assembly GCF_020882245.1). Lineage (NCBI taxonomy): Eukaryota > Metazoa > Arthropoda > Insecta > Hemiptera > Aphididae > Rhopalosiphum > Rhopalosiphum padi. The sequence goes on from NC_083598.1 coordinate 55,594,970, forward strand.
CCATTCAGACATCTTCATATTTTTGATATATTGGTTAACGTTGTTTTTTAGTTCAATTTCATCGAAAATTAATCTAGATAGATAACTGTCAGATAAAGATGAATTAAAGATACTCATGTTGTAGTTAATCAAACAAATGTCAAGTACAACAGCAAAATAAATACAAATTATTACAAAAAATAATAAGAATTAACTTTTATAATGATAAATTACATATTGGTTGTTATGGTTTCCAACTCTAAAGTTGTATTTATCTACCTACTTGAAATTTTAAATTGTAAATTGTTTATTTTTTTATTAAAGGTAGATATATAATTTAATATAATTTAGTTATATTAATTAGCTAATAGGTAGCTTATAAGCAACTAATAGTATACTGTTTTTATTAGTAAGACTTAACATTTTAGTAAAAATGATTTCGTACTTGAACTTATTAATATCCATGTTGCAATTAGAATATTAATAAAAAATTTAGAGCACCCATATATTTTTTTAAATTTGAATTTTTATAAAATCAATTTTATTGCTGTAATAGCCAATATACCTACCTGTACCTGTACCTATACTTAACCACAGTAACCTATGTCTAACTAATTAGTAATTGGGTATATATTTTGTTATACATGAGAGGTTTAACTATAGGAACCTCCATATTAGTGTGGTGTAGTCAAACATGCACACAAAAATATATTTCTGGGGGGAGGAGAACCCCAATCCCACCCTTATAACGTGCTTGGGTATGACGTTACTATCACCATGTATACATTATACATAGAATTTTAGAATTTTACAGCAACTTATGCGTATTTAAACTACTTTTTGTTGTACTATAATAGAATTGTTGAACTTTTCTGACATTTTTGGGAAGGCTGATGTAGCCCTCTCAGCGTTTGCACCATAGACCTATAATATGATTTTAAATTCTGAGCAAACCGATTAAAGTATATTTTTGTCTGTTACTACCTTTAAGGTCAGTAAAAACTAAAAATGCTTCAATGTTTAACTATTTGGGTAGTTTTTGGTAAAAATTGATGCTAATTGGTACTTATTTTTTGAGTGGGGTGGGGTAAAATACCAAAATATCAAGTTATTTACAAAATAGTCGGGGGGAAAAATTAAGGAAAAACAGAAATTTTATGTAATATTACGTTATAGGTATTTTAATTTTTTTTTAGTTTTTTCTATAAACAAAAAAAATTTTTTGTTAAAAATCCCAAAAATTTGTAAATAATTTGTTTTAAAAATGTTCAATTTCTAAAGTTAAGGATTGATACAATTTAATACAAAGCTGCAGATAAGTAGTTCATATTGTAACTAAACAATCTAATAAATATTTAAACACAGATTTTTTTTTATACACATTTTAAGTTTAAATTGTATACTGTACAGCTAAGTGGTTGCACTTTATAATTTTTATATTATTATTTTAACCTACCTTATCAATTACCAATAAAATATTAATTTGAAATAAATAAGAACATCAGCTTTAATTGTATTTATTACAAACATTTCATATACTAATGTAAATTAATGTATCTTAGTTCTTGAATAAGTTGAATTGCCCAGTGTTGGGTAAGTTACTTTTTAAAAGTAACTAAATTACGTTACAAGTTACAAAATTAAAAAGGTAACTAGATTACTTGTTAGTTACTTAAGAACAAAAGTAATGCGTTACATTACTTTTTTTTACTTAAAAGTAACTAGTTACAATAACGTTACTCTTATGTTATTTAAGTTTCATAAAAAAAAGTTTATTTTAAATCAATCATGTTCTATATTTATTTTATACAATAATGTATCTTCAAAATTTTGATCAGTTATACGTGTTTTTTTTTTTTGTACAAATGTCTCAAGCTACATTAAAGATCCATGAAAGTGCCCACGTAACACCGCGATATATATTCCCCAAAAACATTAAAATATAAAAATATAATTAAATGTATAATGTAATGCGTTCTTCTGGTGAGTTACTTCTAAATAATTAACGTTGTTACTCTTGCCATTACCCAAAATAATAGTAACGAAGTTACCATAACGTTACTGAAATTGCCTAACTATATCAATTATGGTATAATATAAATAGTGGCATGGTGAACTTAACACTAAATAAAGGCTACCAGAGGATTTATTTCATATTTTAAACTACCTGTCCTACCTGTTGTTATAAATATTAAATTAATATCTATTGAAAATTACCCACCCGGTACCCACCATTCCTTAAAAAACTCAGAAGAGGCCACCTCTCAATTTCATACTTGGCCACATCACTGAGTATGTATGAAAGATTTGTATTACAACTAAATCAATAAAGGTTATTTATAAATTATTATAATTAAATAATATTTATATTACTTAAAATTATGGTAATATCATAAAATAAAATATTTTAAGAACTATTAAAATAACAGTAATTATTTTTTATATTATATTTAATGTATAAAGTAGGTTCATAAATTGAAATTTAATATAAGAATCAAATGGTTTCTTAGCTTATAAAACTATTAAAAATTGTTGGTACCAAATATTATAGCTTTCAAAAATATAAATAGTAAAATAAAATGGTAACTACGGTAGCACCATAATTATTCAATTTAAATTTAAAATTTGTTAATATAATTTACACGCACTTCAATAAAAAATATTTAATTATCTTTAGATAACTATACATAACAACTAATAAATAATAAATATAAATCAAAAGCTTAAAAAATTATCCATGTACAATACTGACTACTGAGAGAATATAAAATATAGATTGGGATCTATCATATTTTAAAATAAAATATTATAGGTAATTTATTTGTATTTTTAAGGTCAACATTTTGTTAAAACCATTTTCCCATTTATAAGGATCGTACAAATAGGTACATTTAATAGGTACTTTAACTTATTTAACTCAGCTTTTTAATCTGAAATAAAAGTAAAATAGATTTTTTAAAACATGAAATTATAAATACATACATAAAATATATTTGAATACAATTAAGTATAAAATTTATAAAAATATAAATCATAACAATTATGTTTTGGATGAAGTAATTATTTGTATACAAATTATAATTGATTTACATAAATAAGATTTTTGTAAACTGATGTTGCGACTTCAGTAAAATGTAGAGCTCATAGTAGGATACTGTTGATGACTACTTTGATTGAAATATATAATGCAATTACAAGACTGGTGCCAGTTAGCTTAAAGAATCACTAAACATTTAATAAATCAATCATGAGCTAGTAGTTTTTTCAACATAATTTAGTGGCCCATGATCAGTCCATTAAATTTTTAGCAAACCATTAAATTAATCAAATTTTTAATGAGAATCAGCATAGGTATTATAATTTGTAATACATAATACAATACAATTATTAGGTACCTTAATTAGATTCTTGTTGAAACATATTCTTCATATCCATAGGATTATAACCAATCATAGTTTTTATATCACCAGCAAATTTATAAACATGTTTTCCCTTGGCACGTTCGATAATGCCTTTTCCATAATGGTATCTTAATGCTGCAGCCATTTTATTATAGTTCATTTTCCAATTGTTTTTAACTAAACCCCACATGATACTTATAGTATTTGGTTTAATTATTTTGAATGTTCCTTCATTATTGACCCATTCAATCACATTTTGATATCCACTATCTGTTAATAAATTTAGTAGAAATTGCCAAATTTCTACACCATGATTAAAATCAGAATTTAAATACATTTTATTTTTATAGTTCAGAATTACACATATATCAATACATTCTTCATCGTTTTGTTTAATGTATATTTTGTGCATAGTTTTGAGCAGACAAATATGTGTCCAAAAATCATCATTTAAAGACTTGTTCTCTAAACCAGCAATATTCCAACTAAAATTGTCTGACGTTAACTGTTTTCCATTAATTGTTAATTTAGTAATATTTAAATTAGTTAAGTTGTATTCATTTTTAGCCCATTTCATCCAAGTTAGAACTTGCACCTAAATCAAATATAACATCAAGATAATCTTTTATTTTTATAAATACCAATAATTGTAGTACTGTAATTTTTTACAATATAATGTTCACTATAGACATTTAAAGATTACAATAATTACATGAGCTCTAATATTCTAACGTTGATATGTAAAAATTTACCATGTAAATCAAAATAAGGAAACTATTAGTAGATAACAACAGTGTTAACATAATTAATTATTTTAAATATAAATTTAATTTTAAATTTTAATATGTGTCTAAAAAGAAATTTATTTATTAAATCAAAATCAAAATTATCTTCTAAAAGCAATTAATTGAAACCATGTGTCAGTTTAATATAATATATACCTAAGATATTATTTATTAAGGCTATTTTAGTGTATTTAAATAATAATAATAATAATTATAATACAATACCTATATTGAAAGTTAACTTGTATTATACTCTAGGAGATTATCCTATTTTTTCCAGTTTAATATTAATATTATTATTATTCTTTATATTTATAAATAAATCTATTATATATTTTTTGAATGAATCAAACAACTATATACAGTAGCGTAACTTAAAAATTTGGGCTTGTGAGCAAAATCTTAAATTGAAATCCCTTATCCAGACATTAGAGGGGTCTCACTGTCTAAGGGAAGAGAGTGAAATTCTAGCAATTCTTTAGCAATTAATCTTACCAAAATTATTTTATACATTTTTTAAAAATATTGTTGCATGTTTTGTCTTTTATTAATTCAAAACTGTATAATAATTTTGAATTATTAAAAAATAAAATAATAGTTTAATAGTTTACTATAAATGTATTATTAAAAGAAAAACATTGTATTAATTCATGCTCCCCAAGCAAACGGGGCTGGGTGCACCCATTACTCATACCCACTGATCCTACTTAGTTACACTACTAAGTATATACCTAAGTATATTATACAATATTATCACTTATTAATTAGGTATATACCTACTTGATCCCATTTACATGGATCTTCAGGTAATTCTAATCTTTTGTAAAACTCTTGCTCAACAATCCAACAATAACCGTTTTTATCAAACACTTTGCAATTTTCATTATCAAATGTTCCAGCATTTGTTCTCTTACCAATCACAAAAACGGTCTCATGCCACTCTGCAGACTCCATCTATAGATTTAAATGATTATTCTAAAATATTTTTATTATAAAAATGTCTCTTATTTAAAATACAAAAAATGCATATATATACATATAGGTATTGCTAATCATAGACCTATAAAATAGTTTAATCCATAGGCCTATGGGTAGCCGTCTAAGCACACCCACCTAAATTATTATACACTTTTATTCTATAGTTACTAATAAGTAAACATAACATAATATGCAATAACTAATAAACTTACTAAAATACAAAAAATAAAAATAAAGACATATTATACTTTGAAGGTCTATGGCATTGTGGTGTTTTTAATTTAATAATATTATATTAATTATTAAATATTAATAATATAATTAATATTAAAAATTTAAAATATTTGTTTACAACTATCTAACTATATAAAGATACTATAATAGCCACAAAACGACAGAACGACACAGAATAGACTATAGTCTGATAAGTGATAACATAACAATAACATAAATAACTATAGATTTCATTTGGTTATCGTATTCGTTAAATGTTATATTGTTTATGTAGAATTTTTTTTTTTTACATGATTGCGTGACATTTAAAAAAAAATATACTACAGTATTAGTAGTAGTAGTAGTAGACAGTAGTAGTAATAATAGTGTATTTTTAAATATATAATCATATTTAGAAGACTTGAATTTTCTTCTGAATATTCTGAATAATATAAGCAAATTATATCGATTTCTCGGGCTTACAAGGTCAGTTCAAAGAAGTGTGCATGTCTGTGCTTGTCAAACACTTATAATACCACTTGAACAATGTCATCAAAACCAATATTGTTAAAGGTTTTTTTAATACTTTGATTTGTTAATTGTAAAGTATTTTTGTGATTTTCTTATTTCAGGAGAAACCATTTGTCGACATGGAAGACATCAATATACAAATTGAACCATGTAAAACATATTTTAGTGATGGATGTGTTGAAACTGCAGGAACTGATGAAACAGATTTACTGAGAGGAGAATCAAAAACTGATTCAAATGAATCTGTTAGTATTATTGTTAATATGATGTTTAATACTTATGTATAATTTTGAAAATTAAAATTATAGACTAATAATTGGCCATCATGGTTACTTACAAAATCAGCAGTAATTGGTTCTAGTGCATTGAATACAGTTGATTACCTCGGGGAATCTTTGGCTAATTTTTTTGGTATCACTACACCTAAATATCAATTCGAAATAAATTATCACAACAACATAATGCAAGAAGTAAGTGCTATTAATTTAAAAATAATTTAACATTATTATTAGATTTCACAGAAATTTTATTATTTTTGTTAGGTTTATACAAGTTAGTTTGTAGTACAAGTAAGTATAGTTATTTTAGAGACTTATCCGAAAAACCCTTTCCTATTTGTGGCATTCCATTTAAATCTCATAAAAAATACAAGCTAAGTGTTTTTAGTAGTAGTAAAGTAACATTTCCATTGCTGCTGCTATGCGCGGAAGCCCATCTCAGTTTACCCTGAGACAAAGTATACAGAATATGTTAAAAAATTAAAAATCTATTTAATATAATAATTTTATTGAAAATATAGATATATTTCATAATTCATGGACTTAAAAACTATTGATTTTCGAATAAACTAAATTAAATGTATAAGTCACATTATTAATCAACAAATTACGATCACAGAGCAAAAAATGATCCCAACTTTGAACTGATTTATAACATATTTTAAGAAATAATACGTGTATTCTCAGAATCCATACATAGTGGAAAAATCCAGCTTTTTTTAGATAAGTCTAAATTTTATAAATTAATTAATTAATTCAAAATATTTAATACATTTCTCACGTTGAAAATATTTATACTCTATAAAAACTATATATGATTATTTAAAAGTAGAAAACATTAATTACTGTACAAATGAAGAATTGGAATGGTAATTGTAATTCAAATTGTATCAAAAGGAAGTTAATCAAAGTTAGTTTATATAAAATTATAAAATTTACAGAATGATTCATTTTTAGGAACACTCAATATCTCTCCTTATATCCAAACATTGCTTTAACTAATGGTTAGGTTAAAGAATATTAAGTGCTCTGTAATAATAGTTAACAAATACATTTTTTTATTATTACTACTTTAATTAGCTATCAATAATATATATTATATAATGTTTTTGATTTTGAGTGCAAAGTTAGTCAGTAATTTTGTTCAGTGATTGGACCAAAGATTGGTTTTGTACTTATGCGACATAAAATTGGGGTAAAATCATCCCAAGGTTATTAAGTAAATGAAGGTAAACCAAGTCGAATGTTAATTTACCTAAATTATCGGCATTTTTATTATTATAAATTCCGATTTGTCTAGAAACTAAGAAGTTAAATTAAGTGATTTGATTGATTGAAAAAATTAATCATTGATTTGATACAAAAATATAAGAAAGGTTAATATGGAACTAAAATAATTCGATTGTAGACACAGCATAGAATAGGTCAAGATTTAAGATAGCATAGCACTCTACGATAAAGGAAGAAGATCTTGTCAGATTGTTTTAAAGAGATATATGGTTTGATAATGTAGTATGAGTACCCAGTTGAATGAGGAAAGACTAAGCTAGGATGAGACATTGTTGTTTCAAGCTGAATCAACTAATATATCATTTAGTTATTTATAAGGATAAAAGTAATGTATAATATAGTTTTAATGTGTGTGGTTTATTACTGGTATATTAAGATTTGCAACAATTGTTAAATTAACATATAATAAATATTATTTTTTCAGATGAATGCAGAAAAAATTGTCAATGAAGAAAATATGAAAGGATGGACTCAACAACCTCAAAAATCTACGATAACAGCAGAACCGTGTTAAGTTTACATTAAATTCCCTTGATTTTGTTTTAAAAAATACTAATAATTTATACAATAAATAATATATGGTTTGTCAAAACTACATTATTCTACAATTGAATATTTATGTATTTTCTAAAGCATTCCTAGAATATACACCGAGAACAATACTTATTATATTTATTTATATATATATTTCACTTAACAAACTTCCTATTACAAATAAATAATTGTCAATTAAACAATAAGTATCAAATCATTTATTTTTATTGTGGGAATTAAAAATTATTTAAGCGCTCAAAAAGTATTAACAACATTAAAAGTTTTAAGAATACATTTATTTATATAAGATATTTTAATCAAATCAAATAGTTTTATAATAACAAATTATTAGTATTTTTTATATATTATATAAAATTGATTACCACTTACCTTATAATGGTGTTTTACTAATTATTAACTTTTTTAAATATTTATTTAAGAATATAATTCTTTGAATTATTAACTATTATCTTTATTATTAAAAGTTATAAGTAATTTTATTGATTAAAAAAGCTCCGAAGTTAATGACTTATTCATTTTTATATGTATTTATTTATTTATTTTTTTTTTTGTAACATTGAACAATACTTTCTTAGCTTAAAATGTATTTTAATAACATACCAATCTAAATAACAAATCATATTCTATGTTTGTTGACATTTTAAGGTCATTTATGTAATTTCATATTGTTTTTAACCAAATCACACGACTTAATTAATGACTTTTTTGGTTTATGATACATATTGAATTTTACTATACATTAAAATATATTTTTCAAATATTCATTTGACAAAATAAATATTAAATTATCTTTTCATAAAAATAGAATAACATTATTAATTTTATTTTATTTTATTATTTAATGTAAATATTTTATTTATTAAACTAATTAGAAAAGTATTATTTATCTAGGTATTTTTATGACTTAAAAATTCATTACGTTGTATTTGTTAAAAATGTTAAGTCATCAACTTCTAAGCTCTATTGATTACCATTTAACTTATATTTTATAAATTAATTTTAGGATATTTTTTTCAAGAAAATGAAATTATTGAATCGTTATAAAACAAAGATAAATATATTAATATTCTTATTGTTATAATATTATATGCATTATTATTTTATATTAATAAAAATTTTTACTATTTTATGTGAATGATTAATTTGTTTTGATTTTTTGTAAGTACATATTTGTAAAATTCGATACGGGACTGTTGGTATGAATATTGAAGTTAACAGTAGCAATATAAAGAATAAATAAAAAATGTTGAGAGAAAAAAATATTCACTTTGATTACAAATAAGTTGTTCCCAAATGATCTTAAGACAAATCACCTTTTATGTAAAATTATTGAAACAGTATTTTAAATAGCATGCAAATACATGCTAAATATAAAAAAAGGATTTTAAATTCCAATGTGGGTGGGGGAGGGGTTAGAGACATATTATACATCACCTGGGTTTTTATTCATCATTTCAAATACGACATTTAATAATATATTGTTCACACTAGTGATTAAGTGAACAATATTTTGATTCTACAATGATGGGTGTGTTTTTTTTTTATTTTTTGAATTATATTTTGCTGTAATTTTTTAAGAATTTATTTTATCAAAATAAAACAAAAATGTGCCCTTCAAAATATTTTCCTCTTTCATAATAAGTGTTTTTATATAAAGGAATTCAAAACAATTTATTTTCAATTAAATAAGAATCTTTTATAATATAAAAAATAACCTGTACAACATCCTTTAAATGTGAATTTGATTTTTCGGAGAAAAATGTTTTGTATTAATTTTATAAAAAACAAACTGAAACTAAAAGCTAATTCACTTTAAAATCTGATTAACTGACAGGCATTCAGGTGGTGAACAAGCATCTTGTTTTAAAAACTGTATGATTATTGATTATCTGTTTGTATCAATTCAAAAGTTCAATGGCTGTCCTAAAATGATAAATATCAAAATATTTGTTTTTATATTAAAATTGACTAAGTAAACTTAAATTGTAGTATGGCCGCATAGATAGTGGGCTATTTTGCTGCATAGTGCCTGATTGATCGAATACTGACTATTAAGTGCAAGAGTGTAAAGCTATTAATATAATCATTAATCATGTCACTGAACTAAATTGTGTTTAAATGTCTTCATAACATAGACATATTTATGAACATGTGACTTCTTGCATTGATAAATAATTTAATCATTTTTCATTTGATCAACATTGAACAAGAAATATTCATGTTAAAATATTAACAAACAAACAAATATTCATAATTTTATTATATTTACAAAATATTCATACTATATAGTATGTAAGCCTTTTAAATAAATTTTTACCAACTCACTGAATAAATAACATTTTTGAGGGAAAGCACCATTTACTATATGGTATGTCTATGATTTTGGATTACACATTTTGATCAAACTCGTACAATAAATTTATAGACCAAGTTATACCTAATGTTAGTATAATGAATACAATTAATTTCAAATTCTATTGGAAAAAAGGAAACAATATAATTAACTCAATATATATAATATGTATTTATTAACAAGAAACTTAATACCTACTCATCACAAACATTATAAAGATGTTCTTTAAAGACTGTGTGTAAAAAATTATCAATAATGCTTCAAATAATAATTAACATTAACAAACTTTTCATCTAACAAAAATAAATATCAGTGTAAGTTAAAAATAAGTAAGGAAATAAGTATTTTTTTTACTATTATAATGTTAATATTTTCACAACTCATAACTGTTATACTTATTGGCCAATTAATTAGTTTATCAGTTTGACTTCATATTAATATCAAGTAAATTAATAGATTTAATAATCTATTAGTTCTTAATTCTTGAAAATAGATAATTAAAGTAAGTATGTGAAAGTATAATACAAACTTTATTTATAGACTGTTTTTAAAATATTAAGAATAAGGCTTTTTAGTTTTTTCATAATTTTAACAACTTAATAATTCAAAATAAAATAACATTATTTAAATTTCTAATAATATACCTAATTAAAATAAACAAGAACAAATCATAATATAAATAATTATATTTAAAAAAGTTAAGAATAATGAACTGTAGATATAAAACAATTAACATTAATTTCATAATTATAACAATTTAAAACGACCTTTCAATAAAAAAATTTATTTCAAATTTTTCAATAACTAAAATGAATTCAAAACAATAAATTATAAAATAATATGCATTTTATATACTTTTCTTGTAAAGATTTATTTTGTTTCGCATAATGTTTTTCATGCTACTTCTGCTAATAAATGAGCAATCTTAATTAGTTTTTTTTTAATAAAATATTTTTTTTTTTTATTAAAACAATGTATTCTTTAACTACTTATTATTTGTATCAAGTATTGTATTGCATTTTGTTTTAGATAAAAAATGTCGTTTTAGCAAGTTGTACATAATTGATCAGCTTTCAGTACGCTCAATGTAATCCAATATTTGCTTGCTTATTATATCAGTAGCTTTTTGTGATTGTGGTATTAAAAATCTAAAAACAATAAAATTAAAATAATTTCATATATAATATGATCTAGAATATGAGCATAGTAATAATATTAAAGATCAAATCATTATATTTTTTTAAATAGATGTTTTTTAGTTTAAAAAAAAACTAATTATTATAAATAATTTTAAATTTTAGATTTTTCAACTACCAAACCAATATTATTTTATAAAAAAAAACTTAGAATAAAATGGCTAATTATACACCAAAGTACTTTAATCAAATTAAAATAATTGGTACTTGTATTAATATTAAGGATTATTAAAATACTACAAACTGAAAACTATTATTAAATTTCTACCTACAAATATACAATCAGTTTAAATTCTATTTTAATAAAACATTTATCAATAGCTATTTCAGTATTTACTTCACTTTTATAAATAGATATCATTTTTTTTTTAGTCCTCGCTATTTAGAAGAAAAAAAATATAAATTTATTTGAGAAATTTGTTTTTTCCTATTACCATAAATTATTTATTATTAAGAAGTGAAAAATATGTATTGAAAGTATATCACAATGTTTAACAGTTAACAATATGCCAATAAAATAAGTTTGGGAACCATTGTTTAAAAGACCTTGAGTATTTAAATTTTTTTAATTCAAAATATTTCATAGGATATCAAACAAAATCTATTAATATTTCATATACACATGTAAAATGCAAAAAATTAATTAAGTGATATTAGAGCTTTCACTTGAAAATTATTATTTTTATGGAAATTGTTTATCTTTATTATGCATGTTTATTAATAAAAAATGTAAATTATACAAGCTATTCAAAATACAGCTATAATGAATAATACAAAATACTACTTAAAGTCCTTCAATGTAATTCTTAATTTTATCAATGTATCATGTTTATGTAAAATAAAATAATTTATTTTCCTCAGTAGGAGTTGGAACTTGTTTTAGCTATGTAGGTTGCAATATACGAGATTTAGATAACAATCCTGGTATGACATGTTTTTAACTATTAAAAATAATGCAAATATACATTAATATACCATAAATCATTGTATAATATTCACTATAACAAAACATCAATCTTTTAAGTATTTAAATATGTTTATCAAGTATTTAATTTAACTAAATTATCACTACTATTACGCTTATTCTTTAAACACATAACATAACTTAATAAACAAAATATTAATAATAACCTGTCTATATCTTTTTCTGGTCCAGAATATTCAAAAATAATTAAATCTGGTCGTTTTTTGCGACATTTAATATTCAAAATAGTTCCTAGTGAATGATTTACCAGTGAACAAATTTTATTAGAATCTTTTGTGTCTACTTCAACAATTATCAGGTTATTTTTTGTCAACACCAATTTCCTATTATAAAAAGTATATAAACATCATATTAAACAATTTTTTAATTTATCAAAGAATTAATTATTAGTTTATTACCCTGGAATTACTGTTCCGTCGTTTCTGATATGTTGACAATCAAATGATGCAATTACATTGGATTTATTTAATAGCATCGATATACTATTATAATGAGCTGCATCATCTGGTTCATCTAATTAAAATTGAAACTTAAGGTTTATTAATAATAAAAATATAATTTCTTTTTTGAATACCTTCTGAATCTTGATTATTGTCATCTTCATCTATTGCAAAAACTGGTGCCATATTTCTATATCTTTTGCTACCTCCATTTGTTTTTTCATTTTTTGTACTATTGTTATTACTTGATAAAAAATCCATTAATTTACCTTTGACTTCAAACGATTTGGATCTCATTGCCACACTATAATATATTTATACATGTAATTGTGTGTTTAAAAAACAATGAAATATTTTGAACATTCTTTACCCAAGTTTAGAAAACAATTCATTAGTTGAATTTGTTTGAGTCAATCGTTCTTTATTTTGATTTGGACTACTTAGACACTGTGAACATCGATTACGATCATGATCACTCAAGCCATCAATATTGTTTTTTTCAAAATATTCATGAAGCGCTATTAGAATGGAGATTATGAATAAAATAACAATTTTAACTATTTCTAAGAAGAAAAATACAAACCCTGATAGCCACCATTAAGCATAGAAACATAGAGAGAATGTTTTTGTAAAAATGCAGAAACAACCATGTGAGTATTTTGGTTAGCATCTAAACCACTACCACAACCTGAGAAACACCAATGTTCTCCTCCTCCTGAACGGCCCTCAACAAAGCTCTGCTTCTGACATGATAATAGCCCTTCAACAGCAGTCCAAAAAGAAACAGGATCTTCCAAAAGCTTTAAAAACAAAATAAATATTGAATGTTATTTTTAACATGAAATCTTATTATTTATAAGAAGGACCAATCTGATTTTTGCTGAAAATAATTGATAACATTTTAAAGTATTAAAAAAATTAAGTAAATATAAGTAGTATGCATATATTCAATTATTCCATTACTCAGTTAATGTAAATATAGTTTCGTTTTATTTAGAATATCATAATCAATTTTTACATGAATAAAAAAATAATAATTATGGAAAAGAAACCAGGTAAGTTAATGTCGAATTTTTATGAACTGCGAATAAAAAATATAACATAGATAACCCAACATTGTTGATACATGTCATATTTTTCATAAAATTCAAAATTTTAAACAAATATAATTTTCAATAAAATGTTGAACCATTTATAAATTAAACTTCTTTGATCATTCCAAAAAGTTTTGAAAAGTATACTTATCTGGGTTTCACAGAAAGCCTTATGCTAAAAAAAAAAAATAATAAATAATGGTACATACTAAAGTACTGTCTAGCGGAAAGGCAATAGGCAAATGTCCAGCATTGTATTGCTCTGCAGGTCTGCAATCCATTACAAAAAATTTCAAACTGTTTGTGACTGTCCTATTTGTATGAGACACTAATTCAGTTACACTAATTGGAAGGCATAACATTTGAGAAATTCCTTTATCCTGTTGCTTTGGGTCAAAAATATATCCAGCAATATCCTGAAAATAATTCCAAATACTAAGTATTGACTTTAACAGATATTTAATTCCATACTTTTATAAAAGATGAAGGTGTTTGTTTATCATAATATTCTGCCAAAGACCAAAAATCGTTTATATCATCTATGGCCAATTGTGATGGCAAATTCCCAAGAATTTCTATCAATTGTGTTTTAGGTTGATGTTTTAATGAAAAGATATGATCCCTAATATAAGATTTAAAATATTAGACTTGGATAAATATTTGTTATAAAAAATTTACCTTGCATTGATGATGAATACTAAAGCCAAAAAAAATATAAAAAACCTGTCTTTTTTTGCTAAGTATAAATCCCAAATATTTAAAATTACTTCTAAAGAACATGTTTCTGAAAATAAAGTTTGTATCTAAATGAAAAAAAAAAAATAATAACAATTAAAATTAGCAATTATTGAAAATTTTTTATAGATCAATAAATTAATAGATACCCATGAGTCACTATAAAGTTCTGGCCCCAATTTTAGAGAATCTAATAAATTACACAATTCTGGATCATGATATAATAACAATATCCGTAATAAATGATTACAGTCTTGATGTTTAGCTAAGTACTCTTCATCGACCGCGCGGAACATAGTATATGTATCAATTCGAGGTAGTTTTAATGATATGATTGGCCGAATTATTGATGGCCATCTCTTACTTATATCATATGTGTCTGTATTATATATTTTGCACATTGTTACCAATATAGCTTCAGTGTCTGACAAACAGTTTAATTTTTCTTCTTCATCTTCAATTTCTAAAGAAGCTAAACATATATAGAAATAGATATATTAAAATGTTTTTAATACTTTAATAATTTTTGTTTATTCACATACCAATTAACATTTGACAGTCAACCTCCAACTGTTCTATGTTCTTTATAATTGGTTTTTCATCTAACAAAGTTTGAATAGTATCATCATCACGGGTCAGTAACTGACGCCACATTTGACCCCTACATTCGTTAGCTATTACAGTAAAATTTCCAGATTCTTCACTAAGTGGAGACTCATCTTTCTCACAAAGTGCTTTTTCTAAAGCTTTCATCCTATACATAAATCATATAATCAGTAAACATAATATTATATAGGTAGCTTGTTTATACGTACCATCCTTCATCTTCCTCTTCAGACATCTTAAATAATATTTATCTAGACTAGTTAATAATGTAATAAGAAAATTTTAGAAGAAAACATAGTCGTCACATTATAAACATGCAATAGGTACTTTCTTTGTTAATGATCACATACACATCACTAGAAATTAGTCATAAAACTGTTTTATATTATCAATTTATGTCTGATCTGAAAACATTTAAAAGTAAAGAAATTATTACAATTATAATAAAACTATAGTCTATAGAAGAGTATCATTTTCTAAAATGTTTTATTATTTATTACAGTTAAATAATGTTATCTAATATTTATTTATCATTCTTTAAGCAAATGATAAGTCTTTTATCAGTTTTCGTTTAAAAATTAAAACGTAATAATAATTATGAGTTGGCATTAATGTTCAAATAGGATAATTGGAATATTATATCTACTATTTTACTTAGGTTTTATGTTCTGTGTGCAGTACTTTACTTTGTTAGCCAGTTAGGTACATGTTACATAATATTATTATTATTAATATATTAAATATTGTATAACAATATGTTAGCTTTAAGCTTTAGAAATTAGAATTGATAAAAATTAATAATTATATTCTACTATAGATAATTAAAAATACAAATGTACTTATTAATGAACAGTGATTGTAAAAAGGAATTAGAATATTTTTTCAAAATTAAAATCAAGGAAGGAATTGTAACACTAATACGTATTGTTTGGAATTAATATAAATAGGTATAGAATAAAATATTATGACTAATATGACTTATAGATTACAATGGTGTACAGAGGCTCTAATTAGATAATGGATGTTGTTGATGTTGATCAATGATCAGTAATATGAAATGTAAAACTGATTACTGAAGGTCAGTAATTTTAATGACACGATGACAATAGCATTAAAGCGTACCTATTAAACATTACTCAATAATTAGTACATACCTTTTGGCAATTGCCACTGATTGACTGATTATAAATATTGGAACTTAAAATACTATTTTATTTATAATCAATGCTAGGTATATGTTATTACCTACGACCAAATTATGTAATATGTGCCTATAAGGCATAAGCTATACTTACAACTTACTAAAAACTAAACTTAATAGTTAATGCCTTCCGACATAGTAAAGTAGGTACCTAGCTTGTTAAATAGTAGACTATATTACATTAAATAGGTACTAAATAGAAAATAGAGACAGCAATAATTAAAACTATTTATGACTATATATTATATAGGTACTAAGGTACCTAAGTACTTCAACACCATATTATAATATTATTATTACCTAATATTTATAGACTTATAGTTTGTTTAAACATTGAAAAACAAATATTACCTATATATTTATATTATACTCGTAAGTACCTACGGGCTACGGGAAATGCTATATAGTTACTATAGAACCTACTCCCTACACGGCTATCTATTTCATAAATTAACTTTTATTTATACTACAAATTACAACTAAATACCTTCCTAACAAAATTGATAATTATAAATACAATAGCCAATAGGTAATATTTATGTATTAATATTTAATAACCGTAGTCGTATCTACCACGTATGACAATATATCATAAGACATAAAGTCATAATTCAAAACTGTATGAATATACGATTGTCAATTAACATATTAGTTTTATTATCAGTAGAGACGGATTTGAATTTTGAATGCAAATTTAATTTATTTCTGAATGACCAAAAACATTGCTCTCCAAGCACAAAATTTATTTCATACATTAAGAAATTCAAAGAATGTAACTTATATTTTCCATTTTTTGACATTTTAGTAAATTTTTATGTTTTTAAGTCATTTTTAAAAAAAGAATGGATACAATTTGATAAAAATGTAATTAATATTCATTCTAAAAAAATAAAATAAAATATTATTTATTTTGCTTAGTAAGTTGTACTTCTATTTTTATTATTTGTTATTATGTTTTTACCGATCAGATAAATCATAAATATGACACCAACTATAACACGGTTTGTCGAATGAAATTATTGTTGAACGTGTAAAATCTACACCGTAGACACTTATAGGTTATAGGTACATACATACAATTAGATAAAGATAAGCTATTTAACTAAATCATGATTTCGTATTGCACTGTTGAGTTTAGTATCGCACTATCGCATATAATTTCGTATTAATAAAACAACAAAACATTTTTTTTCAATGTTAAAAATAATGCATTTAAAAAAAAAATTCTACTATAAGTGCATTAAATTGTATTTTTAAGGCATTTTTCTTGGTTCTTAGAGCATTTAAATCCGTTCCCTATATATATAACGATAGGTACCTAGGTATATTTAATATATAGTCATATAAATACATATATAGTAGGTATACTAGTATTTATAGTCAATACAGTGGCGTAGCCATAGGGAGCAATAGGCCATGCCCCCTATCGACTATATTATCAATTTAATATAATTTATTATTTATTAATTATTGTTTATTGTTGATTATGTTTTTTTTTAGTATTTTAGGTTTGGCCCCTTTTAAAAATCCTATCTACGCCACTGAGCTTTTATATATATACATAATATATGAAATATTTACATTTTAGACAGGTAGGTAAGTAGATGCTTAGATCATAGTTACTTCACCCCTCTTTCCAGCACCCAGGCCACAGCAACTTTTACAGGTAAGTTAAGTCCTTAAGTACATATTGTTGAATCTTCTAAAATTCAATGAAACAATAAACATATTTTATTTTTAGTGGTTAAAATAAAAATCTTAAATAATTTACCCCTCACCATTCATATGTTTATAATGTGTTTCGTATTATTTATTATTATTTAAAAAAAAAAAAAAAAAATAATAATATTTTCAATTTACTCTCTCTCTCTCTGATCCACGTGGCACGCACCAAAAACAAAAAATATTCATGCGTAGTCGTTCAAGCGGATTTTGCGTAATCTTAATAGTAAAATCATTTATTAAAAAAATACAGAGAATAGAGAATAATATTATGAGGATTTAAAAACATTGGTTTTATATTTTATTAATTATAATTTATATTCAACTAAAAAAATAATAAAAAATTTTAAATGATATTAATTTTTTTAAATACAATATTTTGTTAATTGTAGTCAAAATGATAATCAGATCTTCAAAAATATTATTCTTCATAATTTTTGGAATAGATAATTTTATTTTAATTAGATTACTTGAAAACTGCATAACAAACTAGTTCTGTTTACTTTACCACAATACCACCTAGTCTTAAAAAATAAATTGTAAATATAATGTAACTACGAACTAAGAACTAATTTGTGAATTTAACTAATGTAATACCACTAATACCTAATGGTCCCCTAATGTCTAATGGTCATTATATAGCTGTTGCCGAAGTTGTAAAAAAGTAATAGCTATCCTTGTTCCACTACAGTTATTATATACACCATATTATACTAACTAAATTGTTTATATTTCGAAGTTCACTTAAATGGATTACCTTGTATATAATATAGACATATATTAGGTATAGTCTCTGATATGGTTATTAACATAGATTAATAAAAGATATAATATACTATTAGGCCATTACTCATTAGAGTGTTATTTAATGTAGTCCGGTATTCAAAATTAATTTTATACTACTACTAAAAATTTTAAATGTTATATTATTTTTGTTATGTTGTTTCGTTTTGAGCTATTTTTAAATAATTGAAATTGTCGAAATTTGTCTTTTCTTTTAGTTTTTATTGGCTTAGAATAAAATTGTTAATTATAAGTACCTAAACAAAGGTTTAAAATATAATACAATATATACAAGATCTCTTTTTTTCATTATTTACAATATACTATTTGCCCCAGCACAAGATTAGTTTAGCCGCTTAGGCATGCTGCAATATTAATTATTAACTAATATTTTTAAAATAATGTACCTGGGCGTAATGCGTTTGGGCGAATTTTTAAAAATTGCAATGTGTTTGGGCGACCTTTTTTTAATATACTTAGATATGCTGTATTTTATCAATCAACTTTCCTCTCATGTTGACAGACTTGGGACTGTGTGCACACGCGTGTGTGTGTGTGTAATTAAAAATTGAAATGATTTAGATGATTATAAATTAAGTTAAAATATTATGAATATTAAAAAAATAATATTTGTTTTTTAAATTGTTTTCTGGAAATTTTACCCCATACATTGTAAATACTCAAAAATCTTAATTTCACCTAACATTTACTTATCCTAGCTTGTTTTTAAATATTCTTGTTTTTGTAATATGACCGTGGAATATTTTAAATATTTTTATTTATAATTAATATAGGTATAATATAATATGACGTGTTAACTAAGGGTACAGTACTATTAAGTAACTATTGCTACTTCATATACTTACATAATAATATTATCACGTTAATAAGATAATTATAAGAAATACATAATAATAATATGATAAGTGATTAATTATTTTAATATTTTTATTATTTTATTCAATTGAATTATTTCGTGGTAAATTTTGAAGTGTACAGTCATCCATTAATATACTAACGGATGATTTCTTTTTTTAATCGATAGTAAACCTAGTTATAGTGTAAATTGGGGTGGGGTGTCAAGGAGATCACGACATAATTTTAGTTTGAAATGTCTGGGTGGGTCCTGGGTTCCAGGAATGGAAGGGACTGTGAGATTTCGTACTAATGGGTTATTTTTGGAGGTAAGACAGTTGTGAGAGTGTTGGTAATGTATTTTAGCTTCTTCATGAACTAATTTTAATTTTAGGCTATAGGGTGTATCATATTGTTTGAAATGTAAGAAGATGAATTTACTAGTTTAAGTTTTCTAATACTATATTTTGAAATATTTGATTTTTATTTAGATTTAAAGTTTGAGTTTTTTTTAGTTTCCACATTCGTCTAGATTGGTTTAATTAAGGATTTATAGATGGGCAGTTATTGGTGTTAATGTGTTTATTATTATTAATAAATGCTTTGAATAGACATAATCGATAATTTAGATTGAATTGCTTATATTAGAAAAATATAAGGTCTAAACTCTAAAGTTAACCCATAATATTTAATTGTTTATAAAATTGGAATTTGCATACCATTGATGAAGACGTCAAGGCAAGGCACAATTAATCTGAGGATAATTAATATGTTGTGTATAGATTTAGATTTATTTTTTTTTTAGCCTCCATTTTGTGTACTAGTTTACCATGATGGAAAGATGATTTTAAAAATGGTGAGAAGTGATAATGGGGTTAGAATTAGCCAAGTTATCAGCATTAATCATTGACCAGCGTGTTTAGCACGTTATGATGGGTTGATCTAAAACGTAAATGTAGAGTAAAAGGGTTCCTTCCACCTTATTGAAGAGCACCCGTAAAGATTTTAGCTAACTAGAAAGCACTTTGCCGAAACGAATACTGAAATATCTACTAGAAAAATAATATACATTTAACGATTAGAAAGTAGACTGCAGAAAGACTGGATGCAATTTTTTTTTATTTTGAATAAGCACCTGCTGTGATACCAAACCTTATAAAGTTATAAAATGTTTATACTATCAAAAAAAAAAGGATATGTGTGATATGTTTTTTTTCGAGAACATATGAAATCGTATCTAAAACTTTAAACCCTTGATTGTATCCAATGAAATCTGCAGAACTTAAGATATCTAATTAGTTTTTTTGCTTCAATTAAAAAAAAAGTAATGTAGCGTATACTGCTAGTCGCTACATACATTTTTAAGAGCCTTTGAAACAGGCTCTACTGTTTTACTATATTTTTTATATTATATTTATTATAAATATAATACATGCAGTAGGTATAGGTATAAATATAAGTATATTATTATTATATATATGTAGTATTCTATATTACTTCATTATATTTTTGAAGATTAAATAATAAAAAAAATATATTACTTTAATATAATTTATTAAATGGGTGCAATATAATATAGTATAATGTACATAAAATAGCTAATATAGACATTTCTTAAAAACATTAACTATACTAATATACTATCGTCTATCAGCAACTGAAAAGGCAATACATACCGCATTAAAAAACACAAATTTAAATACTATAGGTAAACTAGGAAAAAGTACTCACATACAATAATATACTGATGAATGATGATAATTAATTATAATTTATAAAAAGAACTTGGTCAATAGCATAAAAATGAGAATAATAAAAAATAATTAATATAGTAGGCTATTTAACTCATCTATAGTAATATAGGTAACAATAACCTAAAAGTTAAATTATTTATTATTTACACTTTTAATAATTGACAAATATAGTTAACTGTTTAACAACAAAAATATTAAATTAATAGACAAGAAATACAAAAATGAATAATTGGTTAATTATTACATTTACATTGTAATACAATTACATTATATTTCACGTTTGTAAAGATCGCATACATATCGCATTTAATGATGTCAAGTGTTAACTGATTATATTCTACAATAATAATAATTTATTATGTTCAAATTTTAAGTAATAAAAGCATTGCATGATGTGATACCATAAAATAACACATAACCATTAATACAGTGTTATATATAGGTGTGGTATTAATGCATATAGTATATTACGTTAATAGAGTATGACGTATAAAATATTTTTTATTTCAATATTTTTGAATTGAAACTGATAGATATTATTATATTTATCAAATATTTAATAAAAAAAATCAACAAATGTATTATTAATAAAAAAGAAAAACTATAGTGTATAAAATGTGATCTTATTGCTTTGTATTAATGTACTTACTTAGCTTTGACATCGTTTTATATACTAAAAACTTATTTTTATTCTTAGTTTAAGTTTTAATTATGACGGTTATCCTGAACGTAAGATTATAACTAAAAAACATTGATAAATACATAAATTGTTATTGTATCAGATGTATAGTTATTTGTTTTCATACTTAACCATTGTTCAGATCGAAAGAAGTGAGCATTTTGATTTTTGATCCTCTGATAAAAATTATATCTCTGGCCTCTATGGGGATATTTTGAACTACAGTTGACAAAATTTCGTTTAAAGTTTTAATTCAAAATAAATCTACATGATTAATTCTGCAGATCACACATCGTATATATATCAACTCTAATCAACTGAAAAAACCTTGACGGCCAACACGTTCCCGAAAATGCATGGGGTTGAATAAAAATTAGTAAGCCTTTATTTAATATATTTTTAGCATAATAAAAAAGATGATAAAAATTACCTAAGTCAAAATAGATATATTTTTATTTTTTATAAAATTAATACCTATTGCAATAGTCTATACAATGTCTACATTCTTACCTAAAAAGATAAATTGATCTGGGATCTATTTTTTACGCGTTACGAACGAGTTCCGTACATTAGAATTGTCCGTACGCCAATTAGGTGCCGATACAACTTTAAAAGGAAATTTGTATTTTTGATGTTCTAATGTCGTATGTAAAAAAATAAGCACTCTGTCCAATGTTTCCTTCAAATCAATGCAATTTTATAGGCAGCATTTCCATCTCCTTATCACCACATATAGAAAATGAAAATAAATATAATAATGAATAGAAAATCATCCATCGATGATACGTATAACGTATAAATAAAAGTGAAACGGTGATAATTACTACTTAATATTATGCAAGATCTGGTCTATACATCGGCATAACTAAAGGTGGCTAGGGGGCTTAGCCCCTTGTATTTGTATTTAGCCCCTCTATAAGGTTTTACTTTTTAGCCTCAATTAGCCTTCAAGTTATTTTTAACTTTGGGTTTCTAGGACTCTAGACCCTATAACTATATTAAATCCTATAGTTACGTCCATGATGTGTCTGTAACCGGTGCATGACGGTATCTTATTCAAAGGAGACATTTAGATTTTATAATATATAACTATGAAGTATGAAAAAAATAAGTATTTTAAATACCAAACAAAAATGTATTTATTTTTATGTATTATATCTAAATCTAATATCTATATAAAGGTATATCTTTCTTTTTAAGAATAAATAACGGTAGAAATTCTAAGTTGTAGTCCTATATTTCAGCAATTCAGCCACTAATCAATATTTTTTATTTGGTAGTATTTAAAAATATATACTTAAATCTATTCTAGTTCTGTTAATTACGCGCGAGCTTAGTAATTGTGGAAATCGTTTTTGGTACTTGTGTGTTTTCATCTGTATTAACTGTATTTCTCGGATATTTTATATATGATGATAAAAAATGTTCATATAAAAGAAAATACACATTATATTGTTTACATAATTACATTTAGATAATCATAATATAGTAGAGTAGTTAATAATTAATATTTCATAATTACATATAAACACAAAAAAAAATGTTCGTTTAAAAATGTTTGAAAAATTATAAACAGGATGATAATTTTTAAGGTAAGTCACTCGTTTTATCAAAAATGTTTAACGTTTTTGAAAATATACTTTTTTCAGATATTATACAAATTACAAGTATAATATAATAGATTAATAGGTACACTTTTATTTTTATCATACCAAAGTGCCATACATATTATATATGTCATATATTTCTCATAAATGCATTCTTCGCAATTCTGCGTAAAACATAGACATACCACATACACTTTATGTAAAAATATAGACATCTATAATAGATGAGCAGATTAGAAGACCAATATTGTCCACTTCATTCCCTCATTCAACTTAAACATTAAATACAAAAAGTAAAAATTCAATATATATTCGTCCAAAACTAGATTTTTCTATAATTATATAGACATATAATGTCTACATTGAAATAATGCATAATATTAGGCTTGCATTAGTTGCATTTAAAATACTAAAAATATAAAAATTATAACGATAAAAAATAGTCAAAAATATCATTTTTATTAGAAAATGTTGTTTAGTACTAACTTTAAATTATCTCTTAAACTTTTAGAGAAAATAACTGTTCACTTTTAAAAGAATCACCTTATATATATATTATATATATATACTATATAATACATAAACATGAGATACCCAAAATTTATATCGTATCGAATGATAATTATTAAATTTAAGTGGGTTTACTCGTTAGTCATTATAATAAAACTATTGATTATAGAATAGTCTAGTCTATAATCAATGGTAAAACTGATTGTCCCTAAACAGGCTACAGTGCTATAAAAAATAAGAGCATCAAGTGAAATAATATCCTCTATATTCTGGTTGATGATAAAATAAATGAATAATATTAGAATATTATTTAAGATAGATAAAAAATGATTCCAAGTTATAAACTTGATAATACGCAATGATGACATATTTATTATTTGGGCTGTTTATAATAATTTTACATCGCCAAGGATTGTTTAAAATTATTTAATTTGTTAAAACACTTTTTTTGTATTAGATTAAAATGATTAAATAATATTATCCTAGAAGTTATTAAATTTAATACTATCGTTATTGTAATTATCCATGAAAATCATAACATAAAGATAAAGTAGGTATATAAATAAATTTAATGTAGTAGATGTATGAAAATTATAATTAAAATATATATTATTACATTTTCATGTTTTATTTACCTATTCAATATTAATTGTACATACTTAGTAAAAATTAAAAATGATTTATTATCAAATAAATTATTATAACTAGAAAGTGGAAACCTATATTATTTATCCATAATAAATAATATGGGAATAGATAGGTTAATGATTAATGTTTAATAAACTATATTTGGTTGAATATTATCATTTTATATAATCTATATCAAATTTTAATATTAATTCACTAAACATTGATATAAAATATGATATATGTATCTATATATTTTTTAATATATTATTTATAATACATTATTTTATAGGTAAGTATAATTATATTATCTTTTAAATGGTCTAAATTTCAAGTTTACCATTAAAATAAAGCCACTCTTCATGGTTCTTTTACGGATGCTAGTATACTATAGATTAACTGACCCACTAACCCCCCACCTAAAAATGTCACTGTTGTTTGTTGAAATGTATACTTTCACCAATCGTATTTCAGTAAATTATATAATATTTAATGTCACTGCTTTTAATAATTTGTCAAATATAACACTAAAATTACGCTTGAATAAACGTGAGTATATATATTTTCAATCCTAACATTAATTACATAATATGTAATGTTGTGTGTATATTATAGATACATAATAAGCCACTACATTTTTGAAATTTAAAAAATAGATATAATTTCACTAGACAGTTTGAGAACTGAGTATAAGTTATATTTTTTGACTATTTTAATGGACAACTCGTAGTTTATACTCTGAGCGGAGCATTAATGTAGTATTGATTTTACAACAATATAATTTATTCTTGTGTGTGTGTGTGTGTATGTGTAGGTACACAAATTATACATTGTATAGTAAAAAAATGCTTCGATTTTGCTTTGTGGGGGTGTTTTTGGTAGCAAATTGGATCTAGTTGATACATTGAAAGGACAAAATCCGATTTTAATCAAAATATAATCAGTAAAAACTAAAACAAAATTTTTTTTAAAACAAGAATTTTATGCAAAACTAATTTATGGCAAAATCGATTTTGTGTATTTTTAATTTTGTGTAATTCAAAAACGAATATAAGTATTTTATTTTTTATAAGTGATCAAATTAATAGATTAAGTTAATTTAGTATATAATTTTTTATTAAATTATGAATGATGTAATTTTTAAAATAATTTGACTATTTTTGAACTATTTATAGACGTTTAACATTTTTTTTTAAAAATAAATATAGTTAAAAAAATATTTGCTCAGTCAAAAAGCCTGAAAGTATAGTACAAGGTTTCTCATTTATAGCTGATACTAATTAAATATAAAAAATATATAAACACAATTTATTTTTGTATAGTAAACCTCTAAATAGCAGAAATTCTCAGTCACTAAAATTTCGTCCGCTATTCAAAGGGGGTAAATGTACGTAAAAAGAAAAATATATGAGCCAGGTTATAGTGTTATTATTTAATGCTCTAATGATATAATAATTTCTATAATATATATTATGAAAATATAAAATAAGGGATGCATAGTGAATAGGTAATACATATATAAATACAATTCAATTTCGTGTAAAAAAGTCGATTTTTGAATGAATTTGTTATTGTCAAACTATAGTAAAAGCGCGTTTTCTGTCGTATTTTTTTCATTATTTTTAAATTAAGATTGAATAGGTGTCTTCTATTTGAAGGTTTCCCCATTCCTAAAAAAAAAAAGTCCGCTATTAAGAGGTATTCGTTAGCCGTTAGGGGAGTTTTTACTGTATTAATTTCAAAATTTGAATGAAATTAAATATTTATGCGTAGGTTAGGGATTTTAATTATTATTGTTGAAATTATTTAAAAATATTATTGGTAATTCAAAGTTGAAACTTTTAACGTATGTATTATTTATATTATTGAACTTTATACACACAATGTCTTCTATTTGAAGGTTTCCCCATTCCTAAAAAAAAAAAGTCCGCTATTAAGAGGTATTCGTTAGCCGTTAGGGGAGTTTTTACTGTATTAATTTCAAAATTTGAATGAAATTAAATATTTATGCGTAGGTTAGGGATTTTAATTATTATTGTTGAAATTATTTAAAAATATTATTGGTAATTCAAAGTTGAAACTTTTAACGTATGTATTATTTATATTATTGAACTTTATACACACAATGCAATTGTCAATTGCAATGATGTTATACAGACATAAACGGATTACTTATTGTAAAATAAATTACTTTAATGGCAATATTAATATTTAATCGTTAATACGCATATATATCATAAGATATTAAAATATACTTATTACTTAGTGTCTTAGTAATATAGGCTAACAGACTATCTCCGTTCAGAATTGTTTATCGTTTGTAGTTATTCATCGTTGAATTCAAATTTAATACATACATTATAGTGACCTACTCAATGACGAGGTACATTCGACACCTATTATAGCTACTGCAGAGTGCAGATACAGTAGAACGGTTATCTACTTTCCCCTTTAAATTTTTTATTCTGGAGCAAAATTTTTTTATGAACATTTCAACGTATCTTTAAATATTAAATATTTAATGAATTGTAATATCATTATACCTTTTCATTTTCATAAACTTACATCGTTATATGTATAGAATTTTAGAATGACTACTAAGTTTGAATTAAATAAAAGCATAGAATATTAGGCGCAAGGTTTTTAATAGTTCACCGTAATAGTTTACAGTAACTGACAACTGTATTATATATTTAATATATTATACATAAAATATCAAAAATATCAACTTCTTTATTCAAATGACAAACACCCTTTATAATTGGTCATCGTTAAATGATTTTTCTGAACCATTTAAAATCTAAATCAATCTTAATGAATAGTTTCTTAGTTATTAAAACTACTAAAAACTAAATAATAATATATAGACATATAATAAATATATCATATATCATATAATATATCTCTATGTCTTTAAACATAATATTATCCTTATAGCTATTTTATATTTTAATAATTTAGAAGCTACTTGTCCGTATTTCAGTTTTTTTTTTATTAAATAGTATAGAAATAGAATAAATTTAATTAAAATCTATTTGAAAAGTAGAAGTTTCGTAACAGAACACTCCTTACATTTTATAACATATATATGTGTTTGAAAATATGGTGTTTAATTAGGCATAATATATATTTTTTTAAATTCATAATTAAAGAAAAAAAATCTATGTGAGCGTACGTAGCGAATCACTGTATTTATACCAAACATCACTACATATACCTACTTAATAAATAATATATACCTATATATAGGTATATATATAATTATAGCATAACTATGATTTATAATATAAGATAAACCTAGGTATATTAATATAATAATATATGTATATAAATGTGATATACGATAAATACCTCATCTATTATATTTATTAATACAAATTATTCTCGCTTACCTACATATCGCGAACATTATAGGTACTTTAATGGTTTGAAGTTTCTGTTTTGATGCACAATGAAACGCGGCCGTAACGTTAAATAAAAAAATAAAATCAATATATGTACGTAAATAGGTAAAAGTATAGGTTCTTATAGGATATAGTATGGTTATGGACGTAGTTTGTAGTGTGTATGTTTAAGTGATTTTAAGTCATCGGGGTGAACGGCATCGTACGTAACTCATAATGGCATCGAAATAATGACGTTTCGATAATTGAATAATAATATTAAATATCAAATTTAAAAGTTCGTCGTTACGACGTCACAGCGCTCGACGAATACCGTGAGTGTCGCCATCGCGACATTAAAAAATTAATGTTTGCGTGTGAGTGTGTGACGTGATCACATAGCTGGTTGTCGTCAAATGTCCCGCCAAAAGTGGCCAGTGGGCGTACTGTGCTATTCGTCGTCGTGGGCTTCCGGATCACGACCGAACGGGTTGGCTACACTGTATAGCCACCGCTATCGAGAGACGTACTTGCGCCCCACGGGATCAAGTGTACATGGAGAACAACTACTTTAACCGTGCGGCACGTGGTGGGGGATGTGGCCACGATCGCGCGGTGCGTGGAAGGGATGACGGGGAAGGAGTGGAGGAACGAACGTTTTGTTGTTGTGAGTGTTGCGACCGTTTCGCCGTTTCGCGCGACGTCATTTATACGTTGATTGTGCGACTATAGATGTTATTTTTTGCCCGTTTTTTGGAAAAACGAACCGAACTGCGAAAGACGACGTCCGCCCGGCAGACGATCTGAACACGAAACGCGAGCCACCCGTGGACATTCCGTTGTTGGATCTGGTAAGTGTATTTTCGTGTTCGTATGTACGGATGGTGCTTGCGGCGCCGGCGAGAAACCTCGTTGTCTGGCCGAACACCTGACCGCCGCCATTTTGTCGCGGTAGTGGTGTGATGTTATTGTTATTGTTGTGGTCGTACTCTGATAAACTTATGGGCTTCCGGTAGTGGCTGCAGAGGAATACGCGTAGACGTTAGGCTGCCAGCCAGCCGAACCCGTGACGCTACTATCCGTCGGGACACGTCTTTTTTTGTGATCCGAATTCGTGCCAAACATGGCGTGCTACTTCCTGGTATTGACCCAGAACGCCGTGTTTCATTCTCGACAACGGTTCAACTACTAGTGGCTGCTCCCTATGGGGGAGGGTCTTGTAAATTTGTGTTTTGGAATTTGTCGCATAGCCTTATCTGACCGTCTTACGGGTTTTTCCGTCACCCCCCCCCAAATAGCCGATCGTCAGAAACGATGGTATTTATTAATTATATTCACAGTCAGCTGATGAATCGTTTTAATTTCGGATAATCACTGCTGTGCCGATAAATCACCTGTATTACATCCCATAAGTCGATGTCGCGTTCACGTAATAACTCGTCAAGTACTTAGGCTGTTTATTATCCCAAGTGTGTATTTAGGTAAATGGTAATTACGGTTGTTAGCGATAACCCAATCGCGTCTGTACGTCGTCCGCGTGTATCGTCTGTTCTAACTTTCCATATTCTATTTATAGTATAAGTCAATTTAAAATGTCGATAATTTCACAAGTTTCGGGATGCTAGATGATTTTCTTCAAGTGTTCTGAAATAATATTGTTGCTTCTTTTTTCACATATTTATAAATTTTTAAGTATGTTAGTAAAATTCAAGTATTGTTAACAAAACAATTATGTGAATGCTAAGTACTTATTTACCTATTAATTTAATTGTAAATATTATACTTATGTTTTATAAATCAGTATTTGATTAATTTTTTATTTTGAAATTTACATTAGGCACTTAGTTCAGATGATAATTAAATGTACATTATATAAAATTCTATAATATTCTATTACATCTACTTAAATCTGATAGTAACATAACTACATTTTATCATAGTGATTTAGAACAGAAAATAATTTGTATCTTCTAGGCTAGGAATAATTTTATGAAAAATGGGTAGATTGAACAAACTGGTTCCTATTTTAAATAAAAATTTGTTTTTGTAAAATATAAAATTAAATATTTTCTTTTTTGATTTTAACATTAAATTTCTTTTATGACTAAATTTCATTGATTTTTTTAAATTAGATATATAAGTATTAAAATCTCATAAGTATCATAGGTAATTACTAATATTCAAGTTTACTAGTTGTATAGTTATTTTTAAATTAGTTTAATTTATAATATTTACTTAATTTAACAAACTAAACAATCAAGAGTATTTTCCCTGTAACATAGGTAAAAGTTTTAACGTTTAACCTACATGCAAATAATGTTACATTTGAATATACATTCAATTAATCAACAATTTGTATTATTATTTTTGAAAGTAAAATTATAATAGGCATAGTACTTATAGTAATAATATCCTACAATGTCATTACAAAACATGATAATACAATTTATAGCAATCTAACTTTTACTGTATCTACAGATATTAGTGGTAAAACCCATTAATATATTAGATTATAGGTATTTAATGTCTTGATAAATATTTAATTGACAGTTTAAAAGTTAAAATTAGGAATTTTTATTTATTCTATTTTTCTATTTATATATAAAAATGTTGATCAAGTATGATTGTTGATTGTAATTATTTTTTTCAGGTTTATTAAAAGTTTCTTCATTCGAATCAGCTTTGTGTAGCTCTTCGTTGATATCAACCCAAGAAAAAAAGACATTATTTTCATAAGTGAAATAAGTTTACTATAATATTTAACTTACATTTTTTTAAAGATAAAAGTGAATACTTCATGGTATTTTTATTAAATGTTTGTTATTTTTTTATTTGTTGTACATAATAAAGTCTAAGTAAACACGTTTTAGTGTTAAAAAGTGATTGTTTTATCATAAATTAAAACAATTTTTTTTTTGTGTACACACGTTGGTTCCTTAGAACCTTAAAGAAGTTTAGATGCTTGCTACAAATCACAATAACTCTGGGATTAACCTCAATATGCCCAGTAAACAGTTAAACAGAATGTAAGTAATACTAGTTAAGAAATTTATAAATACAACGTATAAATGTTTTTATATTTTTAGTAGCTTTGAAGGAATAGATGATGCCGGTTGGAAGGCCAAACTTAAACTTCCGCCTCAAGATCACCGGATTAAAACAAGTGTATGTAAAATATCTAATGAATGCTTTGTGATCAAATATATTAACATAAAAAATATGATTACAGGATGTTACTTCAACTAAAGGAAATGATTTTGAAGAATTCTGTTTAAAACGAGAATTATTGATGGGTATATTTGAAAAAGGATGGGAAAAACCTAGCCCTATTCAAGAAGCAAGTATTCCAATAGCACTGTCTGGCAAAGATATATTGGCAAGAGCAAAAAACGGCACAGGAAAAACTGGAGCTTATTCTATTCCCGTTCTTGAACAAGTAGACCCAAAACTAGATGTTATACAAGGTATAAATCGTAAATTTCTGCTTGTTATTTTTATTATAAAATTTTATGAATGGTTTATTTTTTAGCACTTGTGATTGTGCCAACTAGAGAATTAGCATTACAAACTAGTCAAATATGTATTGAACTTGCAAAGCACTTGGACATTAGGGTCATGGTGACTACTGGTGGTACTAATCTTAAGGATGATATTCTTCGTATTTACCAAAGAGGTAAGATTTCCAAATAATTTTCTAATGAATGTTTTTTGACGATATACCTAGTACTATACATAGTATATACTATAAAAATCACTGAAAATACTAA
This sequence comes from Rhopalosiphum padi, assembly GCF_020882245.1. NCBI lineage: Eukaryota > Metazoa > Arthropoda > Insecta > Hemiptera > Aphididae > Rhopalosiphum > Rhopalosiphum padi. The sequence continues at coordinate 55,627,277 of NC_083598.1, forward strand.
AAATAAATAACTATCTATTAAATATTATATTTTAACTTAAATAATATTTATCTATATTGGTATAAATATTTCATTCTATAATTTTAAATTAATCGTGAATTTTTTGGTTGAAAATTTTAAATTTTACTCAATGATGAAAGTATTTGGATTCCCCTTCACTTAAAATGTATGAGTGAGATTTAATATTTGAGAGTTTAATTTCAAATCATATTACGAATTATTTACTAATACTACTCTAATAATACATTTTTTTGATCACTAACTATTTGTCATTGTGATAAATTCAAAGAAAATAACTTGTCTTTTTTACTGTTTGGTAATAAATATTTGAATCTTAATTAATAGTTACTTGCATAATTATTATTGCTTGTTTGAATATATTCTGCTCCGTGATGATATATTTTGGATTCCCCTTCACTTAAAATATATGAGTGAGATTTATTATTTGAGAGCTTAATTCCAAATCATATTAAAAATTATATACTTACACCTATACTCTAATTATACATTTTTTTGATCACAAAGTATTTGTTATGGTGATAAATTCAAAGAAAATAACTTGTCTTTTTTACTGTTTGATAATAAATATTTGAATCTTGATTCACATTTACTTAAATAATTATTGTTGATTATTAGAATATATTCTGCTCTATGATGATATATTTTGGATTCCCCTTCACTTGAAACATATGAGTGAGATATAATGTTTTGAGAGCTATAATTTCAGATTTTAAATATATAATTGTTAAACCATATAATATCTATAATAAACCTATTAAAATAAAAAATTCTAGTATATGTATTAATTATTTAACAAAAGATACTAATCCTTGGAAATTTTATTATAAATTAATCTGCTCTATGATGATATACTTGGATTCCCCTTCACTTAAACTTTATGAGTGAGAAATAATTTTTGAGAGCAATTTATTTTTTTAAATTCTTGTCATGATACGTATGGCTTATAAATAATAGTGCTTAGTTATTGAGTTAAAAAAATTGTATTTACTTGATCCCGAGTTTTTTTTTGTAATTTGAGCAAAGTAAATTATAAAATGTAATACAACCAATTTTTATAACTAAATCAATTTTTGGCAGGGTTACCATTAGTAATCTTTTAAGAGTACATGTACTCTTTTTTTTCTATTTCTATTTAATTCCAAAAATATTGAAATGTCACAAGTCGTAATAAACTAATCTAATAAAGTAATAACATTTCCGCTAAATTATATCGTTTTATGTTTTGTGATTCAGAAGTAGCATTCAAAATTTCTTCAGCTTGAACTAAAACTGAAGTTATTTAAATTTCTTAGTTTATGATCATGGTTTGTGTTGTTTTATCAATTTAATTGTCTAAAATGGATGTCTTTAAACACCAAACCTTTGTGGATTGATATAGAAAATAGCATTTATTTTTAAACAAATATGATGTACAAGTAAACGACTCTTTATTATTTGATCAATCTCAAAACTTAAATTTGTTTTCGTCACAAATGGAAAAAAAATTAAGATTTTTCATCATTAATATCAGACAAAAAGTGAGTGAAATATTTTGAACAAATAAGTTATGATACATCTTCAGAACTATTAAAAATATTTAGTTTTTACTTTGCCATATATGCTCAAAATGCCAATGTCGATAGAATATTTAGTCTTAAGAAAGTACAATGGACTGATGATAGAAATAGACTTCTACCCGATTCTGTAAAGCATTTGTTGATGACACAATACAATTTTAAGCATTTTTACTGTACTCGGTTTTATAATTATTGTATTAAAGACAAAAGTTTGATATCAAAAATAAGAAACAGCAATAAATATTAAATACTACATATATTTGATAATACCTGTGTAATTAAAATTATAAATAAAAACTAATTATTTACAAAATATATGATAATATTATGTATTTTAGTATTAGTATTTCATACATAATTTAGTATATAAAATGTCTTGTTAATTAAATAAATATTATCTATGAAAGTAGATTTTTCCTATTACCTTTATGGTTTTATATATTATGTACTCTTTTCTTAAAGATACAATGTGGTAACCCTAATTTCTGGTATGTATTAAATATTGCAGTACCTATCTGTTATTTTAACCACCTATGAATATTGTAATAATTTACAAAGCTAAAACTCGCTTTAAAATGATAATATCAATAAAAGCATATGACATTTTCTAGATAATATTCTTACCTTTAAATTTGATAATAGGTAAATTTGCTTACATTAGTAAGACAGAGACAACACATGCAGGCAATGTCCTCTTAACAAGAATTGTTAATAACATGAATGTTTTTTATATTTTTAATAAATCTGATTTTTAATCTCTATTGAATTTAGGTTTACTTTTTTTATTTAACTAATTATATTATACCATTAATATAATCTTAAAAAGATTTACTTAAATGTTCTAAATTTAAAATTCATTACTATATTTTTGATTAACCAAAAATGAATATATATATATGTTCACTTTAATTTAGTAAATAGTGGTTCTGACTACTTTTTTTGTATACTTAAGTATTGCATTTAGGTTTGAAGTCAATAACATATACCACTGAATGTATTATGTTACAATCACGGTTATCTAACCGTGGTTACGATGAACAACTATTATTCCCATCATTATATCTTAGAATTCTATTTTATTATTATATTATATTATGCTTCAATATAATAATATGTTAATATTTATTTTTAGTGCATGTTATTATTGCTACTCCTGGAAGGATATTGGATCTCCTAGACAAAAGCATAGCTAAAGTTGATAATTGTCGGATTTTAGTTTTAGATGAGGTAAATATACATCATATTACTTCCTCATTTGATTTAATAATATTATTAAGTCATTTTTATTTTTAGGCAGATAAACTCTTGTCACAAGATTTTAAAGGTATGTTAGATCATATAATTTCAAGGTTACCATCAGAGAGGCAAATCCTTCTGTATTCTGCCACATTCCCTCTGACTGTCAAACAATTTATGGTGCGTACTGTAATACAATAAATGAAAAAATTTTCTATTTCAAATAAGTCTGGAGAAAATTGCGACACTTATCAGTCCACTGTTCTGTTGCCTGTGCGAGTTTCATCAGGCTTATTTGGAATATAGTATACTTATATATAGATAAATTTAAAAAAAAATTTATGTTTTAGGATAAACATTTACGTAGTCCATATGAAATAAACTTGATGGAAGAGTTAACCTTGAAAGGAGTAACTCAGTATTATGCTTTTGTTCAAGAAAAACAAAAAGTTCACTGTTTGAACACTTTGTTCTCTAAGGTATGTAATATTAGAATGATAAGTAATTCTAAAGTATTTTTTTTTTCTAATTAAATGCTTACATTGTTTATTAATGTTATATTTTAGCTTCAAATAAATCAAAGTATAATATTTTGTAATTCTACGCAACGTGTGGAGTTACTTGCTAAAAAAATTACTGATCTCGGCTATTGTTGTTATTACATTCATGCTAAAATGGCACAAGCACATCGTAATCGTGTATTCCATGATTTTAGAAAAGGATCTTGCCGCAATCTTGTTTGTTCTGGTAATAAAATTAATTCTAGAATTTATATTCATGTTATATTTTGATACTTATATTTTTTTTCTTACAGATTTATTTACGAGAGGTATTGATGTTCAAGCTGTAAATGTTGTGATAAACTTTGATTTTCCCAAAATGGCAGAAACATATTTGCATCGTATTGGTAGATCAGGTCGATTTGGTCATCTTGGTATAGCTATCAATCTTATCACTTATGATGACCGGTTTGCTTTACATCGTATTGAACAAGAATTAGGCACAGAAATAAAACCCATACCTAAGGTAAGTTATTTACTAAAATACACTAATAAGTATTAAGTAATAATTTATTATCTCATTTAAAACTATTAATTCATAGAATTGTCATAGAGGTAACATCAATTTATATTTATTATTATTTAGTTTACAGTCTATAGAAAAAGTTATATTGAACTTATTGAAGTTCTTATATTATTCCATCAAGAGTCTTCTATAGTCTATACATGTGTATTGTGTATATGTCGTATCCACTTAATGAAATTATCCAATTCATTAAATAGAAACAATATTTTTGTACTTAGTAAATTAATTTTATTAAAAATGGATTTCTTTTCATGAAATTAATATTGTAATTTGATAGTTTGTAATTATTTTTTATCAAATGACCATCCACTTAATAATGCAAAATATACATATTATACTACCATTTTCTATTATATGAATAATCCCTAAACCATACGTCAATATAAATATAATATATCAAAATATACAAACATGTCTTAATTATAATTATTTTTGTTATAACTGATAAACAACCCTATAATATAAAACCACATTATGAATTATTTTAAAATAATACAATATAGGTAAATATAAAGAGTAGGTAATAATTAATTTGAGTTTCATTTGTAGCTCTTGTTTAATGACCTTATGTATCTTACTTATGCTGAAATGTCTATAATCTACTTTATGACCAGCCTTTTATAATTGTATTGCTGTAGATACTTGTCTGGCTGTACTTTAAATAAAAATCATTTATTAGTTGTTGCTTTATCAAGAAGACTAGAGTATTTGAGTTGTTTCTTGACGATCCAACTATACTCTGTTCAAAATGAGATTGTGACTCGGCAGTCAACTTATGGGCATGGCTTTACTACATAGCAGGTATACAGATAGTTGACTCTGTGGGGTTGACAAACGGGTGTTGTCTGACCCCTGCTCGACAAAAACTGGTCGCCGCCGATTCACCATCTCATTTTGAACAGAGTATAATTGTTAGAAGAATTAAAATATTAAATTAAAAAAAAAATTAAATGACAAAGTATTCCAATTTTTTTTTAAATAATACATATCTTTATTTAAGATATGATTGTGTTAGAGTTTATACATTATTCGTACAATATACAACTAATAGTAGTATAATATTATGTATTTAATGTTTCACTTTTTTGTTTCACTAATTGGATGGCTGTTAAATGCTATCTGTATCATATAATCTAATAGTTTTTCATAAAAACTTACCAAATTATTTGTTGCATAAAATTATTAAATTTAGAGTGACCAATTATGGTAGTGCAATAGTCCCCAATTCTCATGGATAAGATGTTCTATTTATGTTTGTTACTTTTAATTTACTTTTGAATTGAACTTTAAATTATCCCTAGAGCACACGCTTCATGGTCAAAAAAATCGGGCTTTTAGAATTTTTTTCATTGCTTCAAAAATGTGAAATATTAATCTAACCCAACCTGGGTACCTTCTAATTAGGTGATAAACTTAAATTAGATAACTCCCAATTGTATACAATTGATGTCTGTACTTTAGAAGGGTTCAAAATTCATTATCTATTGAAAAAATTGTCTATAATAACATTTATATGAAAGTTTAATTTGTTTATATTAAGTATCAATAAAAGCATTTGACAATTTTTATTTATTTAAAGAGCAATAAAATAATGATTATTTTAATTTATCAAGTTTTAATTGATATATTTTAATACACGGTTTAAAAGATATGTGTGTAGAAACTCGTGAATATTTTAAATGCGTGTAATCTAGGGTTAAGTTTTTTATGGTTGCAAATTATAATATTCTATAGGTTAAAATATATTTCCAGACAAATTCTATTATATAAAATTGAATTTTAAATTATTAGGCTTTAGTATAATTTATTTGTTTGCCATAACTTCTTGTTTTGCTAATTAATTTTATAGTATACAATTAATTAATAGTCAATAGATTTTTAATAATACTTAAATATGTTATTAATTTTTTTTTTTAAATAAATATAAATATATTATATAATGATGTATTCTTTTTTTTTCTTGCAGGTAATTGATCCAAGGTTATATGTTGCACGACCAGAAGATGTAGATATTAATGAAGAAATGGACCTTAGTAAATGAAAAATTCTCCTTCCCCAACTATTGTAAATATTTGTATCTATAACAAACTCAATACCTACATACTTAACTTTAAGACTCAAGAACCCAAGATATATACATTTTATTTTTCAATCAATCCAAAGAAAAATTTGATTTCAAAACTATTTGCAGTTAACTTTAAATTTTTTATTTTAATTTCTAAATTCATAACTAAAATCTCTTCTCTTGTTTTTTTTTTTATTATTATTATTATTAGTATTATTTTATTTTCATTTCACAAGAAATTTATGTTGCCTTGCATGGTAGTACTGTATCTCACTAAGGTTACTTAAACTTCTTGGATCAAGCCTTTCGTGAACAGTACTGCATCCTTGCCACATTGGCATAAAATGTGTATATATTAATGGTATAAACAAATTCCCTCGCTGTTGTCCGATATATTGTATATAAGAGTATATTATTTATTATATTTAAAAAAATTAAAATTTGTTGCTATTGAATTAGCGAAAAGATCTCTAATGCAAGTGTGACTATTACGAATTGATCCAAATTTCGTGCTGAGAATACAGCTGTCTCAGTTACGGTACAATAAATAAAACCAAAAGCTGGAACCCGTCCTACCAAATTTCTTTCTTGAATTGGTTTATGAAAACTTTCACTTCAGCCCAATTGTTTTCTTACCAATTAAATTTTTTCTGGTTTCATTTTGGACGGTAAAATTTTAATTACTATTATGTATTTGACCTAATTAAATCATTCAAAAATTTATTTCATGTTCATGATTTGACTTGGGATTTAAGGGCTGAAGTCAAATTATGTATGGGGGGAACAAAATTGTTAAATTTTATTTTTTCTTAATGAAATAAATAAGTACCACTTTTGTTTTAAAACTTATAGAAACAAAATAAAAATTTGCTAAATTAAAAAAATTAATAATCTTATTATAAAGTTATGCAAAATTTGGTACTTAATTCATTTTCTTTTTCAAAAAATAAAATATGATGTTGGCTTTTTGCTGCGTTAATTAGGAGTTAAATTACTGCTACATCAAAAAAAAAATATAAAATAATTATAAAAAATGGTTGTAAGTTAGAAAACAATTTTATTTTACTGAATTTAAAATTAATATTTTAATAAAAGAAGTCTACATTATATTTTATAATAGGACCAAATTATATTAGACATTCAATGACTATTTTAAGTTAAAACTTGCTTATACAATTTTTATATCAACTAAATCTCGTTACCCGTTTAATTAGTGTATAACATATTATTTTCTCTATTATGTATTATTAAAATTAACTGTGTATCCAACTATTTTCATGTCAAAAAGATGTATTGTTATATACAAATTTAGTGCAAATTTGTAAATGAATGAAAAAAAATGAAATGGTAAAAACAATGAAATAAAACCAACTTTCAACCACCATTTGAGTTTTTTTTTTGTCCTAAAGTTAATCCTAAACCTTATTTTAATAGTTTAATGTTATATTCAATAAATATTTTTATGTGAATTAATTTTACATTAATATTACTTATTTGTGAGTAACAATATATAGTATTCATTTTTAAAGAAATAATTAAAATTATAGTGATGATTACTTACGTAGTTCCCAGTATTCTATATATATACTGTAAAAATTTATTGTGCTATAATTAGTTATATTATCAGAAGGTAGTAACTTTTTCATTATGTTGATTAACCAATAACAATTTTAAGATTGTATAATGTAAAGTCTAGTCTAGTCACATGATCAATGGTCGTAGGTTTAAAGCAGCGGTTCTAAACAATAGGGTCGCGACTAATAAGTCGCCAATAATTTTAAATTGGTCGGCTAAAATTTAAACCGCCATTGAACGTTATAATAAGGTCGCATGAAAAATTTGATAATATCTTGGGTCGCCTCTACTCAAAGGTTAAAGACTGCTGGCTTAAAGAATATTCTAGAATCTAGATTATATATTTTCATCAATACATCAAAATACCAAAAAGAAAAGAAAACTATTAACAATTTCTGCATTAGGAGGACATTTTTTTTATTTTAAAGTATAATGGAAGCTTTTTCCTCTTTATTTTAAAAGTAATAATTAGGGAAAAGATAAAATTTTAAGGATACAGATTATACAAATATATCTTAATCCACAAATAACATTTCTTATTATTCATAAAATATTTATTGTGCTTGATACATTATGATATAAATTGAATAATCATTTTCTATAATAGAAAAATATTATGAGTAATTCTAGATTACTCTTCAATTGTTCTTAAAAAGTATTTATATATTTAATTTTAGTTACATTTTAAGTTATGATGTTCTAATTAAAAAATATTTGACTTAAATTTTAAACATGAAACATTATGCCTTCACAAATTTTTATCTTGTAGTATAATGAAGATGTTTTCCTCTTTCTTTTAAAAGTTGTAAATGACTAATCATTAGGGAAAAGATAAAATTTTAAAGAAACAGATTATTCAAGTATATCATTATGATACATTATGATATAAATTGAATAATCATTTTCTATAGTAGAAAAAAAATTATTTATTTAGAGAATCTAATCATGTCAGTCAACAGAGTAACACAGTATGGTAAATTTTTGAATTGAGCCTTTTATGGGTAAAGAACGTTAACAAAAAATGTGTAACATATGAAATTGGATACTTATACGTATAACAACAATTTAAGTTGTATCTTCAAATTCAAGAATAATTAGTTTTACAAATTTAGACAAGAGGCATTTTGCATTGTAATTATTTTATACACAACAAAAGTTTCAAAATAATTTTAAGGTAAGTATTATGCCACAAACAGTTATATTTACACAACCATATGATGGCTTGGTGCCTATGTCTATGTAGTATTGTCATTTAATTAAACAACAATAAATAGTAATGGATATTATTATTTCAGTTCAATAATAAACATCATTAACAGGCTAGTTATTTTAACACGTAAGATCTTACTTTTAATTAAATATGTAAGTACTGTCAATTCAACAATACAGAAACATTTAACTTTTTTTTTTCGTTTTCGTGGTACAATTTTTATAGCGAATAAAATAATTTATCTTTTTTGTTCGTTTTCGATGCTTAACTTCTGAGCCCAGCTTTTTAACTAAAATGCATACAGGCATACAGCCCGCGTGCATTATGAGCTGTAGGCACCAAATAATACCTTGCATAAGAACAAATATCATACCATATACTGATGTATTTTAACTGCAGTGCAAATGAAAATTAATACTTATGAGTGTTATTGCAGTAGGTACATTCGTGACAAATTAAAAGACAACACAAATATTATAGACTGTACAGCTAATAAATATATTTTTGAGAAAACTTAAACATTACAATAAATAAAAAAAAAATCAGTCTTAACTTAGATCTACTAATAGGTAGGGCATCTTACATAATAAGAAATAAAAATCTAGGATGCAGTTTATAACGGTATTTACAAATATTATGAAATGATATATTTTTTTAATAATTAATCGACTTCTTCGACGGTAGGTCCTCTAGAGCCAGGGTAACCTTGCGCACCGGGAGGCGCGCCACCGGGTTGTCCTGCACCGTGTATCTTCATCATGAGAGCGGAACAACTCTTTTGGATTTCCTTGAGTTTGTACTCGTACTCTTCCTTGTCTGCCAACTGATTGTTGTCCAACCACTGGACGACGGCGTCGCATTCCTGTTTCCCGGTGTTCTTCTCGGATTCGGTCAACTTGTCGCCGGCCTCGTCCAACGCTTGTTTAACACTGAACACGTAGCTCTCCAACTGGTTCTTGGCCGCGATCTTGGCCTTCTGTCGTTCGTCCTCTTCTTTGTACCGTTCGGCTTCGCTGAGCATACGATCGATTTCGGCTTGAGACAGGCGACCTTTGTCGTTCTTGATGACGATGTTCTTTGAGCGCCCAGAGCTGTTATCCTTAGCCGACACGTTCAAAATGCCGTTGGCGTCCATATCAAAAGTCACCTCGATCTTGGGTACACCCCTGGGAGCCGGAGGTATGCCGGTCAGGTCGAACGTTCCCAACAGATTGTTGTCCTTAGTCATGGCCCTTTCCCCTTCGAACACCTGGATGGTGACGGCCGGTTGGTTGTCCGCGTACGTCGTGAACGTTTGGGTTTGCTTGCAAGGAATAGTGGAATTGCGCTCGACGATTTTGGTCATCACTCCGCCCGCGGTCTCGATGCCCAGCGACAAGGGGGTGACGTCCACGAGCAACACGTCTTGAATCGCAGAACTCGTGTCGCCGCTCAGGATGGCCGCCTGTACTGCGGCGCCGTAGGCTACGGCTTCGTCGGGATTGATGGACAGGTTGAGCGGTTTGCCGCAGAAAAAAGTTTTGCAGGAGACTCTGGATCTTCGGGATCCTCGTGGAACCGCCCACGAGCACCACGTCGTGTATGTCTCCCTTGTCCAACTTGGCGTCCGCCAACGCCTTTTCCACCGGTTGCAGAGTCGATCTGAACAGGTCTGCGCACAACTCCTCGAAACGGGCCCGGGAAACTCGCGTGTAGAAATCGATACCTTCCATCAGAGCGTCGATCTCTATGGTGGCCTCCGAGCTAGACGACAACGTTCTCTTGGCCCGTTCCGCGGCCGTCCTCAGCCGCCTCAACGCCCTCGGATTGGAATGTACGTCTTTTTTGCATTTCCTCTTGAACTCTTCCGCCAAATGACATACCAGCCGGTTGTCGAAGTCTTCGCCGCCCAAGTGCGTGTCGCCCGCCGTCGACTTCACTTCGAATATCGAACCCTCGTCGATCTGCAAAACGGACACGTCGAACGTCCCGCCGCCCAGATCGAATATCAACACGTTCCTCTCTCCTTTCAGGTTCTTGTCCAGACCGTACGCCAAAGCCGCAGCTGTCGGTTCGTTGATTATTCGCATCACGTTCAGGCCGGCTATCACGCCCGCGTCCTTTGTCGCCTGTCTCTGCGAATCGTTAAAGTACGCCGGCACCGTGATCACGGCGTCCGTCACTTCGCGGCCCAAGTACGCTTCCGCGGTCTCCTTCATTTTCGTCAGCACCATCGAACTGATCTCTTCCGGCGCGAACACTTTCGGCTCGCCTTTGAATTCCACTTGGATTTTAGGCTTACCGCAATCGTTTATCACTTTGAACGGCCAGTGTTTGATGTCCGCTTGCGTCTTTTCGTCGTCGAAACGACGGCCGATCAAACGTTTGGCGTCGAACACCGTGTTCACCGGATTCATGGCCACTTGGTTCTTGGCCCCGTCGCCGATCAACCGTTCGGTGTCCGTGAACGCCACATAACTCGGAGTGGTCCTGTTACCTTGATCGTTGGCGATCACCTCTACTTTTCCGTGTTGCCAGATACCCACACATGAATAGGTGGTACCCAGGTCGATACCGATCGCTGTCTTTCCGACCATTTCTTCGCCAAAAAGTTGTGGGTTTTGTTCACGTAAAATTAATACGAATAGAAATTATATAAATCTAAAACGTATACACAAATAACGCGCACAACTCGAAAACGATTTATGTCACTTTGTGTTTAATAATGCACTGGAAAAATCTGTGAATAGCGCAAGATAGTATGCGTCTCTCCGCTCGTTCAATCGCACTGGTATCGCTTCAAAATTCAAACTGATGCCCACTACCGCGCTGCTGACGTTTATATATATTCGACGGAACGTTCTAGAAGGTTCGATACGTTTCGCGAGCGCTGCTGTGACCGCCGCGCCGTCCCCCTACTTCGCCGCTACACATTTCACACGGTATTTTAATAATCACTATTCTGTTATAGAACGTTCTCGAATTTTCTCCGTCTTTCACATTATTTTCACCTGGTATTTACTTATACCTGTATTAAAATACTGAAATATATTGATACAATTTTTTTATATGCATTTGAAGTTAAAATGATTATTTTTACAATATTCGTCAACACCTCAACATCTTTTAAACCTCTAGTACTTATAGACTAGGTTTAGTAAAAAATTTATAAAAATTTCAATTTTAATAGTTAAGGTTTGAAAGTTTAATACAACTTCGTTTCTATTGAATAGGTCATACAAGAACATTCTCAAATTTTCTAAATCTTTCTTGTTATATTCACTTAATGCTTACACTGCAGAAATATTATATTTTTAACATATTTTCAACATGTTTCATTCAAGTTTTAAATATTAATGGAATATGATAAGGTTTTGTCCAGAACGTTTTTGATGTTTTTGTTTGTGACAACATATTGTCACAAAATGTTTTGGCAGCGAAAATCATATTTTCAAAATATGCAGATATAATGTTGTTAACAAATTTTTAGTATAACTTAGCAACAATATTATCATAGGGTATATTTTCAACATATTTTATGACATTGTTTGATTTTTAATATGGTTATTAATTATTCTGTCAGTATTTGTTCGCCACAATATTATGTCAAGGATGTTTCAAACACGTTTTAATTAATCTCTAACGCGTAATATTTTATTGTAAACATTTTCAAAATATATTCGAATAAATTAATAAAAAATTATTACTCCTTATATTTTGAATAATATAATAGTAAATTTTATACTTATATTTACAAATCGTGTTGTTAAAAATCGCACAAAAAAAAAAAATTATGAAAAATGTATTGTTGTGCCTGCAGAGTAAAAATTAAAAATAAATTATTTTGAAAAATATTTAAATATAATAAAAATTATAAATAGTAAAAATTTAAAAGTATATAATTTGTATATTGTAGTATTATTGACTATACTTTTTTTCTATGGATTTTTGTTACGATTAGATGCTGTGCCATCCAGTTTTTTAGTGGTTTTTCAATTTCCACATTGGGTATTGTTGAAAATGTATTCATTTTCTTAATAGTTTCTAAAATTAAATCTATATCAAATTCTATACTTACTATTATATAAAGAAAAGTCGTATTTTGACGTTGTTAGAGGTAATCTCTGGATCTCCCTAACCGATTTTGAAAATTATTTTACCAATAGAAAGCCACATTCTTTGTGAGTGTCATAAGCATAAATTTAGTCCGATAAAGTTAACTATTAATTACAAAATTAATAATTAAAATAAACGTGTAAATTGTATACATGTATATTGTATACGGAACGGTGGCCCGTGGGTTTCCGTGGCAATCTATAATTGTTCTGAAAAATAATAACGTAAGTATGCCTAAAATAAAAACACAACTAGGTATCTAGATATAAATCTCACACAAAATCGGTTAAGGTATACCGATTAGGAGAGACTTCCTCTGAGTATACATAGTGTTGAACATATATATCACATTAGTGACATTACTGTTACTTTAAGTTACTTATAGTAACCATTTTTTAATTAATAACTAAGTATTTACCTATACTGCACAGTGCACGAACAACGCTGGGCGAAACAGTTATGTAAAATTGATATGTCAGAAATATCATCTATACACCAAATCAGAAAACCAAAAATATAGTTTTTATCATCGCGCTAAATGTTAGCATTAGGTAACCAATGAACCAAACTTTACGCAGATGCATTTTGTACGGGCAACGAAGTGCACGGGGACAGCTAGTAAATCATAATTCTTAAACACTTATTCATAAAAGTAGAATGTATACTATTTCTGTGAATATGCCGTAAGCATAGGTTTAAAATTCGAAAAATACTCATTCCCCCCGAAAAATCAAAATTACATGGAATGACCGCAGGAGGGGGAAGTTATACCCTCTAATATAAAATAATTTTTACTTCTCATATAGACCTTTACTGCTGATGTGGATAGAGAGGATTCACGAGGATTGTAATTTAAAGATTAGTCCAAACTGGGATGGGCATGAACCTCTCAACAGTCTCAATCCGCCTTCTCCGCGAGAGCACCATTAAAGAAAGTGAAATGATCGAGAATGACTGCGTATCACCAACTGCAGTTTACATGATGGCGTGACCGTCAAATCACGCATTAACACGCACGCGGTTACGCAATACGACGATATTCGTGTACCACCACCATCTAATATCTCTAATATCTCACGCCTATAATACGAATGGGTTTCGACAACATATATTTATATATAAGTGCAAGTGCGGACTACAATAATATCGGACTATATTCGTGACGATGTCCACTGTCGGCGCGAGACGGCTCACTAATCATCTCATGCATCGTGAACAACACGGCTTTCAACGACCGAATCCGCCCGCGCTCGATAGCATAAAATCGAATTAAAGGCCAACAAAACATACCCGTTGAATGTCGATGGTCTGCACCGATACCGAAGACGAGTCACAACAGTATTAATATACCGGCCACTGATTTACATTAGTACTATAGTACTATATATTATATAATATGATATGATATTACGTCGCAGTCGAAACGAAGCACATTCGTACCTACTATAAATAATAATAATATGCACAACGCGCGTACCGGATACGGGCTAATTTACAAGGTGACCGGCCTGCGTTTGCACTGGCGTTGACGCGCGATTTCGGCGTGATGCGTCGCCCGGCAAAAGTGCATAAAACTGACCGTCGTATTGACAACGAAACCGATGCGTCACCGATAAAACACGAGGCCGACGCACGACACGACCGGTATACATTATAGGTGATGGCAATGCGACACACCAAGACGAATGGTGAATCGGTGAATCGTCGGCGGTTATACATTTTACGCACCAAAACGATAAATGGTTTTGAGTGTACCAATACACTCGTCCGCACTCAATCAAAACTAACTGATTTATATAATAATCGATATCGTGTGTATAAATATACATTATATTATACAAACAAATATTATACAACAGTTACTACATATTATTATAACTGTTATATTTTACACAATTATCTATGTTTAGGTATATAATCATACCCACCTGGCTGCTGCCTGCAATAATGCAAGTTGCAATGAGCTGTAATTTCCTAAAAGATGGTACCTATACTGGCTATACTATACTCGTGACACAGTAGTTATTTTTTCAGTCCGTTTAAAACTTTTAAACGATTTAAATCTTCAAGCAACACAGTATTATATAACATTCTTCTTCGAAAGACTTTCAACTAGAATTAATATCCTTCAGTTAGCTATATATTATTATGTTCTCAGCTAATGATATACTTACACCTAATGTCGAGTTAAATCAGCTGCAGTTAGTATGCCGAAACACTTCGATTAGATATTATATTATGATATAATATAAACATTAATGCGTTACTCAACGCATAAATGTAGTCAAATTGTCTGTACAATGCGCCGGACAAGCCGAGCAATGCGATACACACATTTTTTTTGTACCTAATATGTGATTATTATTATTATACTTATATTTATTTGATAATTTTAGCTTTAAATACAGGCATAAGATAAAGTTACTATACAATATCGATTATTTTATTAATAATTCATTATCATAATAATGTTATAACCACGTAATAATCCGATCTATATCTACCAGAGCTGCTGACATCCGTATTCTTAGATTTATCATTCGGTGTAAATTCACACGTAGTGTACTAATGTATATAAATAAACAAAATTATACACATTTCAAAATTTATAATAAAAAAAATGTCGTTTTGAAGATAGAATAAAAAATACTACTTGAATAATGCACACTTCGACATGTACCCTTGCTACACCACTGGCTATTATACTTATTTAATACTTAATACTTATAGTACTTTAGTCTTTAGTAGTTAGTATTATTTCTTATTATTGTATGTTGGTTATAGTAGACACAATATAAAACGTAAACTATTTATTCATATTTTATATTATATAATTCAGATTCATAAATACTAATAAAATAATAAGTTGGCTAAATAATGTTTGTAATTAATTTTCTTTTAATATAAATAAAAGGAACTAATACACTATAAACCTATTAAACTGTTTATTTCTTATTATTGTTTTATATTTTTAATTTCTTAAAAAATATTTAAATAATAAACATAGGTTTTTATTTTCATAAATAATCTTTATGTTTCTTCGATTACTGTTTTTGTGTTTTTATTTGTAATTTCTAAAAGTTTTCCGCAACTCTTTTTAACTTTCCTTGTTTCTTTTTTTTTTTTAAATCCAAAATAAAAATCATTACAACGTTTTAGCTTCATAGATGTACATTGTACAATGAATGCAATTTTAAATTAACAACGATTCCTATTCTTCAGAACACAGATTCGGAATAATTTTATGAACCTACCTGTTACATAATAGTTAGACGTACACTGTAGAAAAATTATTACGAGTCCACGGTGATGGTAAGAAATTACTTTTATATAAGTTTTGTCAGTCTTGGTCAGTACAGCTAAGTTAAACTAGGTACTTAATTCAAGTAAGATAATAATTTTATGTATTTTGTAAATATGTGTATAGGTATAAGCATATATTATACTTATTTAATTATTATATTATTTTTAGTATTTATTGTAGTTTGTAATGTGGTATATAAATATATAATATATAAGTATTTTAATTTCTATACTTATTTAATACGTTTACGGATAGAATATCACCCGTGATTGGGGCAAATGATAAATTATTGATAATTCAGTGACTAGAAGATTTCGTCGATTTAGTTACTACATTTTAGTAGATCAGAATAAATATTTTTGTGTCGCATCATTCTCGTATTATTCGTTATAATATAATACTATTATTTATTTAGTTTTCGTCCCATTACGTGTTACCATTCATCTCTTAATTATCCAACACATCGACTATCGCCGGCCGGCAACACACACACATAGATATTATACATTATACACATTAGTCGTTTTTTTCGAAATTTTATATAATATGTAGTATAATGTTAAAGTATGTAATACAGCATAAATCGTATTTTTATTTTTGGTTTCTTTATTAAACTAAATTATATTGTATTGTTGGTACATAGTTTAAGTTATTATTATACATTTTTTTAAATTATTTTGATGCATCCATATTATCTGTGCAAAACGCCACGGAATTTATCATATATTTTATAAGGTGTACGGTGTATCCAATTATTACTTACACATTTGTAAAATGTCTATTATAATATGTTTATTATATTGTGCATGAGTTTTTTTTTTAATATTATATACAGCTATAATAGGATCGGATGGATCAGTTGACCAGTCTACGATCCGTAAAACATTTATACATCATTTTGTGAGTAATATTAATGTATTTCAGTTGTTGTACTATTATAGATTAAAAATCTTGGAGTATTTTAATTTTAAGAGTTTAGCTCCAATAGCTGTCTGTCTAATCTAACCAATATTACAATAAAATATTACTATATCATAAACAGTTATATTTACTATTGATTTATATATATTATATTTATACGTTATACCTATTAATATACCTAATAATATTTATATATTAAATATAGTTTTAGAATTAGAAAAGTGTTGAATTTAAATAATTGTAACCGGAGGAAGGGTATATTATTTTTTATGTAACGTAAAACTTCTTTTTTCAAATAACAATTTTTTTTCTCTAAATTATATTTCACAGACTCAAAATCTTGTGATGTATGCGCATTTAAATATGTTAACTATGCTAATTTATAATCGAATGTTTTTGATTATTAATGATTTAAAATCGCTGTTATTATTATGTATATCAAAACATATAATTTATAATTTTAATATTCTATTTTTATCACATTATTAATTCAGGGAGTAAAAACGGGTAACTCGCAAAAAATTTTACCCTATTCCATACCTGAACCCACTTACACAGCAACAGCACCTTACCCACACTACTCGCAAATTTTACCCAGTTTCAGTCTTTCAGATGAGAAACTCATAAACCATTTTACCCGGTTTTGAACGCAAAACCCATAACCCGAAAACAATTTTATCCATTTTGGTATCTTACTCGTACTTTTAACCCGCAAACAATTGTATCCGGTTTCGGAAACGAAACCCATAAACGATTGCTCCCGGTTTTGAACGCAAAACCCCCATGATCTGTAAACGATTTGTCCCACTTTTGTACCTCACACCCCTAGTCCACAAACAATTCTACCCGATTACAAACACAAAACTCACAAACAATTACACCCAGTTCAGACGTGAAACCCGCAAACAATTACAACCCGGTTTTGAACGCAAAACTCATAAACAATTGCGTACCCGATTTTAAACGCAAAATCCGTATCCCATAATATTTTTATTCGGATTCTAATACAAAATTCGATAAGTAGGTACCCAAAAAAGTTTTAACTCATTTTAACTCCCTGAACTTATTGTATAATGTGACTAATAATTTCTTAGCACCTGTAGCCTCACTTATTTCTTTAGACACTAAGATTCTAACGCGCATTTAAATTCAACACTATATAGTAAGCTGGAAATGTGCGAATGCTGTGCTACGATAAAATTAAAATTATAAATTTACACCGATTAACACCTTATTAAATGAATAATTCGATATTTATTTGTTTATATTATCTATATATTACGTATTACTTACATTTTATACGCGAGAAGGTTAATAGTTACTAATCTGGCTATCTATATCAATTATTATAGTCGATCGACATTCGCGCGTTCTCGCTTACGATGTGGATTAGGCCTACTGGGGACACCACAATAAAAAAACGCGCCTCGTGTAATACCTCATAAACAAAACAGACGATGTTATTATTGCAGAATGTCGTTTAACAATAAAGGTGGTGAGGAAAATTGCACAAAACTGTTATTTTAGTATCTTACATAAAGTTTTTATTAAATACCAATTAAATAATTATTTATATCAAGAAATGAGAAATATTGACATCTTTTAAAGTACATAAGGTGTAACAAGACTATTTAACTAACTTCCATCACAAATGTTACTATATTTGTTAAATAGTCCTGTTACACCCTGTATAACAATACATTCGTTTTAAAAAAAAAATATTCTTTAACTTATGTTATAAAAAGATTCTTAGTAGTTATTTTATTAGTCTCAGAGCATATTTTAACATATAAAGTAGGTGCATGAGTGTCACCTAACGAAAAATTAGTGCCACCTTACCTTGCATGTGGTTACTGAATATGTCTCGTACCCCATGCCCCAAGTCCTGGGGCACATATTATTATTATTTATCAACAAATACGTTTTGATTAATGTATTAAACTACATTCCTACTCGATCATCGTCGGTCGAATTATTATAAAAATAAATATTATCAATACGTCTGACAAAAAATACCAATAACTTTATTGTCGGCGGTTTTTTCGCCGCTGTATCGATAATATAATTAGTTAATAATCTAATCTTTCATCTAAAAATAAAAAAAACACTGATTATTACATATGATTATACAACATAAAAGGTACTCGAAGTAGGTATTTGGCCTAGTCCTTATGGGCTATGGCTTATAGTTATAGTTATAGTGATAGTAAATTCTTAAAATATGCTTTGATTAGTCCTTATTTTACTATCAAAAACACGAATACGAATGCTGGTTAAATTTAATATTGCCAGAAATATTGTGTGTATCTAGTAGGTAATCAAAACATTGGTTATTTAACATATTATATTTTATTTATTAATTATTATGTACTAATAAAGTTGTATTAATTGTATTAATGATTTTATTTTTATTTCATGTAAATTTAATTTGAAACTTCATATTTTACTCATTTACTAAATCATTATGGTTACGTATTTGTGTCAACGTAATCACTAATCAAATAAAAATGTTTGCATGCGATTGTTACACTTGGATTTTATTAAACATAAGCTACAATAAATTCTTCTAAAATCATTTTCTATTCAAAATTATCGGAAATCTGATTGACCTCTAATAGCTGGTAGATGAGCTAGCGGTAATATATCAAAAGCATTATTGATATCAATATTTTCATTTTAAAAATAAAATCATTAAATTTATAATATTAGTCATTAGTCATTACCATACGCATTAGATATCAAATTTGAATTTAATTATTTATTATAGAGATACGAAAAATGATTCTAAGCGATGATGACCTGTCATCAGTTTATATAATATTATTAAGTTTATTTCATGATATCGATATGTTTATTGATATTGTTATTAAAGCAATTTATTTTATTATTATTATTACCACGGTAGGTCGATTAATTTTTTTATAGTAATATACCCCGTGATTCATTATCTACGCCTTTGCTTATCGTAATTTAAAAAAAGCAATTTACATAATATAACATATTGTACAGGGCTGTATTAAGATTTGGTGGAATCATTGCATTTTCGCACTACCCTTCTCATATGAGATATTTGCATTTAGTTAATAAAACCATTTGAGATTTTTGCGAAAATATTATATAAGTATTGGCATATATCAATTATACGTATAATATACAGATATTCCATTTATATATACACACAAATATATATATATATATATATATATATAATGATAAATTAATTGCAAATATTTCAAATTTTGTGCTCCGATAGAATTAACATAAATAATTTTTATGCAATAAAATTAGAGCGAGACAAACAAAAAACAATATGATCATGTTGAACATTTATAGGTTTTAGAAAAAACTACATAAAATATGAATAATATAATTTTTTACTATATTATAAAATGCATGATAATTCATTAGATTGATAGACTTAAAAACTATAGTACCTATCATATTATAAAATATTATATTTTTACGATCATTGAATAATTATATATAATAATTAATAATGTATGTATAGTATTATTAGGTGTAACTGTGTAAGAGCTTACATACGAACCTTTTTTTTTATTGTGTACATTTAACCTGACTAGTTCGTAGGTACACTTTGTAACTGGCGTTACATCAAGTAATTTTAGTACGGTATAAAAATATAAAATCCACGATTATTAAGTCTATACTCTATACATATTACATAGTATGGTTATATCGAAAATATTAAAGTATATGGTGAGTATTGATTAGTTGTAATTTTTGTTAATTGATTTGATGTAGGCGTACCTATATACTTTTATCATAGATACTTTCCCGGTAAATATAATGTTCACAATCTCTACGAATATAATATTATACAATATGCATTATAAATTATAATATATAATACGACACGACGTACACGCAAATTGTACTGTGCGTCTGTGCAGCATGTGCCCCTAAGAAATGTCCGACCGAGCCCCATCGTATGCATACCTATGATTGTACAGGTATATAAGTATATTTATATACCATATGTCTCGCACTGTTTATTTATATTCCACGCAAAACATATGATGATGGGATGGACCAAACATGGAATGTTCGTGTTGACTGCGCGCGCGCGCGAGCGAACCACATTACGTACTTCAATAATAATTAGCGTACGAAACAGATCTGTATAACCGCCGATAGAGAATCCAAATATATAATATTATACCTATCGCGGGGGCTATCGCTATCGCGGCGTGACGGACCCATAGCCCTAGCTACGACGCGCCCTATACTAGTACGCGCGCGAGCCACGGCACGATATAGTGATGACTGCGACAACGAAGACGTATTGATGGCGAAGACAGTCCGAGGTGAGTTGCTTGGAATAAAATATAGCAGTTATGGTAACCGTGACAAATTTACGAGAGCTCGACAATTAATCGTTACGTAACAATGTGACCGACTGCTTGATGGACACGATACGGTCGATACGTCATAGATAATAATGGTATATAGTCGGAGCGAGACTGTACCGCTTACTGCATACGACAAATGGTAGAACAGTTGACTGCTTGATGCACACGAAACGTCATAGATAACGGTATAGTCGGAGCGAGACTGTACCGCTTACTGCATACGACAAATGGTAGAAAAGTTGGCGGACGGTGGCGATGGAACAGCCGGCGAAGAATCCGGACGACTATAATAAAAACATTAAAAACGTACTAAAGCGTTTAACGTCGAGTAGGTCGCCATAAAGTGGCGGCACACTCAGACGCATGTCAAAATAAAAACGTACTGGTGTACGACGTTTACGCAATCGGGGACGCATTTAAAATAATAATACGGCGACCGACGAAGCAGCTGCCGATCCAAATCGCAAATTATGGTATTTTGCGATCGTACAAAAATGTAATGTCGGTGTCGGGAACGTCTCAACGAGATATTTTATAAAAGTAAAAAACAAATATCGTGTCATACGATATTACTAGAACACACGACAATTGTTAATGTTAATCGTGTGTCTTCGAATGCAATGACGACGTCTAATTGCAGTGGCACACTGGCACGACAGTATACTGAACGATATCCATAAACAGTCAAATTCGCTTATTACGAATTTACGATGCCGTATGTAACGATATTTCGGGTAAAACGATTCCAAGCAATGTATTCGGTTATGGTTTTATATGTTATGTGTAGTACTTTTATTCGTTTATAACAATAATCCGGATATAGCGATGTTATTTTGAAACGAAAATTGGTTTTTATAAACGTAGTAGTAGTATATCATAGTAATTAATAATAAATGTAATAAATTTGATTTCGTGATGCTCTTTTGACCAAACGAATAACCCAACGAAGAAGATTATATTGTCAAGTCTATATTTTGAAAACAAAATGATGATGAAAGTGAACAAGCTGACGAAGAGAGCGAAGAAATTGTGTTTAAAGCACCGTCCGTCCGTCTATTTCGGAAATGTATTATTATATTGATCAGATGCGTACTTTTGTTTCGGTAAACAGTAATATAAATACGCCAGAAGTATCAATGGCATTAAACAACTTTTTATAATTCGGATATAACGAATTACGGTAACAACGATCAGATTCCCTAGGTCCCTTAAAAATCGTTATAAGTTAAGAGAATTTGACTGTATATAGGAATATTTGAACGAAGATTCGTATTTCGATTTGTATTTTTATTCTGTACTCTTCTAATACCTTTTATAGTTGTATGTGGTCTTTTTTTAAATATTATGTTTTACTTCTTTAACTTTAATTCTACAGACACCTTTTCCAATAAAAAAATATTTTTTATCCATTATATATTTAATACGATACACAATATTATCATTAGAATGTTATGTTTTAAATTAGTATAATTGAAATAATGAATTGTTTAGTATATTATATTACTATGTGACTATGTGATTGTGAACCCAAACGATTGACCCATTTGTCTAAATTAAAATTTGTATTTTATCTAAAACCACTATACATTAGAAAAACTCTGAAAAAGTGATTCAATTCTGTGAATGGTTTATTGCATCGTAGAAAGACAGATATAATTGGTACTTTAGATAGCCAAAAGAAAAAAATTTGGATTTTACAAAATAATCAGGTAGGTATCACTGTATCAGGAAAACAAAATAATATTATTAAAACCAGGAAGTTTTATGTTAAAAAATTTGTTGATAAAATTGTTTTTTGTATTGATTTGATTTTGATTCGTTTATTATTGTAAATTTACATGTTTTTTAGACATTATATTTTTCAAAGAATTTTAGCTATTTATAGATATTTTAAATTTTTACTTTTTTTGGATTATTTTAGATTTATGTACTTATGATAAAATTTGATAACGTTGATAAAATATTTTTTTTAGAGTAAAATAACTAGAAATTGTAATACAAAATTCCATTTAAATTGATTTTATTACAAATTACAATTAGGTAGATATGTACTTAAATACTTTTAAAATATTAGCAATATAGAGGTTCTTAGTTCTTACAGGTACACTTAATGTTTTTATCTTTTATAAATATTTGATGATTTATAAATTATTTTGTAGTTGACATTTAGAAAATTTTACCACTTAATAGTTTATACAAGGTTCTTCGTTTTTTGTTCTCACAGAAACCAAAAAAAAAATTCAAAAGTACAAATTTTTTTAAGTAAAATTTCAAGTTCATTAATATGTGTCACTAAGTAATAAGTATACAGTTATTAGTATTCTATAGTTCATCTAGTTTCGTCGAAATTCCTTTGTCCTTATATCGTTTTTTCTTACTAATTAATTTATTTTATTAGGTATTAAGATTTTTAAGTAACTAATAAGTATTTATTTTTTTTAAATTACATTACTATTAATAAAAACATTTTTAAAAATAATTTTATTAAAAAAATCTTTAAACAAAACAATACAATGTGTTAATATATGTGTAATGTGTTACAGTGAACACTACATTGTGTTATATTATTATACCTGAAAGAACGTTCATCGAGAAGGTTCGATACATTTCCCGAATGCTGCTCTAGCAGCCTCGCAGTCTCCTATATTTACCGCTACTAGTGTCTAGTGACACACAATATTTTAGTTTTCATTACTGTAACAATATTATTATTATATACAATTTATAATACGAATATTCGACAATGGGTTTATAGAATATTCTCAATTCTGATTTTCTCGTTATTTTTATACCGTGTAGTAAGTTTATTTATTCCAACGTCTTTTTTTGTTTTTATCTATCTATAATGTCTCTGTCGTGTTAAATGTTAATATGTCCTATATGTGTAGGCAATTTTATATAGGTTTACTGGTTTACAGTTTAAAGTTTACTAGTGAATATTTTAAAGAATTATTATCGTTGGGCACTGGGTGACGTTAACAAAATTTTCCACTCTACTCATCATAATCTAAAACAACATGGAGATAAAATATGTGAGCCTAAAAAGGAACAATTCAGCATTAAATAAACAAAACCTTACCTGTATATCAAATAATAGTTAATACTCAATAGTATCAAAACTCGAACACAATAAATACATAAGTACAAATACATTATGAATTCAATTTAACCTTTTAAATTAAAATAAAAGAATAAATTGTTAATGCCATCCAAAATTATATACATACCTAAGTATTAAAAACAACAATAAATAAATAAAAGTCTGATAATAATATAATATTTATCTAGTCAATCTCAACAAAAAATGTAATTAATCGGAAGAGGCTACCAATAATATTGAAATACCGTTTTATTTTTTGATACTTAATTAATTTTTTAAGTTTTTTTAAACATATTTTACATATTATATTTTTTCAGACTTTTTGTCTTTGTGCTTAAGCTTTATTGGATTATTATCGGAGATTGGACTCGGACTTTGATGCGACTGTACGGTCTATACGAGTGCGGAGTGGATAGTTGGTCCGGGAACACATAACACAATATTATATATATTTAATATTAATTAACACTAATAAAATAAATATAAACACTAATATAATATAAAAAAAATATATTTTATATTAATTAAAATAAATAATAATATTTATTATTATTTATTTTAATTTTATATTTTTATATTTATATAATATGAAAAATTACTTATTACTGTAGTGCGCATTAATCGCATTGATACTTATTGAATCTTCTTTTTCAAAAGTTCAAAATCTTTAATAAATCAGTGTAGACAGTATAGTTTTTGTCATAAAACATGAAAATATAATATTTTAAAGTATTTGATAAGTAATGTTTTTGTTATCATTATTCGTTGTTATCTATTTAATGACGATTAACGCCTAACGGTAATATTGGTGTAATGGAATTTATTGTTTATTGAATAAATTATAAATTGACTACTCTACAAAATTAGTGGCATATTTGCATATTTCAATATTTGCACTCATCAGTTTTTTTAATCATTAATCATAATTATAATATGTTCTGTGGTCTCTTTGCCCATACTGATTCAAGTTGAAGTTCTTATTCGTGTTTATTTGTGAATAGTGTTAGGTAGACTAGACTGTAACCTAATTATAAAGTAAAATCATCTTATTTAAATATGTTCAAAAAGTATTTAATTTTTTTGTAGTTAGTAATGAATTATTTTCCCAAAAATTTATTAGAAATGAATGGGTATAAATTTTTTTTATTTGGCTGTTTATTTACATCTCTTACTTGGTCTCTAAGTTTGTATATGTATTGGAAACTTAACACTAGGCCCGAAAATTACTCAAATGTAAAATTGTTTCGAAAAGAAAATACTTATGAATATGTGAAAAAACAGAAATCTAAATACTTTAAGAATCATATAGACAAAAACGGTTTGTACATGCGCATAACACATAATACTTATTTAATACATACTTATCTTATTTAAAATTATTTATCTAATTTTTTTATTAATTATTTTTGTGTAGGTTTTAATGATTTAGGTATCATTAAAACTGATGACGATATGACCATTAGGGATAAAGGATACAAAGATCATGGTTTCAATGCTTTGGTTAGTTTGAGATTGGGTAATTATCGTGAGACATTGCCTGACACTAGACATAAATTGTAAGTTAAAATTGAGTTTGATTGACTTTAAAAAAGCAATTTATACACAGGAATATAGTATTTAATTATTTTGTAACAGATGTTCAACAATAAAGTATGATCAAAACTTGCCTGTTGCTAGTATTATAATTTGTTTTTATAATGAACATCCACAAGCTCTTTTCAGAACTATACAATCAGTAATTAGACGAACACCGAGAAAATTTTTACATGAAGTGATATTAATTAATGATTTTAGTGATTCAGGTTAGTAAAATCTAAAAGTAATTTTTAATATCATTGTTTTGTATCATTATTTATTTCCATTTTTATTTTAGAAAATCTTCACGAAATTGTTGACCAATACATACATGATGAATTATTACAGGGTATAGTCTATCTTAAAAAAACTGATAAAAGAGAAGGACTTATTCGTGCAAGATTGTTTGGAGCTAATTTAGCAACTGGTCAAGTAATTGAAGGATTTAATTATTACTTTTATAATTGTTATTCTATTAATTTATGTATACAAATATCAAAAAGCTTAAATATGTATTAGCTTAGGTTAAGATATTTGTTATATAATGACATATGAAATAATTCAAATAAGAGAAAATTTCCAAAAATAAAAATGTTAAACAATTATACGATAAGATTATAGTCACACATAGGTATATAATATAATCTTCAATTAGCAGTCAGTATCATGGGTATTATCTCGATACCTAATGTTTTATATCTCTGACCATCCATACTTGCCAATTTATTTATTTGATTAATGATTTAAAAATAAAAGAATGTTGTCTAGTAAAATAATTATAAAGTACATTTGATCGTAAGATCTTTTATGTGAATTTTTCAAAATTATCAATAACTAACTAAGTTATTTTAAGTGTTTTCTTTACTTAAATAATTTTTAAAATTTGGTTGATTTGTTTTATTTAAACAGGTTTTAATATTTCTTGACAGCCATGTTGAAGTAAATATTGATTGGATTCAACCACTTTTGACAAGGGTTCGTGATAATCGTACACAAATTATTGCTCCTATTATTGATATTATTCAACCAGATACATTTGATTATAAATCATCTCCATTGGTGAGAGGTGGTTTTAATTGGGGATTAAATTTTAAATGGGATAGTTTACCAAAAGGTACTCTAATCACAGATAAAGATTTTGTAAAACCAATCAAGTAATATATTATTTAATGAATAATATTTAATTAATATTCTATTATAATTCATATTTATTTTAATTTTAGGACACCTACAATTGCTGGAGGTTTATTTGCTGTGGATAGAGAGTACTTCAATGAAATTGGTCAATATGATTCCGGAATGAATATTTGGGGTGGAGAAAACTTGGAGTTATCATTTCGAGTAAGAAATAAATGATACCATGTCTATTCTAAATGATTTATAATGCATGAGTAAGTTATTTATGTTAGACATTTAAGTTAACTTATTTTAATTATTTAAAATCATTAAATATATAAATGTTTTTTTTTCATCTTTATTTTTAGGTATGGATGTGTGGAGGTTCTCTTTATATTGAACCATGTTCACGTGTTGGACATGTATTCCGGCAACATCGACCATACTCAGCTCCAAATCATGAAGACACAATGGCTAGAAATTCTTTGCGTCTTGCAAATGTCTGGATGGATAATTATAAAGTGAGTTAATAATGCTTAGTTTACTCTTCAACTTAAATAACATAAATGGTAGCTGACTTATACACAAAAGTATGATTCACTGTACATGGTAGGTTTATAGATGGTTTACTTGATAGGGTTGAAAAATGAGTGTTGTCTGACCCTCGTCCGATGAAAACTGATTGTAGCCGAGGATGTTTCTTAAGTTGAATAGTGTATAGTAATATAATATGTTATTTTAAAAATATATAATGATCTACTAACTATATTTATTCTATTTTAAAATTTGTTGTAATAAACTAATAAATAGTATGGGTTTTATACATCAATATTTTTTGTTCTAGTTATGAAGATAATCTTTTAGTTTAACTTTTTCATTAGGATTCATAGAAGTTCTCACTCCTCCATTAGCTGTCAAGATAATTATTTAGACGCCACAGCTATTTTTTTGTAATTTATCATAATTGTTCAATAGTCTGAGTATTTTTTGCAAAACTAGAAAAATGAAATATTTTTGTTTCACAGTTTTATGCTTGTTGTTACTATTAATTATGAACCATGTCTCAATTTATACTTTAAAGTAGTATATTTTTTATCCTGTTTATTTATGATAAAAAATCTGTGGTCCTAGTAATTTTCAAGTAACACAAACAAAGACCCACAGTTCTTGTACACATTTTATATATATTTTTTCAATTGATAGTATCTTACTATGTTACATTTAACCTCGATGTGCTTTCTTTTTCTTTAGAAAAAGGAATTATCTATTTCAATTATAGACCATATTAGTTGCATCTATCATTTAGATCTGTAAAAGTGAAAAAAATTATAGTTCTTTTTAACTGAATCAAATGTTGGCATCCTCATTTATTGCATCTTAAAGTAACTATATTTTCAAAATATGGTCTATTGGAATTTTTTTTTTTTTAACTTTTTTCTTAATACAACTTAAGTGTTCTGTTACACTTGATTCCATTTTTAATTTAAAAAAATTCTTGTTGATTTTTATTTGGTTATAATTATTGTACAATATAATACCTAGGTGACAACACAAATATTCTAATATGACAGCTACACTAAGTTTAACTATGTATGTACTATGTGTGTAATGTGTATTAAAGTACATGTGTAAGTGATCATGTAAATGCAGAATAATTATGACAAAGATAATAATATTACCTACTCAATAATAAAATTGGTATCAGTAAATACATTAGATTACCAGTTTACAGTTACTAAACCAAAATTGTTGAAAATCATTGATTGTTGACACTTTCACAATTATAAACATATAAATAAATTATATGGCTGTGATCACAATTTATTAGATTATTTTTTTTTTGTAGATCACATACCAAATTTATTATACTTATCTCTAAATTATTTTATAAAATAATAAAATACTGTTTTACAGAAATTTTTCATTAATAAACGAATGGATCTGCTGCGGTTAGACTATGGTGATGTGTCTGAAAGAAAAGCTTTACGCACCAAACTAGGATGCAACAATTTTGAATGGTACTTAGAAAATGTTTATCCTGAAATGTTATTACCTACTGATGAAGCCGATCGCCTTAATAAAAAGTTAGAAAATGTTGAAAAACCAGTTTTCCAACCTTGGAATAAACGAATTCGTAACTACACTGCAAAGTTTTTAGTAAATATTTTTATTTTTATTTATATGATATAAATGTATAACGATTGTTTTTTTGATTTTAGATTAATTTGAGCAATACAAATTTGTGTATTCATCCAGCAAAAGGACACCAAGCCAAAAATAGTAAACTTGTTCTGAGATCATGTATTCGTAATAAAGAACAGGTTGGTAATTTATTTATAATTGCATAAAACTATTGATTTTTAAAATTCAAGAAATCATTTTAGATATGGTATGAAACCGATAAAGAAGAATTAGTTTTATCAAAACTTTTATGTTTGGATAGTGCTTCAGGAAATCCAATTATAGGAAAATGCAGTGAAACTGGAAGTTCTCAGCGTTGGAAACACACAGATGATGTATGTTTATAAATTACCAACATTTAAAATCAAAATCTATTAAATATATACTTTATCTTACAAGAGAAATTTTGATAGAAAACTCCGCTTGTGCTTTGTACAGCAGCTATAACATGGAAATTAATGTGATAGGTTTGGTATGATCAAATCATACAGTAACATTTTACTGTTTGTCAGTAGTATTTTTTCATTACTTAGTCTGCAAGCGCAAAATGGTATTGTTCTTCCATAAAACAAAGCATACAAACAATTTATAATGTTAGTAATTAGTATATACTAAATTTGACAAAATAATTATCGATCAAACAATGAATCCATTTCATCTAAAGAAATGATTGATTGCTATACATACAATTCTTAATTTTTTTAACCAGTATATTAAAATTATTATTTTCAATAAAAAAAATTGATAAAATAATTTTATAGATTTATAATACGTTTATTGCTGGACTATAATACATGTATGTTCTATGTATAACTAAAATAATAGTATATTTCATACTCTGTTATAACTAACTACTGATTTTCATCAACATTTTTCTTACCAATTTACTAATAATTTTACTATTATTTAATAATAATTTAGTAGTTATGCTATAATTGATATATTTATGAAAACTATCAAAAGAAAATGTAATAAGCATTTTTATAAAACATGTAAATGTAATGTAGGTGTTACAATGATTAAAACAAATCATTTTGATCATAATACATTTTTAACTTTATTTAATAATTAACAATTAATATTTAAACAGACTTTAACACAATGTTGCTTTTGCATAGGAACAAAGAATTAATAGGAAACATAATGCACACTTAAAATGTGCTTCTTATTAAATTAACGTATTTAACTTAACATCAAGGATATTATATATCACAAAACACAATAAGTTCAATACATTTATCTAAAATATTCTCATATTTTAATTTTCTGACAATGTACAGTAAAACAACATTGTAAGATTATATATTTCTGAAATATTCCTTTTACCTAATATTTAAAACTATAGTAATTTGTTTTTTTTTTTAAATTTTGTAAGTTGATGTTTATAAAAATATATATTTTTTTTATAGAAGGGAACTGCATTTTATAATTTAGCTGCTGGAACATGTCTTAGTGTAAATGAGAAGAGGATAAATGCAGACGTTGTAATGAACATTTGCAATAACGAAAACTCATACAACAAATGGAATTTAGTTATTGTATGATTTGCAATATACTGAAAATGTTTTTGGATCTATAATATTGTAATTAACACAAACAGTATTATCTATATTGTATCGAACTAAAGCCATAAAAAACAAATTTTTAATATTTTTTTTTTATTATGAATGTATATTTAATTATGAACTTTAATATAATATTATATTAAACGTCTATCTATATCTAATTATTTGATATTTTGGAATTTATTATATAATTAGTGGGTATTTAATTACTATGATAATATAAAATATATGTAAATACCATATGTCCAAATTATATAATTGTTATTAACTATTGAATTAATACTACCTTAGAATTTTACCATAAACAAGAAATATAACAAAAACATTAACATTGTTAAACAATATAAAAAACATTGTGCGTTTGTTAGTACTCTGTAACTTTGGAAACAATTAAAGTATCACATATTTGGTTTGGGTGATGCTATAATTGGTTATTATTTAGATTAGGTAAATTTGTTTTAGGGAATACAATTTTAGCTGGGTCAGCTAGTTTTTTCAAAAATGCAATAATAAATTAATATAACGTATAATGTACATTGTACATTTTGAAATGGATTAGATATTTAATAACATTTCGCACATGTGATAAGTGCCAACTAATTTAGATATTAAATACATTTTATAATTATGAAGAAGTGACATCATAAAATTAACTAAATGTATAGGTATCAAATCTATCTTTACCAAGTACTCATTGCATAAAATAGGTGTTTAAATTAATTTTGTACTTAAGACTTTAAGAGTTTTAAGTCTAGTAAACTGTTTTAAAATATGACAAAATACTTAATATTGTTACTTATCAATTATCATTAAAATATGTATAATTTTTCCAAATTTAAACTTCAAAATATCTATAAAAAATAGTTATATGTATTTTGTCGAATTATCGTAAATATACTACCTATCTAAATTAAAATGGACATAATACAAAAGAATAATAATAAGGGATTTAAACTTTTTTTTTAAAAACGTGTAACATTATAAACGGTGATTATAAAACAGAAGTAAAAGATGTTAATATTACTTTAAATTCGGACACATCACACATCATGTCATTTAATTATGCTACAACAATATCGTGTTATGTGGAAAGGAGTTTCAGCCAATATAAATCTTCGATTTAATTGCAGGTCGTTCACATTTGAAAATTTAAAAAACATATATAATATTAGCATGTAATAATATTAACTAATATTGCATATTTTGGTAAATAAAATGCATATTTTATTATTTTACAATTTTTTACTGTATCGAAAACCTAGCTATAATGATTAGTATAAACACTATGAACTACTTAATAGTGTAATTTTCAAACCTTAACTATTAAAATTGAAAATATTATAATTGTTTTTTTAATAAAAATACTAGAAGCTTTAAAAAGTTCATGGTTTAGACGAAGTTAGTAAAATTAAGTATTTTAACTTCGAATGCATATAAAAAAAATTGTATCGATGTATTTTTAGTACTTTAATAAAAATATAATAGTAGCTTATGTGGGAATTTTGTTTTTTTGAATTATCAAAACAAATAAATTCTTATATCGATGGACACCTCCCAATGGCGGAATATTCTTGGAAAAACAGACATTTTCATTACTTTTCAATTTAAAAATCTCCGAATAGTGGATGCCAATTTAAAAAAAAATCAGAAATAACAGGAATTTTGGAAAAACCAAATTTTTTTTTTTTAGTTAAACTCAAAAACGAAATATTTATATTAGCATTTCCTAAATATGAATAATAGTTTTCTAAATATTTTTTTGTTGAACTTTTTAGTAATTTGGGTCTTTCAATATGTTTTTTTTAATACAATATATATATGGGAACTTTGTTTTTATGAAGTATTAAGTATTATCAAACAAGAAAAAAATGTTTATTGTTATTAGAGAAAAAAAGTTGTTGATTTAAAATTTCAATAAATAGATCAATAAATATCAAAATAATTAGAAAATTATTATGAGTAGGAAATGCTGATATAAACGTCTGTTGAGAATTCATTCCAGTAATAATTTACAGTTTTTTATTTTTGAATTACAATCAAAAACAAAACATAGTTTGAGGAGAAATAGTTATTATACGAATGATTAAATGATATAATAAAAAACTAAAAAGTAAATTACTAAATCAGTCAACATATCGTCTCATAATTTAAATACAAATACAAATGAAAAAAAAAACAGTAAAATACTAGGTGAAAATAACGTGAAAGACGGAGAAAATTCGAGAACGTTCTATAACAGAATAGTGATTATTAAAATACCGTGTGAAATGTGTAGCGGCGAAGTAGGGGGACGGCGCGGCGGTCACAGCAGCGCTCGCGAAACGTATCGAACCTTCTAGAACGTTCCGTCGAATATATATAAACGTCAGCAGCGCGGTAGTGGGCATCAGTTTGAATTTTGAAGCGATACCAGTGAGATTGAACGAGCGGAGAGACGCATACTATCTTGCGCTATTCACAGATTTTTCCAGTGCATTATTAAACACAAAGTGACATAAATCGTTTTCGAGTTGTGCGCGTTATTTGTGTATACGTTTTAGATTTATATAATTTCTATTCGTATTAATTTTACGTGAACAAAACCCACAACTTTTTGGCGAAGAAATGGTCGGAAAGACGGCGATCGGTATCGACCTGGGTACCACCTATTCATGTGTGGGTATCTGGCAACACGGAAAAGTAGAGGTGATCGCCAACGATCAAGGTAACAGGACCACTCCGAGTTATGTGGCGTTCACGGACACCGAACGGTTGATCGGCGACGGGGCCAAGAACCAAGTGGCCATGAATCCGGTGAACACGGTGTTCGACGCCAAACGTTTGATCGGCCGTCGTTTCGACGACGAAAAGACGCAAGCGGACATCAAACACTGGCCGTTCAAAGTGATAAACGATTGCGGTAAGCCTAAAATCCAAGTGGAATTCAAAGGCGAGCCGAAAGTGTTCGCGCCGGAAGAGATCAGTTCGATGGTGCTGACGAAAATGAAGGAGACCGCGGAAGCGTACTTGGGCCGCGAAGTGACGGACGCCGTGATCACGGTGCCGGCGTACTTTAACGATTCGCAGAGACAGGCGACAAAGGACGCGGGCGTGATAGCCGGCCTGAACGTGATGCGAATAATCAACGAACCGACAGCTGCGGCTTTGGCGTACGGTCTGGACAAGAACCTGAAAGGAGAGAGGAACGTGTTGATATTCGATCTGGGCGGCGGGACGTTCGACGTGTCCGTTTTGCAGATCGACGAGGGTTCGATATTCGAAGTGAAGTCGACGGCGGGCGACACGCACTTGGGCGGCGAAGACTTCGACAACCGGCTGGTATGTCATTTGGCGGAAGAGTTCAAGAGGAAATGCAAAAAAGACGTACATTCCAATCCGAGGGCGTTGAGGCGGCTGAGGACGGCCGCGGAACGGGCCAAGAGAACGTTGTCGTCTAGCTCGGAGGCCACCATAGAGATCGACGCTCTGATGGAAGGTATCGATTTCTACACGCGAGTTTCCCGGGCCCGTTTCGAGGAGTTGTGCGCAGACCTGTTCAGATCGACTCTGCAACCGGTGGAAAAGGCGTTGGCGGACGCCAAGTTGGACAAGGGAGACATACACGACGTGGTGCTCGTGGGCGGTTCCACGAGGATCCCGAAGATCCAGAGTCTCCTGCAAAACTTTTTCTGCGGCAAACCGCTCAACCTGTCCATCAATCCCGACGAAGCCGTAGCCTACGGCGCCGCAGTACAGGCGGCCATCCTGAGCGGCGACACGAGTTCTGCGATTCAAGACGTGTTGCTCGTGGACGTCACCCCCTTGTCGCTGGGCATCGAGACCGCGGGCGGAGTGATGACCAAAATCGTCGAGCGCAATTCCACTATTCCTTGCAAGCAAACCCAAACGTTCACGACGTACGCGGACAACCAACCGGCCGTCACCATCCAGGTGTTCGAAGGGGAAAGGGCCATGACTAAGGACAACAATCTGTTGGGAACGTTCGACCTGACCGGCATACCTCCGGCTCCCAGGGGTGTACCCAAGATCGAGGTGACTTTTGATATGGACGCCAACGGCATTTTGAACGTGTCGGCTAAGGATAACAGCTCTGGGCGCTCAAAGAACATCGTCATCAAGAACGACAAAGGTCGCCTGTCTCAAGCCGAAATCGATCGTATGCTCAGCGAAGCCGAACGGTACAAAGAAGAGGACGAACGACAGAAGGCCAAGATCGCGGCCAAGAACCAGTTGGAGAGCTACGTGTTCAGTGTTAAACAAGCGTTGGACGAGGCCGGCGACAAGTTGACCGAATCCGAGAAGAACACCGGGAAACAGGAATGCGACGCCGTCGTCCAGTGGTTGGACAACAATCAGTTGGCAGACAAGGAAGAGTACGAGTACAAACTCAAGGAAATCCAAAAGAGTTGTTCCGCTCTCATGATGAAGATACACGGTGCAGGACAACCCGGTGGCGCGCCTCCCGGTGCGCAAGGTTACCCTGGCTCTAGAGGACCTACCGTCGAAGAAGTCGATTAATTATTAAAAAAATATATCATTTCATAATATTTGTAAATACCGTTATAAACTGCATCCTAGATTTTTATTTCTTATTATGTAAGATGCCCTACCTATTAGTAGATCTAAGTTAAGACTGATTTTTTTTTTATTTATTGTAATGTTTAAGTTTTCTCAAAAATATATTTATTAGCTGTACAGTCTATAATATTTGTGTTGTCTTTTAATTTGTCACGAATGTACCTACTGCAATAACACTCATAAGTATTAATTTGCATTTGCACTGCAGTTAAAATACATCAGTATATGGTATGATATTTGTTCTTATGCAAGGTATTATTTGGTGCCTACAGCTCATAATGCACGCGGGCTGTATGCCTGTATGCATTTTAGTTAAAAAGCTGGGCTCAGAAGTTAAGCATCGAAAACGAACAAAAAAGATAAATTATTTTATTCGCTATAAAAATTGTACCACGAAAACGAAAAAAAAAAGTTAAATGTTTCTGTATTGTTGAATTGACAGTACTTACATATTTAATTAAAAGTAAGATCTTACGTGTTAAAATAACTAGCCTGTTAATGATGTTTATTATTGAACTGAAATAATAATATCCATTACTATTTATTGTTGTTTAATTAAATGACAATACTACATAGACATAGGCACCAAGCCATCATATGGTTGTGTAAATATAACTGTTTGTGGCATAATACTTACCTTAAAATTATTTTGAAACTTTTATTGTGTATAAAATAATTACAATGCAAAATGCCTCTTGTCTAAATTTGTAAAACTAATTATTCTTGAGTTTGAAGATACAACTTAAATTGTTGTTATACGTATAAGTATCCAATTTCATATGTTACACATTTTTTGTTAACGTTCTTTACCCATAAAAGGCTCAATTCAAAAATTTACCATACTGTGTTACTCTGTTGACTGACATGATTAGATTCTCTAAATAAATAATTTTTTTTCTACTATAGAAAATGATTATTCAATTTATATCATAATGTATCATAATGATATACTTGAATAATCTGTTTCTTTAAAATTTTATCTTTTCCCTAATGATTAGTCATTTACAACTTTTAAAAGAAAGAGGAAAACATCTTCATTATACTACAAGATAAAAATTTGTGAAGGCAAAATGTTTCATGTTTAAAATTTAAGTCAAATATTTTTTAATTAGAACATCATAACTTAAAATGTAACTAAAATTAAATACTTTTTAAGAACAATTGATGAGTAATCTAGAATTACTCATAATATTTTACATTTGTTACACCTTACACAGGTGTGTAACAAGGGGGGGGGGGGTGTTATAGGTTTAGTATCCCTCCCCAGCCATGGTATACTCATAGATTTACATTCTTTTTTATTAATAATAATAATATTTACATATTTTTTCATAAACCATTATCTATTCACTTGTAATACGTTTGTACAATAAAGTATACATAAAGTTATTAATTTTATGTATATAATTTTATCAATTGATTTTGAACCAAAAGCCTGACATTACACCATCCTGAGGAACAAAAAACTGAATACTTATTTATATTAATTAATTGATACAAAAATGTTACAAATAAATTATTTAGAAAAATTTTTTGATAATTATTTGTATGTGACAGTAAAGGAATCTACAAAATATATTATCCTATTTAATGTTCAGAATAACAAATATTTATCGTATGCATTATGAATCTAAAATATAGTAATATGCATGGTATTTATACATTAGATTTTAACTAAATTGAATATCATGTACCTTTTACTTTAATTTACTTAAATAAAGTTTAAATGTGTATAAATAATAAAAAGTAAAAACCATTTACGTATAATAATTATTAATTAAATATCATATTATATTTATTAATATTGGTCTGTTTTTTTAATCAATATCCAGAATAAAAAACAAAAATTATATAATATAATTATAATATTAGATAAGTTTAAAATTTAATTATTGAAACAATAAAAAAAGTATGCAATTTCATACTGTCATAGGTTTAAATACTGTATCTTCAAGAAGGTTTAACAAATCAATGACATAAGGTCTGGCTTTTACATCTTTTATCAAACACAACTTCATTGTTTGCATAAGTACTGATGGTATACCTTTTGTAAATACTTTGCTATGACTGGGAAAATTAATATTTTGTTTAGATTCAGCTATGGATTGCAACTTTTGCCAGGTGTTTGTCAAATGTGAATATGGAGTCTTACCATAAATCAGGCTATATAATATACACCCTAATGACCATACATCTGATTTTTGGTTTATCTATATAAAAATCAATTTTTTTAAATAATATTTTTCATTAATATGATATATATATATATATATAGGGTGACATCTTACTTTATGTCCTTCAAAATTAGAGCCCCCACTTCTAATACATTCTGGACTCATATAGTTCCATGTTCCAGTAGTCACATCTTTCAATACACTAGTCATGTCACCTTGTATTTTTGATGCAATACCAAAGTCTATTAATTTTAAACGACCACTGACTAAAAGGAAATTTGCAGGTTTGAGATCTGAATGAATTACACCTATTGAAAAATGAAAATAAAATTAATCAAATTAAAAATTTTTATTACATAATTATATAAAATTATTTATTTTAATTTGAATGTTTATTGATTTTCTATATATGTTTAATGTTATAGTTAAGTATATTTATCCTTAATATTATCTATAAACTCAATATTGTTTTTTTATAGATTGCTCAAATTATTATAAAATAATTAATGATTAAAAAATAATTAAATGACTGACTAGGATTATAATTTATTTTATTTTATTATAAATAATAAAACATCTACACATAAAATATAATATTTACATAGTTTTTCTAAACTTAAAATTAAAAATGAACTTTGTTTAGTCATAAAATGTCCAATTTACACATAAATATATATATTTATTTTATCCAAAAGTTATTAATGTCTTATGACTTTATGAGTATTTCAAAATTTATGTTATTATTTATATTTATAGTCATTTACCTTTAGCGTGTATCTCATTAACAGTGGTTAACATTTCTGTCCAATAGTACATAATCATGTGAACTGACATATGTTTGGTACCACGTATAAGTTTTGAAAGATCTGTATCACCTTTTTCCATTACCATGTAAAGAATCTTCTCTTTGATGGAATATTGACTGAATTAATTTGTATATAGTTATTAAAATTAAGTTTGTTGATAAATTATAGATACTAGTTATTTAAGATTAAAACAAATATGTTTACAAATCATAACCTACCTGTCAAATAAACGTATAACACTTTCACAATCTTGCAAATTTTGTAACAAACTGACTTCGTTTAAGTATCCTTTAGCTATAATATTTTCAACTTCAGATAAGTCTACTTTTTTTATTGCCATCACTTGATTAGTTTCTGGATGTAAGACCTAATTAAATGAAACAAGCAATTTAATAAAATATAAAACAAAAAGGGAATTGATGAGATACCTCATATACAATACTAGATCCACCATGTCCCAATGTATTAAGTATACTATATTTGATTCCTTTAACAGATATAAAGTTTTCATTGGCACATTTAATACACACACTACCTGACAAATTAGTTGATAGTTTAATATCTTCTACTTGAACAGTTACATCAGTAGTAGGACAAGTAGAAGACTGAGCACGGACAACTAAATTATCACATTTAACGATAGGAGTTAGTTCTGGTGTGGAATGTTTAGGATGATCATCAAGAGGTTGGCATTCTAACTGTCTTGTTGATAAGGAAGAATCAACTAAAGAATTATAATTGTTTTTAGCCAAAGATAAAAATGATGATTCTGGTATAGAAGTTGTTTCTCTGACACTATGATACAAACTAGTATCATAATTGAATTTTGTTGTTTCAAGTGAAGTATAACATGTATCATCATTTATTACAACTGGTAATTTATTTGTAATTTCTTTATCATTTTTTTTTACAGTAATTAAACAAGAAGCTGTACTAATATTATTTTGAGGTAGTATTATAGATTCTAGATTTTTCAGTTTTTCTTTTGATTGTTCTGGTAAATTTTCTTTATTATTATATAATGATCGCTTGGTACTTAATGGAAGAGCCGGTTTGAAATTTATTTTACGAACAGTATTCCTGTTCAAGTTCGTAAATGTATCACTTGGAGTTTCTATACTACTATGAATTTGAGTTTTAATTGCTGGACGAACAAATGGAGTATCTTGCACTAAATCAAGTTTTTCAAAACTATTAACTAATTTTTTAGGTGTCTGTACTTGAAATGAACTTCCCAAATTTGCATCTGCTGTTTTATTTTGAAATAATGGTTGGTTATCATTACTATGTTTTAAAGATCTGGTTTTTTGTCCCAATCGACTAAAATAAATAATTAAAATACAATTAATAACTAATAAAGACCTAAATTGCCAATTTATAAATTAATAGAAATTGAATAGTATAATAAAACTTGAATTTTATTTAAATATTTCAAATAAACTATTTAGAAATACATTTTGATAATAATAATTATAAATGTTCAATAGGCTAGTGTGTTGACTGTCAACGCATATTTTAAAATGGAGGATTAGCATTTGACAATACAATGAATCTAAAATATAGTAATATATATTATGATACTTATACTTTGTTAGAGTTTAATTACTTTTTTCTAAATATTGATGTTTTTGAAAATCATCATTATATTAAAAAGATACATTTATTATAATTTTAAATTTAAATATTATTTGTTTACCAAAACCAAAATAATAAAATTAAAGTACATTATACTTAGTCTCAAACGAGTAATCTCAGTTAGTGACCAAATTTTGTTTGGTTCAGTCAGTCAACACCTATTTATTAAATCAGTTTTCATAATCAGCTTTTGTTTCTGACAATCAGGCCAACAAGTACTTTACTATATTAATCTTTATAAAATGCAAGCTAGGTGATGGTTAGAATAATAAAATGACGTACCTGGGATAGTATTTTGTGTATGTTACCCACACCATAGTCGTATCTACAGGGGAGGCAGGGCGGGCAGTTGCATCCCTAGTGACTTATTGGAGGGTTTTATTATCTGTCCTTTATATTAAAACATTAAACAATTAAAATTGTTTGTATTCATAAATACATTCAACTAGATAAAAAAAATAAGAATAAAATTTTACAATTTGCCTCAGCAGTGTGTGTTTTGGACACACATATGAGCCATATTCATAGCTGTCACTAAGCACAGAAGCTGACCTGCGGGCTGAGGTTACTCTTATTTGAGACAAACTATAAACATTATTGTACTTTTTACATGATGAAGTTAATATTGGGCTATTTAATATATACACTTATAAATTATTAATTTTTATCAAGTACAATCAATATATAAAACAATGAATTACTATATATTATATAGATTATGTATATCTAACTATTTACTATTTATTCATAATTTATTGTATAATCTTTCACATAAATGTCAGGAGAAATATTTTTTTAAAAAAAATCAATAAATCAGTTAAAACGAATGTAAGACTATTTAATACACGAGACCTGAATAATATTATATTTATATATCCAATAAATGCGTACCACTAACATACCTAGTGATTGGTTTTCTTGGTTTAGAATATTTTAGTTGTAATAAAGGACATGTAACATAATTGTCAGTTTCTCCATCGTTTTCTTCGATATTATTGTAGAATTTTGACCCCATATTACGATTCATCATATTTAATTAAAAAGTTTAAAAACTTATTCGTATACATTCTGTGAAATAACCATAAACATTTCGAAAAAATAAATTATCAT
Organism: Rhopalosiphum padi; assembly: GCF_020882245.1. Classification (NCBI taxonomy): domain Eukaryota; kingdom Metazoa; phylum Arthropoda; class Insecta; order Hemiptera; family Aphididae; genus Rhopalosiphum; species Rhopalosiphum padi. The sequence continues at coordinate 55,668,556 of NC_083598.1, forward strand.
AGTCACTGAATAGAGATAATAATTGAGAAATAAGAATTAAGAAGTATACACTGTCTAAAAGTAACAATAATATTATATTAGTACACATTTATACACAAATACATGATATTAGAGAGTGATAAATGATAAATTTTTAACTTAAAAGCTTAGCTATAATCTAGTAAATAGTAATGACAATTATTGACATGGTCATAAGATCAGTATTGTGTGATAAAATTATTATGAGAAAATTCAAAATAATTCTTAATGGATTTTACCACAGAATAAGTACCTGGACGGAACAAAATTAGATTTTCATCAATTATTCTGTTCTAAAATGTTACCACTTACCGCACTTCTGTAATTCTCGTTCATACAAAATCTGAAAAGACGTAAGTATTTCAATAAAAACATTATTTTTTGTATACCATGGTCACTCTGTAAAGCCCGGCAAATTTAAACTTAAAACACACCTATAATATAATATATTTGATTAAAAATAGATGTTGTGTTCATTCTTCAATTCTTCATTGTACGCATTTTATCTACTGTAGTCTGTAGGTATTATAGTATTCATCATCCACGAATGTTTTATAAAATATTAGTAAGAAATTAACATAAAATATACAATAATTGAATAATATTTTATCAAAAATGTGTAATTATTAATAGTTATAAGTTTTATTAAATTAAAAAAAATATATATTTTAGATTGTGAGAAGAGCAATGAATGTATTGGTTTTACAGTGATGTTTTTGATTTTTAATCTAAGCTTTGAGAATAGTATAAAAGCTTCGATCTTCATATTTAAAGATGTTTTCTGGTACAAATTGGATCTAGTTGGTACTTTAGAGGAATCGAAAGTAGAATATTCTTAATAATTTTTCTCAAAATAATTAGGTAATGCACAAAAAAATAGGGAGGGGAAAGGGTGAACAGGTGAATAAAACTATAAATAGCTTAAATTAATCAACATTTTATTATGTATAGTTGTGTCTTTAGTAAAAATTACTACTACTAATTATTACTACTAAATTTATAAATTTTAATAGTTATTTCGGTCATTCAACATTTTCAACAGTTTAGGTTTTAGGTACTACTATAGTTTTGAATAGTTTTTCTACTAGATTTGAATAATTTTAGTATTAGGTTTAAATAGTTTTTCTTTTAGATTCTAAGAGTTTGACTACTAGATTTAATAATTTTAATACATATTGTATTTGTATTTTAATAGTAATCCGTTATTTGACACCCACCGTTGGGTGTAAGGGAACCCCTTTATAAGGTGTAATGGGAATCGATCACTACGTCTACCAGCTCTGCTTACCACTTCGTAGCGATTTTCATGAGGATGAAGCTAGAAATAGTCTGTCGAATCCATGTAGCCACGTTAGGTATAGGTAGATTATGAGGTTTATACGTGAAACTTTGGCTACGGAAAATTGAGTGACAACTGGCCGATCACGGAAATGTTCTAGTAATTCCTCTACGCTACATATTATAATCTAAAATACTATAATATTATGCTATTTTAACTACCTCCATATTTTTGAAGCGGATTAAGTATAAAAAAAAGAAATAGCTAATATATAAGAACTTAATTAATATTATTATTTCATAATAGATTAATAGCATACCTATGTCTTAATTAATATCAATACATGTTATGGAGATGAACAGATTATATACCTAAATATGTAATAGTATTATATAGTAATAGTGGTACAGATTTATTTAAATTATAATCATTTAGTTTTATGAGTAATACTTGTTCGATTTCCATTTTTTTTTGGATCTGAAAATAAGGGCAGATTAAAAGCTACAACAATAAATTATTTAAAATGATATTGTTTTATGTCAAATTTAAATTGAAAAATGTAATGGATATTATTTAACTAAAATATGTAAAAATTAATGATTTTTTAATTATTAACTGTATGCTTTTTATTATATTAGTAGACTCAGAATTGAGAAGTAGTTTATATAATATATTATAAATGATTTTTTACGTATAGAAAATCTACAATAGTTATTGAAAAAAGAATAATTTCTTTCATGAATAGTAAGTTTTATTTCCATTTTGCTTTATTTTTCTAGTTACTAGTGGGTTTTGTCTCGTGAAGTTGTACTTCTTTTAGAAAACTGATCAATCATTCATTAAAGTTTATTTTGATAATTTTATGCATATAAAAATCCACTAATTCTTGGTAATTTTATATTTTTACAGAAAATTATAAAATTAATCATTTTATTATATTATAAAATATATAAATATAATTTGGTATTTAGATTACTAATAATTAAAATTATCATTAAATGGTAGATAGGTATAGCTTATGGTTATCTAGATAACCGTGGTATAGCAGTAACTTAACGCGGTGAAATAATAGTAGCTGGTTACCTTTCTCAAAATAATTATCACATTCATGATTTAAATTAAATTATACATTAGGTATAGTAAACCACAGTGAGTGGCGACGCGAGAGATTTATTGTGACAAAATTGTTTCAAAGCTAAAATATGGCGCGTAGAACCTAGTAGATACTGAGAAATTATTGGACATATAAGTATTTTATATTTATATATACAATTTAATAAAATATTATAGTTTAGGTAAGTAATTAAAATTAAATAATAAATATTTAATAATTATTATTTTGATTAACTAAACTTAAATACGATAGGAAAAAATGTGGGCAAGTGTGAGTAGATCACTAAAAATAATTTTAATAGATGTAATGGATTTATTTGTATTTTCCAATTATTAAGAAAAGTACTGGATAATTCTTACTTATTTGACACTACTATACCCCCCTTCCTAAGGCTCAAATTATTAACAAATTTCAATTTTCTTTATCAGAAAAGATATTGAAATATTTTTTTATTAGATATTATAAAGTGTCTTCAAATAAAACAAAATAAAGAAACAATAACATACATCATTGTAAAATCTATGTTGTAATAATATTACATTCATCGCTCCGCTCAAAAAATATCATATAAAAATGATAAAATTAAGTGTTACTTTGAAGTTCTAAACTTGTTTTCGATATTTAAAAATGTTTATGAGCTTAATATAGAAAAATCACCAAAGAAAATTAAGTAAAAACTTTCAATTGGGCCATTGGGGTTTTAAATTGTACAAATAATTCAAATAATTGTATGCATTTTCTCGGCATAAATAACTAGGGTCAGTGGTGCGTACATTTAAATGAATTTTTTTAGAAACACAATTTTATTTTTAGACCTACTCACCCACATATTACTAACTATTGTATTCAACCGTCCATATACTTCACGTATATAAATATATAGGTACCTAAATACATATATATAAGTATACATATTATGCTTAGTTATAAATTTTAATTGGTGTATTGGTCGCTAAACCGATAGCGGTTGGGATGGACGCCATCGGCGTTGTCGATCAAACTGATAGACAATTAATAATAATTTAATATACACGGATAACGCTTTCCGTGCCATTTTTGTATCCCACTTTGGAGACATTACTGAACACGAATAAAATCATGGTAATTTTTTTCTTTATAGATGTATTTCTCATAGAACTATATTCAGTTTCATAAATTATATAAGCTTATCATTTGTTAATTATTGCGCTAAGCTAACACAATAAACCCTATCGCCATAATATATAAGTTTCGAACTTGATGTCCTTCACAGATGGCGGCACGGGTATGCAAGTGCGAAACGTTTTCAGAGGGATGATGAGGCAGCGCACGCGCCCTCCACACCTCTTGACCACGTTGTTTGGTATTTGGCCGCCACAGCGACAGTCCCGTGTGTCACGCGCTACGCCGACCGACAGTTACGGTGCGTTTCGTCTGCGATATTCGTATTTCGTTTCGTGTTTTATTATTTTTTTTCCCATCGAAAACGTTTTATAATTAAATTTTTTTTGTCCTTTTTCGCGATCCGAGCCTGTAAATGTTCCGTTCGCGTTCCAAAGGTTCGCTGTTCGTTTAATAACCGGGAATTGAATTTGTGCGTGTGCGCTGGTGCGTCTACAGCGGAAACGACGGTTGGAAAATCCACGTGAGTTAAAATAAAAACTTTATATATTACATTAAAGGAATTTGTTATTCGGTATGAATGTATATTCCGTAAACTCTAATAATATAATATACTTGTGATTTACTTAGAACCACCTGCTACTAAGTACATAATTATAGTTTTTGAGTGAAAATGAATTTTTTTGCAGGGATGTCGGTATCGTGGTAGGCGGTAGTTGGTATAATATGACGATAGAACTGCTTTCTTTTACCCAAAATGACACATTACTCGTTTCTCATTTTTTATGTTTTATTATAGTAAAATAAAAAAAAGGAACACAACGGTTTAGTTATGTTATATGACGTATTATAAAATGCCAGCATTGTATAAAGTGTGTGTGTATACGCGTGTGCGCGCGCGCGCGTGTGTGTATGTATGTGTGTCTACTTTGGAACGACTCCAACAGCACAAAAGGACACGCGAAAAGTTTTAAGGGAAATATTGGCAAGACGTGCCAGTTCCTCGACTTTGCGCGATAAGATTGTTCTCATGAAGTTTCTTTTTTTTTTACACTCACTGGTCGAAAACTTAAATTTATTTATTAAAATACAAACAAGGTATAGGTTATAAAAACAAAAAACACAACATGATGGCAGTATATGCTCATATTAGTAGTCAAACTTTGAAATACCTACGTTTTTTATAATTTGTAATATTATCTGTTCTAAACTTACTATAAGTTTATACAGTGACGTTAAAATAGTTAGCAATTTATAGATATTATATATTTTTGTTTGTAGGTATTCAATATATTTTAACCTTAAAAAAATATAAAAATCAGGGTTGGATTCAGAGTTGTCTCACTTTTTGAGAAGGGTGGTAGTATACATTTAAATATACATATTACAAATGTTTATCTTGCGAATTCATAAATATTGTATTCGTAAAAAATCTATCACTTGCGGTTAATTATCATTTTAGAAATAGTGTAAATGTGTTGTATTTAAGTAAAACAAATAACTAAAAATATCACCATCATTCAATTTTTTTTAAATTTTTATATTTTTATAAAAAAATGTGTATGTGTGGTGTCTACTCAGAGAGGGAATGGGGCTTAGCCACCTGGTTCGGTCTTAAAGACTGCTCCAACGCGTTGAAAAAATATAAAATTAAACGAACGTATAGTATCTATCTAATTGAGTATACAGTTAATATTTTTAGTGGTTTTGTCAGTGTTATTGTAAACAATCAAAATTAATTTTGAATAAATTATCAGTCTATAGTTACAGACTATTATATTTAACACGTAAAAATGTATAATAAAAGTGGTGTTATCAAAATATCGGCTGTATGCCAATCGAAGTAGGTACTATTTTCCTATCCCCATTAAAATAATTGTAAATAAACGCAGATTATTTTATTATTTTTTAGTATTTTTAGTTTTTCACGTTATTTTAGAATAAAAATTACTTAAATGTATTGAGATACAGGAAATTGAATTATTTTATGATGGTTACAACATTTACCCTGATGCCTTAGGAGACTTAATTATGATATAAATATGAAGTGTTAGACCAGACTCACGGTTTACTTGATATAACTTGTAGATGATAAGAATAAAACTGGATATTTATGTCCAACCGTTTTCGTGTCTCTATACTATATCTGGTAATAATTATAAATGCCTTGATATATTGATATGAATTAGTTGTACTGGCAAAATCACCACGGGTCCACGGATATTGTTCGCACCCTGCAGTAGAAATATTTTTCCTGGTTAAGAAAACCAATTGCTTCTTCTCTATCATATATATAATTTAACATATTTTCCATTAAACATAATTTTTACACAATAAATTGGAAGGGTTCAAGAGGATAGATTTCCTACTAAATTTTTTATTTAGTCAATCTAGAAATTTGAAAAATAATTATGTTTTATTCTGTTGAATGAATTTGTGATACTGACTGCGCATAAAAATACCCCAATAATAATGTTGAAGATAATATAATAAGTGAATGGATAAAAAAAAACCAAGAAAAATCACTGTATACATTTTAAATTAAAAAAAAAAAATTTCCATAGTGATTTATTTTATTTATAATTGTTTATCCCTATTATTACCACTACGAGCAAAATAATAACTACGCCACTGCATTCTAAGCTATTTTATTATAATATTTGAGCAAAACATCTTAACATAAATAAGTTACATTATATACGAGTACAGAGTAATAGTATGTAATATAAAGTATTCGGTAATTTTTATAATTGTTAAATTTAAAATGCCAATGCTGGATGCACTTGTCATATTTAGAATTCATTAAAGTTGTTTATTGCTTATAAATATTTGTATACAAATTTATGATTCATATATATACTAAAATTATAATTTAAATTATTCTATAAGTATAGTTATATTTTAAATTTTCTCAATGGCGTTGTAATTTTAAAACAGCTGGTACTCGGTACCTTACTACCTAACTTACTCTTAAAATACATACATGACAAAGATATCGTACAAATACAACTATACAACGACTCTAAACCTAAATAAATTATAAGTAAATTCTATATAATCACAATATGTAAATTAGGATTGCTTTTTTTAATTGGTCTAATTTTGAAGAAAAGAGGTTGTGCGGTGATCAGTCGTTAATATTATCAACTTTATTTAAGGAATCTACATTCTTATTCAATTTTTTACAATCCTCTTAACATTATATTATTTTTCTGCTTTTTTCTTAAGCCCTTAAATTCTTATAAAACTCGTAATTAATTGCAATCATTTCTAAATACATTTTTTCCCACTATCTTAGTTATTATTTAGATCACTGATCGTCAACCTTTATTATTATTATTTTATAATAAAATATTATTTTGTAAGCAAGAATTATATATTTAATAACAAATTAAAAATAAAATATAAACGTATATTTTTATTAGTAGTTTTTAGTATAGACGTAGTAAGCATAAAAACGAAAAATAAATCAAATTGCTATTTGTGTACTTATATATTATTAACATCTAGTTATAATTAAACTAGAGTATGTTAATTATTATGGATTTCTTTGATGTTTAATATTATTTATTTTATACAGAGAAATGTTTCACATAAATGTGTTGTATTAAATATTAATGTTTAAGTATAAATTATGAAATATTAACAGGTATTTACCAATGGACCGTTGTAATAGTAACAATTTAAAATATCGAAATAGTTTCAATGTAATTATTATATATACCAATATACCGTTACCGTATATATATATATATATAGAGAGTCTATTTAAACCATATTGAAAAGTTTCATGATAAGATAAAGTAAATATCTTTACTAAGTTACCGTCAATTATGCCGGAATGGTGGACAAGTGGATTTACGGTGGTAAAGATTTCTATGAGCTCTCATTTTGGTGAAAATGTAGATAAAAAGGAGGGTTTTTTACTACCAAAACCTTTTAGACATAAGACTTTAAGAGCTATATAAGAAAATACATTCGGTAACCCTATAGTACGTACAGGTCACTTTAGCTTAACATTATTTTCATTATGCTTCAGTGGATAGATTTTTGTTGTTTTTTGTATTGTAATTGATATTTAAATAGGAATTTATATTTGAAAGCAATGCATTAAGAAAATATATTAATTTGAAATAATAAAATAATATTAAATAATAATTTGTATTGTTAAAAATGTATGATGCCCATCTTTGGAATATGAAAATGATTTTTGATAGAGTAATAATACGCAGTATATTATTCTGTATTATAAATGTATGAATTGTTTTTAATTATGATAGTAGGCAAAACCCCAACTTAAGAGTATATTGGTATACAAGGAGTAAATTGTTTATAAGCATTTAACTGATTTTATTAATATAATTTTGAAGTTTTAACAACATGTTGGGTGTTAGTGTGTTACATACTCTTCTTGTAAAACTTATCTCGGTAGTAATTACTAATTAGTATTCTATTACTATTTTTACTCATTATAAAATTTAAAATTTAATAAGTAATATAAAGCCAATAATCTGAGGTGAGACACTTTTCGGCCATTCTGGAATGTCCGTTCTCGGCTAGTACGGTATTTTATCTATTTCGGTCACCAATTTAAAATATTCATTATTATAATCGCGGTAAACTATGTTAATGTTTAAAAATAACAAATTTTCATTTGCAAAAATGATCATTATAAAACATAATATAAATCATATTATGTGTACTCACGTGTTATATAAAATAGATAAACAAAAAAATGACTAATAAAATAATTTAATATTGATGTTAATTTTACATTGTTTTGTTTAGTTTTAATTACATTTTAAATTGTATAGTCTAATCCGAATCACGAACTAAATTTTATTTATTTGTGCATATTTCATGATGTCGAATAATGAATTATAATTTATAAGTATTTAAGTATACATATTTTGTTATAAAATTGTATTTTATGATTTTATATGTTATTAAAATAATGTAATGTTTAGAGTTTTTTTACTATTATAACTGATTTAATTATATATGATAATATGAAATATTTTTACAATGCATAGTAATATTACTATCTACAGATTTCATTTATTAAATTATTTAAATAATAAATAATTATAATCTATAAGTATATCGATTATTATACATAAATAAATTGTAAGCTCATCAAATTTATCTTTACTTTATAGTTATTAAAATCTGCCAAGGCATAATTCGTTACGATTATTTTGAAAGGTAAATTATTAGGAATTTATAGTTCTATGGTGTATACCCTTACAACGATAAAGGCATTTCCTTCATCAATAGTGGAATAGAGGTAGTTTTTACTCCCTTCATAACTATTTGTTCCTATCTGAATGGCTGGGTGGCTTACTCAGTTTCGATATCTTGGGTCAAGCCCTTATTTTCGTTCACGGTCACGTCTTGTTTTAACAATATTATTTCCCTTCAATTTTCACCACTATCCTTCACAAGCTCTAAAAAGCTCAAAGTGTAACAATCATTACCAAAAACACACAAGGTGTAATCCTTCTTGTAATCCTTCAAGACGCATATGTTCCCGTTCGTTTTTGAGTGTATTTACACAACACTATACTATGGTTGTGGTGCATTCATGCGCGTTACGAATCCAAAACCAATTCTCTTATGCGGGTGATTTAAAGGTATGTGTGACAACTCGCTCTTTGTTTTGTAATCTACTCTACCTACTAAAAAGCATTTCAGTTCTATAATTTATTAATTTAATTTATTTATTCCATTTAAACCTATAAATCTTGTCAATAAGCACATATTAGAATTGTATCAATATTAATGATTTGATTTCCTTATTCAATTACAATAATATTAATATTATGTTATATTTATTAAAATATTGTATTATTTTAACCCATATTATAAGCTATAAATTTTAAATTTATCAACTTAACGATTTTTTACATATTCAATAGATTTTTATAAAAATGTTTTATTCGATATATTATTTCGGTTTGCCGCATGTTTTATCGTAGGAACAATAGAATACAATATGCAGCTATCTGCAAGTCGAATTATTTTTCAAATTAATATATTTTTTTAAATTATTAGCCATTTAAATAATGTATAATATTTTAGTCGTCAACGAAAATCGACAAAAAAAGTAGGAATAAATCAAAAACTACTAAAATATTTACAAAATATGTGCTATGTAGATATTTTTTTTAAAAAGCTTGAGCTTTTTTCAATCAAAATAATCAAAATTATATAAATTTTTAATCAGATTAAAAGTATATCATTCCGATAAAAAATATGAATTAACAATGAAATCTGTTTCCTATTTATAACTTTTAACTTATAGATACTCTACAGATATACTTACATGCAGTAAACAAAATTTTTAAAAGTTGTATACAAAAGCCAAAATTTAGTTGAGTAAAAATATATTGAAAATCAATACTTAGTTATTAAATATTATATTTTGAAGTAGTATGTCTTTGATATAAACTAGAAAAAACAACATTTACATTTTATAATAATACTAGCTGTATGATTATACTTCAACCAAGAAAAACAATGAACGCTATATATACGCATCTTGGTTTAATATATACCTCATTTTTCAGTAGAATGGGTATTAGTATAACTTACTTCATAAACTAATTTTTCCAAGATGGACAATCGCTTGTCTCGGATTCGACGTAGCACTTGGTATATTTTTAAACACGGTTAGGTTTAATATTTTTAAGAACAATTCCTGAAATTTTTATTAAAATCGGTTGAGATATAAGATTTTAAGTATGTATAAATTACAAAAATATACATTCATCTATATATATATTAGATTTATCAAAATCTCATTTATTTCTGTATTTATTGGCAACTAACTATATAATATAAACAAAAAATATTCGGGTTTTGTGGTACAAAACGAATTTCTTTTGTGATCCACTCTATAGCGACTTATATATGTACAAGTTGAAAAACAGAGCTATAAAAACTCACCAGGTCTCAAGGAATGTATATTCAAAATTTGATATCAATTGAATAAGTAGTTCCAGAGATTAGCGAGTACTAATAAACAATTATTTTTATAAACAGATTAACTTTTAAAGCCATTTTATTTGTTCTAATTAATATAATAGTTATTACTTTATTATGGGGTTTCAATTGAAATTATTAAATAATATTAACTTTGTTTAAATTTGGTTTTCAATTGGTAAAATATATTTATTATAAAGTTAATGAATTATTCTTGTCAATCTTCATTTCAATTATTTGATTTTACTTTTTTAAGTCAATGTTTAATTAGCTGTCAAAATTAAACAAAATATTTGTTTACAAGTCTGTAGATAAATTACAGTTATTATAGCTATATCCTAAAGAAAAATAACCGTTTGATAAAAAAATGAGTTGAAAACTTTCACCCGATCATAAGTTTGTTTTATTTATAGCCATTTTAATTTTCTTACAGTGATATATTTTTTATATTGTTTTTAAAACTTATGTAAAGAAAACGATAGAATATTAATTGGTCTTACTAATATTTATTTAAGATGAATATTAAACAGTAATAAAAATAAATACAAATACTCGATACATACATTCGTTAGTCTTTAACTATTTTTTCAACTTCTATTAACTACTCATATTTATATGCTTGTAGTCTAAAATAAATATTGAGCAATTGATCAATTGTATTATGTAGCAAAATATTTAATTAACTATAGAAATTAAAAAAAAAATAGCTAACTCATCATTACTGTATCATTTGAAATCGTTCAATTAATTTTAGTATATATTGTAACATAAGTAGTAAATGTTGAAATATTGTAAAAGATGAGTTTTTATATTATATAGTTCACTGCTACTATAATAATAATTATAGCTGTTGTTTGGTTATTATAATAATTTTTTTTTGTATTACTCAAACATTATCTAGAGCTATTTTATGTAACTATAAACTCTACAATTAAATTTTATACTTATGTATATATTCAATATATTACATGGAGGTTTAATTAAATTAAGTGTGATAACTATGGAGTTTAACATCTAACGGTCCATAAATGTGTCTAACTTCTTATGCAATATTAATCAATAAACACGGATAATTAATGCTGAGCTGTTTTTTGGTTTTAATAATATTATAAACTGCGAAACGACCTATTATATTTTAGTATCTAACATCATTATGATTATAATGTTTTTTTATGTGGGACATTTTTGCCCCCTTGTAAATGTCATCCTCACAGTCCAAATGACACGTAACCTTATGTAGTAAAATATAAAAATAAATGCATGTACACTAAACTTATTTTTATTATAACATTTAAAATTTTGTTCGATTATTTATTAAAAGAAAAATATTCATAGTTCATCGATTTAATGTTCATTTTAGAAGCCAAACTTTTATTTTAAATACCTACTTTTATAGTTATAAAAATGGTATAACATTTAAAATTAAATAACAACCCAAAAATTGTTTTATTTTATTATTAAATATTACTACAAGCATTTAAAAAAAATATATAATTTTTTACGAGTATGTTAATCGTTTTTGGGATTAAATAATATTATAGGTATTAAATTATATTATGGTATTTCGGATAATTATAACAACAATTTTTAGGTATTTTAGATAGTTTTGTAAATTTATATAATTGTTAAACATTTTGGCGTTATACATTTTTTAAAATATAATTAAATCTAAACTACGGTTTTGATCACTTATTTTATATACAATAAATATAAGTTATAGAGAAAGTTATGTTTTTTTATAAATTATGATACGGTATTATTTTAAAATATATTTTACTAATTTATTTTGTTTTTAGTCTTTGGACATTTTAAATACAACTAAAATTTAACTTTACTGTAAATGTATTTACATTATTATACATTTTTTTTATAAACTAAAATGTATTATAATAATATTAGTGAAATCATATTTTTGGTTTTTATAATATATGGATACCATAATATGATTACGTTAATTTAACCCATTTATTTTTTTTAATGAAAATCCTTTAGTACTTGATGTTATTTTAAAGAATTGTTTTCACAAGAGTTATTTGTTTTTGATTAAAATCTCAATTGATGAAAGTATGGTTTCGACTAAATCTTGATCATAATTGGGTAAATCAAACTTGTTTTTAGATTATTTTTTGAACAACATCAAACTTTTTTTGACTAATAATAAATTATTTTATTTATTTATAATGCCACTCACACCAAAATTGTATTACCATTGTATTACCTGCTATTTGTTTGTATATTTTTTTAGTAGTAAATTAAATTAAATTAACTTATTACTGGTTAATATATTTTTAATGGTTAGAACTTAAAACTAAACATCTGTACATTTTGTTATTGTTGTAATTTACTTTTTTTTTCTAGAATGTTATAAATCATTATGCTTAAAAAATTGTGTATGATTAATTTTCTATAAATTTAAATCTAAACTCATTTTATGAAAAATATCTAAAGAATTTAAGTAGCAGATTTCTGTTATGACTTATTTGAATTTAATTTTTTTATTGAAATATATTACTCAAAACTTATAATGAATTTTGTCTTTGAAAAAATCTCTCAAATGAATAAAACATAAAAACTGTGTTTTAATTGTAGTCGGTTTTAATGATAAATCTTAAATTAATTTACCTATATAATTTTAATAGTTATCTTGTATATAAAAAAATTATTTCCACTTTATTTAATCTTTTTTTTTTTATGTAAAACAAATTGAATAATTTTGTCCTTTTCTTTTTATTCTATAACCACATATCAATGAAATAATGGGTTTATTATCAATTATTACTATATTTATAATAAATTATTTATTGATTTTGTATTCAAGATGTTTCCTTATTGTACCTAAATAATGGCTATATAAAGTTTTTGTTTAATATCGTAACAAAATATTAAAACGAATAATATAAAATGTGTACCTACATTGTACACGCAAGAAGTATCTACATTTTAAGAATTTCCTTTTCTTGAAAGTAAATGTACCTACATAATTTAAAATGATATTGTTTCACTTCACTAAATTGAATTATTCTTAATATCAATTATTGAGAATAGTAATATCTTACATTTATTATGCTACAGCAAAACTATGATTTTGTTACCTTTATGCCCACAAGGTGTCTTAGGTATAAATAAAAATGGTAAGTACATATTTAATTAAAATCATATCCGCTTAATATGTTTTTGTAATTGACAACTTCACAGATAAAAATTGTTAACTGAGAATCATATAGTATAATATATAATATTATAGATTTAGGTTTAAGTTTTGTATTTTGTGTTCTTACTTCTTTTATACTGTGGAAGATAATTGTATTTAATTCATAAATAACTAATTTAATAATAAAACCCAAACTAATATTCAATATTAAATATGATTAAATGAAATACAGTTAAATTGTGTATTGGTGGTTTTATTTGTATAAAATAGTTTCCATTACTCAAGTATGCATATAGTGTAGTATACTAATTAAAGTTTTATTGATCAAACTTTATATATGTACATACATATTTGAACTAAAGCAAATATTCAATAATAACGTTAATAGGTAATAATTTTTTTACTAATGTTTTAGCGTTATTTACTGTTACATAATTATTGACATTTGAAAATAATTAGAATTAATTATTATGTAATATTATGTTTATTAATATATATATATATATAATTTATTTTATATAAGATTTCTAATGTTATCGAAAGTATGCACCTAGCTTAAACTATCATAATATATTTTATGTTAACATATATGTCATGATATAATGTTTTTATTTATGTATTTATGTAAGTAATTAAAAATTATACAAAACATATTAGATAACTACCATTAATATAACAAGGTTAATTAGTTTTTTTAATTTATTTATAAGTTAATTTAAAGAGGGTAGAAGAGTGTTTATTACGCAGTGAAAGTTGTTTATTAAAATATCTTTACCCTTGTGCACAGACTTTGTCACGGTCCACGAGGTTTGGCGGGGCAACGGTAAATAATAACAACGAAAATGTTGGCTTGTAGAAAGAGACGCGTCACTCGCACCGTAATACAGTCAGATGCGACGTGGTGCATTCGTGCGGGTGGTGTAAAAGCTTCCTCGGGGGCATTTAAAGTCGGTTTTCTTTTGTCTATCACCCTCTCTCCATCTCGACTATCTTCTTATTCCCCGCTTCGTATTCTATATGACACTCTAATAAAGATTGCTGGCATCGGGAATTATATGAGATGAGGTTAATACGGGCATGCAATAAAAACGATTTCGCTATGTTTGGCGTGTATGTGTGTTTTTCACCCTCAGGCCTTTTTTTTTTCAATTTCACGTCCATAGTTTTTCTGTAGATTTCTGTACTAAGAATGGAAGTCCTGAGGCTCAATTTTGCCACCAATGAAGGTATATACAAACAATCGTGCTAACGATTTTTGGCTCTACTTATAAAAAGAAAAATTCTTTAATGGAACGGTCTTTTTCGTTGATTTTTGAGATTTCGTTCTTAGTGTTTTTCTTCTATGGAAAATATTAAATGTAGAAAATCTAGAAAAAAGTTTACTAGTTTATTACTTGTATCCTATCGTCTTAGTTTACTATAATAATAGAACTATTTAAAAATGTTAAGGTACCTATGTATACAAATTATGAAGATTAGACGTTTTTTTGAATGATTAAGTTTACTCCTATTATATTTTACTGAAATAATTTTTTTTTCAAATTCCTTTTTTAAGTTTATTCTATTTCTATATTAATCAATAGGCGATTCTTGAAATATTATTTCTTACCAAGGCAGTGCGTTTTGAAAAATTGATTAGTTTTGTTAAGAACTTGCGAGTTGTAAATATTTCAATATTTCATTTTATAGTATTTCCTAATGCCTAGGGAGGTATAACTACTAAGAATTTGATAGAAACCTGTTCAATTACTTGTTTAAATTACTTACTAAATATTAGATTTGATTTTCAATCTATATGTTATAAGGTATTGAGGTTCATGAGAATTTTGAAGCATTTCTACTGTTAGATTAATAATAATAAAATAAACATTAGGACGTATGTTATTAGATTAGGTTTCAACAAAATATAGTAATATTATACTATAAGTTAAACTATGTTGTAAATCAAAAATTGATTTTTATACTACATTTTGAACTATTTTAAAAAGTTATATTACTTATTAGTTATTCTCTTATAAATACAATTGGATAAATTTTAAATGTTGACATTTATCAAGCATATGAATTTGATTTTTAATCGTTTTTTTTTTTTTAACAAGTATTTTAAACTATATTTATTCACATTATTATGGATATTTTTTATTTCACAATACAATATATAGTACAAGAAATTATTTGGGGATCCATTCGGTTGCGTCCGTCTAGTGTACATCATTTTTTTATTATCAGCTCTAACCATTGTCCAAGTCAAGTTGTATCTAAATCACCGATGTCACGTACACGATGTCGAATTACGAGCCGAGGATACTCTGTATATATATTCGTGAGCTTTATAAATCTAGCTAGGAATCCTATTCTCCCTTTTACATTCCCATACTCCACCTCATACCATAAGCCGTTCATATAATGTCGGACAAAAATAATGCTCATGCTCGTTTTACGGTTAGTCTTGATATAGTTTGAAAAGGTTGGGTGAGGGTAGTTCTCTGGGGCATATCACAAGAAAATAATATAGAGAAATTTCTCTTACAACGTGGTCAGTGCTTTTGTAGCTCACTCATATTATATGAGTGTGTGTGCTGTGTGGTCATGTTTATGTGTATATCAAATAAATTGTATATAATATATCACACACATAAATATATTTATATGCATCATGCATGTGTGTTATTATAGGATCCTGATGAAGTTTTCCGGTCCGGTTAAGCTGGTAGGCTTGTATATCGCATTTTATAATATATAAAAAAGGGATGCCCCAAGGGGTAAAATTTAATTTGTACAATGCGTCTAAAGGATTATAACATTGCTCGAACTCAACCGACCGTCAAATGAAACCGATTCTCGAACGAGTGTTCACGCGGAAATCGGATAATTTTATAGTTTAATTGAATAAATGTATTGTGAATCCGTTGTAAAATATTAAGTTCAAAGTGATAGAACTATTTATAATGTATGAAAAAACTTATTTTTACAGTTAATAATAATCAATAAATTAATCCTATATCTAATATAAATAGCTTGTAAGTAATTTGATATTTAGATTAATATAATTTATTTAAATAGATATATGTAAATAATATGTTAGGTATTAAATTTAAACACTCGTTCATCAACTATAAACATTCTTTTATTTATCTGCGTTTATTAACAATTAGTAAATAGTTTATTAAAAAAAAAAAATTATAATATATCTATGATAAAATTTGGATACATTGTTTTGTTTTTAGACGTATTATATACATTTTATATTATAATTTAATGCAGTTTAATGTAAAAGTAAAAAACGTTATTTTGTTTAGGTATTTTGTACTTGAAGTAGTTTTTAAAACAAAACAAAACAAAAAACCGTTTAGTTTTCGTCATGTTGTTTTGGATCCCGAAGAAGAGGAAAAAAAATGCTTCCTAACTTCAAACGGTTTCGTCGTTTTGTCGACGTGACAAATGGCGTTTGTTTGCCCCTAGGAAAAAACATCCCCCAAACGATTACTAACGGCCAAAAGTTGCACCACCACATTGGGTAGAATTTGTCCATAGGATTTATAAAGAATGGTATATAAACTGCTGTTAAAACATGACCCAAGGGGGATTTTCGCATTCTTCGCCTTGCGAGTTGGCCACAATAAACACGTCGAGAACACCCAAGTTACGAATGCTAATTGCAAAAGCTATAAGAATTACTTATGTAAAGTTTTAAATGCTTCAGAATGCAATAAAGCGCTCATTAAGATTTTCATTATTATTTTTTATTTACTATAATATCTTATTAGTGTTATTATTGTTTATTAATAAATTAATTTTTTAGGAAAAAGCAAAAATTCTATTAAACTTATATAATAAAATTAATTAACTATGATATTTTTTACGTATTTAAAATGAATACATATTATTTTAACTGCAGTAATAGGGCTGAATTCCTAACTCCTTTGTAGTGATTAAACATTAAATTAATATATCAAACTGTAAATAACATTATTATTGACTCATGTAAAATATACCTATGTACTCGTATATTGTATATTCATAATATTTAGGTTATAATAGTTCGTTGTAATAATTGAATTCAAGACTAAGATAACCAAAAAGTACCAAAATATATTATTTTTTATAATGATTGCTATTGTGGTTAGTTATTTATCTACCGTAATTTATCTAGTAGGTATTAAGAACAATATTTGGATTATTTTTATTTGGAACTTAGGTGTGATGCACTTTCAAAACTAGCCCTTATATTATTAAAATCTTACCTAGGTATATAATAAAACAATAAGCATCAGTTATAAATTATAATAATATAAAATATTTTGTTAGGCATTATTTTCTGATGGAAAAATAACATTAATGGTACAATATTTTTATACTTAATTACAGAATAATTTACATATAACACGTGCTGAAGAAGAAAACGATATCTTCCATACATTCCCCTTGTATATGCCACTGCGTAGGTTGATAAAGTAGTTACTTTATTAATTGTATAAAACGATAATATAGTAGGTAATAGATTTAACTATATTTAATATTTTGATTAGTTAAACGTAATTAAGTATATTAATAATTGGTATTGTCCATAATAGCACAAAATAATAAGAGATATTTTTACTTTTGGGGCTTTTTCTCACATGTTTATGAAATAAAATATAACCTAATATAAATACAAACTATTATTTTATATAATTATTTATTTATTTAATTTAATTTATAATTATTTTATATGTATATACTTTCTAAGGTTGTGTTCATTCTTGTATTCTTGTTTATTAAAATTAATATATATATATATTAGTTATTATTAATTTTTATAACATTCAAATACAGTGGGTTTTACCGTAATAGTTTCCGTATACTTTTTTCTATAAATTATTTTTTTGGTATATTAATAAATAATAATGAACCAATCACTCCATCTAGTTTGTTTGGAATATTGAGTTTTTAGTTACAAATGGTTGATTGAAATATTTTAATTTAAATCAAATATATCAATCGTAAAAAAGTAATTATATATTTCAAAAAAATTAAGTTTATTTATTTAATTTTTAGTGTATATTACTTAATTATGTAACTTTTGTGATTTTTATGTTTAATAATAAGAGCTTGCCTTAAAGTATTTGCTATCGATCACGTCACTATTGTCATTATAAAATAGTAGGGGTAAACTCAGAAAATTTTTTTATAATCCTTGTATCTTTGTAATTTAATAGTATTTTAGCTTTTTTATTTTGTGTACTTATTTTGAGGAAGTTTGAACCCCTAACCCAGTGTCCGCCTCTATAAATGTCTATATAGGTTTATTGAAAAACTCACTTTTATATCAAATTACATTTTTTGTTAGGAAATAAATTGTTTTGCATAATGTTTATATTTGTACAGTGTATACGATCTACACTCCATTATTATAGTCATTATTATATCATGACATCATGTCATATATTATAAAATAGATGGGATGCGTTTGGCGTTGTTCGGAAGTAATGGAGAATTTTTCAAATGTGCCGGACGAGGAGAAAAGTTATGTTCTATTGGTACCTACTCAACTCATTCTTATGATAGGCGGTCCCTGACACCTGCAGACGTGTGTATATTAGGGTCATTTTTTTGAAATGTCCAATATAATATAAATAAGATAGAATTCTCCTTTCGGGAAACATGACCGTCGCCATATTATGTCGTTTTTCTCCCTCTCGAATACAAATCACGCGAAACACATCAGTTGATGGAAAAAGAAAAATCTCAAACACGCATTTGTGCTCTTTTGGTCACAATAAACATTTTCTCGTCCCCGTAAGTCCGTAAATGAAATATATTGTTGTGTGCATTACGAAGGCAGGTACCTTTTGAATGGTATTCCCGAGTTAGTCGTACCAGAACAAAGTGTTATCCTTGTACGATATGTACAAAAAAGTGTCGGGATGGTGTCCAGACTGTCGCCGCCGACGGCGCAGAACGTAGACGGCTGTATTATTGATCGTCTGGTTTTTAGCCTGTTGCAGAGGCGGCGGTGGAGGCTCCCGCCAAATTCAGTTTTATTGTCTGCATGTTTCTCTGTTGGCATACGTAGTTATATTAAATATATATGATGACGATATAGGGGAATAATAATTGAAAGGGTTGTACGTCAATTCTGTTGGTTTATGATCTTATTGCACAGCTACCGCCGTCGTTTTCGCTTCTGATGTTTAATTAATATTGAGTCGACTGGAAGCCTTATTATTATTAAAGTAGATTTCCATTTTTGTTAGTTAGCTTTATGTTCCGATTCAATCTGCAATAAACAGACACGAGCAGTAAACAATAACGATATTTTGATACTATTTAGGTTGAAAATGTATTTAGATCAACCATATTGTTCGTATGTAATATAAATACAGAAAATGAACAAAAAAAAAACAATGTAATTTTAACTGCAACTATGACTGAATATATAAATTCTAAACTTAGACATTAATGAGTTTATAGGTAGCCAACAAACAATAATGTATAACAAATGTATAACAAACAATATAAATTAAAAATACAGTACCTATATTTATTTAATATACAATTTTAGATTAAATAAATGAACAATTTTTCAATTGGTTACAACAATATTCATTTACAGAATAAAACAATAAAAATCTTTTTAAAAACTATGATTTGTTTTTCTCAGACATTAATATTTTATACCTACTACATTATAGTTATCTAATTATAAGTATTAATAAAATATAATTCAAATACTTAATCGTGTATATTAAATTTATTTTTATTAAAAAATAGTTTAATCTTCTATACATTTTCAAATATAATACTATGATACAACTATTTAAATGGGTCTTGATTTGCATTATAAATTTAATTAATATACTTATATATATATAAAGATTTATATCAATATGTAAAGGTCAAATTATACAACAGTACTGAGCACTTATCTTAGTATAATGTTAATAACAACTTAAAATTACTGTCAGTTTCAGTGACGAATTAAATTCTTTAGTAAAACTAAAAGTTGGGCTGTTTTAACCGTATGTAAGGTTGCATTCTTTAAACTTGGTGGCTGAAAGTTTTTTTCATTCTTTCTTTTGCACAACCTCGTGTTTTTAGTAGCAGAAAACTCTTGTAAACTCATCAGATGGTCCCTCGGGCAAAACGTGATGTGAATACCAGTGACGTCTAGACGAATTAACTATACCCGATGGTTGTGAGCTAGATTCTGCTGAACATTAGGCTTCGTGTAGTCCATCAAATTTCATTATGTCCGAACGATTCAGTTTAGCAATTTTGAAAGATTTACGTTGTAATAAATGTTCATATTTTTGTGTACAATAAACTTAAACTAATGGAAGTATAAACAACGATTTTATTTTTGCCAATCATCATTCAAACATTTTTATATGGTATATAAATTAAATACAATGTTTATTCACATAATTAGGTATAGGCACTATATATTAAGATTTTTCGTCAAAAAGATATTCATAGTGAGTATTTTATTATATTCAAAATCGTACAGTTATTACTTATTACATTTATATTACTTCAATATAGTTGTATATGTAAGAATATTAATAATTACACTTTGTTAACATTACGTTTATGTAAGCACTATTGTTTTTATACATATAAAATATCGGTCGATTTTTTGAAAAATAAAAGGTAAACAAAATTGTTTAGCTATTTAAGCTGTCTTTTGATTGCGAGACAGTATGCTCAGCTATGAAGGGATCTGGTCGCCATCTTTTTGTGCAACTAAAGTAAAGGAATAAGGGTGATATTTTTACGTGCTTTGAATTATAATTTTTCGTCCAACATTTTGTACTTTTATTACTTTAAAGTTGAAAAAAAGAGAAATGACAGTACAATTCTGACATAAGCTTAAAAATGTAAGATTATTATAGATCATAATGATTTATTAATTTATTTTTTTGTATATATATTACTAATTAAATTTTATTATTTTGACTAAATAGTTTAGATTTTCTGTTTAAATATTCAGTACAATATGACAATTCAATTGTTTAATTGTTTGTGTAGTCATAGTATTATTTAATTCTACATGATAAATCTATTTCTTATTTGAGAAATCCACTTAATAAATAACATATTTTGATATTTATATCATTACTCTTACTCATAACCTACAATTCACTTAATATACTAATAAATAATGTTAAACTGTATAATTCCAATTTATCAAAGACTTGTTAACACGATGAATGCCGAGTTGTTCATACATTCATATAATGTACTGTATACTATACGCAGTAATGTACAAAGTAAGTTAAAATAACTGAATAGAAACCCGTGGTTTCTATACATATAAACGTAGTTGTAGTGTACATCATACACATACAATAATGTAGACGATGTTATTCAATATGTGTCGCTTGTTTACATTTAATAATATAATTATTTTTGTTATTATTTCCATAGGGGAAAAATAAAGTTACCAACAAGTTCAATTGTGTTTAAGTCATACGAGTATACGACTCACACGTGTGTGCGCACATACTACAACACTCATATAAACATTTGTAGTATATGAATATAATATACTATATTTAATAATATAATATAATATAAATGTAATGATAAGTGTTGTGGCAAACTTTGTTCTTTCCGACCGTGGAGAAGGAGACCAGGAGGACCGTTTATACACCATGAAAGGTCTATACCGGGCATTTGTAATGTATATTAAATATTAATGTCAGACGACTGAGTAGTGTGTAAGACAAACATTTGGCGAAACCGAGTTACGTGCCTATATTAGTAGTACTGCGTGAGGGTAGGGATCGGTGAGGCGACACCCAGACAGTGGTTGTTGTTCACGCGACTGGCGAACAAGTCGGGACATGTATATAATATAATACGCGTATATATAGTGGTGTAGTATCTTCGGCTTCCGGAACGTCTTTGCATGTTACTGGAGGTTAGGTCAGGCGGCGCGAGAGCGGCAGAGGTCCGGTGGAGACACGGCGCGTTCGTTAGTTTGTAATGAGTTTTGCCAGCCGACAAAATTAAACCTCCCCCCAGCCCATCGACGGGAACATCATACACACCCTCTGGTCTGTAGATATTTTGTCTTTACTCCCCGGATATCCCCCAGCACAATAACACCACGCGTGTGTGTGCCATTCGCCGTCGCCTTCAATTCCGCATATTACGTCCTCGGGCAATTTAGTCGCTGCTAAATGTAATGTGGTTTTCAAATTGATTTATTTTCTTAAAGATTCTGTGAAAATCTATACGGAAGTATCTACAAATGTATGTGTATGTTTGTAGAAAAAATTCACCGTTTATTTGACCAAGAAAACATTTCTATTGATTTATATGTGTATATATTTGTATGTATATATATATATACATAGTTATAACGCTCTCTTGTTATTATCTTTAAAGTCGGGAAAGAGTTCTGTATAATTTGTTGTTATTTTTGTTTCTGGTAAACCAAAATTCGATAGTAATAAATAATTTACAGTAAGTTTTTCCTCCTACTATCCATTAATTATATACCTCTATAATAATATATTGAATTTTATTACATAATAATGTATCACGTGTTTGATTTGTCGTTGTTGTGTTAAAATCCATTTTCTCATTCTTCTTTTTCTTTTTTTATAAATATTTCTATTTACTAATTTTTATGTTAATAGACAATAAAATATGTTTAACATTTGTTTATTCTATTTAATTTATAGACAAATAAATGTGCTTTTATTTTATATAATTTAAAAATCCAACTTTTTAATTCCTAGTATAAAAATGCAGTTTTGATATTTCTTTCATTAAGCAATATCATTAGTATATCTATATAATTTTGATTTTAATTGCCTATGGTTTTTTCCTATAGTCTAATAAAAAAAGTAATTTGAATTTATTTAATTAGGAATAATATACAAGTAATTTTCATAATAACGACAATTATATTCTTGTTTAAATACTTTGCTAAGAATAATAAGACAATATAATTTAATATTAAAATATTGAGTATTTAGATATTAATGATATTGATATTATATTTATATTTCAATACATTTTATTATGCGTTAATACAGTCAACTATTTGACAGACATAACAGCAATGGTTTCAAAGTTTATTGAACATGCATTTAACTTTAATCACGAAATCCTATATATATTTTTTATTGGAGTTCACCTCAAGTATTTCAGTAAATTCTTTAACTTAAGTTGAGATTAGATTAAACTTTTAGGTAGATATTAGCGCAATGGAATTTGGTGTTTTTTTTATTAAACGTGTCGGAATAAATGTGTATATCGAAAATATTTAATTGAAAACATTAATCCTTTGAAAATATTTCAGAAATTTCGTGATGACCGTAGCTAAATTAGAAAGTACGTTTTGCCAAAATAATAAATAATAGTTAATATTTATGTAGCCCTATGTATTTTAATTTTTGGAATATTATTTATATTTTCGTATCCAATCGCTATCATGGATATTTTGTTTTTTATTCTCATATAAAGCTCTACTAGGTTTTGTCGTCAGCAATACTGACAACGGTCGGAAACATGTCAACGGAAAAGGCCACGGCATAAACAAGTATTATAAATCCACTCACAGAAAAAAAAGCAAAGCTGATGAAATAAAAGCAGCCCGCGGTATTTACCATGCTTGATCCTAATCGGATTCAGCTTAATGTTATGCATAGAAGCTTCTTCGATGTCCCTTAGGACCATCTGAATCTCACTGTGCATCTTGCATATGTATATTACTTTAAAAATATCAAACATATTATTATATTTTTTAAATATAGTATGTAGATGTTTGAAATTCAATTTATATTTTACATTAATATTTTTATATAAATTGTATAACTAACATTAAATTAATACTTTGACAAAAAAATTGTACAACAATTTAATGGGCTTTCTTGTTGTTTTATACACCTCATCTTATTAAATGTTCATAATAATTTGTATTGGTAAAGAAATTTAACCAGAATATTAAAGTATATTATAGTAAGAAGATTAATTCATTATAAATGAATAAAAATACAAAAAATATATCAAATATCCCTGTGTATAATATGCAACTATAAAAACTATGATGTATAAGTATAATAATAATATTATATATTCGAGTTATTACTATTCTTTTATTCTTTTATTTTTTCAGCCTAATACTTTCTTTGTGTGGACTAATTTATTATTCAATAAAATAATTAAACATTTTGTGTAAGACATATAAAATATATATAAACTAGTTTTTAGTATTTATAATTTATTTATACATTTCGTTAAAAGTTTTATTCATTTTTTTAGATTATATAAGTACGTAGAATAAATAGATCAGAAATATATGCATTTTCCAAGTTATTTTTGATCTCAATCTTTGTATACTGTTTACAATTTATTTGTTATATTTTATTTTACATATTATGTTCTACTAAAATATTATACTTATTTTTTTTATAAAACCAACCATAATCCCTAAAACCACATTTCAACGATATATCTTATGCTATTTAAATTTTTTATACTTAAGGTCTGTGATGAAACGTGCGATGTTGTAGAATAAAGCCTTTAATAATAACCTTTAATATGCTTAGAGCTGAACGCTTGGACCCACGTTGTACATGAAAAGCATTGAAGCGAACTTGAGAGTTTTTTCGTCGTTTTCTCGTCCCCTAAACACAGTTAATATTATCAGCTTAATATAATCTCAATTTTTCCTGCCCTCCACGTGGACCGTTGATTAACCCCTCGCGTAAAAATGCATGGTCGACCCTCCAATATTATTATTAACTCATAAAAAGGGGTATGTATATATATATTTATATGCATGCACGTCAAATTCATCGGCTCTGTTCCGTATAATATTGACGAGCTATAGGCTTGTGATGTATATTTTCCCGGTTTATTGAGAAAGAGGGGGGTTCAGTGACGGGGGAAGATGACACAGTGGACATTGCGGGGCGGTAGTTCAAAAACGTCGCTGCACAGCCACCGGCGGCCAAGTGAAAAATCGATAATATAGCGCACCAGTATTATATGCAAGCCACGACGGCTGCAACGGTGCGACGGCTGTTCGTCTAGATAATAATAATAATATGTACGTCCTATACCAATGCGCGTAATACCGTCATGATAAAATAATATAATATATAGTTATTATTACAATATCGACGTAGGTACCACGTACGGATCTACGGTCGCCACATTACCCTCGTGATATACAATATCACGCGTGGTGTAGTACGCGTTTTTATACACGTGTACTTTATAGTTACTTTTTAATGTTTATGAATCGACATTATGACATTTTGAAATAACTCATAAATGACGGGTTTCTTAACAGACAATGTTTTTATAATAATTTTAAAATGTTAAAAGTACGTAGTTTACCAACAACGAAATAAAATTTACATTTTTAAATTGTAACAACTTTATTTCTGTTAGTGCATTTTTTATTAATAATTAATATGATTTATTAAGACCAAATTCATTTTTTTCATTTTCTTTTTATGTATTTTTAGTTATAAATTTTGGTTCTATACTTTATTAACTACGGTGCTATAAAGTTTAATAAATTCATTAACTGTAGTTTTAATTATAATACATTAATACCTAATTATAAAACAATAAAATACAATCCGTTTGTTTTAAAATAAAAATAAAATATTTTTTTTAAAATTATTTAATATATTTGTATAAAGTTAAATTGGAAATCAGATATAATAATAAAAAAAATTTCATGAATTTTCCAACAAAATAGTTTAAAGTTCAATTATTTTTAATTACAAAGGTACAATAATAATAATACCTATATACTTTTAAAATTATTAATTGATTAATTATTTTTCTCCATGATGTATTTTCTTACCTACTTAAAATAACATAAATGTAGCTTAATTGGCTGATTGAAGTAATGGTATTAGATATTCGATTATTATTTTACTAACATATTTTAAAGTACGTAATTAACATAATTTAAATAAACCATTACAATCAACAAAAATATTAAATGACAATAAATAATAATAATAATAATAATATATATAAAAAAAAATAACAAAAGAATAATTATTTAAATTGTTTCATGGTTTAAATGTATTGATTTATTTGACGCCACGTAGGGACTTTAATGAGGTGTAGGTACAGTTTACAACAAATATTATAGGTATATAATTGAGACAGTATAATAGGAAATTAAAAGGATGAATTCACAAATAGAATACATTAAATTATATTCAAATAAAATAGTCATGTAGCCGAAAAATATAAAAAATTGATTAAGCTGATGGAGTATGATTTAATATATATATATATATATGCGGTGATTGAGACTACGCATAATACAAATAATAATAATAAAATGTATCGCAATCATATCCCGAAATTGGAAAAAGATGACAAGGAGAAAAAGCGAGTGGTCCATGATGATGCAGGCCGTGCGTTGGGGTTACTGACTATGTGGTCGGTTCGATGTTCGTGACCCGGAATCGGTCGTTATCGTACACATGCAACCGGTGGTTGACTGGTACATGATGAACACGAAGTCTTAGAGTGCAGTACTAATTATAGCAGGTATATGTCTATTTTTTTTTATAGTCACCGAACAACACTGGCTTATAATTGCACTTCATCACGGACGTAAGCAGCGGAATGGTTTTATGAGTGCTTGTCGTGTTGGACTCGGCGAAATCGATGTACGAAATGGCTTGCATTTGATGACCGGATGTCTATAGTGGGTTCATCATGTACCATGGTCGCATCCATCTGCCGGCACCCACTGTCTAGGACACGATCGCAACGTGCTAGTCTCCACGTTTCAGTGTTCACACGCGTTTTGTACTGCAATCGCCATCCAAGTTTCGACGGAACTGGACATTTATTGAAAATTATTATTCACTTACTTATATACCTAAGTAGTTTTGGTGTACATCTATAATTCAACTTGGCCATACTAGTCAAAAATAATATCTGTTTTGTAACTATCTATATTGGTTATTAAGTGTTGAAAACACTTGTAAGTTGTAGGTAAATAATATAAGATTAAAAGTGGTTTGGCTGCCAGATAATTATAGATGTGTCATATTATGTCAACTTAAATTAACAAAACTGAATGTTTGAATGCAAATAATTTACTTAATTGTATGCGATATTGCGGTAGTATATGTTTATTCATTTAAATAAATAACTTTTTAACTTGTATAAATAGAAAATATTGAACTTAAGATTCGATTCAAAATTTATTTATTATTTATTGGTTTAATATACTTATTAAAAAAATGAGTTCATACTTATAATTAAAATCCATTGATATAATATTCTAATTAATTTAATTAAAGTTTTTAAAGTATTAATAATTTTATAAACTGTAGATAGCCAAATAAAGTTGATATTAATTGATTACACAACTGAGGGCTTATAAAAATGTTAAAATTATCATGAAAAAATTGTTTGCTAGAAATATATATTTTTGTTTTATTGAAATTCCATATTATCACAATAGATACACAATATTTAAAAAAATCACCCATACAGCGACGTAAGATACATTCTGTTCGCCTGCGTATAGTCACCTAAAACCTGTGTCGTTACACATGTCAACGAGTCTTTTGTAACAAAAAGACGAATTTAATAAAATGTAAATCTTATTATAGAATAGGAAATTCATATTACATATCCTGTAAAGATTACGATGATATGTGGAAAAAATCGTTGTCTTGGTTATGAAAAACGGACGTGTCGACTTATCAAATATGATGGGTTGTTCCCCATTTTCAGAACTCCGTAATGAAGGGTTGTTGATTGCGTGAACATAGCCAAAGCTGCCATTATTATTACTATACGATAGTGATATAATAATAGAACGACGAGCAGAACGATGAGAATAGAAAAGCACATCGGGGTATAAAACTAATCGCCGAGGGCGCATATTATTAGGTCATCAACCCTCAGAGTCATCGAGATATATTTGTATACGCTCATAATATATTCTATATTTAATTATATGTATGGTGATTAGAAGCCGGAAACGTCTTTATGTAGGTACACTCGTTGGTCTTCGATGACGGGTGGAATACCTATATATTCTGACTTGATGAGATATCTAATCCAATTGCATTATTCTATTATTGTACGTTATATACATTGTTTGGATCATTCTAGAACGTTCATGGACAAATTTATACATATGTATTAAAACCAGAAATCGTATTTGCGGATGTGTTACTGTTTTGTCAATGGAAATAATACTAATAAATAATAATAGGTTGCAGCACTTTCATGTAAACCAAACGGAAGTATCTATCCTTATTTGAATAATATTTTGAGTTTTAGTACGATTTTGAAGTTATTTAATATTGTTATCATATAATATTTCTTAACATGTATATTGTACCTGCTAATAACGTTATTTAGTATAGTAGGTACAAAGTTAATGTATTTTTGTTTATAATCCATAAAAATAAAATATGTGTTTTTACTTTCAAAATTAAAAAAAAGGTCTAACTAATTTATTTTTTACAATCATTATAAACTCTGTTTTGACAGGTCATTAAGGTAGTATATTATTGAAAAATCAACATTTATTTGTACCATATAGTGACATTTAAAAATTGTTGTGTTGTTAAATAATTTATATTTGCTTGTAACACATTTTCCTAGATTTATTATCATATCGTGTTTCGGTACTAATTGCTTATTATGGTGGTAGAAGTGTGATTTTGTTACATAAACTATGTGGTATAATATTATGTTAGGTGCAACTTTAAATTATGACTAAACATTATATTAAAATAATTTTTAAAAAAAATTTATGGTTTTATATTTTAATCAATTTTTTCAATTAAGAGTTAAAGGTGTTAATAATAAACCTTAAAAATTATTATTTATACTTCTAATATACGTGTAAATTAAACGATGTACAATAAACATTGGAAATTATATTTTCACAAGTTAAAGAGAGACAATCAAATTAGATTTTTAGAGCATAATAATTCATCAACTTTAATTTTTTGATAATAACATCATTTATGATACTATTAAATGTCATTGCTAGCTCATATTATTATTAATTTTTTTTTCTATAATTTTTGTAAGTCACAGTATAGTTCACTCTATAACCAGGATATGGTTAATAAATTGGTTTTATAAACGATATTGGTAATTTGTACTCTGATTATTCGGATTATAATATCTAGTATATCATATTTAATTTTAAATAATTAATAATAACTAATAAGGAATAATAAATCGGTTAAAGGCATTTTGATATTATTTTGATATTGTTTATGACATTATGATAAGTTTTATTATGTTTATACATTTACAGTTTAATAATAATTTTTTACGCATCATGATTCATCATGAATATTATACCAACACAAATATGTGATTACTTATGGATTGATTTTCAATTTTTTATTTTATACTCTGTAGTTGAATATTTTTCTGAGTATTCTGATATATACAGTTTGAAATTCGGACGCGTGGTTTATGAGTTATAAGTATTTAAAGTTTAGATGATTTGAGTAGTAGACCAATATTTTGCGGGATATCTCCGCATCATTCTATTCGGCACACCTTAACTTTAAAATATACAAATAGACATTGAAATAATGAGTGTTCAATGATAAAAAAATCATTTTGTATATAGTTTTTTTTACACCAATACACCATGTATACGTTTGGAAAATAGAAAAGGCGTCGTGGTGTTTATCCCCCGTTGACAAACCATGTCGTCATTTTCAGCTCAAATGATGGTCGTGATTTATAGCTATGATGTAAATATAAAAAAAGGAGCATAAATGTCTATGCATAACTAAAATCCCTGCTACAACGACGACGGCAACGATGGTATATGCAAAAATAGCGGCTGTAGCCTACTGCCATCACACTATACTTTTCACCGCCTGCCTTTACATCTCCGAGGGTATATGGTTGTACGGTTCCCTAGTGTGTCTGAGAAGTTATGAGTGGGCCCGAAACGATGACGTTTCACCAACAAACCCTGACAAGAATGTTTTATTGCCACGTTCTCCGCGCGCTTTTCCGCCATCCCATTATCGAAAAGACTCACTCACACACATACACACACACAATGATTTTCCGGGAAAACCGCTTTTCCCGCCCCCGCAACAACCATAATTGCTCGTAAACAACTCTTCCCACTGCACCTGCCGTGATTTGTGTCGGTGGTCTAATTCTTTCTCGTTATGCTACCGGTTTTTTTTTATTTATTTGTTTGGTTTTTTTTTAGTTCCAGCTGGCATTGAGTTTTTTCTTTCTTATTGCTCACCATACAAAATGGAATTTTGTATACATTTGTGTCACGGGCGTAAAAGGGCCCTCACTAACAAGGCAAAGGAAGGAAATGGAAAATTAGAATCACATTTCATGTTTTTTCTTTCCCTCGAGTTTTGTAATAAATTGGATAAAACTATTGTTTCGGTTTTTTTTGTTTTTTTGCACCTTTGCCATTTGAAGATGAAAAAAATCACTGATAATAAACTTTTATATAACTATACTCATCTTTAAATTATATTCTAAAAAAAATAATTGTCATAACTATTTTGTTGTTACTCATTACTCACATTATTAACTTACACTTTTATTTATAATAACTTACTGAAGATTTTTTTTCATTAAAATATTCTTATCCACTATAGGAATGAATATACATGTCATTAAAAAGGTTTTTAATATGTGTGATAATAAAATAGTCCTATATTTGATTTTCTATAAATGTTTCACAATTATGCTTAATTAATCTAACCTGTAGTTTGAAGTACTAGTAGATAATAATAATTGTATATAGTGTTGACGTGCACTTTCAACTTTTATTAGAAATAATAATTGTAGTACCTACATGCTAAAGCTATTAAAATATGAAATATTTATTTTTAATTCATAATATACTTAAATGTGTTTTGATCGATATTAATTCTTTTGCTAAGTAATATAATTTTCATGTACAATATTATATCATAGTGGATGTTTGACTGTGTTGGGAAAATGTTTATTATAAAACATAGCTTTATAATTATCAATAGTTTGATCAGTAAGGAAACTATCAAAATTAAAAAAAAAATTTAATAATTTTTAGAAAGTTTTATGTTTTCCTGAAATCATAAAATATATATTTTGATATTTTAAACTTTTTTTTCGAAGTTTTATCAACACATTTTATAATATTTCCATAATTAATGAATTATTAGTATTAAGGTAATATTATATTGAAAATAAATTTATTCAACTACCTATGTTTTATAACGAGCGATACAATAATGAACAAACGCATTGGATTTTATCAACTTTTAATAATTTAAATAATTTAATATTTTCTATTCAGATCCAATTATTATAAAATGTAGGTATAACATTAAATGCGAATTGTGCCGTCTGTATAATCATTTATGAATTTACACAAAATACCACAAACTGATCATTAAATATGTATTTATTTTTAACTGTTAAAAAATATTGCAAAATGTTAATTTGGCCTTGGGAAACATACTTAAATAATATCTTCAACCACATTATAATGTAGGTATAATAAATAAATAAATAAATAATATAAAAAAACAATCAAGTAGGTAACCGCTTTGATATACAGTGTCGAGTGTACATCGTCTTTGAGTATATTACTTTAATGGATGTGTTAAATTTTAATTTGATTCTATATTTATATATAATGTATATATTATATATCGTTAAATTTTAATTTAATTATATATATATGTATATATATATATACATAATATATTTATAGAAATAATTAATTATTTATAATGAAAATCGATTCTCAACGGATATGGTCTAACTTATAGCTAGGTACACTTATAAATTACATTTTTATTTAATCAATTAATTATTTAAGTAAAAATATTAAAATATTAACAAATGTTCGTATTTTTTCTTGTGAATCCCAATTATTTAAAAAGTACTAGACATTTTTTACTTTTAACCCCCCCCCCCCCCCAAAAAAAAAAGTACAAACTAGATTCCAAACTCAACCATAAATCATCTGCAAAGTTGAAAATAACAGAATTTTTCTACTATAAAAAATGTTTTTAGACATATGCACTACACACACAAATTAATATATATAATTATAAGTCAATACATACATCGCTCTTTCGCTTCATTCAGGATCTAAAATTTATAATAAATGTATAATGTATACCTATACATATATGTATATTTATATTATATAGGATGATTCACTAAGCATGTTAATTTTTCCATTTAATAATGAGTTTGTTTAAAGAAAATATTTTTAATTTTCTGAGATTTGTGTGATATTTCAGATATTTGTGATATTAAGAATTTGAAAATATGATCTTTTAGTATATTTGGAAAATTCAAAAACCAGATATTGAATAATTATATTATCGAAGAAAGTATAGTATGAGCATGCTTGGTGAATTACCCTGTGTATAAATAATACATTATATAAATTAAATATCAAATTTATATTAATATAACATATAAGATAAATAAAAAACATTATATGAACATTAAACTAATAAGTAACCCAAGAAATAAGCAAATGCGTAAAATTTAGAGAAACGTAATTTAACAGCTAAAAAAAATAAGTAGCAATAATAATAATATACCTAAATGTGCACTTAATATTATATCTATTAATATAGTTTTACTTTAAGCTTCCACAATTTTTATACCATGATTATAAAAAGATAATGAATTTATAATTTGATCAATAATTATACTTCAATCAACATTGGAACTCAGACAGGATACATAATAATATTGTGTTATATTATATTTTTAGTTATAATTTTCCTAACCTAATTTAACATTAGCTTCCTGCGTGGTTTACTATGTGAAAATATATTTTAAGATTATAGGAATTAAAATGCGCACATTTAAAAAAAAACCCAATTTAAACATTATAATAGTCTAATATTACAATATAAACATAACATTACTTATTACAAAGCTAATTTTGAATCTACGTTTTACCATCGCAGACATTTATTTTAACGCATACAATTTAACTAGAAGTGCTGTTGTGATAAAAAAATTGTTAACCGAAGGGAAGTGCAATCTTCTTTTTATACATTTTAAATTGGTTATTCTATTACTTTACCCCAATGAGCGAAGAAAAGTTCTAAGATTAAACATGAAAAAATCTACACTAACATGCCTTGAGGGCACAAAAACTTTTATTCTTCTAAACTTGTTCAATATGAGGGAGCACAAATTTTCGAACTCGAACTTCTGAAAACCATCAGTCACCATTTATGTATATTGTATAATAATGTTATTTATAACCATGAAACACATTTTTTTTTGTTGAATATTTAAGTCAAAATCACCAAACAGAAAGCTAATGATTAGTGTTGTTTTATTTTACCTAAAATTATTTTTCCATTGAAACAATATGGATACTGAACTACGAGTAGTTATAGTCATATAAAAATATATTATGATTAAACTGTTCAATTTAAAATTAATATTCTAAAATTATATATGCAGTATACATTATAATTTTTAGAATTATACATTTTGCTGTATACTGATGCTCAATTAATATAAAACATTTTTTTAAATTTTAAATTTTATTTAGTTATACTTTAGTAATTTTGTATTTGAGTTTTGATGGAATATAATAAAATATATTTACATACAATTATTTTATATAGATATATAATTATACTTATAATTTATTAATTAATTTAATTTTTTGAATACAAAATTATTGTTTAGTTAGAAGGGCCATTAGTTTCATCAAAATAAATTAAGGATAAGTATAATATTTAGCTAATATTTCTAATATTGATTTCCTGAATAATGGGAATAAATAATTAGTTGTTAAATCAGAGAGTCGTTGCTGTTCCTGATTTTTTACTTATCAATATACAAGTCATTTATGTTGATTTTATGTACCTACATGAATAAATCATATTATAATAATGTTAATGTTAATATATATATT
Source organism: Rhopalosiphum padi (assembly GCF_020882245.1). Taxonomy (NCBI): domain Eukaryota; kingdom Metazoa; phylum Arthropoda; class Insecta; order Hemiptera; family Aphididae; genus Rhopalosiphum; species Rhopalosiphum padi. The sequence continues at coordinate 55,703,108 of NC_083598.1, forward strand.
TATTTATTTTTTAAAACTAAAATAATATCCAGTCATAAATGTATAAATAGTTGTAGGCGTTACATCGCAAGCCATACATTTTTTGTTTAAACTTAGTTTTTTTTTTATTGAAAAGTGTAATTTAAATCTATAAATTAATGTTTATACAATTAGTAACTTTTATAACAGTTAAAAATAACGGAAATTATACAGTGGAAAGGTATTCAGTAACAGTCGAAAGATCATTTTAAATTTAGTTGAACAATTTGTTTTAATAATAACAATACTGAATTAATTCCCATGAATAAAATTATAATTAAGAAAATATAAGTTATGATAAAAGCTAAAGATTTTAGGTAATTTAATTATCTACTTTACATTATTGGTAATTGGACAAAAATTCTTTAAAGTACAGAAAATGTATTTATTTCTTACATTGTTATGATGGTTTTGTATTAGAACGAATATGACATAACTTTAAAAATTAATACAGTTTAATTCGTATTTAAATACCTACACACCAAACAAATAGATACTTGTCATTTGTTTTATAATTTCAGTATTTTCCTATTATTACATTAACATATTTTAACATAGATAGAATCATGGAATGCGACGAGGGAATAGAAAAGCGAACAGAAGTTATTTTATAATAACTTAAAACAACTTATAACAATAATTGGAAATAAATATTTTTTGAACTACAAATAAGGTTTATATAAAAAAAAAAGTTAAAAGGTTAAATCTATTGCTTTTGTTGTGAAAAAAAGAAAATCGAACTTGAAGCGAAGGATCGTATTTGGTGAACCATATATGTGGATTTGTGTGTAAGCGGAACCCAAGTAATTTGTGGGGTCGCTTTTCAAGCTAATTTGTGCCCTTTCTGTGAGTGTGGTTAGTTGTGAAGGAGTGGAAAATCTTTTAAGTAACAGTAATTTATCGTCTTTCAACGAAATGGCAATTTACACGTATACGGCAGTCGATCAATCAGTGTGTTGATATGTTGCGTGTGTTGTATGGAAGGGGTTGCACTACACTATTTAATTGAATTAAAAATAAAAGTATACATTTTCTAAAGTAAATTTAAGAATAAAAGTGCACAAATATAATTTATTATAAAAATATTGTTTAGTTTTAAGATTGATTGAATATGTTTTCAAGAGATCATTCGCGTATGTAAAATGAAAATACAATTTAATACACTGAGAATTAAAATACTTTTGAATTGATAATTATCATATTATATTTACTTTTAAGTAAAAATAAAACTTCGCTGCAATCAAAACTTAGAATGCATATTTTAAGAAATAGATATACTACAATGGCTATTATATTCGTTAGTATAATCTATTATTAGGGTCGTCGTGCGACCGGGAAGATGACCGAACTCGGCCGTTTAGAGGAATTAAAAGTCTATAATATTTTTTTTTTTGATAAATATTTAAAATATCATTGTTATAATAATAATAATAATCGCTTAAAGCATATTTTAAACAGATACGGTTCATTTTACGTTTAAAAAAATCATTATTAATAATTAAAATCAAACCATATATTTTATGATATAAACAAGCCGATAGCCAAATAATACCTGTAATTTACCTCGTTAAAATAATTAAATAATCGTTTATTGGGAATGGGTGGGATATAAAAATTAAATAAAGCATACGGTTACACAATAAATATTATTATTTTCGTATTACACATAAAAAGTAACAACGCGCCAAATTTTCCAAAAATTATTTTTAATTTTATAAATATATAATAACACAGTCTTTCTCTTTGCTATAAACGCTAAGTTCGTAATACTATTTTCCAATTAAAGTTATTCTCAATAATATAATATTATATACCTATTGATACTTACAATTATTGCATATTTGTATGTTGTTGTTAAATGGTAATTGGTATACATTTTCCAAGGAGTAAGACTTAGATTCTTCTTCGAATGTTAATGTTTTATTTCTTCGTCTTGGTCTTTGAAATATACTAAGCAGCAGTAAAAAAAAAAATAAAAAAAAAAAACGATTGTGAGGCTTTGTCATATTAATTGGGTTTTAACTGTAGTAGAAGAGAAACTCTGATCAAAGGATATTTCATCTGCAAACAGTTCAAAAGAAAATTAATTAAGTTGCATAACTTTGCCGCGAACTTTTAGAACTTTTACTAATCTCATTGGTACCTTTAAGTTAATAGCAACGGGCATACGGAAAACGGTCCTATCTTTATATTATATGCATACACTATTATTTATACAGTTTAAGTAATGACATTAGAACTACTTTTAGTTGAAAAAACAATTGACTGATTTGAACAATTAACAACATTTACATAAACAATATAAATAGAATTGTACAAAATAAATAATATAAATAACATAACCCAAACAATTATTTACTCTTTAGTTTCTGAGTAAAGTGGGGAATAAATTGGTTTTACAATGATGTTTATTCTTTGTATTATCTTTTTTTTGTGTAGACGAAGTGTTCAAAAAGTTTCAATTAACACTTTATTAAAGAGGAAATTAAATCTTTCATTATTTCTGTGCATTGTAAAGGTTTTTGGTTTTAATATTAGTTTTTCTAATTATTAGAAAAAGTACCGATAATCATCGTACATTTTTATAGAAATATCAACAACCGCCACTATTTAGAAACTGAAATATAATCAGTATTTTTTTTTTTTTGCTAATAAAGTTTTGTATTATTTTTTATTTTATTAATTATGGGCTAAGTTCAATTCAAAGTATAGTAATATGTAAGTTAAATAATACATACAATAAGCGACAAGTCACTAGAAATGTAACGAAACCATGTGAGATTAAGGTAAGAATGATGGGTAACGTTGGCATCATATGTGCATCATGAGGTGAATTGGATTATTCGAACTATAATTATTATTTTATGTACCGTAAATAATTTTTAATGGGTAAATTCTGTAGATTGTAATTTAAAATCCTAGTTTTTATACCCTCGCATCCTATAATAATTTAAAAACATGAACAATTTTAATATTTGATTAACTGTAAATACATTTTATTATTAAATTTCAGTGATTTTGATATTATATTTAACTTATTTTTCTTATTTCAGGTTTTAAACAAATAAATAATTTTTAAACATATCAAGTTTTTTTCTTTTCCCCCCTTGGTTTAGATAGGTACTGTTGTATATTTTTCTTTGTTTTCAGTCGATTACCCGCGTTCATAAAAACACAATTCCAATGTTAAAAAAACAACAATAAAGGAAAAAATTATATTGCAACGTGATGTTCTTCCATAAAAAAAAATCATAGCGTACATCATAGAAGTTATATCTATAAAATAATATATTTATCTTTTGTACACTCTTGCCCATCTGGTTATTTAGAAGAAATTTCATATCGTATAATCTCATAACAATGCATTGTCATATCTTAAAGTTATAGTTTAACTGGAAAAATATTATTGTTATATAATATTATACAATAATCGGAGTAACTTTAATCATAATACAATTTAATATGCCATGCTGAAAGACACACACCACTACAGATGGTCGATAAAATCCTTGAAAAAATAATAAAAGATAATTCAAATATTATCAAAGTAGGTGATCATGACGCCTTTATAATATATAGTTTGTATATATATATATACACACATGTACATAATATAAAACATAGAATTTATTTCAACAAATAAATGAATAGGTATGTATGTTTAGACTTGTATGTCACTTAAATTAAGCTAAATCTCTATAAACGGGTATATTATGTACTTCAATCGGCTGATTTTATAAACGAAGTATTGCATATACTTCAAATAGAAATGTATATATTATTATTATTATTATTATATGGTTTTTCTATATTCAAACGTCAATTTTAGTAATAATATTTACAACTTGAGTGACGTAGTTTGATCTCGGAAGGTCTCGGTATGTGATAGGAGACGAGTGATACATATATATTCTCTAAAAAAGACTGAATGGTGTATATTGTACAATAAATTGTAATATTATTCTTATTTGTAATTTATATTTTTCAAATAAAAGAATTGTGTATTTTAATGACGACGTACAAGGATTAAATGTTAATAATATAATGTACTCTAATTAAGCTCTTGTTCGTGATTAATTATCTTTCTCTGGTTAATGATTTAATTAAAAACTATATGACTTACGTTCTAACAAACTATTTGATACATATGTGGCTAAGGCTTCGAATAATTTTTCCCCTTGATACTTGATAAAATATAATAAATATTTGGTTGAAAAAATATAATTATTTTATTAAATTTATAATATTTTAATACAATTTTCGAGATATTGAAATGATACATAAATTAACATCTATTTAAGTTGTTTATATTTTGTTTTTATATATTATTAACTTTGAATAAAATATAGATAGGTGATATTTTATTACTTAACTTATGGTATGCACTAAATAATATGTCTACACATGTTAGTGACAGAAAAAAAAACATTACCTAGTGACATTACATCTATCAAGAATATTTTAAACTATGAAATTGAAGCGGTTTGTTATAAAGTGATAAAAATTAGTCTCATTTTCAACAAAAGTACAAGGAAGAAAGCCAATAATAGTATTATTCATCGCTGTTTTTAATTTGTTTGTATAGCTATACAATATTTAAACTTGGTAATTTTCTCCACATCTATATTTTTCTATAATTTTCTCATAAAGAATAAACATAGTAGTGTTTACGACATCGAAATAGTATATTATCACTTAACTATGTACTTACTATGGTTACATTTTAAAGTACACTAGGTATGTTATGATAATAATAATATGAAAATTATGGAGAATTGTATACCTAAAACACCGCCTGATAAATTTTGGTCTTATTGGAATTGATTCGTTATATTATGCGAACACTATAATATATTATAGAATCTATACTATAGATCATAGTTTGCTTAATTACAAACAAACACAGCACTTTAATTTGATTATATTTTATATTATATTTATGGAAAAAAATTCTGCTCAGAATACCATAATAATGTTATTATAAACAGCTATCTGTATAATATACCTATTTCTGTAAAGATAATAAAAATAATAACAGTGAAAAAAAAATCGCACACAAGCGACCAATAAGACCTGTACTTTTATGTTAATGTTGACGACTATGTAGAAGTTTTCTCTCAAAACTTTGACGATCATCATGCGAATACGGGTCTTATTGTGGTCTGTGGGGAAATAGAGTCCTTTACGATACAGCCCAGCCATATATTGAACCCCGAGGACACTTCTGTTTCAATCTGGCATGTCGTATTACAGACGGTCCGGTTTGCTTTTAAAGCAATCGTAATTGAAAAGGTATCGACTAAAAAAAAAAAAATAAATAAAAAAATATATTCATTGGTAAATATAATACATAGCATATATTACTATTTAAAATAAAATAATATACCTACATAGCTGATATTCAAAATTATTTTCAACACACCACAGTCATTTTTATAGGGTCTATCTAGATTTTAGTATACATGTAGAGATGAGTTGATTTTATAATATTATATAATTATAAAATACGCTGAAAATATTTGAACAAAAATATGTTAATTCGTATTAATTGAGTATATTTATATTTTTTGTCTTACATCGTCAATAATATAATTTTTAATTCTCAGCATAACTAATGATTTATTAGTTTACAACAATTTATTTGTTATATTTTATATATATGTGATTATTATAATTTAAGATATCTACCTACCTACCATCATGAGTACTCAACACTATAACAGTTTCATTCAATTTTAAAGTTTAAATATTGGTCGGGTATTTAGTTAAGTTAATATTAATACTTTAGAATATTAAAAAAAAAAAAAAAATAGTGACATTTCTGACTAGAATAAATCTATTTTTACTAAAATAGTTTGAATTTTTTTTTTACCTAATGGAAACAAATAAAAGCTTAGAATTATATTAAAACTAAATAATTTGATTTTAGGTTTTTTTCATAATAGCTGTAATTTGTGTAGCTGATTAAAATTAATTATTGTTATCATAATTTATAGTACTAGTTAGTACTAATTACTATTTATAATAAATGATATTACTTAAAATTAGATACAAAAGTTAACCATAGTCAAACAATTTTAAAATCAAAAGACAATTAGCATCATACGATTATTTTAATACTGATGTACTGAATTTTAAAAAAAAAACATTTTATAATTATGTTTGTAGAATTATTAGTTTTAATGTATTATTCAAAGTTACTTAATAATATGCCTATTAGTTATTGTATTCAATAAATGTTAAAAGTAATATTATTTAATCATTAAATTATAATGGATTATGGGAAATTTTAAATTTTAAAAACATACTATAAACATTATAGTATTAAATTTAATTCAATAATTTATCTACATTGTTTAATAATAGGTTTTATTATTAATTGTATGTAGGTATATCCATAAATACAAAAGTTACGTTTTAATGGCGTTGATCTAAAACACTTAATTTTTTTAACACCAGCATAAGGAACAAATTAGTTGCAAATATATTTTATCTTATTTTCCTCATTATAGAATAACTTGATTAACAATAATGGAAATGTACTCAAAAGAATTTAAATTGCATGCGACAAATGTAAAAAAAAATACACAAATATTTCTGAACGGAATAGTAACACTATATTGTCTTTATTATCGTATTTGCGTGCATCAGGTGGAATAGGGAGAGAATACAATTAAAAATGTAATTATAAATCCTAGTTGGTATACCTACCCAACTCGGACATTTTTTTTTCATAACGTAAAAAGTTGAAACGAACCATTGTAAGTTGTAACATGTGGACTGTACATATAGAAACGTTCTGCTATCTTTAATGAGAAAAATATTATAATTAATTTTTAACATTTTCCTATTCGATACGTCATGTTGACAATGTCAATAATCCGTTTGTCATTTTATTGACGTGTTATGTTTACCACATTGTACATTAAAAAAAAAATGTCCCTTACATATGTACGTGTGTGACCCCATATAATAAATCACCCATATACGTCAACCAGTAAGTACATCCGAGAAACAACTTCCGGGTAACGCCTTTGATGGAGATGTATACAAAACGAGGGTGTGAATTAAACCGTTATCGAATAATATAGGCTCGTAATTATTTTCAGTCTCTGTGAATTTAGTGTATGAACGACGATGGACAATACCTCAATAGTAAAACCTTTTGATTATTAATTTGTTTGATGTATTTTAATATTTCATACTCGTAGATGGCATAGTGGAAACTTCCAACTATAATAGTTCAAAGTTACGAAGTACCACATGGTGTTGTTGTTATGGTACATTACATTTTAAAAGTATTCATTCCAACATAAGTAATTATTTTTATCACTAAAATATTAAAAATAGATTTCAGCAAAATAAGGATCATTCCTTAGTTGTGATACATTTCAGGCTTGGGAAATTATACGACACACTTATTAGATACACTACAATTATAATATTTTATGGTGAAAATTATTTTACGTAAAATTTATCATATAAATATTTTTATTTAAATTCATTTAACTTTCAATATTAACAAAATTAACAAAAGAAAATTATAATGGGTTCAAAAATTTGACCTACTGTAATAATGTTATTTCTATAGTTTTACTATTTAGTATTTTATAGCTCTAACAAGTTATAGCAAATATTTAGATCTTTAGGAAGTAGCTCTAGATAATATGTTATATTATTTTATTTTGAAATTATGTATAATATATATTTAGAATAGTCCTCTACCAAGAGGTTAGGTTAAGTTGTTTTTCTATCAATAATAGTAATATATACACATACTACACAATTTATGTAAGCCTTAAACTTTATTTCATAGAATTTGGATCATGGCAGAAGTATATTTTACTAAGTAACATTTACTTCTTAATTTAAATAATTTATACAGATTCTTATAACTAAACAAATGATTTTTGTTATGAAAAATATGTATTAATAATTTTTAAATGAAACGTAATTTTAGAATTATGACGAATTAAACACGATTTATAGTTTTATTTTCAATATTTAATATAGTTATGTCGAGAATTATTGTTTTTTAATTTTCTTGCTAACAAAAAAATAATTTAATGAAAATTTATTTTTTATTACTATTATAATGTCCTGAATAGTTTAAACCATCCAAGTATTATTGTTACTAGACAGAATGGGTATAATATATATTATATATATATATTATAGGTACAATAGTAAATGTAACTTTTCTATGTGTGTGTTTCTGATTTCTGAGGGTTAATTAAATAGTTTTACACGATATTATATGAGTTACCGTCAGCTAACTTCGTAACAACTGTTGGGAATTATATTTTAAATACATTTTACGCACTGTTAATTCAAGTTATTAAATGTTGATAGACAATACATAAAATATGTACTCGCTGTGTTGTGTCTTCTCATGTTGTTTAATATTATAACCGACTAAAGCAGTCACAATGATGGTTAGGTACAATATAGGGTACAATACAATATTATACTCTCTATACCCAATGATATTATGATAAAAGACAACAAACTATCTACTTTAAACTTATATTAGTTACTATAACTGACTGTGCATTTTTGATGATCATATTATATTCAGCGTCATGTAAGGATACTCTTTTGCTCATTAAAAGCTTTTGGTAATCAACTGTTTGAAGAAATACATTAGAATATAATTATATATATATATATATATATATATATAATATGTACCTATAATAATTAGGAAGCACTTCGAAGACGAGTAAAGCTTTGAACGCGTACATACGTAATATTATGTATGTTATTACAATGTTATACCTTCCAAGTATAATGCATATTATATTATTATACTAATGTAAAATGCCTACCTACCATTTAATTAACTGTTTATGAATTATTATGATTATATTCAATTTCTGTCTTGTGTGTCTTAAACTTTGATGCATTACTATATTCCTGTGCTTACAAATGATGTTTGAAATCAAAGTTATTGAACAAAATATTAAAATGACATTGAAAGGAAACAAGTTCATGTATGTATACAGGATATATATATATGACATATGTGTATATATAGTATATATATATGACATATGTGTATATATAATATATATATATAGTATATACATACTATATATTTTAGTTAGTTTAGTTTATTTTTTTGATAATGATTTTAATTCAAGCAGTACCAATTAGAAACAATTTTTAGCAATATTACCCAAATGGCAAAAATTAATATTGATTATAATTATAATTATTTTGATATTATTTGAAAAAAAAAATATCCGATAAATGTGAAAGAATTACAAAATCAGAGATAGTTATTAATAATAAGTACTAAAAACTTATTACTTAATTTTACTATAATATGGTATACCAAAAAATTATTATTATATTTATTTTTGTCTTAAGCATAAATACTATTGAATGTTCTTGATTGATTTATTGAATAAAAGATGTAAAACTTATTTATTTTTTATAAAAAAGAAAAAGAAATTCAATTTATCAGTCACTTGTTTCACTTTTATAATGCAATTTTTCTTCAATGAATCCACAATAATGTCAATGTGTACCGTAAAATATCTTTGATTTCCAGCTACAAAAGGTACCTACTCGGTGACGTAGTGCTAGAAATGGAATTGTTAAAAATATATGAGTAACACGTGGGGCGAGGGAGAAATACTTTATAGTATAACAACGTGTTTTGCTCTGGTTTTGATTAAAATACGAAGAAAACGTCTTCTGGGAATACCTTGTGCGTATCTTCCTTTTTACATTTATTTTGATTATATGTATGCTTATATGTATACATATTTATTATTATGTTTACCTAAAGTGTAAAAAAAAAGATTTGAAAAAAAATCAGCCTGCATGTAATACTAAATAAAAGCAGGTTTTTGAAAATAACAAGACAAAAAAGTCTTATAATTATTTTTAGCTTATTATTTCAAATTTAAGTATATACTAAGATAGTAATGCATTTTAGCCACAGCTTGTGGTACTTTAACTATAGCTAAATTATTTTTTTTTTACATTTAACTTTTTTAAATTCAATTCAGTTAAAGTCTAACGACAGTTACAACTGTTAAGATGTTTTTCTAACGTTTACTTTATTATTTAAACATTGAATTCTTGTGAGTCAATTTATAGTACCATTATAATATTACTATATTAAGAAAATTATCTATAGATATTAACAAGTAAAAATTTGGAAAATATGTTATGTATTATTTTGGGTAAATAATTGCGTTAAATAAACTTATTTATCTCTATATTAATAAATATTTTTTTTTTGTAAAAATAAATTCCAAACTTATACTTTAGATTATAGTAATATAAAAAAAATAATTTTTTCATTTGTTTAAATTTTCTAAAATTCCTGAATTATAATTTAAAATGTTTTCTAAAGGTTTTTAGTTCTATAGTTTTTATTCATTATTTTCATTTATTACTTTTATATCCTAACCATAGAAGTTCCATAAGCGGATTGTCTTCAAATCTAGTATTTTCAATCATAAACCGTAAATATAACTTGTGTTTATTAAACCTAATTTATAAAGACCGTGTAAACCAATTAAAAAAAATCGTTTTCATTAAACATTATTTATTTGAATAACGTAGAAGTTAACATATTAAGATATTTTATCTGATGTTTGGTGTCCTTTTACAAATGGATCATACTTTAAATGAAAAGTGACAACATGAATACTCGTATAACTGTCTGTTAAACTTCTTTTAATTTTATAATTACTTAAAGATAATAGTAATTTATAAGTAGGTATGGAATAAGTAGAAGGGGTCCTTTACACGCATTAACAAATTTAAAGTTATGAGAAAATTCCTACCAAAAAATGTATGTTTGCTTTTGTTGTCATACCTTGTGAATTTGATATGCTTCTTATGAAATGTCTTGTGTAAAATATTTTCTTACACGACGTACGGGTATAATGGTAACAAAAGCTCCCTTTCTTTTGTTACATTTGCGCTCAACGACCTCTTGGGGGCTGTCTAGAATGCAATCTGTAACCGAAAAGACACCAAAGTGAAAGATGCCACGGACCTAGTGTAGTATAGAAAGGGTAATATAGAAAATATGATCATATTTACCTGTGTTTGTATTGTTATATAACCTTTGACCATCATGATCTTCGAACAGTAGTCATGGTGATATTGATTCACTTCAGAGTGCCTATACGACAAAATATATAAGCTGCTTTTTGAACTAAACATATAACTTGTGTGTCATACATATTTGACACATACCTAGGTATTGATGGTGAACATAATAATATACCGGTGTTTTGGGGTTCAGTTACAGTGAGTGGGTCAGTTGTATTCCTTTGGGGTTATTGAACGCTAAAAGTAGAGATGTTTTTAATTATTCACGGTAACGTGGCACTGATAATTGGCAGTAAAAATGATACCATCTAGATTCTAGAAGATGGAGCAAAATAGTGAATGATTAAAATCATTAGTTTAAAATTATTATTTATATTCGATTTTTTTTTATTTTAGGTTTTTTTCAACTTGTGCAAGCCATGTTTAAATGTTTTCCGATAAGCGGCTTTCTTTCATCGTACACTGTCAGGCATAAGCAATATGGCGGATGTGTTTTCCAATGCCGATTCATGTCGATGCGATAAAACGAATTGTTTTGTGTTTCGAAAATGATCGTGTGGACAGGCTTGCGATATACAATGCAGTGGTTTGTGGTTCTTGTGCTGTTGCTTGCGTACCGTTTGGGACCTGCCAATTCATTCAGTTATCGTAAGTGTTTCATTCATATTCTTATTATTATGAATATTTTTTAAATGACATTTAAACTCATCTCAGTTGAATTTTTATGATACTAAAAATGCAATAACATGAAAACAATAAATTATTTTCGGGATTTTAAACATATTAGTCATCTAGTGATTTTTTTCTAAATCATGAACATTTTGCTAAGTATTGGCATGTAAATCAATCAAAATTTTTTTGAAAAACATGGAGTGTCTTATAACAACTTAACTCTATACAAATTTCACTAATATTAAACTCTAATTATTATTTTAATCATTTCCTATCATTCTATTATATTTCATGTCTTAGTTAAATATTATTATAAAAAGAATTCTTGAAACATTATTTTTTGTTTACAAATTAAATTTTATGCATTTCAAGACAAGTAAAACTATAAAACTTAAAAGCTTTTGATTGATCTTTATTTTACTTTGATGACATGGCCATTAGCACTACATAAATTTACATTATTGTAATTACATGTTATACTAAAAGCGTTGTATATGTTTACTTATTCACAGTTTTCTGTTGTAATTTATTAAATAAGTTGTCAATGCTGCAGAAAATTATTCAAGTTTTAAACAATTATATCAATCGATTAAAAAGTTAACTAAGTATTTTTGTATTTATTAAAGTAATTAAGTATATTAACTATAATTATATAGTATAAAGAAATTATTAAAATTTAAAATTTAAAGAATTTAAACTTAACATTTGAGGTTCTATTAATTTTGATGAAAACTTATTAATTAATTGATTTTTGTAATTAAAATACTCATTGATTACATATTTTTTACTATTATTGAAATAAAAACTCCAAATTTTAAGAAAGCTTCAGTAGTAGTCGAAAACTTTAATATATACTTATAAATTTAAAAAAATTCTGAAATAATCAATCAGTAAAAATTTCAAGTTGTAATATTATGCTAAAAGTTTTTCTTCCCGGTGGAAATCGAACCAACTCGGTACTCCTCCTGGAATTCCCTTTGATCGCTATTTATTGAAATTTTCTGGAAAAGTATTGGAAATTCTTAAATTATCTATGTAAAGTATACTATTTGTATCTAATATCTTAGAAAAGTACCTTGTATGAAACTTTTTGATAAAAAAAATAAAAAAAAATAAATACATTGTTGAAAAAATAATTATATTGAGTTTTAGAACTGAAAAATCACATAGGTAGACATCAAATATGGCGTATACCTAAAAAATATACTCTCAGTATTTACATATTAATATAAAATTTATAAACACTGATTAATTTCATAAAAAAAACCATATCATCATTATCATAATATGCATACTGTATATGTTTATACAATATATTATGTAATAGGTATGTATAAGTAATAAATACCTAAAATATAATAACAATCGTATGAATAAACGTTATAATATTCCAGATGATTAGATTTGCGTGTTTTTAGTTTAGGTACGTCATTCTACATGCGAAAGTATGTGTATAGTATATTTTCCAAAATTAAAAAAAAAAAAAAAAAAAAAAAAAAGAATATTACTGAAACACGCAATGGAACAATAAAAACGTATTAGCATGCGAAATTTGATCTGACGTCGTATTCCATTAACCTGTCTATGAAAACACGAGAATCTCTTAATATACTCGAATGCATAAATGTATTAATAAAAATGTTACTGTTTGTAATTTATTTATTTAATACAATATTTTTATCAGTCACATTTATTACGTATGCGTGTGTATTATAGTCGTATACACAACTTGTCACACGAAATACCTACTTAGAATAATTATAAAACAAACGCTATTTAAACAAACATTTCTTAGTAGAGTATTTGCATCGAATCTTGACCTATAGGAGATATTCTATCATTTTTTGAGAAAAGATATAATCTATAATATGAAATTGTCACAATGTTATGTGTAGGTAGGTATAACCCATACAATTTCATTCCTAGCAATTCACATATTTTATTATTATTGTCAGATTTTTCAGACAAAAGTTGATGGTTATTGTTAGAAATTTAAGAAGTTTAAATAAAAATAAACTAATCGCATAATTAATATTCGATAATTTAAATCTAGAACTCTCGTGTAGGTTATTATTTGCTTGAATTAACTATAAGTTATTGATCCAAGTCTATAAAACAATGTTCAAAAACAAAATCAAAACTTTTTTTTTTAAATGTAAGTAGTGTACTTATATTATACTTGAAAATTAAAAAGAAAAGTTTTATTACGATGTTTTGAATTATAATAGACTTTAGAATATTTTTAAAATCAAAATTAAACAAAATAACAAACAATAAACATTCTAATTAAATTTATGCATTTCATCATTTATTATTTAAATATACTTTGGTATACGGTAAAAAATTGTTTTTGATAATAAGTAATATAGTTGTATTATTATTAATATTATTACCGAAAAAATTTATAGAATAATAATATAATCGCGGGTCGTGATTCGCAATGACTGGTAATACAATATAATATTATTATATACCACAATATATTTTTTAATGTTTTTAATTATACAGAATAAGCTCAGCAGGGGACATCCCAGCTGGTGTTACTGTTCAGACTGTCGGGTACAAATTATTTTATTTATGGATATATGAACTAGTATTATAGCTCACTATATTAAAATACGGTGAAAATCAAAGCGTCAAAACGTTACATACTTACCTGTTATGTTAATAAACGCCAGTTAAAATAACATAAGCATACACGCGAATGACATGAAATACTTAGGATCTTAGGGAATAATGTAGATGCATGATTGTAATCGGTATATTATTGTAGTATAAAGTAATATCGTTTTAATTTTGTGCTTGACATGTGTCCGACTGCGTTCTAGGTTCACCGTTGCACAATTGCATATTATTATGCGGGGGATCTATGGTGCAATGTGGGTGGTGTATAGGTAGACACTAGAGACGTGGTGAAGTTTGGGCGGCACGTTGGCGGGACAAATGGATTTCGAACCGGGTGAAATATAAGGAGAAAGAAAATATTATTGTAGGGACCCCGCCCCGTCTCCCTTATCGATTGCCTATTTTACCGCCTTAAACACTTCTCTGAATTTGACAGCGAGACCGCCGCGGACGCCCGTTCGTATATTTACAGCTCTTGTCGAATCCAACAGTTTCGTTCCCTCCCCTACCTACATGCCACACTCCCACCAAACACTCTCGTCGACGTTTTCCATTCCATTCCGGTCTATTCGTGCCGCACTGCCTATTATACAAACCTTCTACGGCAACATTTTGTTGTTGTTGTTGTTGGTCGTTGTTGCCGTTTTTTTCTCTCCTCCATCCGGCAGACGTCGAAGGGTGTTTTGAAAAATCGTTCACGGCGCGAAGAGAATTTTCTCACTCACTTACTCATTCTCTCTCTCTCTCACTCTCTCGTTCTAGACGTGTCGAATTGGTCGTGTTCTTTACTCCATTTATTTTCTCTCTGACTAAATCTTCCACGCGCCCGCACACTTCTCTGCCAATTCACCTCCTCCAACGCACCTTCGCCACCGACACAGACGACGACGTATGTACGTATTGTGCTCTCGTCTCGTCATCCTCGTAGGTGAAAAGCCTTTAGACGACGATAGCCTCTATATTATACCAATATTATATACCACTGAGCGTTTTCAACGAAATTTAATCTATGTGACATTGCTTACACCGTACTACTGTTGTAAGTACTCTGAACTGGAAACATCGTTTTCTTAGCTAATATAGTGAAAATTATTTTCACGTTGCGAATACAGCGAATTTGTCTCGATCTAAACCTCAGTTCTTGTAATATTACGATGCTATATATAAATATATTCACAGTAATTATTTATAGCATTCTTTGTGTATTCAGTCATGTGAAATTAATTATAAAGATTCATTCATAATACTGTACAATAGAAGTATTTTTTTTTATTTATTCTCATAAGCTTCAACTGCAGTGGGGTTATTATCTATATTAATTACCATTTAAGTTTATATATATATATATATATTTATTAGGGTTTTATTCACAATAGATGTGCTTAATATCCAGATTAACTTAGATGAACCTGTTTGTTTTCAAAATGTTTTTTATTTGCTTGTGTATATTTTAATTTATATAAATTAAATTTATCAAAAACACATTTTAAACGAATTATAAAAGAAAATACTATTTTAAATAAATTATATAGCTTAAGTTGTAAATTCTTAAATGCTATAGTATGTAGGTAATGTATTGAATACTCGTATAATATAATATTTGACTTACACAACTATACTATTATTTAGGTACTATATAATATACTGTAAACAAGTGATATTAAAAAATGTTATACATGTTGTTAATTAATATTTTAAAAGTTTATTATGAATATATGTAGGTAATTAAAATACTATGCCTATATATTTGCAGTTCTTAGAATGAATATGTTTATATTTAATTTAAAAATATTATGACTATGTAATATGTATAGTTGTACTCGTGTTTGATTAAATATTGTAATTTAAAATTAGGAATTTTTAGAAAAAGTGAATTAACTATTAAGTCAATAATACATTAAGAATGATAATTTTCAGGTTGAAATTAATATAAATAATTAATTTTAAGCTTTATTGACTCACTTATTATGTGTTAAATTATTTAGGTTTTATTTAATATTTAACAAGTTTTTATATAAATATAATTTGTAATGTTTCCTACACTCTTATCTATTTTTATATAATTTGAGGTATTTGTTAAACGTAGGTATATTATCTACAATGTAATCGATTTTGGCACGTGCGTGTCAGCCATCAGAGTAGCGTAACACACTGCAGTATTGCACACCTGTTCGCCATTTTTTTCCCCACAACACAGTACAACTGTTATCGCGAACAATAGTATTAACCCTCCAGTTGCCAAACGTTAAACCAAGGTTTCTGACACTATTGTATATACTATATAATATATTATAAGTATCACGGAAGAGATGTTATCGAAATAGACTTCTCAAAACCTCCTGCCATCATTTGGAATGACATCAGCTGTGACGACGATCGATGGTCGAGAAAAACTACGGTCACCGAACGATGGATATAAAATAATGATGATTGTGTTCGGGAGATTTCAGCCTGATTGCGTCGTTTGTCCACAGTAAAGCCTTTCAGTAATTAAATATTGGTCAACGCGCGAGTAAACCCTCCGAAAATAATCCCTTCCACTACACTTTATCATCCCCTTGACTCGTTGTTGTTGTTGTTGTTGTTGTTGTAATGGTAGTAGTATTGGTAGAGTAGGCCTGTACTTCCAGCATAATTGCATCTCAACGGTCAAATGTAATTACTGTTTCCGGAGTGAGTTGAGTAGGTATCTTTAGATTTCAACACACTGACGCTGGCTTTTCAGCGCTTGTGCAATCGGCATTGGGATAAAACAGTAATAGCAGAAAAAAATCCTTAAAAAACATAGACAAAAAAAAATTAGTCAGAAAGGCTTTTAAATTTTTTTGCTATTATATTTCCATTTTACTCGATAATATAATATATAAATCTAGCGACTCTCTCTGCTTTCTATTCCTTTTGTGTCACTAATCATTATTGCTTGACTGTTTCCGGAGGACATTAAAAATAAAAGAATTCCACTCAGTGAACTTTTCAAAAAGTCTCCTTTCGCAAAAGCCTAGAGTTTTTAACGACGTGTATATACGAGCGCAAACAGTTTCCGGAGCACTGGGAATTAAATTATACACGGCGTTGCTGCGTAGTATTAAACGCCCTGGGTAACCTAGAAAATAACGTTTTTATTCGTCGACAAGGCATTTGGTTAATCCTATCCACAGGGGAGTCCCGAGAAAAAAAATATATATATAAATAGGTGTATAATATGCTCGAGTGTTGGAAAAAAATGCTCATTATACAGGGCCTATCCTCCGCGAACTATTTGGTGAGACTTTACATGGATATACCTTTGGACAACGGCCAACTTTTACCGCGCGTTACGTTAAGTTCGCACATTTTGTGTGCCCGGTGATAAACGCAAAATTTATTTGGTGAAGTTTAGAGTGTAAAAAAAATAATAATAATAATAAAACCAGGAGATTTTTTTAGGAAAAAAGGATTGAATAACGGCTTTTAAAATTGTTGCCTGTATTTATCGCCATAAACTTCAGCCATTCTTTATACATTATACATATTTTATAATGAAACCACGGTGTCCTGCTACTGTTACAACTATACGAGTGACTTATTTTTGTTGGGTAGGTTATATTAATTTTTGTTTGCGTTATTAAAGTCGTTTGCTCAGGTATTTTGAATGGATAAAATACATAATAATAGTGGTGTTGCTATACGGCTCTTTTATAATGGCATGAAATAATAATGGCGGACATTTCGAGTGACAACCAGGAATAATAATAATAAAAAATAAATAAAAATAAAAATAAAAAATGGACCAAACAAACATTAATTAGCAGGGTTTTGAGGTCCAGTCCTAAACGTCATTAAAATATGCACCAAATAAAGACATAAGTATGCGCTTGAAATATAAACCCCATAAATATATATATATATTTACTGCTAATTAATACTTTGATATTAATTATTTTACAGTGATGTATGGTATTAAAATAAATTAAATGTATTATATAATATTTTTTTCTATAGATATTCCAAAATTATACATGTGTACAATATTATGTAGCTAGGTATACAATATACCGTATACGGCGTATACGAAATCATAACATAATAATATACTATCTACGATAGTTTTAATAACCTAATCTAACCTTTTATTTCGTCATCAGTACACATTTTAAAGAAATATAGTAGCCAGTAGGTATAATAATAATATTAATAATTTCAGATAATATAGACTAAATATATAATATGATGATTGTTTATTGTGTTTATTTAATAAATAATAATGGGTAATATTATCTTATCCATTGGCATATATTTTCTATTATTGGAGTCATATCGATTATTTTAGTTTTTATAGCATCACTCGTTTTTTTCGAAAAGTATAAATATTTTTGAAATTTAATTGCTTTAGAATGTTTGTCAATATTATATTAATTGTAGGTGAAATTATTATAAACTGCTATTTTAATCAGAAAATCATCTTTTTAATTTCGTTATCTTAATAGGTATATTTTTATAAAAATGTAGATATTCAATAAATGTCGAATAGTGAACAAATATATTTTTATTGCTAATAACTTCAATTTTAGACAGAGCGGAGTGTTGCATGAAGTTTTTCAATCATTTTATAGTTTTATCTAAATATAATATATATGTCAATTCATATTATTTATTATTAAAAACAGATAGGTATTCGACCTTCATTATTTTTTTATAAAAATGAACTATATAGGTTGCCAATTAAAAACGGAAATTACAGTGGTTTTACCAATAGCTAGTTATAATATTAGAAGTGCATTTATTACTCAAAAAGAAGATGTTTATAAAATATAAAAGTAAATATTTTTATTTTTTACAATAATAAGTGTTAATTGTTGTTAAATGAGTAACTTGTTCTATTGTATAATGGGAGTATATATTATTATTTAAATTTTTTATAATATAATTTTAATGGATAGTGATGTGTACCTATTGGACATTTTTAAACATTATTAAATTTGAACGAAAAGTTATCAAATTCTTGTAATTTGCTTTCTTTGTAACTCCACATATTATAATGTACCTACTACGATTGTTTACAATTATTCTTGACCTTTTTAATCACATACAACCACGCCTTATTGTTGGTTTCTCTTTGTCACCATTTACGTAAAACCCTTACTATACTTTTATTATCATACCTCAAAACTCTTGTCGTCTTTCTATATATTCATTACCCGTAACGACCTGTGCCATTCCAGAGAGCTTTTATACGTACTTTAAAATGTATATTACTTAAGTCGTTTACTTCTACCGGAATACATTGAATCTTTCATGTGTAGCTTACATGTTATATTTTTATTTTTAGTTTATAAACAAAGAATAATTATTTAAAAAAAAATCCAGCTCTAATACATGCTTTATTTTGATTATTTTTATGTGCGCGCTTTGTACAATTATTTAATGTCTGTTAAGATTGTCAATCATATTAAAAAACAAAAACTGTAACTAAAAACGTACATAAGACATATTAATACGTTCCAAGCCAACTTAGATTGTAATTTTATCTATATTATTAAGATTTTCAAAAAAATTAAAATTTTGTTGTTTAAATTGTAATATTTGCAATATTTATATGCGAGATATTATACAAAATATTAAACTATAGTACGTAAATATTGTAAATTCATAGTTTAAACAAAACATTTAAGTAGGCACAATAAACTTATTATTTATGAAATGTGTATCTTTATTATTTAATTTTGTGACTGTTTGATTATTAGTGTAATAATGTATTTAATATTAATTATTTCTTTTAATCTTTTTTATGATACCCTATTTTATACATTTTGATTTTGTATCAGGCAAAATTCATAATTGCAGATATCAAGAATGTGATTTTCGTGATGAGTTTTCCAATTGAATGAATTTCCAACATGATGATGATATAAAAACATTCCTTATCCCTTTATACATTAATATTATAAACATATATGCAGTAAAATGCAAACAGTCAAGAAAAACAAATATATTAAAAATACTTCCTATTTAATAATAGATATTTTTACACTTGAATTTATTAACATTTTTTTTTTGTAGTTGTGTTTGTTGGTATATGCAGTTTTTGGCTGTTCATATATATTTGTCATGTTGTTTTCTATACCAGCCACATAATTTTGATTTCATTGCTACAATTAATGCCTAGGTGGAAAGGGCGTTTTTCATACACTAACTATACACATATAAAATAATATGAATAATTTAGTAGGTTTTATTTTATTTTACGAATATTCATTTGTATTTATGTGGAAAAGTATGTTACTTTTAACACACGGCCATTGCAAGTAAAAAGTCTATTTGGAGTTATTTTGTATGAACTAGGTCAAAAATTGTATATTTTATGAATATAATTACGAATATAAAATTTATATTGCATGCATATTGTATAAAATATTCTATGTTATATACCTACTTATGTATGCATTTACGTAATGCGTACTTACTATTATAAAAGTATTATTGCCAATTTGTAAAAAACTTCTTAATAAAACCCATTATTGCATATTTTTCAAAGGGATAGTTGATTCTTTGTAATTTGTAAGTGATAATAATATGTCTTATCTTGTAATCACAAAAAAAACTAACACCAATTGCTGACAACAACTAGGAAATAGATTTTTTATTTTTCCGTTATTTATTATACTATGTTACCTATACAGTTGTTAAAAATAATAATAACTTTTACTAATAAACAAAGCATATTTTTTTAAAGTGTATTTATTGAACTTTTTTTAAACACATTTCAATATTTAGTGAATTATTCACTGCAACACTGACCTACTTAGGTGTATTCTATGGCCTTATTTACCAAGTTAATGTATAAGTATTGAATTTTCTCATGTTTCTCTTAATATATTAGAAGGGGTCTGATAAATTACTAATTAATAGTTTTGTAACTAGTAATAGTTGGACGATACAGATGAGAAATTGCACTATATGAAAACTATTTGTATATTATGTCTGTCGTAAACCAGGTTTTCTGACATATTTTTTCTTAGAATAATGCGTTTTTGAAAATGTAAACAATTTATTGTTTTCATTTTGTTTTATCCGTCAAATGCTCAAGATAAACAAAATACAAAAAAGAAGCAACAGAGTAATACAAGTCCCCAAAGGGCAAAGACTTAAATACATAATGACTTATACATAAATCATATAATTTAAAAAATTAAAATGTGATATACTGTGGAGTATTTTGAAAAGATGCATACCTCTTTCTTCTAATTAAAATACAAAATATAAGACAAGTAACTAAACGCTTAATATTATGTAGTATTTTTACTGCGATACTTCCATAGTCTCATATGATTATAGTGATTGGATTTTATGCATATTTATATTGATAACAATATAATAAATAATATTATTTTTTATATATATGTTTGTTAGAATTTAAAAGTAACTTTATTTTTTTTACACATCAGTTTGAGAATATTATCTCATGCGTTTTCCGTAATAATATATACAATTATAAAACGTGCGATTAGAGCAAGCTATCAGCTCTAAATACGTCGTATTCTTTTATCGTCGTTTTCTACGTGTCACACAGAGTAAATATTTACGTATAAAGTCAAAACACGCACGCACATAATATGTGATCGCGAGAATTATTCATTTTTATTTTATAATAGGGTGTGGTAATATGTTTGTGTATAGTAATATAATTTGTTATGCAAATCATTTTTTAAAAATATTTATAAATACGTATTTACTTGTATTGATAATTGAACCATGAGTTGTTTATTATTTATAAATATAATTGAATAGAAATGGAATAGCAGGAGTTAACCTGTTTATTAAATATTTATTTATGATATTTACTGGATTAGCCCTTATGTGAAAGAAAAAATTAAATATATTATACAGATATTGAAATTAAATTATAGTTACAAAATACGCATATAAGTTATAAATATATACATTGAAATTGATAAAAATATTAACAAACAAATGTGGTAAGGTATAGCATTTGCGAGAGACATTGGTTTTCTGATTAGTTCATTCATTAAGTAATTATAACTTTAGACTTTAAGAGACAGGGATAATCTACATTTTCTGATCATAAGCCATTTAAAACTGTAAATCTAAAAGTGTTCGTCTAGCAAGGGTATCCATATTAAAATATTCGAAAATAGGAGTGTAATCGTATGGCAGTTGGTGTATGTGTAGTATAAATCCAACGAATCTTTTAAAATTTCTTTGTACCATTTCAAACTGATGTATGTGGATCCCAAAGAACAGCACCGTATTCTAATATTAGACGGGCAAGCGAACGAAAAATAATTTTTAAAGATAGACCTAGTTTCAAGTCGTGTGCTAATCTTTTTATTAACCCAAAAATCTTGTAAGCTTTACAACATATCACATGGATTAAGTGGTCTAGGATCAAGAGGACTATTGAACTTAAAACCTATGTCAACTATAAATTCAACACGTATAATTTCTGAATAGTTTAGTTCATATAAGCGGACATAATGATAGAATGTTTCCTAGTGAATGATATGATATATGACACTTATCAAGGTGCAGAGTTAGGCTTAGCATTCGAGACCATTTACAAAAATTGTTTAAATCAGTTAGAAGCTTTATACAGCTATATATTATTATTTAATACTAGTAATGTCGTTTTGTTATATTTTCTATAAAATGTCAATAATAAACAATTGAGTGATTAATAAAAAAATTAATTTTATTTAACATTACAAATTTTTTTCAACATTTATTAAAATATGCAATCTATAAACCTATGTACAACATATACGTTATTATGTATGAGAATTTAAAGTTTAAATGAGTTTGTTGGAAAAATGACGGTTCACTACTTTGCTCATCAAAACTTTTAAGTACTTATACGTTTTAACACTTATAACTAATTATTAATTAACTAATAGTTCGAAATTGAAAATTTCAGTAAACTATTTTGATTCAGAATATGAAATAAAAATATACGCTGTAATTTAATAAAATAAAAAAAATATAACGATAAAGAGATTTTATTTTTAAAAATGTTGTTTTAAAATAATCCCTATTGTGTATAACCAATATTTTTATGTATAAAAGTTTTCCAAAGACTATTCTGTTCCAAGAAATAATTTTGGTTAAGATACTTTAGCCTTATACCCCTTTAACAAGGTTACTATTTAAATAAAAATACTTTTAAATATTTTTCTTCTTTACAAAAATTTAATTTAAAACAAGTACTTACACAAACACCATATCATAAATTATTAAATTTTTTAAATTTTAAAACAAAAGTTGCCTGTGAAAATTAGTTAAAAAAGTATCTTGTATATACATGTCAGCTATAGACACACGCACACGAACTAGTACACCATAAATCTTATTGAATTGCCCACGTTACGTGAGAGCATCGCTAAAACAGAGATTATGTAACGTCATTACGTCGCCTTTTCTAAACGGTTTTCCGTGTTTTTCTCGCCACTCGACGATAATTTTCAGGGGGGACGCACGCGCGTAAGGCGTCAGCGATGACGGTGGCCGCAACAACGTATATAATAATATATTTACTACATCAGTTGAACTCACTCTAATGTCGACCATCCAAAGACAAACGTAATGATAATAGCAATATTATGTTTGTTATCAGCTCCAGCGTGACCGACGTGCATTTCTCTTAAACCTTATATTGTTAAACTCACCTTGGTGACATATAATGAGTCGTAAATCTTAATCCACAATGCAATACACGCATTTTTTTTATTAATGATTTAAACATCTAATGCTGCAAAAATTAGTTAAATTATTTTTTTATATTATTTTTGTTTCGTATATTGATGAATGATGAGTATTTTAAAACGTTTTTGTGTAAATAAATTGATAGTTTTTAACAATTTGACAGATTAAATGTCATTTGATGGTTCTGGTTTTAGTGATGAGTTTAGATTGTAAGAGATGAGAGTTTGAAGGTCGATGGAGTTAATTAATTTAGATTTAATATTATGACGTGTTGTGTTATTATTATATTATTTTCTCTGTGAATTGAGGGGAGCCACTTTTCACCATTAAGATCCCACGAGTAAGTTTCATATGTTCTATTTTTTGGTTAATATTTAGAATTCAGTTCTTCGTTAGAAAAGTCTAGGATTATGCAATTGATTTTAATATTTTAATTTAATTTAGTTTGAACTTTTGGTAACTCCTACTAGCTTATTATTATTATTGATAAAAAAAATCAGTGTATTTAGTTGTATTATTTATGAAAGGTGTGTCTGGAAAGTATACAGTCCTCGTACAGTTTTTTACAATTTGTAATATTTTATTATACGCTACTTTGTTATTTACTGTCTTATTAGTTACTATACAACGTTCTAATATATTAAATACTATTATATTTTTTATTATATAGTAGATGATAAGAACTCATGCTTTAATGCGTAGAAACGTATATGATCATTGTCTTCACGTTTTAGACTAATAACAAAAACTCTATATACAGATAAAATTTCTCATATATTTTATATGATAAAAATTTAAAATACCGTTAAGATTATATACTAAATTTATATATTTTAAAACGTAAGTTTATGGCTGCTTGCCAAAATCACCGATATGTATCACCTAATGACACCAGCTTTTTATATTTCAGTGTACCTAATATACTAAGTACTGTAAAGCCATGCATTAATTACTTATATTATGATTATAGTAATGTTTTCGTTCTCACACGGCTCTTATAGTCTCGTACACTATTTTATACAAAAAATATATCAGAAGCCTGCTGTTTAATAGCGGAATTTAATAACTATAGTAGGCTTCCGGGATCAAAAATAAATGTCTTAAGAAAAAAAACACCCAGATAAATGTATTGGAATATGCAATATATGCGTATTCCGACACCGCGTCGTTATGGGCACTCGGGGTTTTCTAACACAATAAGCAATATCGCGGAGGGCGCCGTTATGAACGAATATAATGTTAATACAATATGTTTTATACGCATTCGTGTACATTATGCGAACCTATTCTGCAGAACAGCTCACACATATAAAACCCTCCCAAACGCCCCTAATTGCCACTAACAGAGGGAAGTATGACCATTACACAGCGCTCAAGAATCACGATATTACGGTAGAAAAGTGCGTACAAAAATATTATATAATGTTATTTCATACGGTGGTTCGCTGGTCATCTAGAGATTCTGGCTAAAGTGCGTCACGCCAGTAACTTGTCGATGACAAATTTTTATACGCATATCCATACAATTTCTTCACATCAGTCTAACCGTATACAAATATTACTATATAATAATTCATAAGCACATAATTGTATAGTTATTTTATATAATAAAAATAATATATTAGGTGTTATGAAAGTTACGACTTGTCTAATCAACAACTAATTGTCAAAAATATCAACATCTATCGATTCTATCGCTGTCTGCGTAAAGAGAGTAAGTTACATATTATCTGCATCATCTGTAATTTGATATTTGGTCGACCGTTTGTGCGATTGGTAATTACAGTAAATATGTAATGAATTTTGTTGGTATGGAACATAGTAGGTATAAAAGAAACACAATAACAATTATCGTACAAATGGCTGAATAATAATAAATACCCATGATGTACCTATTGTATATAATATTATAATAATAAAACGGAATACAAAGCAGCGGATTAATGAGCCGAGACTATGGGTCGATGAAAATCGAAGCTAGAATTTTAAGTGTATCTCCTCCCCTCTCGGCGGGAATTTTTAAGAAGCCAAACAGTGTAATCGATTCATTATAATAATCACGTTATTAAGGGGACAGCACGTGCACTTGCATATTATATGATTGGACGAGGGAGATGCGCGAGTATTAGGTATTGAAACACGAAACTCTCCTGTCCAATCGCATTACAAAATATATAGTACGATATACATTATAATAACAGGGAAGTCATGATAAATGTCATAATAGATCAATATAAAAAATAAAAATGCGAAATGCCATTTATTAAAAAAAAAAAACTGTGTGAAGCCACAATACTTTAATTTAATAAACCTGTACTGTATACACTTATTATTAAAAATATAAACTATAAACTAATGATAAAAATATATACTTATAAAGTATGTAATATTATTATCTATAATATCAGGGAAGTATGCTTCTAAAATGTTCGACGTGCATAAACTTAACAACAGACATAACGTGATTGTATTGATTTTAATTTGAAGTTAATATGCAAGAATCAGAAATCATTGAAAAAGTTGTACAAGAATAAAAAAGTCATATTATTTTTCTATTTCCATTGGAATAAACATAATTAAAATAATTGTCAAGGTAATAACTTGATATTAAATTTAATTTGTACAGAAATTATCAGGAGAAAAATTTAAATCAATATTAATAATGTCTATCAGAACAACGAAAGTTAAAGCAGTTTCACCAATTATAGACTTATTAAATTTAATTTCATATCCCATTAATGTATAGTATTATAATATACATAAAAGTAACAAAAAAAAAAACCTAAAACATATATACATATATACATAAATGATTATTTTAACCATATTTTTTCGTACGAACAATGTAACAATCAACATTTTTCCATTAAATTACTACAAAATTTCTGAATAAACAATGGTTAAATACATACAATTTGGAAATTTTATTATAATTATTAGGTACAATCGTTACAGTAATATAATATAATATCGATATTTTAATTACCTACTGATTTAGCGAAACACTTGTATAACTGATTTAGCCATATAAATAAAATATGTTGCAAGTATGACAACTTATCTACCCTGAAAATATTATAATATTAATCGAATCCTGTCTGGCGCATGGTGATGACGGTGGCGCGCGTAACTGTCGTCAATGACAGATCGGCGGCGGTGGCGGCGGTGGCGGTCATCCATCGACAAGAGGCGACAACATAATTACAACCCTTTTAGCCGATGCATTGTATTTTTATTTTCAAATAAAAAATGACGGCTAAGTATAATTGTATAACAATGCAGGTTGGGTTGGCTTCAGTGTAACGCCGACATTTATACACATAGAAACGAATATTTTATATTATTATTATATTGTAAATACTCGTATAAATTTGTCCTTTTTGATCGGCCTTTTTTACTGAAACGAGTTTCATCGGCACAGAAAAAAAAATGTATGCAAAATATGTATATTATATTTCACTAACGTTTTGTTAATGCCCGAAGCCCTTTTGACGGGATTCGTTATATAGGTATATCATTTTACGCTAATACTCAAATTAGTTTACGCTCACTGGACACTATTGCGATACAGTAAACCGTTTGAAAAATCAAACGATATATCAGATATATCAGAATAAAATTGATCGTCGCACAATTTAATTTTGGTAATACTATTTATATTATATGATATTATAAATGTGAGTAATTGAAAACTGGTATGTCTCTATATTATACAATATTCCTGTAGCCTATTTAATTATTATTACCTTTATATACACATGTTGAAAAACATTGTATTTTACTACGTCTTTGCGCGGTAGTCTGCAAGACCGCAAATTAAATACTACTACTTATAATATTGAAACATTTCGATCGCACTGTGTAAACAAATTGATATCAGTGCATTATAGAACCCACAGTCGTATTAAAATAATACGTCTATATTTGAATAATCGAGTTTGTAAATTGTAATTGTTATTATGGTGTATGTATTTAATATATTATAGATTTTCAGAACGAACCAGCAATAATTATTAGAAACAAAACGGAATACGTAACTTTTGAGTGCTATTAAAAACCAAAATACACACATCATTGTTATTGAGTTATTTTACATTCTGATGAGCGGAACGTAATTATATAAATATAATATATTATCATAATATTTAAATACTAATAATACAATAATTGCAATATTTTCAGGATAAAACTTTATCGACCTACTGTAATATTAAAGTAAAATAAATTACTTTAATAGCTATTTCAAAAAATATATCATGAAATAAACTTAGTGATATAAGCTAAAAGACCGTCTCCGCTCAGAATCTGTTTTGGTAGACAATGATTATCATTGAATTCAAATTTAACACACCCATAATAGTGACTCACTCGACAACTAATGTACAGTAGTTCTTACTTTTTACTCTAATCAATATTTAAAAAAAATATAATTATTAAGCTTATATTATGTCCAAAACGAGTACGAGTATAATACATAAATAAATAATTATTAATACGGTATACCAACATATAGGTAATTATAAATTTATAAAACACAAATAAAAAATATAATATTTTGACTGTAGCTTTTTCAAAAGATTAATAAAAACTCTAAGTTTAAATTGTTTACAAATCTTATTAATTTAAATGAATTTTAAGTTTTTTGTTTACAACCGTTATTAAATTTAAAACAATGGATTTTAGTTTAATTTAATTTTACATTTTTACCTATTTTTTTTTAATATCATCAATAATTAATAAATAATACTAATAGTCTCCGTCTGAGGTATATTTCGTATCAAAAAGTCACTATTCTGGTAAGGGTTCTAGTCTTGGCAAGTGCGCCCGTAAGGTGAGCGAAAGGAGCCATTGCTCCGGGTGTTATTTTGTATGTACATTTGTATAATATTTGAATGTACAAAGTTTTATTAAAGATTTAAATATTGAATAAGTCTAATAAAAAAATATGTTACAATGATATTATATTAGTAGATAGGTACTATAATATTCTAATTTTATTTATTTTAGTGGGTGTATGCATTTATAAGTAAATGTTACCTTGCTCCGGGTAGGGTTTTATCCTGCCGGCGCGCTTGGTCATTGCAGGTAATAAATAATTATAATAGATAATAATGTTTATCTGTGAACACGTTATTGATCCTAGAACAATTCATGTAGGTAATAGTAAGTTCAATTTTTTTTCGTTCCCTATCTATTATAATTACTTATCTTTTGCTCTAATTGCCGAAATATTGGGTTAATTATAGTATGGCTATGCTTTTTTGTACTTTTCTTTACAGCATCATCACCATTCTTTAAATGTACCTATGGTATCGCAATACTTGTTTTCAGCTTTAAGGTTATACATATATTTCAGACCATTGTGTGCTAACGAGACATGGCTCACGGGTTCCTGATAACACGAAACCGATTTCACACGATTCGCCATTGCTTACGAAAGCGGAAGTACAGAATCAAAACAAATATTATGATGCGTATAGCACAGCGCGAAAAACGGAAACCGAAATTACGGGTGTACGAAGGAACAACAAGCATTTGGCGACGGCGCAGCATTGTTTGAAATCGATGTTCAGTAGAAAGTTGGAATAGTAAAACCGATCACGCCGTCCCCCATATTTATTGTATATTTTATCAACGGAAAACGGGTGACAACCGCTCACGATAAAATAGACGCATCTTGTAAAATTATTGGTAGGAACTATATATAGCTAGGTGATACAACGAAGCTTACTCATTCCATTCTTTCATTAATAATATATTTATTTAAATTATTTTTAGAATGCTTAAATTCTAGGACTGTATATTTTAAAATTGTTGAGATTCGTTTGTACTACTTAATCTTTGTCCAGTGCCCTGTGTGGTGATACAAACTCCTGTTTTTCAAATGAGACTCCTCTTTTCTGTTTACCATGAATTATTTAGCATTTATATATTTTTTTTAAATGTTGACATACCAAAATCAAAATTTAAACTAGTTATTAGTTATTTAACCACGACCATTTTTTGAGTGTTTATTAATCAGTCTGATAAAACACGGTAGTTGCCGGCCTTTTTTTTAACACGTTTTCTATATGTTCATTTTTTTGATAAAAATATCAAATCATTTTCGTGTCGCCGTTCGCGAATGCGTGAACTTGTACAGTGCTGCAACATATTCGCTAATCGAGTGTATACAATTCTATACATCTGCGAGCATCATCATTTCCGGTCCGTATCACCCTTTTTTCCCCCAGTTTAAAATATAAAGACGGGTGGGAAACTGTTTGTCACAATATACTGCCACCCAGCCCCATATCGTTTATTCACCAATAATACAAATTGATTAACAGAGAAAGAAATATATGAAAGGGGTCTCTAACTACCCTGTAAAATTAGCCTTTGGCTCAAAATACTTCTTAGATAAGTTTTCTAGTAGTGATCTACCATAGACAATCGCCATCTTTCTTGAGCTAGCCTCTCCCGCTCTGCAGTCTCCTTACCATCAAGTAATGACTTCACCATTCTGCTAAATGCCAGCCTCTGATTTTCGCCACTGTCTTGATCCGTCACTTCATCTGTACGTGATCTGGGAGAAGCTCTTGCTGTTGTCCCAGAATTATATAAAATAAGGTCTGTGTCAACCCTGTAGGAGTAAGCCAATCTCAATCAAACAAAGCACACTCGCGATAAATATACATTAGAGATCCTTTAGGATAACCTAAGGTATAGTATTTTGGCACAGAATGACGTTAGTATAGAAGTATACAAAGTAACATATTTATCTGATGACCAGTAATAAGAATACATCGGAAATGAATCAGTTAATAGTGTACCAAATGTTTTTTACGACCCATTTAGGTAAATCTTACATTTTTTTTTCTACCGTAATATGTGTACAATACAAATATTTACTTTAACGTTCTTTGTGCTCAGTATTGTTGGACATTTCAAACATTTGTTTATGTGTAATCGGATAATCAATTTTATTTTAAAGACTAAAAAGTACGATGTAAATTATATATAGTTTCGTTACCTTTTGCGTGATATTACCTATTATTAAGTGAAACAGTACGGTAATATACAAATGCAATTTGTCTTTAGATATATTATATAAACGTGTTTACATTTAGTTAATTTATTTTTTTAATGGCCATCTCGACTCCTGATATAGCAACATAAAGATAATATATTAAATACTTTTTTCATCGACTTATCTGTGAACGCCATATTATTTCTTCTTTTCTCCATTGGCGAACGGCGATTTTTGTTATGACTTTGTATTGGCAATCGATAATACGGTACGGACATTTTGAGAATTGGAATCTCGGTAAAACGATAAGCTAAGATTTGACGATGGTTGAACGCATTCAAATTCAAGGCCGTCGAGATAACTAACAATGTTTTTACTATAAATTCCATTCTTATCTGTATATCGCGAATGGTCATTGTATTCGCATAGTTACTAAAAAAAAACCCACCAATAAAATGAAAGCTACTATATTTATAGTGCATATTATTATGTAAGTCACACAAACTCGGGCCATTTCGAATTTTCGAAACTATATTAAACACGTCTAGACAAAATAAAATAAACATTATAGCTGTCTTGTTAGGTTTGAACAATGCGTTCAATATTATAATTATGTTTCGTCATCTGAATGCGCGATAAGTGTATTGTTATTGCCATCCATGTGTATTACGATAACTACTCGTATTTTGCATTATTTTTTTATTATCTTGTCAATATTATATAAGTAAAAATTCAGCAACGCAGC
Source organism: Rhopalosiphum padi (assembly GCF_020882245.1). Classification (NCBI taxonomy): domain Eukaryota; kingdom Metazoa; phylum Arthropoda; class Insecta; order Hemiptera; family Aphididae; genus Rhopalosiphum; species Rhopalosiphum padi. The sequence continues at coordinate 55,734,952 of NC_083598.1, forward strand.
ACTCAGTTTAACTGGCGCGGAGCACTATCGATATTTTATATTTAAATAATCTGTTATTGTTTAAAAAGCATAATTTTTACATTTTATTTTTATCTCACAATATAATTGTTTCATCATCACTGTTTAATTTTTGAACGTTCAATTTTTGTGTTAATGTATTTTTTATTCAGCAATCTAATACAATACCTATTTATATATGACTAAAAAGGAAAACTTTATAATAAACGAAAATATTAAAATGTATTAAATTTATTTTATGTATTTATTATTGACAAATATATATATATATATAAGGCTTATTAATCATGCACCTATATGTACATATTTATATGTTTCACTTTTATATCGACTCATTATATACTTTAGTTTTCTACGAGCATTTTTAACAAAACACCAGTCCACGATCGAATTATGAAATATGAACCATCTGGCCCATGATGATTAACTACTATTCTATCTTAGATAATTGCAACAATAATAAGTTATAAAATATAGATTTTAATATAGGTAGGTTCTACTTATTCATATGATCATTGATCATGATGGCTACTTTTTGATTGGTTTTAAGGTAAATATTTGTAAATACTGTAATTATTGCAGATTTTTTTTGTTTTTATTTATTACCTGCACTATTATCACATACAACAGTAGCATGTAACATCGCATAATATATATATAAATTAATTTATACTATACTGTCTATACTAAGTAGGTATTAGTAATTTTTCTATTTATAATATGATATATTAAACTAATTTATATCTAAAACATTATATAGGTATCCTTAATGTTTAACCCAGGACTTACGTTACTACCTATAGGTATAGCTGAATGATCATTGATTATAGTATATTTTGTTATTAACTTATAAATAAATAAACAATTTTGCCATAATGGTATGAATAAGATTATAACAAAATTAGCTTAAAATTGGTCTAAATATTTTAAAGTTTTATTATAATATGTATTAACAATTAAAATAAATGTAATGGCGAAGTGTTTCAATTACAATCAAATGAGAAATCTGTTTATCTAATAAGTTAGCATATACAATTTCGTCAACGTTTGAACTTCAAACGCTCTTTCAAAATTAATATGGCTTTATGCTAAACTTTTTTTTTGTTTCCGGTAAGAATAAAATGTGAGAACTTTGTAAGCTTTAAATATTAAAATTAAATATTTCATGAATTTTAAACAACAACAAAGTTTAAAAATATTTAACTTCAGTTTAAATATGTATTAAAGAAATATTGACTATACATTTTAGTATTAAATTAGTATGTTTTTTTGATTAAGATAAAATTTGGTGACTTAAAAAATAACCGAACAAAAATAAAACATTTAAAATTTCTATTGCAAATAGCTTAAAAAATTGTTAAATTAATTCGAATATTATACCATGTTTAGAATATTATTCTGTTATAAATATTTAGAGAAATTTCAAGTATCCATGTGGTATTTCATGTTTTTAGGATTTTATTAAAAACTCATGTTCAACAAAATATATTTCAATTTTTTTTTTTTTGAAAATTATTTTAAAAAGTTTAAAATTAGTCTTTCGGCAGTCAAAAATAATCATAACATAAACACTATTGTAACTAATATAATTTACTTATCACCACGATTATAAATAATAAGTTCTTTATAGGTAATCGTGCTTATCACTCATGCTCAGAATCTAAAACGAAATAAAATATTCATACTGCTTCTATACGGTGTCTATACTATATCTATTATCAATAAATCGCACAACAGTTTTCTTCGATTTTTATAACGAATAATTCTGTTCTATACGGCTGTATTATTAAAACACGACGGTTGGAATAATTTTGAAACAGTTCTCTATTCTCTGTTTATTTACTGCGTATAAATTGTTGTCTATAAACGCTACAAATACGCTTAGTATAAAATGAAACAACTCGTTTTTAGTAAATGTATACCTAGTATAGGTAAGTTAAATAAGTTCTGTGAGGCAAATATATCAGACGTACATGACTCTACAAATCTCGTTGGTACGTCCGTACCGTGTGCTAATCGTGCGGTATTGATTAACGGCGATGTTCATTAGAGTATAATATTATTATCGTTCTCGATAAATATATACATATAGGTATTAACTGATTTATTTTCGTGGCAGTCACTTTTTTCCTTAACAATACTGACGCCCGTGTTCCTACCTATGTTATCAACGGACGGTGGATCTGGGCCACATAGATAAGAAGTTTCTGGACCGGATGATAGTAATAAAAATAAATGATAATATCGTAGTAAATAGTGTATAATATATAAGTGCACTATGGCGGCGGTTTTCACGAATCCCTTGATGTGTGTCAGACCGCGTTAGCCGGTTAATCGAGGGTTTCGGGACTGTGCCTGTCCGATAACGAACTGAAACTAATTAAGGTCGGAAAACCACAACGACGATGATGTTCTTATTGCGAACTTTTCGGCCGTGTAATTCCTATACGCGTAAACATTGAAAACACAATGCTTGCGTGGTGCAATTATGTTGGTCGTTGTAATAAACAATTAATAATTATCATTTGTTCGCGAGTATTTGTTTTTACACACACACACGCACACACCGCATTTAAATATATATATATATATATACAAACATAATATACTAGTGATTAATCAAAATTTCCTAAAAAAATATCTATTTGTAAGAAAACACTTTGATAATAAAATTGAAAACAATCCAAATCATATGTCAATAAATTTTAAATAAATAAAAGAAAATAATTTTAATAAAATAATATATCTTTCTATATTGTATGGGAATATAATTATTTAAATAAAATATGTAAATCTATAGTAGCTAAGTCGTGAATATGAATGTTTTATTTATAAAACTATGTATACAAAATATAAAACTATACTTATATTTAATCAGTGTAATTTAAAAAATCTTATATATTTAACATAATATATTTAAAATTGCATTATGCAGTAATCTATAATTATAATTAGTTTTACAATCCATATAATACTTTTAAAAATATAATGAATTAATAATTTCTGATCGATAATACACTTTTTTTAAATTACGTTTTTAACTATACTATATATTATTATATGTTATACATATTAAATAGATATTATATTATTTAAAATATATTTAAGCTCGGCTACATAATATTAAATCCATGTGTTATTGTCAAGCCTATTTTTTTTGTCATTTCAATGGTTATTTAATTTATACTATTCCAAAATTATTTTTGTATTTGAATACTATGACGTGTTCGGTAGGTTCAAATTTAGCAACCTATAAGGTTTATGATGTATGTGAACATACAAACTGGAAATTTATTTTGTACGAAAAAATAAGATAATATACTTATATAATATCAAACAATAATATAATACGCATAAAATGAATGACCGTTACTTATTATGAATTCGAACAAATCCACTGCGGCTTATAGTTTATTATTTTATATTTATTTAAAATGCCTTTTATGTTTATCGTGTTTATTGTATTATATTCACTCTATTCGTATACGTCATATGCACGATAGGGTGTTTAAAGCCGATCGACAGCAATTCATCCGATAAAAGACCAACTATCGCAGGAAGTGGGTAAAAAGATTAATGCATTTTCGGAACCATAATTCACAAGTGCGTGTGTGTATATATATATATATATATGTATACAATATTAACTTATTGAGTATACTTTTGCCGGGACTCGAAAGTGATGGCGGTGGGCTGGTGACTATGACTCGGGAAGTAGCGAGGAGTGGGGTTAAAAATGACAAACACTATTGAAACTGACAGATAAAGTTGTATTGGACGGAAAATATACGGTTAACAAATAAGTTGAAACATATTTTTAATATTTGATATAACCAAAAAGTAAAAAACTTTTATAGTTCAAACGAAACGATTCCATTGCACGTGTATATGGTTCGTATGGCTATCAATATTATTTATACTGCCAAAACAAAAGAATTATTTAACAAAACAAATTTAAATTTTGTATCATATATTCATATATTATTCAATTATTCATCGAAATTCAAATCCCACGGATAATCGTAACAGAATCGTTTATTTATTTAATTTGTGTATTATAATAATTTGCACCGACATTTTAAATAAACGACCGCAGTCCATTCGAAATAATGTTAGGAATTTTAAATGAAATAATAATTTCTATCTCTATTGGCGAGATACCGCGATAACGTGAAACATACATACATGAGAACATTACGAACCGTATAATATAATTTTCAGCATATTTACGAGTACCAAATTTTAGAATTTTCCTCATTTTATTATGAAGTACTTTATTAGTTTTACTTTTGTGTTCACAGATAAATACCTAGTTTTACCGATTATGTCATGTTAAACAAATATTATAGCAGCATGCTCTTAAAATTATAAAATATTTAAGTAAAAAGGTTTTGAATTTAACGGTTTATATATATAAAAAAAATGTATAATGTGAGTATTTTAGTGTTATGATGCATAACTATACTTTTAATGTATCTAAAATCTAAATACTTAAAATAAATATTGTTTAAGAAATTTCACAAACACTTAAATGGTACTCGTTACTCTATTACTTGAGTTAACATTTTTTTATTTTGAGAAGTATATGTTATTTTTCAATTAACATATTTTAAATAGTTTTAATTTAATAATATTTGATTGTTAATATATAATAACCTGCTATTATTTAGCATTAAATATAAAAACATACAAATATTAAACAATATAAATATCTGCCGTTTAGACTTGATATCTAGTTATATATATAAAACCATAAAAAAAAAATTCAAAATTATATTGTTTATTATTATATAGTCATCTACATTATAGTATAGGCGTACTGCTTGCTGAATTTGTTCGTTCAATATATTCTTTGAATCTATCACGCTTATTACAAAATATAAGAATAAAATTTAAATTAATATAACATAATTACAATATGATATTATCCTTTTTCTCGTTAGGTAACAGGAGAAGATACAACAGTATTACTATCAACATGAGTATTAAAATTACTCATATTATAATAAAAAGGGTTAGTTTATTTCAAAATCCTTTTCTGTTTTTATAGAATAATTTTCACGCAACAAAAGGATTACAAATGTACCTTATACCTATTGGAGTAGAGGTTTAAATATGAGCTTCACGATAATTTCCACAGTAAAGAAAATACCGAGCCAGTGAGAGCAGGGTTTATTTAAACCATCACAGTTTCTTACTTTTTCATCAAAATGTTTTTTTTAATACTATTTTTTTTTTTTTTTTTGAAAACCTTCAGGCAAAACAACGAGCGGACAGGTTTAGGATTTAGCAGCCTGTCAAAGAATAATTTATCGTTATTTATTTATTTTTATTTTTTTTTTCATTACATTTTCTCTTTACTTGCCACTTCGTTTTCAGTTGAAAACTACTTTTGTTATTCAGTAAGTTATAAATTGCTCTCCTAATGCTCAGGGTTTTCTCATATAAATTACTAAATCGATTTTATCATTATTATTATTTATTTTTTTTATTCGATTTTCAATAATAAGTTGCGTGTTGTATAATTTCACTTGATTTCAAAATATATCTTAATTAACTTTACATAATAATATTATTTAAAGGCAATTCTCGAACAAAAAATATTGTATTTAATAATAATTATTTATTAGTATACAATATTATCACCGATAAGGATATAAATTGGTATCAGAAATCGATCACTGAAAACTTTGGTTTCCAAAGTTAATATCGGCGAAGTACCTTTACGGAACCCAAACATAAGCTATATATATATATACATGTATATAATTTATAATACATATATTATATATATTTTCATTTAATAATCTAACTTGGGCAGTATTATAGTGTCATGGAAAACTTTTTTCACTTTTTCAATAAACGTCACAATATTACTATGGAAATTTAGTGGTTTTGTATACGTAGCTAACCACTATAGGTTGTTGTCCAAACATATTTCAGGTAATATGTCTAAGACTTTTTGACGTTTTTGAAAGTATATTGAAATATCAAAAGTTTAAATCAGTATATTATGAATAATCGAAATCCATTAAAAATCCATTATAGATGTGCAATATTTGTTTATTTACGATATCACGATCTTATAATGTAATTAAATGTAGAAGATGGATCTTTAACGGTGTTCAATAAAATATGACAATAAAATTATGTATTTTTTAAAATATTGTTGATTCTAATTATTATTTTTATTATTTAAATTATCATATTTTATATAAATTCTGGAATTTGTGTTGTTAAAAATTGAACATTTAAATGCAGTTTTTACACAACTTTTTAGTATCGATATTCGATAATATCGAAAATGAAATATAAATTACTTTAATAACACTGCATATAATTTCACATAGATTTAATTTTACTGTGTGGATATACAAACTCATACACTTTGTCAAACCCAATTAAATAAACGAAATGGCATATTTTCTTTTGGAAATTTTTAATGTTTTATACTTATATGATTCAAATTATAGTTGTAGTTAGATAATCATAATTTCAAGTTTTTGTTTTTTGATATTTAAAAGAAATTATTATTTATGATTATTACATATTGTTATTGTAAGTTCACACATATAATAAATGTGAACAAAATGTTTATACATTTAAGTGTGCAATGTGAATAGATTTGTTGTAGATTTAAATAAAATACTAATAACATGTTTAATATTGTGATACTATGCCTAACCGTCTGTACCAATTTTGAAGATATTTTTTTAAGTTCTAGAGTAAATGAGTGAGTTGGTTAAAAGGTTTAGACCAAAGAGATGGGTACCAAAGTGATGGGTGCTAATAATATGGGAGCTTTTGGAATTTATTTTATTTTGTATATAATATGTTATCTTATGTTGCCATATTATATTATGTGTATACGACTTTCATCAATATGAAATGAAAGATTTTATACATGTATAAGGTAATATGTGAGGCGAAAAAAGTATTGTTTAGAATTTTAAAAAGCGAATTAGGAAAATTAGTCAAAATATTCGTATGTTTGTAATAGATGATATTTTATTAACTTATTGATGATATTTACTTGTTGTGTTGTATGCATTTTTTTTCATAATAAATATTTGTTGTGCAATTATCCGATTATTTATCCGAAAATTCTATGTTGTCAAGTAAATGATAAATAAAAGTATTTATTATGTTTACTACATATTGTCTAGTAATAACATTTATAATTTTTTATTATAAAATTATTTGTTAGTATTTTATCAGAAATTAAAAAATACAACTTATAAACCATAACCGTGTTGGATTTTGATTTAAGAGTTTGTGAAGTAAATAATCAAAACCATTTTATTGTTACTGTATATTTTTTTTTTATATATATATTTCTCATATTTATATATTAAGTCTGCTTACAATTCAATTATTTTATCAACTTGGAGTTTATTTCGTCTTTTGTGAAAATATTATTTTAATATAAGAACTTTTTATTCGCGTAAATGCATACATGCCACGTGGAAATATAATATACTACAATAATAATGACATGGCGCGTCACGCTTGAAAAGAAAAATTCTTGTCGGAGAATGTTATGGATTTGTTTTCAGTGCTACCATACAGGATCTTTAAAGTTTGGTAAATATAATATATAGCTCAGGATATAATAATATTGAGAATGATAATAATAATTATGTGTAAATTTCTCACCGGAAACAATGCAATTAGTATGACACATTATAGTATACGTACGGACCAGTAGATTTTGATCTGTATTCTACGTACATTTTCTTCGATATTCCCGTTTTCCATGGGCCATTTTTCTATTTAAATTTGCAGATGTTTGGGAAATGCCGTTGGTGATCAGGAGGTGAAGGGGTGTAGGCGAGATGCTTAAGTCACGGAGGGACCGCGTAATAATTACCTCATCCCGTCTATTTCACGACGCTTTTAAAACGTCTCCGCGTAGAGAATGGATGAAGCGCTCGTATTAATTTTCATTACGACGGATTTCTTTGGACCGCCACTATAACTTCGCCCCCATCACTGCTCTCGCCACCCTACTGCCACCATTGGTGAAGTATTAGGCGCTCACGATTAGCTCTCCGTTTTGTTTGTAATTAGAAAAGCGAGTTTGTCCGTTTATAATTGCACGATCGTTTTTGTCGGATTTTACAGCCACCGCGTCGCGTTTTGTCTGTCCGTTGTCTCAACGCAGTATATAACACACACACACACACACACACATAAATAGTATACATACACTATAATATATACATCCTTTTAATCCCGCAGACTAACCACAAAACACACTAAACTGATTTATATATAAATATATATTTGTGTGTGTCTGTGTGTGTGTGTACGCGAGTGCGCGCGCGCGCGTTCTCATTCTATGTATCTGTATAATATTATATACGTGTACAATGTTACTATTTTACGGCAAACAACGAATTTGAAATTCATTTTACCGGTCGACTCTGAGAGAAAATGTTAATCTTTTTACTCAGAATTTATTCCTACTCTGGAGAACTACATAGATTTTATTTTCCGTCTGTCTCTAATACGAAGAACCTGCGCACGTGTCTGTGGCTTATAAATTAATTTTTCTACATTTTTCATAGACTTTTAATTCCATTCCATCTACTATGATTAGGACTTAAGCCCTCATTGAAATTACGGTTAAATTTTTATACTTTCGTAATTTTTAAAACCGCTTATATAACCAATGGAATTATTATTCATCGGTTGTATAATAATATACGAGTATAGGTATTACGTTGTAGACAATGTTTTTAAATTGTTGTAGAACGAATAAAAAATTTTAACATTAAAAAATATGTGTGTGCAAAACTTTGGATGGACTATAATATTGTTATTAAAAATTAAAACTGTATAGCGTTCCAGTCCACGCATCGATAAATCAATTTTTAATGTAAAATACAGAAAAATGTACATATTTTGCCTATACGTTGAGCCGGTCAATAAATTATGATTCAAAATCCAAATAGGTTATTAAATATACAGACTACAGAGATTTTTAAGGAATTCGTTTAACGGTTTGCTAAGTTTTCATTCAATATTATACTACAATGGATGGTGATAAATTGTTATTATAAATAATAAGTTAATGATTAATCATTGAACTCCAGATTTCAAGCACAACACTTTCATTATAGTAATATTTTTTAACTTTGAGTTGCTTATAAAGTTACAATATTTTACAAAAATCTAATTAATTAAAAAAAAAAATCTCTTGCAAATTAAAATCACAGTATTTATATTTTATTTTTCAGTCTGTTAGTAGTTTTAAAAGTTGCAAAATAAAGTATCTTTAATTAACATACAGCTCTAGGTAATTTCTTCTACCTATGAAAAATAAATATTCTTATAAATAGAGCTTTTGATGCCCTTAATATTACGTAATAAATGTTATATTTTAATTAGTATCTACTTAGATAAGCATTTCTTTAAGAAAATGATTTTTTCAATTTTCAAACTTTAATTTATTTTTAAATTTTAATCAATAGGTAGTGAATATTAACGATGATGAATCAATTTGTAATGACATAATTCATCAAAGGAAAAAATTAAAAAGTACATTTTAATATTCAATCTGTTGCTGATAATTATAATAAATATCCTTTTAAATTGCATTTGTAATCAATTATTTAAATCTGTTTTAGTAAATATTTCTTGCTTTCCAATATTAAATAAAATAATTAAAATTACTTATATTTATTAACTATTATTAATAGCTTATACCTAACGTTATATTATATTTTACATAACCTATTCACAATAAATTCACCATAAATACTTCGAATACTTGTAATCATTTTTTTTTTATTTTATTTTAGATCCTGAGTGATGTGATAGTTATTGATTGTGCAATGGTATGTTTTTTCTTTTCCAGAAAACATTTTTTTTTTGTTAGTGCAATGAAAGTCTTTTGTAATTTATTAAATCGATCTGAAGTTGTATACAAATTGTGTTTTGAGTAAATTGGAAAATTCTTAATAGTTTTATAAAACAAAATTGGAAAACTAATAAAGTGTTAATTTGTGTAAAATTATTGAAAATTGATTTTGAGTATAAAACTCATACTACTTTACACAAACTTTCGTTTATATAATTACTACCTTATACATATTAAATAAACAAATATGGTATAATAATTTAGAGTAAATGAAAAGTTTGGGATTTGATATATATAAATTATTTATTTATACTTACATAATCAACGAAATGTTTTATACAAAATACATAAATATTATTTAAACATTATAATGTTGTACATAAAAAATATATTTAATAAATACGCGTATAAGCAATTGCTGGCTAACATGTATATTATATATGTATAGTTATTATTATTATTATTATCGTCATCAAGTTAGTGGTTTATATTAACCCGATGAATTATGGCGTTCTAAAAACGTAACAATATTCGGTACCAATATTATGACTCATGAGAAATCAAACTTTAAAAGCTCGAAGCCAGTAAAGTGATTTATAAGTTTTAACTGGTTTTGTTAGGCATATAATATAACATAATATTATGACGTTTCATATCAAACTGCCGTACTGCGCCTATAATATCTGTTGTATACTGTGAATAATAAATATTACATGACGTACATTGTACATATTATAGTGAATTGTAGTTTGTAATATAATATAGTTGGGTTCACTGGATTTATCGACACACACGTATTATACCAATATCGTAACGCAACCATAGATAATATTAATATAGGTATATATATTATATTGTACATATCAAGTTCGGTAATGATATATCGAATTAAAAGGTTAACCCTTTCATCGACCTATCGCGGGTCTAGGTTTATGTGTGTGTGTGTGTGTGTACATTTTATAAGCTCTGTTCAGCGCAAACAGCAGCAGCTTCCAGCCGTTGGCAATCGCGATAATATTAATTATTATTAAAACCGTTTTTGTGCGGTATATACACGTGGGGGCGGCGAACGGCTTACGCACGCGCGCGTGTTTGAGCACAGTACCTACGGCGTATACCACCCGTCAATTTAATCCCATGTGTTTACCCCCCTTTGATGCCGATTCGCGCCAAAGGGGTAACGACGACGGGGAACAAGCGGTAGTAATGGCGGTGACGGCGATGGAGGCAGTGGTAGTGGTGGTCGTCGTAGTTTTACCGTCTAGGTACTATATAATATGCCAGGACGATAAACGATTTTTTTATTTTTTTACCTCATTATCTTTTTGATATACATATTATAATATTATGCTTTGACTGTCGACGACGGCGGAGTGGTAATAATACGATCACAAAGTATACGGCGCACTGTGCGCTCCGCTCCAATAATTATTATCGAGTATTCGTACACGTCTAGGTATATCTCGTACCGTACGCCGCCCGTTAAGTTGTACCGATTTTTATCATAATCGTATACCATGTATACCGATCGTATATATGTAGATGTGTATAGCACAATACGTAATATTACCAGTAATTACCACGTGCATTAAACATAGACTATAGAGACGGCAGGTCGATTCGTGTGCTATAATATCGCTGCAAGTCGGCGCGCACAATATTCTCGAGGTTTTATTATTTATATTTTTTTTTTCACGTACATATCATAATGTTTATTATTCCTGGAAATTGCACGTATTACGCACGATTTAATTTACGATTTTGTCTGCGTACGGAATATCGACGGGTCCCCGTCGAGCAAAAAATTGCACGCGCCATTATAGTATAGCAGCCGATTCTCGACCAGAGCAATCGTGATGATGATAATAATAATATTGTCGTCATTCGTTCGCTCGGACTGTCGACGTCACAACGATGTAATGTGTGCGTACGGAGGGTATCAACGCGACATAACGCAATAATAATTATATGATACCGTTATTGCATTTGTCAAGGTTTGCGCGAAAATTCGATTTCGTGCAAAGCGTCGCTGCTGCTCGTGTAGCCCGTGCGGATATCGCGTGGCGTATATAAATATAGCCGCTGCGGTTCCCGTCTGGACACGTACGACGACACAATTGACTTAATCCGACCGAGGATAAATTAGAACTGCGGGCAGGCGAAAAAAACCGTCTTAAGGTCTTTTACGTGACCGTTATTTTAATCGGTATTAAAAATGGTAGGGCTCAGCCGAAGGTGGGATGTATCGTACACACACACACACACACGCGTATAATATATATAATATATATATAATATTATAGACGTATAGCCGGCCACTATTTTACGGCGAGCCGCATTCGGGGCATAACCCTACACCGCTACCACTGACCATACTACCGCTACATCCGAGTTATAAAGCACTGAGCAGCGGTGCGGTTTGTTGAAGGATTATAATATATTATATTACTATTACTATTTTCACTACGAGTCGATATACCGCCGTAAATATACGTAGGAATCGAAAAATGCTGTACAATATTCCTTGTATTGTTATTATTTGTATTATCAAATATTACTGCTGCAGGACTACGGCTGATCATTGTTTTTTTCGTAAAGACCAACGAGTGATAATTGTTTGTATTTATTAAAATAAAATAAAAACGATCGGTAAGCGATATTCTCAGTCGAAAGAATGACATTGAGCACACGACATCGCGTTATATCATATCATGATATCATGGTATATGATCATATTATTATAAATTGTATGCAATTGCTTAGGATTGAAAAGCAGAACGCGATAAACATAATTTTTTGAATAAGTTTGAAACAAAAAATATTAATAGAACAATATAAAAAATTATGAATAGTACAGTTTATTTCATGTTTAACGTCCAGTTTTTAGAAATTGACACGTGGCTTGAAATGGAAACGAAATTTATAGTCTGTACTTTGTTCGTAATGGGGCTACAAAGGATATTTCCACGGTGGCTGTTTCATTCATTTATATATTTTTTTTTATCGCAAATTGTATTTACCACGAGATTTGTTGACCTCAATAACCTATATTCTGATAGGTTGCACGATATTTTGTTTCAATTTCGTATGCAAATTTTGACAACGTCTATACCTATAAGGTTTTGGAAATTGAAAAACGTGAGAATTATTAAAACAAATGTTATTGGCATCGGAAAATGTGTAATGAAAACCATTTTTCAATTAAATTAAAATAATATACTATATATTTATTTGCTTTGGATTTTTTTGTTTTATCAATATACAGGGTGATTTGCCATCAATATTTTAGATTCTGAGCAGGGCAACAAATATAGTGGTTTTACAACGATGTGTGTGTTTCTTTTCGTTTTTGTCTCCGTTGCCAGATTTTGATTAGTAAAATTACATCAACCTTTAACTTTAAGGGTAGCTTGGAATTGGATCTAGTTTTTTTGTTGTTTTATTTTTCATTGAAACAACTTTATAAAGTGTTTATTAATATCTTATCACCTGGGAGATGAAAAGTGTGTCTAGAACACCACTAAACACTTCTATAAAAAGATCATTTACAGATATGTGTCACTCCCAGTGGAGTGGAATCGGCAATGGCAGGATAAAATAACGAAACGACGGTGGGAGAATACGAATAAGTAGTATATAAATTGTATTTAGTAAGTAAAAAGTATTCAGTACTTTTCTAAGACTAAAAAAAATGAAAAACTTGAATATTTACACACTTATAGTTATCTATGAAATCAATTTTATTATTTTATCGTATGTAATTCAAAATTAATAACGATGAAAAATTGAATTTTTCACAATATATTTAATACAGTTTTAAAATTATTATAATTATATATGTATTTAATAATTTATAAAAACCATCTGAGTACTTATTTAAAGCACTGCATTTATTAATAAATAATATTTAATATTGTATGTAAAATTATTATTAAGATAACATACTAAGTAAATTGAGATAAATAACTCAAATATTATTCGATATAAAATCCCAAAATAATATCTAAAAATATGATACTTACGTATACAAAAAAAAATCCTACAATCGGAATTTTAATAATCTGCATTGATAAAGCATAATTAGGGGATGAGAATATTTTGTGAATCACTACATATTTTTTTAATTATTTTTTCTTTTTTATTATATAAGATATAACAATAAAAATATTTTTACTTTAACCAAATTAATGTCAAAATATTAGTTTTAATCAAATTAGCATTATAAAGTCCATTGTATTATTTTGTTATAACAATTATTTAAGCTGCAAAAAGTTAATGTTATTATATTATCTTAATGAACGTTTTTTGTAATTTCATAATTTCTCTTTACAACAGTTATATTATATTTATAGATGCTTATTGTATTAACAAAGCTACTAGACAATATTAGTATGGTTATTCAGATATTTTACTGGAATTGTAAACTTATATTTTTACACTTCTCTTTTACATTTTTTTTTTTAACAAACTTCTGCATATTTCATAGTGTAAGGTATAAAAACAATTATTTATAATTTTAATAATTTTTTTATTTAATGAAACTGTAGGGATTTATATAATAACTTTTTCACCATCTATATTTTACCCGATTACTACACTAATATAAATACACAAATTAATGTATTATATGCTAGTAATACTAGGTAGCCAGGTAGGTAAGGCACTCGACTGTACACTCTACAGATTGTTATAAACCTTTAATACATTTTTCAATCGTATTCCAAATACAATTTATGGAGTTTTTTATTTGACAGTTGTCGTATTAGTTTTTTGTTATGACAAATCGTGATAAGTTTTACCAAAGTTTAGTACTGTTGTGTGGAGATAATAATGTAATATAACTGAACCCCAAAGTACTAAAGTTTTTGTATTAGTACTAAAATATTCAATCAATTTAATAATTTACAGTTTATGCAGGTCATATTATACTCAATCAGAAGAGAGTTTCACTTGACTATATCCGTATTTAAATTACCTAAACACAAAGACTGTATTTAACAGATAGGATAAAAAAAAAGTTGTTTTAAAATTATCTTACTTAACTGTTTTTTTTTTTATAACTTATAAATTCTAAATAAGAAGAGACTTTTTTTCCAATTATCATAATGTTTTAGGTAAGAACAGTGCATAAAATTATTTTAATGAAAAATAAGGAACTATATATATATCGTGCTTTATACATCTTAAAAAGTATAAATATTTTATTAAGTATAAAAGTTAAAAATGTATAATTAGGGTATACCTAATATTTTCATTACATCAATAATAAACAAATCACAATAATATTATTAAAAACCTTTGATGGATAATTCTAATTTCAACTATTAAAAGCATACAACTATATAGTAGTATTTGAGTGTTTATTATAATCCTCAATTAAAAATATCATTATGTAATAAAAATAACTAAAATTTCCATTACGAAAATTAGATCCTTATTTTGTTTTTTTCCTGGATTTATATTCTATGATAGTGTAATACCTACAGGTTACTGTATATTTGTTTTAAAATATTTTGAGTTATACGATAAAAACCGTTAATATAATATATTATACAAACAATTTTACATTTTTTACGATGATATTAGTTATTTTTATTTTATGATAAATCAAACCTCAAGGTATACCCATTACTATAGTTTTATATTGAAAACACTAAATCATAATAATGTACATTTGGGAAAATTATAATTATTAAAGTGCGTATTTTAATATCACAATGGATGAATATATTCACTTTGTGCAATACAGACAGATAGATAGAAAACGGTGTGTGGACTGTAAAATGTTCAAGTCGAATGAAAAATATAGAAAATTGTTTTTGTCAATATGACTGTCGGCGTTGAAGACTTAGTAAACAATAGAAACGGTACCGTGACGAACATTATAGGTAAGTACGACCGAAGTCGATTACTCGTCGAGGGTCGATAGACAAGCCTGGAGTAATAACACTGGTGGTGGATCCGAGTTTTTGTCTATGATTTTATTTTATTTTTTATATTATTATTTTTATTATTATTCTTTTTGGGCACCACTGTTCGATGTTCGGAATCGATATAACGCAATATAACGAGCCAGCGGAACGTGCTGCATGCAGGTATTACCAAAGTTTAAAACTACATCGGTGGCGAAAAAGAATGGTGTTTTTCGCATTTGTAGTTCAATTTTAATCGAGTTTCTAACAGTGACAATTGCTGCTGCTATTGTAATGTTATCGTAGCTATCGAATAATTTTACCAAATTATGTTATCTTATTGAAGATACTTGCGTCCTACCTATATTACATGTAATAATGTATGGTTATTATGCCAATATTTTTGTGTATACCTGCATGCTTTTATGATTATCATTTTATTATTACATATTTTTATATGCGGAGCAAATTTCGAGAAGAAAAAAAAATGAAAAAAAAAACTTCAACGGATTATGAAAGTTTTGAAAAACTCATCTTTTCATGATGTATATTATATATTACATAAGTACTGTTCTCCTCAAACGAATTATTATTAAATATTGCATTTTTACATATTGTGTTCACATTCATATGCAAGTATATTTTTTATTATTATTTTTATTTTTTTTATGCAAAGCGGAAATTGATAACACCATCCACTCAGCGCAGTGGTGCGACGAAAGCGGTTTAACAATGTACGACAAATACCTACACACTTTGCTAGCATTATATATTCTTGTGAAGAATATAAATGTATATGTAGAACGTCTATATTATAAACACGTGTTATACTTATTTTAGAAAAGGGATGTTATATTTTCTATATTGCACAAAATGTAATCTCTACGAGTATTAAAGAAAGACGCAGAGGATAAAAAATCATTCGACTCTTAGGTACGGTTAATCTTTTTATCGTTTTTATTATTACTTATGACTTTATGAGTATTATTATTTTCTTACACGTGACCCTAAACAAATTATATTATTTCATCATCGGTATCATAAATACTAATGCGGTCACAAGATCGTTTGCCTTTTAGTTTTAACACATTAGGTGGATACACACACACACATATATATATATATATATATATATATGATATAAGTGATTTGATTAAATTTAGGTTATTATTATCATTGTCTGTGATGGATACTATTTTCTATTATTATTTATTTATTGTCTTAAGTAATTTCTTATTAGAATTATTGTGTATATTATGTATAATGCATTATTACAATGTATGTATTGTAGTATATACAATTTATTGATAAGATATTGAACAATATCATTGATAAATTTTAAAAATAAATTATTGGTATTATTGTAGGTACTAAAACGCATCTAAGATGGTTCATGCAATTATATCAATTTAAATTTTATCAAACGTTATTTATTTAAATTATACATAATACATACTTGTTTTGGCAATATTGCTATATTAAAGATATTCAATATTTATAGATATTTATTGTGTAAAAATAGAATAACTTATCATAAATATTATTCATCAACCAAATAACTTCCTGCAGTTAATTAAACGCGTAAATAAAATAAAAATAAAACTTAGTGTTATTTATGTTCGCTAAGTCTCAAGAGTTTCCAATTTCGGACTAGTGTCTTTAGTTGATTTTTGAAAAAAGGCTATTAGAAATATTTTGCTTACTTTGCGGATCAATGTCCAATGACCACTGAAAGCTTGATAATATTATTAGAGTGATGAGTCTAGAAAAAAATGTCTCGGAGATGATTGACTTGTTACACTATCTTTTTCCTTAAGTAGGTAGCTGTTGGCTCTGATTTATAGTTCGTTGTCGATGTAAAGGAGGGGAAACCATTCTTTGTGAGTGGTTTCTCCTGTTGATTGATAATCCGAATATTGACACATTGACGCGAATTCGATAAGATTTGGTATAATGGTCTTTTCAGGTTTTTCGACACGTGAACTAGATGAAACTATAGATGGGTTCTGTATAACTGAATGGTGAATAGTTTTAAGTTTAAAACACGTATAGTTTCACAACAGAGACTTTTCTGTGGATATTACTTATTACATTATACCTTAATCATAAGACTTTAGCGTTATAAGGCTAAATAGATTATGTTGTCAAAATAATGATTTGTATATTTTTATATTTATTTTATTATCATGGATTGTAGAAAGTATCTAGGTTTTAACATTTAATTTCTTAAAATATATTGTTGAAACACTATCATTAAATGTTAATAACAACCATCGCGTAACTAGAGGTACTCGCTAATAAATGTTTATGCATTTTTATAATGAGAATCTATTTTATTTTTTTATAGTTGATATTAAAACCGCCAACTATATAACAATGATGAAATTATTTAATTAATTTTTTTATTTTTAAAACTATTGTAGTAAAAATGAATATTCTTATTTATTAATATGTCGTTTTTATTTTGATAGATCGTTGTTTCTCGATTCTCGACAGGGTTAATTATAACTACTCTTGTAAATTATTCATTAGATAGAGTTTAGTCAAAACTTATACATCAATCTAAATTGAACTTTACATTATTTAATATTTTCTACAGTTTATTGTAATGCCGATTTAATTGATAAATTGTTTTGTACACTTTTAAAAATAAAGGAATAGTATATGGCGTTTGCAATAAATATTTGATCAAAGATTCGCACTTTTGTTTACTTTAACTTTCAATTGAAATGTCAGTGTAATTGCGGTCACTTAGTTTGCACAGAGTAAACATAAATATACAACTTGGTAAATGTATATTAGTTTTGGATCTCTGACCTAAAAATATATGAATTTTATATTATTGATGGGTTGTATTCTATAGATGAATAACTTAGGTTGGGAAATTGTGTATTATTTCATTGCATTATTAATTACGTACGAGTAATTGAAACTCTGGCGGCGAATATAAACTTATCTTTATACATACAATTATTTATTTAATTAAAGAGAATATCAGTAATTTCATATCTACTGACAACTTTTACAACAGTCAGTTATTATCAATATCAATGAACATTGTATATAAATAAAAAATGTATAAGAAATACCTACAGTTCATTAATAATAATTATATTTATTCTTTAACTAGGCAATTGTGTATTTTAATATTTATCATAAATATTTAAAAAAATTAACTTATTTTATAAAAATAATTAATTTACAATTATATATTTATATATAATATTATATAAGTTATAAGGTATCAGTGTACCTATGACAATTGCATATTTATAGGATTTAATATTGACTATTGTTCAGTAGGTATAGTGAATTATTTACGGGAGTTGAGGTACTGGGGGCTTTCATTCCCCCCAGAGTTTTATGGTTTAGTAATAGAAAGCTTGATTTAATTTTAACAACTATTCACCCCCCCCCCCTCCTTTAAAAAAGTTGTAAATACGCCACTAAGTAGGTGCGTACTATTACTACTAATTTTACAGGTTCTAGGGCCTAGAATTTAGGCGATGAATTACGTTTATTAAATGGGCATCAGTATTAATAAAAGGAACGTTCTAATTCAGTTTTATTAAAATTCTTATCAAAGTTAAGTTAGCTATAGTAATTATATAATATATTATTACCTTTTTAATATTTAATTAAATAATGTTTTTAGTGTGTACGTGTAAAACTTAGGTAAGTTAACTAGGTATGTTTATCGGGTCATTCTAATATAACCGATATCTTAATATTAAATAAAAGAAATCAAGTTTTTTTTTTTTAATTTTTTAAATTTTTTATTTATAAATTAATTCGTCGGGGTTTCAGCATTTTTTATTTTAAGTTGTATATTTATTTTAGAATTGTTTTGTATTTCAGCGTGAACTTAACGTTATAAACCTGTCTATCCAACCGCTAAGAGCAATTCAAACTTTATGAAAATATTCTAAAAGTTACATTCTTTATTTCAGTATACAGTTTAGGTTTGAAAAGTTTCCAGTTGGCCTGCTATAGAAAATCTAACGTTAGTGTGTTGGCATTACGACGAATAATATTGAATCACTAGTAAAATGTGGACGGCATTCGAATGACGTATACCTATGTACAAATATTATATCAAAGCTTTTATTATATACATATTATCGTGTTTATACGTACCTGCTTATACTTCCAAATACGCCATTGACGGATTTTTATCAAGTTTCATTTTTTCTCTGACATCTGAGTATCATCATTCTATAGTAATCATAATCGCGGCACAAAATACAATTTTATTACTCGCACTTCTTTATTATATCACATTATATTATATGTATATACATAATGTTCAAGGAGATCTATTTAATGCTATTAAATACTTTTAAATGTATATTTATATAATACATCAAAAATAGAAACACTTTTTATTTTGAAAAGTTTAAACCTATTTAAAAATATTTATTTTCCATATTTTTATATAATTGCAAAAAAACATTTTTAGAAAAAAAAATATATTTTTAATAATTTTAAATATTATATTTTTATAATATATTAATTTTTTGAATTACAATATATATTTTGATTTCATATTCCAAAACAAAATATTTTTCAAAGTACTTGATACATTTAAATCAAAATTCAAACGAGTAATTAATATTAATTTTAACTTAAAAATATTTAAAGTTTTTATGTGCAAAATGAAGAGGAATAGGGATACCCTGAAACATATTGGTACTCTTAAAATATAATTATTTTTTTTTAATGTTGTTTTGCAATGACAAAATTATGTTGTGTAATGAAGTTAAAACTTATTGAAATAATGAGTGTAGACATTTAAATGGATCACCTTGTACATATGTATGAGTTGCCATACGAGTTTTCGTCAGCGTCAGCAAAAACCAGTATTCATCTGTAAAGAAATTAAATAAAATTATAATATTTCAAAATACGCTCTGTATTTTTTATCTTCATAAACCTAAATTTGATTCAATTCGGTACAAAGTTCAAGGTTTAAACATTTTTTAGTTTGAAAAAAAAATCTCATGTTAGTATATCACTATATTCATCTTACAAATAATACCGAATCTAAACTTGCAAAATGTAGATGGAATTCAAATGATGTACACAATATAAAAATATCTAAACCAAAAATCTTCATGCTATAAAATTGCTTGAACAATATTGAACGTATCCATTTATACTTCCAACGCCGTTGTAGGATTTTATCCAGTGAGAATTTTATTGTTTTCTGTCGTCCGTATAGTTAAATTATTGTATCAAATATTTTACCTGACATTATCACAGATCGAAAGATGAAAAAATATATTTCATTCTGTTTTTTTTTTTTATATTTTTATGTAGGTCTTTGACAGTTGACTTGATAGTCAACTATTTACGACTTCCTAGCTCCTGCAACCATAAATTGTCTAAACAGCTGTGTCTATGTCATACAAAACGCATTTGCTATCTACCCATATTATTGTTGTCAACAGTTTGTAACGTTAAATTGTTTTTTAATTTAACTATTTTGTAATAATAAATAAACGTAGATGTCTTAATGGTGGTCAAACGATGGATAATATGGGGAATATATCCCCATTTCATACCTTTTATTTTAAATATTAATATTTTTATAGTCATATATGTATATATGTATATAGCTAGGACGATTCATCAGAATTGCTACCCATATTTTCCTTTAATAATGAATTAATAAATTTGTAAATATAGTTTAGAGACTAAAAATTAAAGACTATATTACTTTGAATATTATTTGACATTTTGTACTAAAGGATGATATAAACTTCTGTTTTTCAAATGAGAATCCCTTTTCAACTGAAAATTATTAAATTTATATTTTTTTGAACATTTGATGTAGGTATCTAATTCAATATTCGATCAAGTAATTTCATAATATTTATAGTAAGGATAAAATGTCTTAAAAATGGTTTTACAAAAATATTAAATATACGTAATATTGGATCTAGCATTTTTTTATACTTGTACAATTTTTAAATATTATAAATTATGTTGATAGATTAATATTAGTTATTTTTGACATTCCAAATTTAATGTTAAGAAAAAAATATTTGCTAATTAATTTATTGTCGGAAAAGAAAAGTTTTCATTTGAAAAACAGTAATTTGTATCTTTACAGAGCACTTATTAAATAGTATAAAAAACTTAATTATTTAGAATTATGGACATTATAGACTATAGTATATTTAAAAATTACGAAACTCAAATTTTAAGTAATTGCTTTATTGAAGAAAATAATGTGGTGAGCATGATTGGTGAATCATCGTAAACAATTATCTTATTTATTTATATATATAAAAAAAATAATGTAAATAATATAATTTTTTCAGTTATTAATCCAATAAAACTATTCAAAGTTTATGATATCATTTTTTTTTTATTTGGTGAGTAAAAACTATGAAATGAAATCTTAAATAATATTTTTAATGATGAAAGTGTATGTTAAAAAATCAGTCTGCATCACCCTGCCACTTGTGAAAAAATTATTTGAATATTGTTTTAGCATACGTCTCGATATAAATTGTCTACGTATTATGTATTAGGGTGTTTTTAAAGATCATTTATTTTCATGTAGGTAATTTTTGTTGAGCTTATTTTTAAATGCTCATTGTTTCTAAATTATATGTTAATAGGATAATTTTACCCAAAACTATTAGACTAGAATTGCTAATATAATATATTTAGGCTTATATAATATTATATTTATATTTATGTAAAACGATAATTTTATATTTTTTAGCCATTTACAAGAAAAAAAAACTATTAGTGATAGATAATTTCTCAAAACCAATAAATTTTAACGGATATTTTATTTAAAATTATTTTTTGTTGGTCCGAGAATTTAATCTAAATGCCTAAAAAGTAATTTAAAGTCAACGCAGAATTAAGAAGGATTCTAAATTGCTCTTTCACGACATTGGTATATCGTATATATACAAAATAAAACTAAGTATTGCATTAAAGTGCCTAGTATATATTTTGACCCTCATTAAATGCCCGGTGTTTTTAATTAAAAAGGAAAAAAATAGGCGCCGTACTGCAAATTGTATTTGCGTTTATATTTTCACAATAATTCTTATGGAAAAATACTCGTTTAGGAATATTTTGAAATATGTTCGATCGCACACGTGTTAATATAATATACTCATATATTATATATATATATACGCGTTATAATAAGAGAGAAGCGAACACAACGATCATCAACTTTTATGGTGGCTTTCGGCATTAAAAACGTCAAGGGATATCGTTGCGGCGGCGGTGGCGGCGGTCTAGTATCTTTTTTCATATTAGGGTTTATTGGGCCTTTTATATATACGACGTAAATATGTTGTCTCGTTATATTCCCCGTAGAGATTGGGTATTGGTGTTTTCCCGCGTATGTTCCTCTCCGCCGTCGACGTAATAATAACATTCCGCCGCGTATATATTATAATAATAACAATATATTTATACACATATACCTATATATATATATATATATACCTACAGGTACATATACACACATATAGTATATATATATATATATATATATATTATACACACATATGGCTATAAGAGGAGAATGGTATGTATACACAAATATAATATATACGATACGCGCGTATATATCACGATAAATTTATACTGTACCTACCTATATTATACGAATATAATAATATTGTAAATATTATCATGTGTGTGTGTGTGTATTTTACGCGAGCACGCGTATACCTATCCAATTATTCAGGGCGTACCGAGTCTGCTGCAGTTACAGAGTACATAATATATTAGGTGTAAATAATATACGTAATAATAATAATATGTACGTATAACATTAAACCGGCGCGCGTTGCGGTGCACATATCATATTATCATAATAATAATAGCAATAATAATAATAATAATGATATAAGTCGATCTAGTCTCGTGTTGAAATCGGAGTCTATTATTTCGTCCACGTTAATTATATACGGTAATATTACATTATTTTGGCCGATGCGATAAATCTTCGCGGGTCCGCGGGGACGGTCGCGGCCTGCAGTGGGGCGATGGCGAGCGAATAAATCCACGGCCCAAATAATATTATTAAGTATGACGTGGTACACTGATTCCCATTATTAGATACGTATGGTACGCGCGTCGACGTAGACGTCCGTGTCGTGCAATGACAATTTTTTTTTTCGAACGGTATGATATGTTATGTATAGGTGGTACGTATATATACCTATAATAATATGGATGTGAAAAAACAGCTCGCGGACGTGCTAATACGATTGTAAACGCGACGTGTCTTACCGTGTCGTCGATATAACTGCTTTTGAATAAGTTTTCCCAAAGTTATTGAATATAGTTTATTATAATTAAGTATTCGACCCAAACTCGAAACTTAATAAAATGTATGTTATTGTGCTACGTAACAATTATCTGAAATAGGCGATCGCGACGGTCAGTTTCAATTATTAGTTTATGTTAAATATTTGAATAGTTATGTAATTTATAAACTATAATATACCACAGGGGTGGGTAGATAAGTAAACACATAGTATACAGACTGGTGGTTTTGTGCGCAGTAGGAAAAAACGGCAATAATACATTTATTAATAACTTTAATATAAGCAGTCTCCGATATATTTTTTTTTTTTTTTGGTTACCGTGTGTGTTTGTTTCTCTAGACGATGTAATATGTATTATTACAGGCACACGGAATGGACAGTAAAAACAGACCGTTTTCCCCTTTTTATGTTTTTTTATAATCCATAAATTCACAAAATGTTTGTCGCATAAAACGAGTAATAAAATTGTATAGCTGTTCAAATAATGTTATATTTCGCGCTGCAAAGTGCTAAACTTTTAAGGTACCAATAGTTAGACATAAAAATAACATTTATGTTACAAATGAAAGTATAAAATCCTATAGACGTACGTACACTCGTTAAAAGTAACATGTCGACTGTTCAAATTGTATGGAATTACATAATATAATATTCACATTTAATGTACTTTACAGATGGTAATATAAATTAAGAATTATTTTAAAGATTAATATTAAATTATAAAAATAGCTCGTAACTGTTAAAATATAAATATTTATTTTGTACTCATCGAAAGGTTAGGTCTTGCACGATATATTTACAATATACATATTGCATATAATTGAATAATTGTGCATGGAAGTATATATATATATATATTTATATGAATAATATAACCATATAGAAGTCCATCAATTGGTAAACGTGTTCATTCGTGATAAATTATCGTATTTCCGATAAATTATTGAAAATTGTGTTTACATTTTAATTTTTAGTCTGTTTGCCATAGAAGAAGTACTATAATTTTTTTCTGGCAGACCGTCGGATGGACAGAAAAACGACAATTTCGCTAGTGTAAATTTTTGGAAAATCATTCTAAACTTCCAACAGTCGTTTTTCTGTAGTTAATAATATATATATATATATATATATATATTTGTAATAAATAAAATCATACAAATTGTCCATAATAATTATTATTTGTATTCTGTAGAACCCGTAGTAGAACGTACGTATGATTTCAAATTTAAGACTAATACATATCTGCAAAAGTAGTTATTAGGATGGACCTAGGTTTATCGCGATACTAACTAAAGGGTGTATATAATAATACATAATATATATGTATATGTATTTATACTGTATAGGTAACTAATTGCCCCGTTGCCGGATTATAAAATAATAACGAAGGACGATTATAATGCGCTACTATAATATACTTTAACCGCGGCAGCGGAAACGCCACCCTTATCGCGCGGAAGCGATAATAATAATATCGAGATTAACCGTCCGAGAGTTGGTTAAAAATAAAATTAATTAACGTCGCCGGCGAGTTTGTGTGACGGGATAACTTAAAAAAATAATAAATAAATAAATAAATAAATTTTTCGTCCTGGTTGCTGGTATAAGTCGGTTTGCGCGCACGCAGACGATGCCCGACGGTCGGAAAACTATATGATCACGAGATGGGAAGGGGTGCGACGGCGACAACGACAACGACGAGCGAGACGGTTTTTAGATTCAAAAACTGTTCGCCGCCGCTGCATCGGCAACATGATGGATGAACGCTATAAATCAACGGGCCGATACAAAAGGAGAAGGCGCGCGCGCATTGCACTGCAGACACCGATCGTATATATATACATAAATATATATACATATATAGTCGTACGCCTGCTAGTACTGCCGCTGCTGCTGTTGCCATCGTTCCACTTCTCCTCTTGGGTTCTAGAGAGTCCGTCTCGTCATTCATCTCTCCCTCGTCCACCTCCAATTGTTACCCCTTATATATAGATACTTCCGTACATACCCGCGGCCCACCACTAATCGTCCGCCGCCCGGCAATCCGCAACGGAGAGGAGCTTCGCGCGCGGCCTCTGTAATCGTTGTCCGGCTAATTTATTAATTTTCCACTACCCACCGCCGGTCATTAATTATCGTATATACGCGCATATTATACAGTTTGGGGATAAATCGCGGGTCCCCTGCAGGCCTACACCGCTTTTCGACCTAGCCCGTTCGTATATAGGTTTTTTGAAGAACCATCCGGAAAAGGATACACGGCTAAGACCACGCGAATGTATTATAAGGGTCAACAAGTGATTATACCAAATGACCACTATACCGTAGTGTACTAACAACACACACATACACAAGAATACGAAAATATTGTATGCGTATTATATATATATATATATATAATCTATACGCGCTGGTTGTTTACGTATATATGTGTGCACAATGGTTAGGGCAAATAAAATACGAGTTATCGTTAGCGTATGCATTATAAATCGATTATTTAATAAAATACCAACCATGTATTTGTGTGTGAATTTATCCGATGGTTTAAAAAAAAAAACATACAGACATTACGTTAATATTATACGTATATTATTTATTTTTTTTTTTTTTTAATAAAACGTGGCCGGTGGAGACGTGTAGTGCCGTCCGGGTTCGTATAAATTCATTCAATTCGTCCTTCTGTTTTTTGATACCGTAATTAAATGTAATATTTAATGATATTACTAACCTGCTTAAAAAACGTATCATAAATTATGTCAATAGCATACGACGGATGTTGACGTGATTATTTCCTGTATAAATATTTTGGCAGACTTCGGAAAACTTCGGAATCAACTAATTGTTTAATCATTCAAAGTTCAAAATGCATGAACCATAATGAATTAAATTCTTATTTTGTTCGAATCGTCGTTTTTGACACAATCACTGGACTGACAAAGGTCAATAAATAATTGATAAGAAATAAAAAATAAAAAATTAAAATTTTAAATATTAATATTAATATTAGTAAGTTATAATAATTGAAGTAATAATTTATTATTACTAATAAATTAACTCAAATTTTAACGTGCGATTCTTATTTCTTTACTATTTAGTGTTATTTTAAATAAAAAATATTTAATTAACATAAGTTATCGTACATAGTACAACTAGTACAAGCAAGAAAAAGCAATAGTTAATTTTAAATATTATGTATTTATTTATTATTAAATATAAAACTGTAAATATTTTATAACAAAGTGTATAATATAATAACTGAATTATCATAGTAATACAGTAGTGGAACTTAATCTTGTTTTTAATTTAATTTTAATATTATTAATTAAAATAAAAAAATCTTTTTTAACATATTTTTTCGTTAAATAATGGAATAAATAAATTTCAATAGTTTGCTAAACTATAAGTATTCTATAAGAATATTGACAAGGACTGGGGAGTAAATTATTAATCATTCAACATCACTGAACATTGGACGATCATGGAAGGTGATAACAATGAATTTATGAAAGCTTAAAATTCAATTAGAAAGTTTGTAAAAAGTATATTTTTGTCAATACTTTGATTTTAAGGAGGTAATAGTATTTGAGTAAAGGTGGTCATAAAGTGGAGAAGGGTATGAAGATATTTTTGTATTAAGTTTTGGCTTGACTGGGAACTTACAGAATTATTATTATTAGCATTATTTATTATAATACCTTAGTTATTTTGCTTATCTGTTGAAGTTCCTTGTATACTAAATATATTTTGTAGTTCATCATTAGATGATCTTCATTTCAGAATAAGCATTCGATAGATTATTAGGTTATTTTACCACAAACGGTACGAGTAGATTAGTGACTATTTCTCAATTAGACGCATCTTAGAAGGTATGGTCAGTATAACTTCTTGAATCTTGAGTAACCATAGTCCTGAAAATTAAGACGTTAAACTATGTTTTTACTTTTGTCAGGCTCTTTCACTTTAATTTTGGTATGAAGTAATAAGGACGTTATGTGAAACATATCCTTAATTGTTACTGCTGGTTTTAGGTCAATTCAACAACGCGGGAAGTTTGTCTTATATTACTCGAAGAACGTTAGTAACCAACAGACTGAGAACCTAATCCGATTTTCGTTATATATTTTGATGAGTAAAGGTCTAAATATTATATATATTATATATATATATATATATATATATATAAACAAAATGAACATAACTTAATGTACTAAAGTACTTGAATGAAATAAAGTTGTTTAGAGAAAATGAACGAGTTCATGAACTTAGTTCAATGTTATACTTTATAGACTATAGTTAGTATAGTTTATATTTTAAATGAATTCCCCCAATGTTGGTGGTACGTATATAATATTATATACCTACGCAAAAGTGTGATATTTGCGTACATATTATAATACTATACGTATATACTTAACTGCGTATAAAGCATATAAAGGACGCACAAGAGGTGGGGAGAGTGAAATTTAGCGAAAAGACGTAATGCACCTACTCATCACAGTTCTTGAATAAAGAACCTAATTATACGCGCTCTAGAAGCAGTTAAATGTACGCTATCAAGTGTTTCATAAAGAAGGAGTTTAGGTTAATATTTTATAATTATTCATGTATATAATATGTTTATACTTTATATATTATAATAATATATTTTAAGTAGTGAAACATTTTACATTGTTATTGTATATAGTATACCTACGTATAAAGTGACCTAATTTAGATAATGAAAGGATGAGGTATTTCCTCTCTGAAATGTTACTGCGTTTCAAACTCCCTCGTTATATCTCCTTCTCTAGATATTTTTACATAATAACTCATGTTTTTTTCAAGAATTCAAATAACACTGAAAATACTAGCCTCGATTCTTATACATACAGTTGAAAAGTGTAATTTTAAGTTATATATATGTTGCTTCAGGCGCGTAGCCAGAATGAATGTTTTGGGTGTTAAGACATCCATGATTCCTCCCCATCTATAGGCAATATAAATATGTAATCCAAAAATAATTATATATTAAAAATGCTTTAGGTTAGGTTAGAAAGGATTTTATTTTTCATTAATTTTGTTTAACGAAGTATTCAAAAGTTAAACGTATTTTATAATGTATTAATGTGACCATATGACTCCATGATGTATGTATGAACCCTCTCTATGTTGTATTTAAATATTAAAATAAAACACTTCACTTTAAAAAATCCTGATTAAATGCCTGTGTGGCTTGTATATCCCCATACAGTTGTATTTGTATATTTAAAATTATCCTAAATTATACGTCTTATTTACGATATTATGAGTTTTATAAGATTGAAAAAAATTTAAACAATTAACTGTAGGTTACTATTTCCTAATAATGTATCAGATATTATATTAAATAAACACATAATATTTATTATTATTTGTCACATTATATATATTACGTGATAAAAATTAATTGGTAGTGTACATTTTACGAAATTAATAAATTACTAATAATTAATATTTATTAATTTATAATATGTGAAAATTCGCGTGATAAAAACTAATATTTTTATTTATTGTCTTATTGAAGCAGTATACTATAGAAGCATTGTACTTATCAGTTATAATCAGTTATTTATAAATTTGGTGATTGTGCAGTACATTTTTATTCAATATTGATATGTAGGTACCTATATTTATGTAGATAAAACTATTCTATTATTTTTATTTTATCTAGATTGAATAATTATAAAATAGATACGATTATATTAAAGACAAATTGCACCGATCTTGATATATTAAATTTTATTATTTTAAATTATTTCTCAATAACATTAATTTATTATTACATTTAATTTCAGTATATTTAGTGCGTTTTAAAATAATATACTGTTATAGGTACTAAAAATAAATGTAAATAGGGAATTTTATTTTTGATATCACTGTGAATATAAACATAATTGCAAATAAAAAGGTCTGGTAAGTATATTGCTATTAATCATTGATACATTTGGACTTGGTTATTATTTTGCTCGTGACAGTCATATATTAAACCCGCTTCACATGGACACGTATTAAACATGCGCTGATGAGAACACAACGCTTATTAAACGTGACTCTATTTTCTGTCCAGAACAGCTGTTGAATACGTAAAGCGCCTCGTGTTTAAATATCGTCAAATTTAATTTTGCATTGGTATCGTAAACATATATTATTTAAATGTAAATTTGAATACCAAAAAAAAAAAAGCTTTTATATTTTTTAGTTTTTTCCTGTTACTATTATTAAAGAAAAAAGTTGAACAGTTTATTTAGGTTTGAAAATAATTGATAAATATTATTATTAAATAATTGAACAAATACAATTTATATTTCCAAAATGATTTAAGATTTTTATACGGTTTACTATTTGTTTATAATTTTCAAACGTATTTGACAACGTGTTTATTAGTTTATCGAACCATCAACATTGCATCCGAGTTATGAAAACCTGAAAGTATTTATTATTTTAATTTTAATTGAGTGATATCACATTTTTATCAAACTACCATAGTATGAACAATTTATTTACGTTTCATAAAAATGTTGATACTGTCGATGACGTATGGTTTATGTTCAATTAAACATACCATCACAATATTATTGTTAAATAATTTTTAAAATGTAATTATAATTTCAATACAATAATAAAATGTGATAGTTATTAATAAATGCATTTAAATGCGTTTGAAATAAATTAAAATAGAAAATTCGTATTCTCAAACAAAAATGTTTATCTTTATCTGTATAAAAATTCAAATTTTACTCTTCATCTTCATCTATTCATCTATGTCTAGAATAAATCAAAACTCTAGATGAATGAGTATGTAAAAATATCATTATCTAATATTGATATTTTTTTTCGTTATATTTTATGATCAACATAGATTTTATTAAAATAGTAATTAGTGGGTTTTTCAGTTAAAAAGAAAAAAGAAAAAAAAGAGGAACAGATAGTATGATAAAGGCCATTCATTATATTTTTGCTATGTTATACTTATCTCAGTTAGTAATTTATTATGAGCCTCATATTTTTAACAATTTTAAAATATCTGTTTTTACAAATATCTCTATAGCCTGGTTACATGTATACACTTAGCTATCTAAATTATCTTAAATTTAAATAATTTAATACTTTAACTTATTACTACCTTGTTTCGAGGTAACTTACACCGACGTGAGACTAATGCATAAGAATTAAATTTTATAGCCATTTTATTTATTTTTATTATTATTATCATACAATAATGATAACAATAATTATACTTTATACTCAAATGAATGACTAATAACTATTAATTTTTATTTCAGATGAATGCAACAATTCGCTGGGGATGGAATCTGGCAAAATATTAGATTCAGACATAGCTTCTAGTTCTTCTTATGACTATGGAACTGGACCGCAAAGGGGAAGGTAAGTTATACAATTAAATTCATTATAATTTATGCAATTGATAAATAAAAATAATTGAGTATAGGTATAAAAAATATTTTATTGATTGTGTTATGCGGACTATTTTATACTAATATTAAATAAACTCAATAGTTGAATATCCATTCAACGTTTGATAATTTACATTTTATGATATTATTTCGTCAATAAATTAATAAAAGCTATAAATATAAAATATATTAAAATATTATAAATGCATAATTTTATACTTGATAGACATGATTAAGCAATAGTTTATATTGGTAAATAGGCATTAGGGAAAACATATTTGACTATTTGAATGTTAAATTATTGATTCAAACGAAAATGTCGATTAGAAAATAAAGTTATTTAGAAGATAAAAATTACAGAGGAGTAAGAACTATTTTTTTTTTCATTTTGTATTACATTTTATTTATATTAAGTACCTAAATATAATAT
Source organism: Rhopalosiphum padi (assembly GCF_020882245.1). NCBI lineage: Eukaryota > Metazoa > Arthropoda > Insecta > Hemiptera > Aphididae > Rhopalosiphum > Rhopalosiphum padi. Next base: position 55,766,922 of record NC_083598.1, read on the forward strand.
GATTTCCGTGCAACTGACAGTTAATTGTACATACAGCATGCTTATTATAAATGATTTTCGTGTAAAAAAACAACTGTTATATCATCCATAATAATATAGAATACGTATTAGTACGTTTTAAATTAAATCTAAGGTTTCATTTTCTCTATAGTTTACTTATATGTAAATTCGTCAATGCTTTTTATATTGTGAAATTAAATTAAAGATTTTAAATAACATATTACTATAGCTACAAGCTTCCTTTAAAAACGTATACAACGAATTTCATTGTATAATGCACGTATCAAATTAGATATCGTTCAGAACATTAATTGAATTTCATATATTATATACAATATACATGATATAGTACTATGTACAAATATTAATCTAAATGATACTATTTATTATCGTATTTTTCCCCACAAAAGATGTTTTATTACTCCCATGGATAATAAATTATTAATTTTAATAATTTTTATAATTTTTATATGCATTTAAAGTATATAAAAATTTATTTTTTTATTTTTGATTTATTACGTTAGTATAATGATACTGAGTATTACTTTAAGCCTATAATAAATATTTTTAAAATACCTGGTAAGTTATACTCATTATATTTTAACATTTTTAGTTCGTCGATTTATAAAACTAGTTCATGCAAGTTAGAAAAATGTCATTTTTAATATTACTTATTTTGTAATACATAATATAACATTATGTATACCGATACGGGTTAAAACTTATTATTTTGTAATATTAGTTTATTGTATTATATTCTCACCTGTTTTTGGTTAACGCAGCATATAATTTGTTTAACTGTGAACACTCATTTAACAAAAAATAACCACTCTTTAGAAAGCTTAAAAAACACATGATTATTTTTATTTTATTTTATTTTACATATAGCTATCTATACAACCATTAACAACTATTATTTTTTTAAATAGTAATAGTACCTAGCCCGTATTTAGAATATCATGGCTTTTTAAAACAATGCAATTTTATTATAAAAAAAAAATCATTTTCTATATTTGAATATGGTGACCCCATGTTTTTTTATTAAAATATTATGATATAGAATATTTCATTAATGAAAATGTAGGTATATTGTATAACATATCCAGGATATATTTTTTATACAACACTTAAAAACATTACATTTACATATCGATAATATTATTAAGAATATTTAAAACCTAAATTACACAAGTAAAGGTTATATACATTAATATTTAATTTAATTAGGAACTTGTGTTTTTAAAATGAAATATTATACTTCGTTACATAAAAAAATATATTTGTATAAATATTATTAAGTCAAAAAATATTTTACATTAATAATCAAATATTAATATCTACTATATTCTATATATTAAAACAATAATATTTTTTTATTAATTTATCAAATAACATGTTACATGCTTTAATAATTAAAGTTACTTAAGTTACATTTCCTTAAGTATTCAAAAAAATTTCTTTTCCCTACGAAAAACATTATATTCTCTATTTTATTGTTTAATTCGTGAATATATTTATTTTTAAATTAATGTTAATGTTAACCACTTAATTTTTGAGACTAATATTGTAGAAAAAAGAACACTTCATCACAAAATATTTTAATATTGATTTACTATTTAGGTACATATTATAATATAATAAATATATTATTATACATATTTCATCATATTATTGTCAAAAACAGAAACTGTTGAAGCCAATAAATATGTTTAACATTATTGACCTTGTTGAATTATATAAAACAATTAAAATAGAAGCAAGTTTTTAAACTTAATTTAGTTAACTTAATTGTTGATTTGAATAACTAATATTTGATCAGTTAGATATACGTTATAATAATTAATTTCTATTGCATAACCGTTTTAAATTAGTTATTACTAATTATTATAGTATTATTATGGCTTAATGCATTTCTTTGAAGTTTAAAAATTACTAAAAATAGATTTATTAACATTGTGTATTTTTGAAAAAACAATAAAATGTGTTTTATTTTCTAAAATAGCTTAATATAGAACTATTTGGAGTATACAATGTCTACATTTTTATTATTTAGAATTTAAACTGAGGGATCATTTGAAATTAATTATAAGTTTTCAAAAAAAATATTATTATAATATAATTTTTATATATTTTTATAGTTTTCAAAATTGTACTTTGGGTATTTACTTCTAATTTTCGAATGAAAATCTAACAAAATATATTAATGATAATTTGAAACTTAACGTATCCATAAATCCTAACGAAATAATATAATTTTCTTAAGTATATATTATACAATTAGTCGTTATATTTAGCACTTTAAACGTAGATGACGCATAAGCGCTTCAATACATTTTAATTCAAGAGGTCATCGACGCGCTTGCATTTCTACCTTTCAACGATATTTCAATCGCTGTCACCGCCGCCGCATTATATTTATCAGGATTTATTTTTTTTCTTCTGATTTTATTTTATATTTTATCCGCCTACATCCCTCGCAATGGGGGTTATAATATGCCACCACGTTTTTTTTCAGTCAGTCGAACAAATTTAACTACGTGACCGAAATACATCGGAGATTTTAACGAAGTCGGCAGACTGGAAAGATACTGCGACGTGGGTATACGGCATTGGCAATATAGGTGGTTGCACGGTCGTGTATATAGTTATAGAAATTTAGTGTAGGTATATTCGTATACCGGGGGCTCACATAATACTAATAATAATAAATTCGTTCACAGTATTATCGTGCATACTGTGTACATGCCTATTGCCTATATCATAATATACATAATATTCCCACGCACATATACGGTTTCCGCAAATTACTATTGTTGATTGTTGCTGCGGAAAATATCGTATATGTATTTATTATCCATATATGATAATTGGGACACAAATTTCTAGTATAAATACAACGTTTAATAGTTTGTTTAAGTTCTGTAATATTTGTGCGATGCTTTAGTTATTCTTTTATAGAATCGACAACATGAGTTGAAATTTATTTTCAATTTTTCACGGCATACCCAAAAGAACGTTAATATTTTGAATTGTAGAGACTCTTTTTTGAAAATAATATTATATTGTAATCCAAACAAGTATGAGTAAATTTTTGCATAATTGCATGTATACTGATAACTATAATAGACATAGACTAAATTGTTTTATAAAAATGTAAGAATTGACTGTACAAACTACAATGATATTTTATAAACTAAACAAACAGGTACATTATATAAAATAATCAAATTCAGATATTGAATGGTTTAAAATAACAATATAAAACAACCGAACAATTGAGCATTATTGTCCAATGTAATTATAAAACAATAATCACTTAATTCCTTAATCAACAAATAATAAGTATACAGATTAAATATTAAATGTATGATCTAAAACAGAGCTTTAGAAATTATAATAACGAAGATTTACAAATGCAATATGCATTATAATTTATAAACGAAAATTAATAAATTTAAAGCTGCAGCTAACAATAAATTATTTTGTTTGTTTTTAGAGTAATAAACAATACTTAAACCATTTGTTTTCTTTAATAGAAATAAAAACTTATTCGGGACATATTTCGTATTTTTTAGACTGCTTAAGAAGTAAATCACTTTTTAAGGACAATTTTCTTATTTTCACATTATAAAAGAATTTAAATCCTCATCTCAATTACAATGATATAATAAATGGTTGAAGCGGGCGTGTAAAAAAAAACCATGTACGACACGCCAGATTAATATACCTATCTATAATACCTGCAGCGCATGCAATACTCTTGGCGTTGGTGCATTTGACCTCTCCGTATCATATCATATATAGTTACGTCCTGCAATTTTTTTTCACTCGCCCAACCCCATCACCCTCTATAGACCATCCTCGAGCGTACGATGACCTTCAGTTCCGGAATTCGTACGGGTATACACGATAATAATACATGTACCACGTGGTACGTGACCGATTTTCCTCTCTCCGGCATACGCGGGTATCGTACGATATATTATTATATACATTCGTATACATTGGCTAATCGGGCGCATAAACCTTTTCTCTGTTTCACCGTGTCCAAATCGCCGATATTGTTTGTTCCTTTATCGAATCTACCTCGAGGGCATTACAATAATATATAATACGTATAATATTACCTATAAATGTTGATGTTACCGAGAAAACTGTCAACGTAACGATGGTGCAACTGTATAATAAACGACACTGATTCGGGATAACGCGTACACTAATAATATCGTGCCGCCGTCTCGTTTCGAAAAATACTGAAATTATTATTGTGATTCACAAAAATGTATTAAATTAATATTATTTGCAACGACTATTTATTCTTCGTTCTCATTCGCGATGTCTGCGGCTCTAGTTGTATTCGAGTCCAGTAGGACGACGGCACTAATTGTATGTTATTGTATAGGCATATGCACGGTCACTTCAATCCAGGCCGTCAGGGTTAAACGTCTGACGTATATTCATAATGGAAAACGTTGAATAATAATTATATTAGTATGGTTCAATTACAACGACTTGTTCAGCTTTTTAATTGAATCGTCAACCATCCAACATCTGTCTGGCTATTTCAGTATTTCACATAATATATTGTATGCCCTGTGGAATGTATTTTTAAATTAAATAATGTACTATATTATCATCATAACGGTGCAAATACTAAATGCATTGTTATAGATAAATTTCCATGCGAATTTCATCGACTCGTGGTTACTAATAATATTTTTGATTTCAAATGTACATTATAATGAGCTATCTTTGTATTTCAATATTAATTGTAATACTATATTATTTAATTGACAATTAGTTGATTAAATCTCTGTTACCATAATACCATTGTTATAGATAGTAGGTACTATATAATGATGATATTCACCAGTATCTATATTTTATGTTTAGTTAAACACTAAAATGAGTTTCCCATTTTGATATGACAATTATATAGAATTTAATCGTAAACAGTTGATTTTGATTGGAAAATATATGATATCGACTGAGTATTGAGTATTGGTATACAATATAATATTGTTTTATTATGAAATGAGTATAATACTAATACATTTACTTGCAAAAACTAAGAACTCGACATGATTGAAGAGTACTGCTTGCAGCTTTCTTGGATCGTACAGTATTGCATTACATTATAGCTACTTCCGACTTTCTGAGGTTCCCGGAAATCATCCCAGATCGTAAAATTCAGTAGTACCTACTAGTAAAAGTATATTACATCAGTGAACATCATCACTGCAATCGATAAACCATAAAAACGTTATATTCGATATCGTTCCTATAATTTTTTTCGAATAGTTATAGTAACGACTAAGCAGTAAGCATAGACAAAAAATAATATCATCCTTCTCGCGGTAAGTACGCTTTAGAAAACGGCAATTTTATTTTTAAGTTTACGCGATATTTGTATTTATTTTTAATGTTATTATTTTATAATTTTAGATTATATTAGCCTACTTTATTTAAAACATTATTTAAAATCGTTTCACTTGAGTTTATAATGTAAAAAACATATTAAAATAGATTATTTCCATGCTTTCTTCATTAAGTGCATATAAGAGTAAAGCTGAGACGTTGAATTTATGAAGATTTTTCGTGTTTCAGTGTATTTTAGGCATTTGGTCACAAAGTGATTGATCGTAAAGTGTTCCTTGCGCGTGTCATATATAGTCAGTCAAACATGATGAAATGGGAGGAGAGATAATATATTTCTCACTGAATTTTGTTTTCAATCCTTATAAGTTATGATAATGTTATTAAATATTAATACTTAATACTTTTATATTATATAAAGAAAATAACGTGGATAATAATAAGTATTTATTGTTTTTATTATCGATAAAATATGAATACTTTTTCACAATTTTTGTCAACAACATTTTTTTTTCTTATTATAAAAATAATTAACTCCAGTAAGTACAGATAAATACTGCATAAATTGTGCTTTATTTTTAAAGTATAAATACTTGTATTACTAAAATAATTATTAAATTAACAGTGTAATTATAAAACATTGGTATCATATTATAGTATAAGCATATCAGTATATATTTTAAGGTTTTTTTCTTATTTTTTTATATTTGAATTAAAAATATGTTTGAAACTATGTTTGAAATATGTTTGTCGATTTGAAACTTCAATATTGGTAAATTTTGAAGTATTTATATATAATATATATTATTCTAGATTTCTATTGAGTTATTTCAATGATAGTTAACGAGTTGTATCCCGATGAAGTTATTTGTGTACGATTTGTATTTCAATGATAAAAAAGAGGTACCTATACAGGTTGTATCCCAAATAAATGTCAATTTGCAAAATTAATTTCATTTAAATAATTTTTGATTAATACGTAATTATTATTAATTTTTTACTTTTAGTTTATATTAATTATAACTATGACGAAAAAAATGTATTCTTTTTTAAAATGTACGTGCATATATGTATAATATTGCAATGAAAAAAATTCTCGGTTTGAATTTATTAAAACACCACTTTTGTCAACTTAATATTTTTTTTCGTCAGGACATAACTTGTATAGAACATTGAAAGACCTAGGGATACAATTTCATGTTTAAGATGCAACTAGCTTGGTGCCGTCTCAATGGCTTTGATATAATGGCTGTTCACTGTAGGGTTGTAAATAATACTAAATATAACCCCAAGTGATATATTTGATAAACAGGTAAAAAATACATTTAATATTTTTAAGTACCTACAATTTCTAACTATTAATTAACTATTTAGCGTATGTCTTTAATTAAAAAATATATCTTTAATCCTTAAATTAAGTTTTTAATGACCCAAGTGCATGTTAAAAATTAGCCGCATCCTTTAAATGACAACATTATTTGATTGCAACTGGTTGCACATTGGGACAGTTTTTTGACGATAAGTAAAGAGTTGGTTGATTGCATGTATTCTATTTTGATTCGAGTGATTGTTACTTTTATTTTTAAAATAAGAGAATATTTTGTGTTTTTTTTATGATAGGTTTTATATTTCTCAATATGTTTGTTTATTTTCTATTATATTGTAACATAATATTATAATTTTATGTTACACAATAAAAATATAAAGATATTTATATTTGCCTTCGCTATCGATAATCGCGATGAATACGAACTAACTATCACACTTAACAGTTTTAAATTGGAGTATCAGACCTATGACTAGTGTAAACCTAAAAAACCGACCAACTCGTACAAAAAAGTCGTAGATTCGTAGCTACGTAATAATATCGTTTCCAACTATTTCATAGTATTTTTATATAATTAACTATAAAATACACGACGTAAATCGCATTAAATAATAAACTTCGAGACCCAGGATGTAATTATAGGACGCATACCTACTCACGTACGGGGTGTGTTTTGTGACGTGCGCTATTACATCGTCCCGGCAAAAAACAAAAAAACAAAACGCATACACTTAAATATGTATGTATTTATATTTTTTATTTACCTGTCAACGCCGACTAGCGTAGCGGTGGGGCGGGGGTCCGTAATGTGAAAAATTGTTGTACTTATAATAATATTATTATTATTATACGTCCTATCCCGTTCACGCGGGCGCGTTTGCGTTTTAGTGCGCGTCGACCCGTTATTATGATTTTTTAATCAGCAAAAACCCACCGGTTAAAAACGGTCGACAAATTAAGCTCGTATAATATAAAGTTCAACAGGGGTCGCTGCCGCGCAGCTAGTGTTTCTCTTTTTATCATCATATTTATTTTTTATTTTTATAACGAAAAAAATATAAATAAACCGTCATCGTGTCAGACGCCGAGCGTAGATGTTATAAATTATAATATTGTTATTATTATAACGTCTTGTATCCCCAATGATCGATCACTAAAGCAATACGTCACGTCTTGTATAGGTACGCAAACGTCATACTACTCGTCAGGCGTGCAGTCGCGTATTCGTGTTGGCACAGTATTAATATTTTATTCAGCTGTTGACTGTATAGAACGATATTATGATATGATAATCATAATATAAAATAAATATAGTAATGAACCTCAGATCTTTCATTGGTAAAAAAAAAATTGTATACGAATACAACGTAGCTTTTCACTATTCACTGTATGCACTACGCACATGGAAGATAATATATATTATATAGGGAAGATGTAATGGCTTTTAAAATAATTAAATAATTCCAAGTACAAAATCATTAGATATTACTGATAAAGTATAATATATTTACTATAATAATATATTATCGCATTCAATAATTTCGCACATTTATAAGTTTTAAACGAAGCGAAGAAACTGAGTTAGATTTATAGTCATGCGTATTTTTTTGTTAATTTTTAGTTTATCTTTTTCTGTATAGATTACGATTTTTTGGACAGAATAAGAAGTATTAGTTGTTTTGTGTAACATAATTTATAGATTGAATGTTACTGAACTCTAGCTGATTATTCTATGTGATCAATTTTTTAATCTCTCTATAGATTATCCAAACGGGACGATTGGTAGACTTTTAAAAAATGGTGAAACTTTGCGTGTGAAATTGTTCCCCTTTATGTTGTCCGATTTTCTTCAAGCTTCCGTCAATATTTTGAAAATAATTATCAAATATTTTAAAAATTGTAAATTTTGATTTTAAAAACATTTCATAATTTGTGGGTCAATATTGCGCAGTCCACACAAGTTATCCGAACATCTCAACTTAGCCAATATTTTTTATTTAAACAGTATACGAAACGACTTGAAGAGTACACAACGAGCATTCACCAGCTTGTTTTACAGATATATTTATATATATTTTTTTTTTAACTTTGTTGTCGTTGTATGTAGTTTGTCAAACTTTTCAGGTCACATACTCGCACAGTATAATTTAAAGGGAATTTCGATATAAAAACGGTCAGGAAATCGCCAAAAAATGGCTGTACGTGCGCCTTATATTCTGCAATGCCATACTCGTATTCGAAAAGGTGGATGGTCGCAAAAATCCGCTCGCGTTGAGAATAAATAAAACGAGTTCGGACGATTCCTTCAAATATTCCGTTATTCGTCTATAAGAGACGATAGATGGCTGACGGTTTAATATAAAATATACGTATTATATTATGCTTCTGTACCTATACCTCGACGCATATTACGATCTGCGCCCTTCGTGCAGTCCATATTATAATGCGCTCAGGGTAGGTATAATTTTATATTTTACCGGATACAGGGGCTAATATAGCTATTACTTATGAAGACACACGCTTTATCATTCGACCGCCACGCTATTAAAAAAATCAAGTTGGTCCCTAGCACTCTTATGTTGTGGACATTTTGGCATTTTGACATTTTTCTATAATACTGTTCTATATACCTATATCTATAAATACCTTTATTTCAGTGCCTTTTTCTAATAACGCAAGGTTGTTAAGATATACAAATTAATCTAAATTATAATCATGATTTTTTAATAAATCATCGTAGTCGTCGTATTATTATAAAATAGAATTATTGCATGTAAAATCATAGTGGCTGATAAAAAGTGTCTATAAAAATTAATTTAATATTCAATTTAAGTTTGTATTATGAATGTTAATTCATGTTAACTGTATAGTAAATTATTGATTACACACACATGACAGTATATTACTATATTAGTATTAATTATTAAGTCAATCACAGTTTTACAAATTTACAACAAAATGAGGTAATATATTATATACATATCATGTAAAATATAGAAAGTATTTAAAATTTAAATATATTCACAGAAAATGTACCTAAAAAAAATTGAAATTAAAAATAATCAAAACAAAAACCGCCATCTAAAAAAACTATAGTCCACATTAACTGAATATAACCAAAGTTGAAACCTTTATAATATATTTGTTTGCGTTTTGTTTCAAAGCCTTATAATTCAATTAAATTGCAGAAAACTGTTATGAGTTTATGACTAACATGACAATGCATAGGTTTTATTTTCAGCTCTTCGATACTTATTAGTTATTATTATTTCATTTATTTTCAACTTAATTTGGATTATCCATCGCTCAAAATTAGATTTAAAAATTGCTATTTTAATTTTAAAATGCCGTGGCTTACATATCGTAAAGTACCTATATCATCCTATATATCTGCATGAATAAATACTGTATAAATTATTTACCTAATAAGACTTCTAAGCTCGATTTTGTTTACATAATACTTATTAGCCGAATTGAATATTATGTTATATTTTGTTGTATTAAGATGTAAGATGTTTTGTAAATTCATTAAACGTTACATATAACTTAATTCATTCAATCTAATTAAAATTGAATTGTATATAATAAAAGTATTTTATATTTAAATTAAAATTATTTTTAAATATTTTTTTTTCTAAATAATACGCTTGACGCATTGTTACAATGTTATATGTTATAAATATATTCCGTAAAGTTTAATTAAAAACAGTTATAATTATCATAAAAAATAACACTTGACATTTTATTATAACCATTTTTATAAATCAATTAAATATCAAAATAGTACCTATAGTAGTTGTTTTAGTTTTTCGCCTTGTGAAATAATTAACACAAACATTATTATCATATATATATAAACAAATATATTTAAATTAATTTTTATTTGTGAGATCAAATACTAAAATAATTTATATTTTAAAATTTAAAATTAATCTTTTTTCTATAATCTTTTTAAAAAAATAATTTCAACCAATTTAAAAGAGATTTTAAAATATGTACAGGTACCCCCCATTAATTATATATATTATATATATAGTAAAAGAACTGATTTTTTTCATGATTTCGTTAATAACATCATAAAGAATGAATGTTGTCTTGATTTTTATTTCTTTGTATATTATGTCATTTTTTTCATTTTGTTTTTATCATATTTCTTCAACAATTGCCATAAATACCCAGACTTTTTCGCTTGGGTTGTAAATTCAAAGTAGTTTTACATTAACTTTGTTGTCATTCTCATACTTTTTTTTAAAAGGTATATTTAATTTAATTTCGTTTTTTTTTCGCGTCCAAAGATGCTTTGATTTCTATTTTTATGTTGTGAAAACAGCCGTATTTATAAATACGCCAATATAAAAAAAATAATATACACAATTAAACAAATAATAATGGAAAAGCATAATATACTTGTATCTTAATATTATATTATTATAGAAAAATCGTTTATAATAATATATGTCACCTTGACATTCATTACAGAAACCATGGCAAGAACAAAATCAACAAATTATCATAAAAGTGACGTTATAATAATGTATAATATAACCAAGTAGAATAATGAGTATAATAAGCGTGTGCCATGTAAGTTATAATAATATTATAATAACAAAAGCTGACCTCGACAAAATATTTTATGGTAACATTTAACTGCACCATTGGGCATGAGTTCTAAACATAATACGAATCTAAGTATCTTATAACTTAAGTAAGTACTATAGTATAATTAGAAATAATTATTGTATTTTATATGAACAGTTGAGACAATGAACTTTTACTTTCGAATAAATAAATAAAAAAAAATGAATTAAAATATTATATAACAGATTTATAACAGTGATATCTCCTTTATTATTATTTATGTTATATATATTTAATATTATATGATTATTATTCGCATGTCTGTAAAATTAATTATAGACAACTGACAAACAGATCCTACCGAATTTCCACGAGTGCATACCGATCACTCGACTTTGATTAATAAATAGCCTAATTTTTTTCTCACTGAATCACATCATCGAAGTAGATTGATTTTGTCGTGAACACTCGGCTGTTTAACTGTCGCACCTATATAATAACAGTAATTGTCCATAATATTTGTTGAATTTCGATGCGTGCACGAGTAATCCGTCTGGTTCGCGCGTACATTATGACGTATTATACGCTTCGGGATAACGGTATTATTATAATGTGTAATTATTAAAAAAAAATAAAACACGCATGTCAGTCCGAAGAGGTGCGTGATGGCGGGGGCCTTTTGATTTGCGCGTATCGCCGGGGAAACTGCAAATGACAAGCGCTCGACGTGGGTTCGCGGAGTGGTAAAAAAATAAAAACCACCGTCAAAACGGCGTGGGCAACGGGGGATTTCCCTCTCAACAGCCCCTCATACCCTCCCCTAATCCCCACCACGACCCGACGCTACACCATATGCACAAACACACGGCCGTAATACGATTTGCCAACGGATTGAAAAGTAATACGATATTTAATGGAAAACGTGCGTTCGTTGACGAGTGTGTTGTGTGTGTATGTGTGTATTATATTATGACGTGATGTTCGTGTAGAAAGCATCATAACCCAGTGTTTTAACGGCTGTCAGCAAAATCGTCTTTTAGCAGCACCGGCGGAGGATATCGACACCAACTACAGCCGTATATCCACGTGTCGTACATTTATCTCTCGTCAGGGCGATATTATAGGCGGCGTACACGACAAGACGTAAAATGTCGCGCGTATCGTCTAGCTATATATTATACACACAATATATATACACTATGTGTTAGTCGTTATTATATTACTATTATTATTATTATTATTATCATCATCCGGTTCACGTGCTTACGACGATATTTCAAACTTTATAAGTACCTACCTCCCTATCGCGAAACAAAAAGTTTTCGGAGTGCACGCGATACTAATACACACTACGCAGACATCGTATTATTATTATTATTATTATTATTATATTATACGATATCTATGCAACAATATATCATAGTGTATACGCGATGCCTTGTTAAAAATATTGTGTGCATAATGCATATATATATATATATAAACATACGCGTATACTATAATAGTATAATGTTCTCGTTGCGGATTCGGTTGAGCGTAATATTATAAAATTTGTAATGTGATCGCGATCAAATGAAGAGTCTTGCGAACTGTACGGATAAGTCAAATAAAATATTATAGGAGGGTGCCAAAGTAAAAAAAAATATTGACTATGAGACGGTTTATGATGAACACCGTTACATTACCGTATGACAAAACCTTTTCTAAGTGGTGATCGGTTTATGTGCTTTAATTTTTAGAGGAAGTTTTTTATGCAATTTTAGGTTGTATGCTAATTAATCAATTTATAAATAAAACTATAGCTACTTATAGTATAGTTAGTAAACAGTTATAATAATTTAATTTTAAAACCATTTAGTTAATATTTTGTATTGAATTTACAAGATATAATCACTTATTGTAAGAAAAATAAACTATAAATTATTAGATTATAATATTATATAATTATAGAATTTAATGTATTAAATTATTTTACGTTTTTATAATGACCGAACAGGTAAATTGTCAAAATGTTTATTGATACATAATTTTTTAATTTAATCAAATGCTGAAAACAAATATTATTTAAATTGGATTTACAGTAAATGTATTATTTTTGATAATTTGTTAATACTTTTTTTATTAAGTTAGACATTAATGACTAAATAAACCAAAAATAATCCCTTTATTATCTAAATAAAATGTTTCTAAAAAGTTGCTACATTAAACTTTTTGAGTAATCCTTTCCATACCTAAATATTTGACTATATATATATGTGTTGTGTGTACAATATATTTTACATTACATAACACAAAAACGTATCATTGTTAAAACAATACAATGGAAATTTACTATTACGACACCACTATAATAAATTAGTTTAGGGTTTGGTAAATTCATAATATTTTTATGTTTTACTGATGATATTAAAATAGTTGTTATCATTTAAGAACACATTAAAATACGTTAAAACATGAGTACATATTAATTTTTCCAGTGCACTAGTGCGACATAATTCTTAAGTTTATCCTTTTTTGACCTGATAAATTATAATCTGATTACATGCAAAATAAAATATTACAACATGGTGATTCACCAAGCACACTCAACCTTTTATTTCTTTAGTAGTGAATTGAATTTTTTTTTTATCAAATTTAATAATTTTTAAACAGAAGTATATCAACAAATACTACTAATAATTAGTTAAGCATTACAGTATGTATAACAAATATCATTTTTTTTTTATTAATTCTTATCTATCAGTATATTCCCATTAGTAATGGGCCTCCTCTCCTATCCCGAGAAATATAATATCAATGACATCATTGTGTGTTGGGCCTAGGTACAAACAATACATTAATCAATAATTATGTAGATTATAGTATATAGAAAACGTTGTAGGAACTACTGTTTTACTAATTTCGTATTTATTGTAGTTTGTCGTTGTATTTTACGTAATAATTTAAAAGAATTGAAAAAAAATTCCTAGAATTTTAACAAATATAATACCATTTTATAAAATACACTGGAAATGGTATTTGGTATGCACGATGCATCTAAATTTAAATAATTATTGTTAATGATACTTGATAAAATATCATTGGCGTAGTAAGTAAATACAAAAAGATATCATAACATTATATAATACTATGTATACTTATCTCTCTCTCTCTCTCTCTATTTACCTATGTATAAAATATACGTATAAGAATATACATAACCAACATTAGAAAACAATATTCCTTTAGGTTTGACTTCCCTTTTGTTTGTCTCCGGAATAATATATATATATATATATATTTGGGTTCGTGGCGTAGTCTGTAAACTTTAAACATGTATATGGTTTTACCCCTGTTAATTTGCATGCATTCGTCGATTTGAATCATTTCCGATCTGATTATAATCGTTTACTTGCTAACTACCTTGAAAATATCTAAGGAGGAAGTGATTTTAAGCATACAACTATTAGGAAGTTGCCCGAATGCAAATCCAAAATAATGAGATCAACGTATGCGTGTAGGTATACCGGGGGTCACTGATATCGTAAACTAATTGTAAGTCGGATTAATAGAGATGTGCACACTATCAAAGATAGCGCCTCAGAAGCTTAATTAAATAGCGATTATTTTATATAGTAAATATTATACTTACTAACTAGTTGGCAAGTAGAGTATAGATTTTCAGTAGACTGGTTTACTATTCAATAATCAAGATTACCTACTCCTAAAATGTCAAGAGTATTAGATATTAGTACGAGTATATAAATTATATTGTTTTACGATATTATTGATACGAGCTAATTAGAGTGAAAAAATTGACGTTATTAGCATTTTAAATACGAGCATTGAACATACAACACATAGTATAGTATTATAACTAGATAGGTAGTAATTTAATATATGCTGAAACTATTAATCAGATGAGAAATATATGATACTTAAACACAGTATGAGGTCTGTAATTAATTATATACTCAAATAAAGTTTTTAATATATCATCTAGTGTTCTAGTACCTATTACTTGATGTTCTGAAGTTACAAATTGATTATATTATATGTCTCTTACAATGTTTATTATGTATAATGTATAATATAGACTGATAAGTATAGGAAATTGCCTACTATAGCTCTTAAAATCGATCTACGCTTTTTATGGCTTTTGAAAATTAAAATAATGAATATAATATAAGCATACCTATAATTACATAAAATTATTTTTAGTAGTATTATACGTATTTATATTTATATGGTAGAAAAAAATCAATGACGTTCATCTTTTTTATTAATGATGTACCATAAATCATATATTTTTATTTTTTTTTATTATTTGTTAAGGAATCAGTTTATAACTATTATATATCCACAATTATTTATACAAAAGAAAAATAATACAAGTAATAGCATACATAAAATATAATTTTAGTAATACCCACGTATTACACGTGAAAAGTTTTAAATAATACTGATAATAAAATAATAAAATAAAATAAATTCGAAAATATTAGAATCACAATAAATGATGCGATTGTGAGTAGGTAGATGCTTAATTAATGAAAATATTATAAAAAAAGTTTGATTGATTTTATTTTTATACATTTTTAGTATAATATTATCTCATATTTCATCTGTACTGGTACTTTTCACGGCAGTTTGTGCGCAGCTTGGAAATAATTTATTCTTAAATAGTTACTTTCAAATAACTATCAATAATTATCGCGTAGTTGTGAGAGTAGTGGGTCGCCGTGACAGTTATAGGAGTAGTGTGGTTAAAGCGCTTTAAGTCCGCAGAGAATCCACGTGATGGCACTTTAAAAAATGAAATAAGTCAGTATTCTAGTGTCGTGGCGTCGTGTTTTCCTAGTCCGACGGCGCCCGGCTCGCGTTTTTTTTTTCACTCTATTAACTCGGTTGAAAAGTGAAGTATACACGTTGACACGCCGCTAGTTCCGCTTTAGCGGCAGCGGAATTACGCACACGTATACGAATAATCGCTGATTGCGCTCATCCGGCCGACTCGGCGGTCCCCGGTAAAAACGTTAACGTCAACCGTTTCTATAGCGCTCGGGTATCTATATATAATAAAATACGAATCGTCGTCGTAGACTCGTCCTCTGTATACATACGTATATATATACGGTACGCGAAAACGCACATATACGTACGACCTGCAGAGAGGATTTGTCAACCCACCCGTCGCGCGCACCCTACTGCAACTCTCAAAAACTCGCCCCTGCTAATTATATACGATGCGATGACGCGCGGAGGGTCGTTATACACACAATACCATAGGCGGCAGGAGTGGCACGCTGTTTGTATATATATCTTTGCTGATGGCCGTATGTGCCTAAAGTTTTTTCTACCCCTGAACGCCTTCCAATCCTTCTCTTTTCCTCGCGCTCTTCCATACTATCGCGCGCGCCCTCGACAGATCCACGCCGACGAGTTCCCCTGGGTCACGTTCTAAAAGAAGCGAAAAAATATTGCGTTATAATAGTAGATATTACGTATACAAGTCTCAGTAAATGTTTACATACTTATTATAATTTCATCCCTTATTCGAAATTTCGATGTTTCACGATCACTCGCATCGTGAATTATGTAAATGTTTACGAGCACATATATTATAACAGTGTAATATAGTACGCTTCTCGCGTATATAATATATATATTCACATGTACAAAATACATGTAATGTATATAATATATGTATACATATATATATATATATATATTGGTTTAAGCCCTAAAGTTATTACCACTGTCGTCACGTTGAAATAAGGCACATGCGCTAGCGTTGTTAATTTGAAATCTCGAATACGCGAGTTTTACTATTAGCTGTCGACATTTTCTGTGCCCGCGTTGTAATTAATATTAATATATTAATTTATACTTATATAAGCTCACGTTATAATATTATTATTATTTTATATTAATAGTATTTTTATATTCAATATAAATGCACGTCTGGTACAACAATATATGTTTTCAGCTGTATAATATGTTAAGTTGATAGATTACATTTCGTTTGCAACTGATATTAAAATATTATTCTTCGCTAAGCATATGTATATACTGCAGTATATACTAATACTAATATTTTTATAATTTTTTAAATCTTATAGTTACCCCAGTATCTTAAAAAGGGATCGTGGTTGATTTAAATGTTGAAGTTCAACTTGTAATTATTAGTTTTATACGTTATCAAATTGTCTACTCTTAATTCTTATTAGTTTTCAACTCACGGAATTAATAAGAATATTTGTTATGTATGTATTTTAAAAATTTTTCTTTCGTGGAACGTTTTAATAAAAACAAAATACAATAAAGTAAATTTTTTTATAAGCATTTTTAAATATTCATACAATAATTACAATCGCATTTTCAGCAGAATTTAAACCACAAATAAAATTTTTCTCTTTAATTAGTTTTCTGAAGAGATGTATTATTACCACCATTTTTCAGAAAAAATTGAATACGATAAATAACTTCCATAACTATAGTCACACTTAAAATAAACGAATTCTATATCAATAATAATACAAGACTGTTATTCCGAGTGGCAATTTTTTTATACAACTCAAGTTAAAAATCCTGGCAATGAAGATTAAATGATTAATTGGTTGATAGACATACTGCAGTGGAATAAAAGATTCGAGTGTGCATTTTCATTAAAAAAAAAAAAAACACTGGTTTTAAAAAATCATAATACTGACTAATAATTATAGCCCATTCGATTTACGTTTTTACACAAATAATATTATAATATAATCAATACTAAAATTGATATTTGGAACCTATAATATATTGGATTTAATTTAAATACTAAGCAACTACTAATTAAAATTCATTGTGTATTTGTGTATAATAATACTACGACACTTTAAACAAAACAAATATAGTTCTTTTAAAGCTTGTATCCAAGGCAACGTGCCGATAAAATTAAATTGAATTGTATTTTATCAAACTGGCTGATATATATATATTTTATAAAATATTGGACAATACAGAAATCTTTTGAAGTACCTATTTCATGTATAACTATATAGTGAATTAAAATATTAAATACAATCGGGTTTAGCACATGCATATATTATAATTTTCAATGACAGTGTGGGGATGTATAAAAATATGTTTAAATAAAATAAATAAAATCTTTGAAAAGCTTTACAAATTTATTTTTATTTTAATATACCTAATAAATAGATTTAAGTATTAATTATTATTCTATCTATTGCTGATACGCCGTGAAAAAATATTCATACCAGGAAAATATTGTATTTTTAGTGTGTAAGATTCATAAAAAATTAACTGAAAATTAAAACTAGAAAAATTAAACTAGCAAAGGAAATAAAAATGAAAAATATTTACGACTTTACGAGTCTATTTTTAACGTTCAGATTGGTTCACAATAATTTATGAAGATATTTTGAAGTAATATTTGACGGATAATTGAGTATGAACTTTAGATAGAGAAATGTAAATACAAATAAAATAAATAAATTCACATCAATGATTTTAAAATTTATAAATTGTTTTTATTGTATTATAAAAAGATTTAATGAATTAAAACGGTATTTTATCCCAAATAATTTAGATATTATACATAATATCTAAGTATAGGCAGTATAGCCAGTATAGCGTATAGTTTATAGATATATTTTATAAGTAAATACAAATATACGGAAATTTTCTAAATATTATAGTATTCGAATATTCTAAATAAATATATTATGAATACTCTAAACATATTTACTCAGAGTTTATTCTATAATGTTGGATTTTTAGTGTCAAATTATTGATTATATATTGATATATATATATATATATATATATTATTATTATTATTTAGTAAGTTATAGATTAAAACAACAATATTCAATACTATTAAACGGTTTAGTTTTATAAGTATACGTATTACATCACTAGGGAAAACTTAATTTTCTATTTAGATATTAAAATACTTGAAAATCAGCATAAAAATATTTTAGTTTTAAGTTTACAGAAAAAATTTACAGTATGAAAAATGATAAAATACATTTTTAATAAGTTAATTTACAAGACAGTCAACGAACCAGCAAAAAAAGGAAAGAGGTATATGTGATTTTTTTGCTCAAACAATATTATATTATTGTGCTTCAAAATTGATTAATTATAAAAATAGCAATGGCGTGGTTTAAAATACCAATATATTTTTTATTTTAATTACTGTTCAAAGGATTTTTAGTGATATTATTTTATTTGAAAAATAAATTAACCTGCACCTAGCAGACATCAGGTTTTATTGGATAAACCAATCTGAATCGTTAACAAACAAATCATAATGATAAGTTTATTTTTAATACTGTTGACTAAATTTAATTATATAAAATTATAATTATTATTTTTTTTTTAGTTATTAATACCTATAAAAATCAACTCTCGTTCTTTTTAAACATCATCAGCTACTTAAATAAAAAAAAAGGTGCTCTTTGGCTATATGTATTTATATCCCTAACTGTACGAAAAAAAACGTATACAAACTACAAGTACAATTCATACCTCACCAACTTCTGTGCCTTCCAATATTGAATGATAACTTAAATTTTGAATTAAATTATGAATCTAATAAGAGCCCAGTAGTAGGTTCATCTAAAACAGATTAAGTTGAAATAGTTTTATCTCAACTATTGTCTATTAACTAAAAAATTCTAAAAATTTTAATGGTATCCCTGAGAGGTATAATGGGTTTAGGCCTCCATTAAAATGTTTAGCTATTTGAATAAATATTTGCCTAGGTTTCTTAAAAAAAAAAAAAAAAATATCGATATTATGAACGGATAATTTAATATACTAGTCTATTTGCGTAAAATAATATATCTGTTAATGAAAATACAATTATTCTTTAATAAATAATAAAATAAAAATTCTTTAGCTTTCAAATATTGATTTATATTTTAATATTCAATCATATAGATATTGTAATTCTTTATGTAGTATTAAATATTTTATTTTGACAACTAAGGCATTAAAACGTTATATTATATGCATGTTATACAATATTTATTGTTTTATTAATTATTTCGTACTATAAATACACATTTTGTTTACTCGCATTTTGTGATTTAAAAATATAATATCTAAATATTATATGTACTGTAAAAAAAAAAAAAAATTATAACGATTAAAAATAATTACGATAATACTAACAAAACCAAAATCCACATTTAGACTTTTAAAGAATTTCCGAATTTAAGTAGTATAGCAATGTCCCTATAAATTATAATTGATAAGTAATATTGATAGCGATGCATTCGATTTAATGTTAATGGAAAAGATAAAATCTCTGTTTATGGCGATTCGAATAATATTAATATTTACAATGAATTCATTGTACACAAAATAATATCGGCTGCAGAAACCCCAGATATCTCATTGTCTAAATAATAATAATAGTTTTCCACTTTTCCATTCGTCCTTTGAAAATGTACAAACTTTTCTAAAGAAACTCTCATCCGAGTTAGTCTGTCGATTATCATTTATTATCAACTCCTATGTACGCAGTACTCTATATATTTTACAACTTTATAAAGAGGTGTATGTGGACCTCATAATAGTGGGAGGTCACACTATTTGTATACATTCAAATACATACAAATAATGTGTTGTCATATTTTTCTCAAATAATTTAATGTAGGAAAATATTCTTTAAAATGGAGAGCAATTAATACATAATATATACTAATATAGATCACAAAAAAACATTTAAAAGAATAAAAATTTTGAGCTGGAATTATTCAGGATGATTAAAATTCTATTAAAAATATTTAAACAATTTTTATTGCTGTAATTTTATGAAGTTTTGAAAACAACTATAAAATATGAAAAACTACATGTTTACATATTTAATAGTAATATTATACTTTTTAGTGAAGCATAAAACCACTAAAATCTGACACCTCGTTTTAAATCTAAATTATTATATTTTATATAACTTTAATGTATTTATTACTTTTTTAATATCTCCATGTTTTTCAAAAAAAAATTGGTGCTTAAAATCCGATAAGAGATTGATTAACTCAATATTGATTTATTTTTATTACACCAAGTTCTACGGAAAATAAACATTCGTATTTTTTTTCTTATTTTAATAACTATAGGTACATTTTAATGATGAAACCTTACTAACGGTCTATCATTTTAGAGTTTACATTCAAAATCGAACTCTAGCCTAATATTTTTATTTATACAATTTCTATAATTTAATAAATTAATCTAACCGTGATAATTTATAGGTTATAGTTACATTTTACACAGCATCAGTTTATATGTATTATATTTAATACACATTATTTCCGTGAGGTAAATGACGTGTGAGTAACAGGGGAGTACCTACGACGATGAGGTGAAAATATTTATGTTTTGTTATTTGGAATTCTCGATCCCTACCTACTATTATTTTTCCAATTCAATAGCACTGAGAATAAATATATTAAATAAAGGGAATAATATTATGAAATAGGTGCGGTTAGAAAGTTATACGAAATGGGTCTTTCTCTGGTATGTGATGAATTTTTCTGTTACTCCACTACTCTGCACTACTCAAACCCCATATATCCACACACATTGCTTTCAAAAGTCATGTAAGCGCAATACTGGCGTACAGTCTGCACAAGAAAAATATACAAGCTCCACGATTTTACGAAAAGTTGCAATATTGTTCGGCGCATGTAAATATCGACGTATAAAATCGTAGTACAATAATATAACTACTTTATAGTTTCTACCCACAACATCATAATGCATAAATTGACAATATTTCTTCTCGCCGGCGATGTACTATATTATTATTTCACAGAATTCTGTGACAGTCATATAACCATATATAATTTATGGACAATTAATGTAAATTCAGCCTGTGGTTACTTTTTTTAATGAAAACTTGATCTGGTAATTGTAGGTAATAAAAATGTCAATTGTAAAATCGGTCTGATAGTTTTTACTAATAAAATATTATTATAAACTCATCGTGATTTTTTTTGAGAATAATAAGGAACGATTGTTGTTAAAATATTATTTTACATTGCGACAAATCAATTTATTTCCATATAATAATTTAAAAACTATACGTATTTCGGTGCCGTATATATTCCGATATCCATCAATTTAATGAAATACATTTTGGAGTATAACCAGAGTCGTTCTTTGTGGTATCCTTTGCAGAGATTCTCCGGCTAATACTAAGTGTTTTAAAAATATTATAATGTGATACCTAATTAGATATGAAAATATCAGGGCTTTTATTTTTATTCCCACCGAGTTTTATAATCAACCTATTATAATAAACAACACGGTCATGTAATAAGTAACACACAAACATGTATAACGTGCACAGGTACATATTAAATAGGTATCTCATAGGTACCGCAGCAGGTAAATAGAGGAAGCAGAAGTTACACGGGTTGTATACAGGTACCTGCAGGCAGCAGCTATAGACAAATATTATATTGCTGTCGTCGCGTAAATATTGTTCGCCAAACACAAAAGGCGAAATCCGAAAAGGAATTTGTCGTTTGTATAGGTGTACTTACCCCTTTATGCCCGGGCGCATAGTATAATATGCCTACGATGGGTATAAATAATGCTATAATATACTATATTATATATCGTGAGCCCCAAAGTCTCCGTTCACGACGATAATAATTAACACGGTTTCGCCAAGGACCCCGGAAGACGACGGGTACCATCTCCGGGGCATAATTAACTGCGGTCGTATTTCACTCTCTGCACCAGTATATACTTCACCCGTACTGCAGCCGCAGCATCCCGCTCCAACGCACTCTTGGGTTACTTGCACCTGCAACACGCACACCGCGCCACCGGTCGTCTTCTCACACCGCGGTTGTTTATCGCCCGCGAAAACGTTTAAACGCAAAATTAATTATGATTATTAAAATATAATACGCGAGACACGATGAACCCGTCTCTCCAAAACTATGTAATATAATATATATAATAATAATGCACATCCGACCGCAGACAAACAATCGGGCCGCCCGCCTAATTCCGCACTGACAACGCTCGAAGCCTCGTCGTCTCTACATAGTCTATACCGAACGCATAATAATGTCGTCGTATACCTACATATTGTGTGTGTGTGTGTGTGTGTGTGTGTATATATATATACTAATATTACATGCAAATATGCCGAGATGCACGCCGCCTGCAGTATGATAAATAAACAATACGCGAATATTATATTGTACAGTAATAAAGGACCATTATTAATATATTAATTATCGGCGCTGTGTCTTGTGGAGCGCGTGTAAGTGACGTGACCGCGGGTGTCTTGTATTGTGTAGGTATATATAGGCACAACGCGCGGCGGTCCCGACGCGTATAATATAAAATTATTATAAACATCCATTCCTCCGCCTGTTCGGTTCGCACCGCGAATCTTTGCTCGTGTCGTCTGATAGAAATATTCATGTTTGTATTTTTGTTTTTATTCAATTGCAAGTGTTTACCGTGTTTTGCGGTTGAAACGGATATGGAATGCACTATAAAGTCGTCATGTTTTTAGATACACATTACACGTGTTTTCATAGCATAGTATGTGTGTGTGTGTGTGTGTGACCACTGAAAAACACCAATACATCGAGAATTGCGTAAAACTTGTGTTTCCTAAAACAAATTCTAATTGTATTCGTTATAATTTAAAAACAATCAACTCTAGAAACTCGAAACTTTCATCAAACGTTACGTATTTCTAATTGTTACGTACAAATAAGGTTATGTTTTAAAAAAAATAATTCAATATTTTTGTATGGGTATTTTTAATAAAAACATTTTCCCTATCATTTTATATTTAATTTTTAATCGATTTTCGTTTAGAATACATTTTTTTCACTATTGATTGTCTGGAGAAAAAACGGTGACTGACTTATTATATTCTGCTATTATTAACTTTGTTTTTATTAGTAAATATATTATCATATAATAATGTTAATGGAATGTAAGCTGTTAATAAAATTAATTATCGCGAGACGGTGTTACGTTATGAAAAAAAAACAACATAAAAATGTATATGCGCCGTCACTGGAAACTCGTGCGCTCGTCCCATCGCGATAGATAGAAAAATTGGAAATTCCCGTCCCTCTGTGTAGTCGCTCCATTTTGAAATTTCCATCACGTATACATCCGACACCACCGCCGATCGGGGTGAAGTGTTTGGCAGGGACGCGTATTGCGTATACACACATACAAATAAAACGGAAGTAAGGTTCTTCACATTATAATGTAATATAATATATATATATATATATATGCATGTACACCGCAGCTATACTTCTTTTTGAAAAAAACGTACTGCCCCCCCCCCCTCTTCAGACACGGTGGCATTGTTCTCGTGTGTACTCGTTATATGTTACATAATATAGGTATAATATCATGTGCTATATACCCATGTACGCGCTCATTGCTATAATAATAATAATAATAATAATATGTGCTCTAAACTATGTAATAATAATATATATGTATATGTGTGTATAATACGTATAGATATATATATATACATATTATATAGAACTAACTCGGTCCGTACATGAAAAATTACTTTTTCGCCGACGACGATTCTGCAGACACCCGACCCTACGTGTTATATTAAATTGTGTGGAAAATACGTTTTCGTTCAAACCGCCACACATAGCGTAAACTGGGTATAACACCTATACGTTTTTCCAATAATCTCTGTGCGGCATAACACAACAATGTCGCGATAAACTTTCGATCACTGCAAAAAGCAGTAAATACACAAACAGCTGTGGCGAGTTCGCACGCGGTGTAACGACGAGAAGCCCGGCGGCTGCTGATGATTGTATATCATAACTTTATAAGAAAGAACCCCTCGGTAATGGTATTAGACGAATAAGCGATTTTTAAATATTGTCCGCGGCTTTCTACTCCAAACGTTCACTACCCTATTGTTGCCGCAAACAGCCATTATACTCGTAATACAATATCGTTGTTATTATATTTATTATTTTTATATATATTTTTTGTTTCCCGTGCACCTTCCGGATGATTCGTTTGGTATCTATTTTTACTAAAGATATTCACTTCGTTGCACAGTGCATACTTAGTGGAGAATAATTTTACCTTGCTACCGATACCAATGACTGTGGATTTCGAGAAAGCGACACATAAGTGGCTGTGTTACATTCAGACCTCGAGAAGTTCATTTAGAATATGAACTTATCCATACCCTAGAGATTGAACGAAATTCATGAATTCGTTAATTTTATTTAAATTAACGTGTTTCATCCAAGTTCATCAGTAGGTAGTAGGTATCTATATTATACTATGCACAAGTTCATTTTTTTATTTCATTAAACGTACGTTTCCCTCGTCTCAACGATTTAATAAATATATTACTCAAGGATGTATTTAAGTAGGACACGAGGGACCTACCTCCTTAGTCATATTTATATATTTTATTAGATACCCATCATATCATCCATGATGGATCGAACCAAATGTAATGTTCTGTTACCGTCTTCGTCGAGCCCAACGTTACGTTATCTAGAAAATACGAGTATTTTGATTAGCTGATATAGGTAGTCATATTGTTATAAACGAGTTGTTCACACGGGTTGAATACTTAGGTAATATTTAAGATTTATATCAATGTATATTGTGTTATGTTTTTAAACATGAGTTTTAGTGCACTTTAATAAGAGTAAGACAAAAGATAACAAATTTGTGTTATATATAATCATATCTCTCAACTTGTAATACCTACTGCTTAAATTTTTTTAGGTAAAAACGATACTTTATTGTTAGTAAACAAAAACATTAAAAACCAAATATATTATTGTTGTTAGTAAAATAGAACTTTCTGATAGTAATTATTTTAATTTTTAGACCATGTTTTCTAAACACGAATATTAGACCTAAAAATAAAAAGATTCGAGTTCGTCAAGCGTGGTTGTAAGTTGCGCATGCTTGGTTGTAGGTTGAAAATTGTCAGCCGATAAAGTTTTGAAACAAATGGAGCGACATCGGAAAGACGCACTTTATGTTTTCGCGTAGGCAGTATTATTTTATTCAAGTATATCTGTTATATATATAAATATAAGTTTGTTTTGCGATCAATTTAAAACTTCTATCTTAGAAAATACTGAAAGTAGTAAATGATCATTAGTAAAAAAAAAAAGCCTCATATACGATATGCTTTTGACGATTCACGTAGTACCACAAATGATGATTGGTGGTATCAAATGATTTTAAAAGTAATTTTATTATTATGTTATATTATTCGTTATGTCGGTAAAAATAATTTATATAGATAATAACTAATAATAAACTGATGATCAAGTGTTAGTTATCGGATGTTTCTTTTATACTTAAATTTTAATTACGATATTATAATTTATAACAGAGGGGTATCGCGTTTATTAATGTTATTTAAAATCGAACTTCAGACTGCAGAATACAGTTAATTCAATTTCAAATAAGCTACTATCATTTGAAAATGTATTGTGAAAAACATCAGTGTGTTTTGTTATTGTAGGTAATTTGCCGGTATTATAAAACAGTCTTTTCTTTTAATTGTTAATTATTTTTTGGTTTTTTTTTTATTTCTGATTTTGTTTTCTTCACTTATATATAGGTATATGTTGTCTCTTAAGCCGTTTAAACATTTTTTTGTTATACTTCTTTTGAATAGGTACTACGCGTTTATTTCGCCCTGCACCGCCACCATAATTAATTATTTTACACTTTTTAAATACCTACTTGAAATTACTACTGCTCCTCATTTACTTCGGTATATTAGGTCTTGAATTAAGTTTTCACTCTTCAGTTAATGTGTTTAATACTAAACAATAATTATTATAGTCGTAACTTATTAGCCACGTTTTTATCCAAATATATTTGTACTCTGCCTCCCCTTTGATCCTTTAACTAACGTTTTACCACGAACTCTATTAATGTAAAGAACATTTCTTCTATATTTTTTATTCTAGCTGTATTCATTTCTTCGTACAGAATTACTATAAATCTTCGTTATTTTATTCGATTCAATGCATAACATATTTTACGATTCGTTCCTTTGAAACACGGATTCTTGGTATTTGAACTTTTCTACCCGACTACATCATTCTTTACTCTATACCCTATTCCTCTTATATAATATATACTTTTTGTGTAACTACATTTTCTTTTTCTTTTTGTTTTTTTTTTACAGCTATTGTTTCCTGAAACGTGTCTAACAATCTTTTATCGAACTAGAGTCTCATACCTATTGTGTAATATGGCCAGCTAATCCAATAGTTATACAACACAATAATGTTATTTAGCTTGCACTAAAAAAATTTAGTCCGTTCTTCGCATAGACGCTAGTCTGACATCTTATTTTTTCCAATTGTCCAACTACTTGTGTTTATTTACTTTTTCGCTTCCCGGTGTTAATACCCGCCTATGTACCTGCTTGTAAATACGGACTTATTATTAATCATCGTTTCTCTCCGTTATCACTTATCTTATATAAAAATATTATTTCCTTAGATTTTTAATACCCATGTCCCTCAATAATTTCCAACGATTCTTAATACTCCATTGACCACGCATTTGTAGGGTAGACATAAAGATAGATGGTCGGACCGCATTCGAATCGGAACCTATCGAATAGCCGGTTGAGTAGTCTATTCACTGAGCTGCCAAGCACTTTATTTTATTACCCACTCCTTCTCGATTTAATTTAAAATAATATTACTGTATATCCGTGTGTTTATTTATAGAAGGTGTTTAATCACATGTGAATGACTTTGGTTTATGTCCTTTATATTAAACTAATTATTATTGTTATAGTAGATATTATATAGTTTTACTATACAATTAAAATATTTGTTTCAGTGATTACACACACATATTATTGTCATTTATATACTTAATTAATATATTATGTTTCATTTACTTTCAGACACTAGACAGTCTCCCTGAATATTTAATACAGTTTTCTTTAGCAATGAAACAAATTACTAGGTTTGCATTGTATCCAATTATTTAATTTTTAACTAGATAATTATTATAAAAATTAATTTTTAAGACCTCTACAACCAGACTATTTATTATTATTATTATTTTTATTGTTAATCATTTAAAATAGTAGACAAATAATATGTCTTACTTATAATAAGTATATGTTAGGTGATTTATCAAAAATATAACTTTTTTAAATTTAAGCAATTGTATAGTACATCAATATAATATGTGCATTATACTCCCCATCTCTGATTATGTATTATATATTACACAATCTATATTCTAATGAGAAAATTCAACTTCATTATTTTGAGTTAGTTAAAAAAAAAGCCAATTTTATAATAATAATGAAGATTGATTTATTAATTTTTATAATATTTTAGAGTGGCTTTGTAGAATGACAATTGAAAAGAATTCTCCTTAAAGAAATATCAAGTAACATATAAGTAATTCGTCATAGGTATCTTGGAATTTTGCGAATTTTGATGCAGCAAACATCAGTATAGTGAACCAATATGAACTAATTAATGACGCCTTGTATTAGATTATATTTTACCTAATATTCATTGTGATTTATTAAATATATAAGATCTGTAGACTCTTAGTATTGTTGATATACAGATAGCATTATGAAATTAATTAACACTATTACAAAACGTGCAAAAAAATATCTATAAATGTCAAATAAGTGAGTAATGATTAATTTAGTACAACAGCAGACATTTCAGCGTAGTGTACATAAATTAAGCAATGAGGCTTCACAGCCGTTATATGTACTCGTACATAACATATTGGTATATTTTGTAATATCTAATAATGTGTAGATGTAAAAATAAAAATGTTATTTTATGTAATTTTCCAAGCCATAGTAAGATGAACGTGTTACCGTGATAATGATGAATAATGACTAAACTTTATTTTTATAATATTATTATTAACACAATTTGTGTTTAAAATTTTATTCATCTTTCATTTTATTATATGTGAGTATGTGACTAATAAAAATAAATGTTAAAAATCATTATAAATATTATTTTTACATTTATTCCATAAAAGTAAATCGTAAAAAAAGGTTTTCTAAGAAAATTTGATGTTGACTTAATATTAATATAGGAAGTAAAGAATTTAGTTATTGTTTGAAATTAATTAATTGGACATTTTAATGTTTGGTGTCCATATAGAACAACCAACATTTTACAAAACTAGGAAGTATGATGGGCGATAGTAGTATATCGATTCATTTCACTTTCGACATTTGGCCATTTGTTGATATTTTTTCATCAGAAAATAAATAATTGATTACATATTTATTAGTTTAAACATTAAAATAAATATTTTTTTTTTTATAAATGATAGATAGACGTTATGTCAAGGTCCGATTGTTGATTGTAAATGGGTAAATACCGCATTTGACCCTATGACTCTGGTTATCGACCGTCTGGGGATAGCAAACACCTTTTGCCTGTTCACAAATAGCCTTAGGAGCTTTTACAGAAGGGCGTTGTGGTCAGCCTTTGGGTAATAATGTAATCCCAAGAGGAGGTATGAACTATGATATTTCCTTGTTTTGCCCCGTTTGTGGTGAAGTAAACGTGAATCCCAAAATAGTTAGCTTTCTCCTGGATTGTCTTCGATCAACAACTTCTATATAGCTACGATGTGAACTGCTGAAAAGCTACTGTTTGTGTACTTAGAGAATAAATACTTTTTCAATTTTTAAACATTTCTTTCTTGGACACTAAATTTTATACTTAATATAATTTATCACTGGCCCTTGGAAATTAATATTCTATAATATTCTAAATATATTAAGTTAAATACCTACATTTAGTTTGATATACATAACAGAACCAAAGTTTGCTTTAGAATAGTATAAACATAAATTGAATTACTAAATAATATAATATATAATATATATATGTTACGGCTAAAGTGAACATTATCCGGATAATGCGCACATAATCCATATTAGATGGATAAAGTAAACACTTAACATTTAGAATCATAGTTTCGTATATTAACCGGATATTTTGTACATTAGCCATTGATTGATGGATGAAGTAATTGGATAGAAAAAATGTAAAAAAAAATATATTATTATATAATTATATTTTCAACAGCACTAAATTTAATACTAAAAATAAATACAAATAAATACTATGAACTAGGTAATAACGAAGGAACGATAGAAAAAATTACACTAGGTCTCAATTTGATGTTTGTTCTTAGCCATTCATTACAGTAGACGAGGTGTCAAATACAAAAAAATTGTTAAGAGAAATCGCAACAAATATATCATTATTGTTAGGTGATCAGGATTATCAACGTTGTGCATATAAATCAAATTGCAAAACAAATAAATGCATATGCAAAGCATCTGGCATTTTATGCAGTGGCGTTGTTTGGACCGCACATGCAGGGTATACATATGCGTATTTAAAATCCAATATTGTGGTAATTTGGCCCATGATTATAAATTAATTGGCCTGTATAGTTGATAGTGGCTTGCACTTAAATGGCCTGCTATCTATATGCCATGTGTAATATTTAAAAAAAAAATTGAAATGACGCCACTCACTGATTTTATGCAATTCTAAATGTCATCAAAGTTTACCATGTTTAAATAAATAATAAAAATAATGTTATCTAATAAATAGAAATAAAGTTAATATTGCATCAAATGTAGTTTAATATTTAATTGTTAACTTATATTAATTAATTTTATTGAAATAAAATATTATATATTATGAATTTATTAATAATATTTTACATTAGCTACAACACGATGGCTAAAGTTACTTTAGCCGGGTAATGTATACCTACATAATCCATTTCCTAATAGTTTTTATTCACGGCTAAAATCCGAGATTGGATAATATGCACATTAGCTTAATTCGGACTTTAGCCGTAACATATATATATGCAACTCTGGTTAAATGTTTTGCTAAATAAAAATGTAATGCCTTTTTTATACCATTAAGTATATTTTATATTATATAAATTTAGTACCAACGTATAGTTTTAGTTAACTTATATTATATTCAATGTAGTTACAAAATAATATATGTGAAATTTAAGCATTATCTAGTAGTTATTACTTTATTATATTATTTATGTATAAAAATCCAGTTTTATATTATTTAGGTTTAACTCAGCAATAACTTAATCTAGCACAACAATTGTTAAACTGTGATGGCATGCAAATAAGGCCATCCATTTCATTAGTTCTAACGTACTAGACCGTTAGAATAATTATTAGAGGGTATAGCTATTCAAATTATTAATTATTATTTAAGAAATTGTGTATACATTTAGAAGATCTCAACTTTACTTTCTCTGAATCAACAATTGACAATTAAGTATTAATTAATAATGTTATTAGATGTATTAGATACTCGTCTTCAAAGCATTT
This sequence comes from Rhopalosiphum padi, assembly GCF_020882245.1. NCBI lineage: Eukaryota > Metazoa > Arthropoda > Insecta > Hemiptera > Aphididae > Rhopalosiphum > Rhopalosiphum padi. Next base: position 55,798,616 of record NC_083598.1, read on the forward strand.
GAAGTCAAATATTATAGACGCATGTTCTGCATAATAAAAATATCTCTATGAACATTATTATATTTTTATGGAATGCAAAACATTATTTTAAATAATATAGGTCAACGAATTCCATCTCCTCCATATACGTGCCCCCTTCCCGTAAATAATATACGCCTGTTAACAGTGTTCTTTAGTAAATAAATTAAAATATTCCATTGTTTAAAGTAGTATAATAATATCGATTATTTATATATTTGTTCTTTTATAATTTAATGTGTTTGTTAGGACGCAAATCCATTTATATTATACTTGTACGAGCCTGAGCTTTTATTTCCTTGCTTCGTATTTGAGCCCCGTCTCTGCCCATTATAGAATATCTTTCTAATAACCCGCTGTCGTATATTCTATGGTTGTTCTGCCAAGTCTCGAGTTCTATTTAGGTTTTTTTTATTATTTTTTTTTTAAATCTTGAGCCAGCTTTGCATATTTAATATTAATATCCATCTCAAATGGCCATGACTGGTAAAGCTTTATTTTTTTTTAAATCTAGCTTAACTTTAAATATATGGTTTTTCTTTTAAGAATCTAGAAAAAATGTATTTAAGTTTATTTTATAATTATCTGAGCGTATCACAACACAATTGTTATTTTATATTTAAAATGTATAGGTATTATGTTATATTTTATATATTATACTTGTTGAATCAAATAGGTAAATTTGCGTCATGCTAAATCCAAATAAATATAGATGAATGTCTGATACTTGATATTCTATTTCTTTATCTTTATTATTAAATAAATGTATACAATCAATTTTCTAAATAGATTTTAATGATTTTATCTTAAAATAAAAGCACACTCATCTCTTTAAAAGTAGGTATCATAATCAAGGACATTTTTTTAGAACTTAATTTTTTTCAATTACTATTTCAAGTACACTCATGAAACACTGTCATTATTTGATGTTATTTTTTTGCTTTTACTTTTATAGCACATTTTTAGTTTAAAGAGTTTAATGTAGCTGTAAGAACATTGTCAGTTCCTTCAGCGTTTTAGTTTAAAATAAAATTAATAACAACAAAAAAAAACGAAAAAAATATAATAACTCATTATTCTTTTGACTTTTACTGGTCCACAAATTCGTGGCCGTGGGACGTTGGTTAGTTTCTCATTAACCCGGCTTGACACTTTAGTGAAAAGCCGTCAGATGTTAGATTACATCCCGGGCTCTAATTGCTGACCTGCAATACAAACCACCACTTCGAATTTATCCTGCCTGTATTACCTAACTCTTCACTTTAACTTGTCGTTTTTCGTTTTGATCGCTGTCGTTATTAAATTCGAACAACAAATCAAAAACGCATAAAAAAAAATCCCGACGTGTATTTAACTATATGAATATGTTTTTACGTACATGCGTTTTTTGTGCTATATATAAATTACTATAATGACTTTTAAGGTATGAAATCGGTAACCGTAACGGATAAAAGTGTGAAATATATTGATTCGTAATAATAAGTGCGTATGTACTCTTATGGAAAGGTATACATATAATATAATGTTTTATGCGATTTTTTTTTTTAAGCCAGAGAACACAAAAAATGCATAGCATTTGATGCTATTATAAATATATTAGTGTTTCACCAACATAGCTATCGAAAATAAGTTACAACGTTTCAGGAACCGGGGAACAACCGTCACATTATACGTTTATTTTTGTTTTACTTGCTAATACCAATCAATTGGAACACGTTTAAAGTACTTGAATAAATATGTAATGTATACTTTTTTTTAAATCAACGTTTTAACGTTTTTTTTTTTTTCAATGCAAATCATTAGAAATATCCAAAGACCGCTGAACCACTAAACTGCAAAGGGTCAAACTTTGTCCGATAGGTAGGTATATATTCGTGTCAACCCGTCGGTAGAAATTATTGATTCTGATGTATTTTGGGTTCAAGTGAATATACTCGTAATATTTTTAAATTCCATTTTCTGCAATTGAAAAGGGTACCTTGGATAATCTATATTACATTTATGGAATAATATTTAAGTATCGATTTAATACAGAAGATAATTATTATATGTTTATGCTTGCTCTTCGAAATAAGGATCAACGTTTTTTTACTGTTGAATAGAATATCACATATTTTAAGTGCTTGTACTGATTATTATAATTTATAAACAATATTAACTTAAATATGTTTATAATTATAATTATACGAGTATATTATATTATGGTGTACCTTTTATATTATTATTTTTACTAATTTGTTTTTTATTTTAGTAACAAACTAAACTAAGCTCTTACAATTAATTTAATAAAATAATAAATAAATAAAAATATTGTACTTTAATCATGATCGTAAAATAGAAAGAGTAATAAACTATGATTGGAATCTAGGCCCACCCTTATGTCGAATACTGAAGCAAATAAATTAGTTCTGTATTAGTGTATTGAATTCAACAATGAAAATATGTATTGAAAATCACAAATATTTATTGAAGACTTTCGAGAAAATAACTGAATTATTATTGATATTGTGAATGTATATTCTTAATTAAGTCAGTTTTTATTACGTTATTTAAATTTAATTTAATTTAAATCTAATAAGTTAACGAAAAACAAATCAGTTTAACATTTGTATATTATAGTATATTAACACATAAAAAAACTTATTCAACTTCAATAAAAATTTAATTTATTATTTTAATTATTTAACTATTTAAATTTATTACAACTATAATATTGCCTGTTATATTTTAAAATTATTGTAATAAAAAATAGTTAAATTTGAAATAATAAAATTACGTTGAAATTTAAAATTTTTGTGTGCATATTCAAGTATTAATTTGTTTAATTAAAAAATATATTATATACATTTCGTTTGTACATAGCATCACAGATAATTGACATGTAAAACATATAAATTAAATTAAAATATTTTAATTTATCTGTAGAATTATAGGTAAGCATATAAAATATATTAATAATATATTTTAATGCAATATGAAACTAAGATAAATTAAATTAAAACTAGTTATATTAGTTTAAAGGAAAATCCTTTTTGTATAATTATATGCGATATTATTTTTGATGAATATTTTTTTTAAATAAAAGTACATAAAACAATTTTAACGGCAAAATAAATTTGATTTTAAGTATTAATATTTTAACAATTATTAATAATTTTTAAATGAATCATAAATATTCAATTATATATTATATTGATTGATATCAACTATTGATGTCAATAATGCTACACATATGTCATCTTTTGTAAATTTTTATTTCTGTAGTCATGGTAATAATTTCATACATTCATTACAATTCTTAGTTTTAATTAACATTTAGAACTAATAAAATCAATTGATGTAGTACGTTTTATATAGTAGTACGTTGGGTACTACTATTTGCACTGAAACAACCTATAGGAATAGAACGTCAAAAATTAATTATTAATACAACGCATTTAACGTTGATTAAAATTAAATTAAATTGTAGACTGGTAGTGAACGTTGGGACTATACCAAGTTTCTTTAGAAGGTGAATTTTATTGATGAATAAATTATATCCCTTTTTAGCCTTTAGTTTAGAGTTGTTCTAAGAGATACAACTTCTTAAATTCAATTAATTTATAAACAAACAGTATAAAGTTAAGTAAAAAGTAGTGACTTTTTTCAACGGTGATATTACATAAAAAATAGTTACCAATTGTAACAAAAAAAATTGGGTGTATTATAATATTATATAAACTGAAACAAATCTATATTTATATAATTTTATTTTTTACTGAATAGTTCTAATTAATTTCATTTTTTGTTCATAGGTTTCTTTAAAAGTCAAGAATTAATTACTTAATCAACGTTAAACATACCTAATACCTATGTAATAATATCTTAAAACATTTGTTATTTGGAACTCATCAAAGTTTAGTATCATGTGCAAACTTCATTAGACAATAATAAACTAAAACGTAAAATTTAGTAGGTAATATAAAATTTAAAAGATATAGATTAAATATGATATCCGATGTTGAGTGTAGTCAGTTATATAATATATTATGAAAAAGGATAAACTATATGATAATAATTTTTAAATATATATTTTTCTTAAGAAATGAAAAAGTGCATATGAATTAAAAAAAAACTGAAATAAATCTAAAGGATCAAATGAAAAAAAATAATTAATGTGAATTGCATTTCATGAGTAAACAGCTAAATCGTTAGTTGTATCTGTGTGATAATATTGTAAGACAGTGTACATAATATTAATTACAGTATTAAACCATATAAATATATATTATACATAGAAGTATGGCACTGTATATATAACACAAAAGACCAAATACCTACACAATAATATTAATAAAAATATATAAATATACCCATTACCCATTAATAATGTATCATATACGTCTACATGGTCATTCAAATTGTCCGTTAAAAAAAATGATGAGGATATCATTAAAAGCTAATGTAATCCTCTGTTACATTTTTTTTAATACAGTTTAATGGATCTTATACATAATAAATTATAAATAAAACACTTGTTAGTAAAATGTATAAAAAATAAAAACGTATCACTTCATGAAAATGTAAGCTGTATCTAAAAGTATCTAAGTAGATAATTTATTATTATACATTTATATAAATCACTCACAAACCACAGTAGCTACAGATGCTATTGTTAATATAAAAAACTTATAATCGTTCGTGGTAATTTGCCTTTAATAGTCATACAATATAAGATTGCGGCATAAAAACAACGCAAAATGGCCGTTTTTGAAAAACAAAAGAAATCATATAAAACTCCGGAAAATGTACTATACCTATTATTTAGAATAAACGAAAAAAAATATAACAACATCACGTATACTATAAATAGTATTATACGTGTATATAGTTACAGTGCGTTTTCTTTTAAAGAAGAAATTAAATATTACTGTCCGGTGACCTCGGATTGCAATTTTAGGAGTTTTAGTGAAGAATTAGGGAATAGTATCTTTTCACAAAAATGTAATGTAAACCTTTTTCATTTTGCGTATGCGTAATACAATTTGCAAATTGTTTTTACAGCATTAAGTATTATTAACATAAAAATTAAATAGATGACCGTACTTTTTTAAATAATTTTGATCTTTCAAGTTATAAGTATGGTAATTGATGGTTCTGCATAAAACCAAAATTTCTTAACATAACATTTAAATTAGTGTCTTGATTGACACGCACTTATTTAAACCTAATACCTATCATTGCACCATAAATAAATAAATAGCATCGTATTTTGTCGTGAGATAATAATATCCCTATAATACGTATAATAAACTATGCACACCTATCTAGATAAACTGCAAAGCGTCGTATACATTATATAGGTATGATATGATAATATAATATAACCATATAATATGATGATAACATCGGGATTGTCGATTAGTTTTCAGTGATCTTTTAAAAACTAAAATATCGCTCGGAGGATTTTAACCGTTCAAAATTGCTATCGTTATTATTGATTTTTTTAAATTTCAAGCTTAACCCATCCCATCAAATCTTCTTGTCGGTTTCCGAGTAATTTTGATGGAGGGATAGCGGATAGCGTCGAAATACCGTTGCATCCAACAGTGCTTATCGACACAGTTCTTGTATACAGCTCTTCCACTGCTATTACACTGTACCGAGAAATGAGGTCTCCCAATACTCGACTTCTTCTCCGTATAACAATATTATACATATATATATTATTATTATTATTATTATTATCGTATAGGCGTATATACACGCGTAACTCCTGTCGGGTCGACGTTGACGAATTGCATCACATCGGTTTTTCGGCGTGTCGTGCGTGAATGCAATGCACGTGGAACACGCCTCCAATAAGTAAATAGTGCACAACGTCATCTCACACCCACCCATCGCGACCCTCTCGAACACTACTCCAAACGCACCTACCGTACAGTTACTATTATACGTAAAAATGCTCCGTCATCGTGTCGCGATCGCTCTGGTTCGGGTAAAACTTTTGCGTCTAAAATATTACGATGCGTGTGCACGGGTTATGTTATACATATTTTTTATGGGTGAACGGCTCATTTGTAAGACGACTGTTTTATTATTTTTTTCACATTAATTTTGAGTCTATCTATCCGCACGACTGCTATAATGATGCAAAGTATGCTTACCGGCTTTTTTTTATTCAATAATAGATACAATTACAGTAGAACCTCGATAACTCGAATCGGCTAGGGGCGAAAATAAAATTCCAGTTATCAACAATTTGACTTATAGACGATCAAGTTATCATAAATTGAAATGTAGGGGCCATGGAATTCTTTTGAGTTATCGAAAATTCAACTTATAGAGATTCGAGTTATCAAGGTTCCACTGTATTAGGTATTCAAAATTTGATTTTAGGAATTTTTAAATATATCTAGTGACCATATTTTTCTATTTTCTTGAGATTTTTTGTAGTAGATTATTTTTTCATACAGGTATATACATCCGTTTTTCAAATGATAACTTATTCCTTATTTTTTGTATTGTGACTTATTTAACAGACAATTTTGACGTATCAAAATCAAAATTCGAACTAATAGTTTTTGAGCAGCTAGGTTCATTTGGTATTTTGGAAGGTATTAAAACTATTATAAAATGTAAAATGTTTGTAATTAATATTAAGATTCAATATTAAATCTAATTTATATTTTCTATAACAATTTTTAAGAACTATTATCCTTAGTACGTATATACATTTTAATAATTGAAAAACTATTCGTTTAAATTTTTATTAGGTACAACAAAATTTTCAGAAAATTTATCTGCTAATAAATTTACTGTAGAAAAGTGGAAAGAGTTTCATAAGAAAAAATAAAAAGTTGAATCACCACGACAGTGCACTCCTTAATAACAGTATGAAAAATCTAAATATTTTTAAAGCGTAAAATTTAATTAATACTCTTAAAAACGTCAAAAATCGAATTTTGAATACATTCATTGTTATAGGAAAAAATGGGTGTAAGCATGCTTGGTGAATCACTATGTATAAAATGCAATAGTCATGTACTGCTCGAAATTCAATGCTAGATAATGGATTTTTCATTTTTACATTTCATCAGTGCGTTTTATTAATTAAAAAAAAAAATTCATATCATTGAGAACCTACTAAAATAAATGCTAAAACAAAATCAAAACTTTTTTATAATATGTGCACATACTTAATAAGTTATAATACTGGTGTAGTACCTACACACGATAAAATGTTAATTAATTTACATTGGTATAAGTTTATACTATAGTATCACTAGATACTAACTTTACCCGATATAAACACATTACAACTTCTTATTGTAATACTTTGTGTAACAAATTGTTGCTTGTTACAAAAGAAAAAACGTTTGAAGTTTACGATAAAACTCTTAAATTCAATTTCTTATCGACGATAATAATTCATTGTACATGCTTCTCAATTAATTAGTTAAAATAATGTAACAAAATCTCAAGAACAATAATAGTTTGTAGTTTCTATTTACATAATATTACTTAAATTAGCTTTGAGTCTGAAATGAGATTTAACTGATGATTGATTTTAATGTGAAATATTACTGAATGTTCAAATTACATGGTAAGCTGTAAGCACATTATATTAACACACTATAATTGCTAGCTTAAATATTAAATTAGAAGATTTTAATTACCGAATTTTAATATAGCAATATGTTGTATTAGACTTTCATAATTGGAAACTATGATGACGTACTTACTAAATAATTTAATATGTGACTAAAAACACAAAATACTATAATATTACAGATATTATAATAATGAATCAGATTATTAGATTAAGCATCTATAATGTAGTAATATGTCATACATTAATTTAGAATGAAATGCATATAAAAATTATGGATTTAAATACAGAGGTAAACATAATCTATCTACGAACATGGAATAATTAATGTTATTTTCACATTGTATAATAAAACTACTCTAAATTTCATAAAAATTTAGAAATACTCTACCGGAATTTTTATTATCCTTACTATGACAATTTTAACTGAATCTCATAATATGTATGATGAAAATAAATTGTACAATTGATTTAAAATTTAAATAGTATTTATATGACCACACGGCGTTTTGGATAGACTATTAGTTATACATACTCAACGATATCGTTTATATTGTAGCTTATATATTTTATTCTAATATAATATTATGATCACTTTTTATATATTTAAATTATATCAAATAGACAAAAACTACTGTTTAAAATATAATAAAACGTACGCCACATTAATTTAATAAAAATAATCATTTTCAATTTCCAGACTGAAATATGAAGGTAGCGGTGGCGCTTGGTGTCCGAAGGGTATGATATCGAACGATGGTCGACAGTATTTGGAGGTGAATCTGCAGGGTTTGCACGCGGTTACAGCCATCAAAAGCCAAGGTCGATACGGCAATGGGTCCGGCAAAGAGTTCGTCGAAGAAATTATGATAGACTATTGGCGGCCAGGTTCCAATAAGTGGACGCGGTGGAGAGGCAGAGACGGTAAACAGGCAAGTGCATCCATTGCTGTTTTACGTACTTTAATAGAAATATTATTATTATTATTATTACTATATATATATCTGCAGAAATAACGACAGACATGACGTATAAATCGTTTATAATGTGACATGATGCAATAGTAATACGTTTACTGTACGTCGTATATATTGAATTGGTACAAAAGTATCGTATTCAATTTACTCGAATTCTCTGGATACAATAATACATAATATAATTTAAAAAAAGGAAATGTATTAGGGCTTTTCGATTTGTGACGGTCCTTATAATAAAATGCACGAAATACCGCGTATATGTATATGTCAACAAGATACTATAAGATATAAACGCGAGACATGTGATGGGCTGAAATCATCTTAGGAAATAACACATTGTTTGCTCTATAAAACTGCATGAATAGATATCTCGTCGAACTATACTATAATATAACGAAATATTATTCAACTTTTCCATTTCAAGGACAGGTTAAAGTTACTTTTCCATCAATTTATGTTTATTTTGCATATACAAAAAAAAGTATTATAGTTTTTTTTAAATAAATTGCTTTTATTATCTATTATTATAGTGTTTGGTGCAATATTGTATTGAGCAAGTTTATAAATTCGCAACAGAAATATAAATACTATAAAATAATCAGTAAATAATTCAAGTGAAATACTTTATTAATCAACATTTTATGTTATTTTATAATTGTAGTATTACTATTGTTTAGTATACAATTTGAAAATTTCGTAGCTTTAAAATGTAGATAATTTATAATGATAAATTGACCATATATAATTTATAATAAATGAAATAAAAACACCACACGATGATATGACATACTGACGATGATTGAACGGCAAGGACTGAAAATCGACCGTCAGCCATCATAATATTTTTTACTACGGTGGTACATCCTAGAGGTTATAGGCATAGGATATTGTCAACGATATAAAAATTTAATAGAAAAATATGATATTTTCGATATTAAAGAGCTGCAGTGTTGGTATAATATTGTATTATTGTATTCTCAAACCATTTTTGACCGATTATATCAATATGGAAGAAGAAAGATATTCCATAATGTTCTATTTTTGAGTGTTATACAGTGATTGAGACCGATTAATATATTCATTTAACTATAATAAATAGAACAATTTCAAGAATAAAATGCATTAAAAAATATAGATTATCATAAAATATTTGAAAAGATACCTCGTTTATTTATGTATTACATGGTATAATAATGTAAACTATGATATGTATAAATAAAAATATATTTTGAGAATATGTTGTATATTGTAAATTATTGATTTTCAAAGTACATCTATAAAAACGCACTTAATAATTAAAAAAAAAAAAAACACTAAATATATTAGACGTGTATTTATTATTTCTAAAATGTAAACACTAATTTATTTTTATTTTTTGTTACTGCCAAGTCTTACTGTCAACAACATCGCATTACTATAATAAACGTTACAACATTCGTGACTTCGTGCACGTATAAGAGGTTATTACAAATTGTTTATAAGTTAAAATAAAACATCAATAATATCAATTGAGTACTTAAACAGGTACACCGAAGAAGCTTAAAGCAAAGTTAAACAAATTACATAGAATAAATTATCAAGACAATATTGTGTGTCTGCGATTTAAGAGGACAGAAAATAATATGAATCGTACATACCACGACGATGTGTCAGTATCAGTGGCATGCACCGCCATTAGGGAATGAGATTATAACATTTTTGTCTCCGTGTATTCAAGTGTGTGTTTCCGGAATCAAATAATATTATTGTTTCGCCGATGATTTTGAAATCGAACAGTGTACCTACCGTTTTTCTTAAGTACTTCGAGTACAACACCATACGTTATTAAACCATATAGTTGGTTAATGGTTTAATATGGCCTAAATATAACTGAGAAATTAAATCATTTATTTGATTCGAGAAATTATAGTAGTAATAAAAATGACGCGATAATTGTTCGTTCCTTTGTCGTAGACTATAATCTTACATATTGCGATGTGTACATAGTTGTGATGCATGGATGCATCGTATAATAATATTATAATAATTTATTAATATAGTTTTGAATCAAATTATGTGACGTTATGAGAAATTTAAATGATTTCATGGTCACTATACGGTCTATATACGAGACGTGATGGCTAGTTAATTATTTTCCATCCTATACATGATATCGACTATGGTTTGATATAAGTTATACTAGTTTTGCATATGATTTCTAACGGAAGAAATCCTTAAAACGCCAGTTCCAGACACTCCGCAGTCTCCGTATGTCGGGAACGCAAATTGTTTTCTACCGTTTTCTCCGTTTTAATAATAAATTAATAACTGTTGTGTGACTGCCTCGTGACACCGGCTAACACGGCAAAACATAATATTATACAATATCCGTCCCGTAATGGAACGACCTAGTCAAGCCGCACATGTCTGCTGTATTATATTTTAATAGCTCAGCGTATACATAATCAGTTTCCAATTTCAAATGACTACACTCATAATGTATATTAATATTGACTTTTGCCGTCCATTATAACGTAATTGCATTGTAATATATTATTACTATGCGCGTGGTGTTGTCCCATTCGCGGGGTTGACGTTTGGGCATGCACGCGCGTAGTGCGTATACCTATTATGTAAAATGATCGATATATATATATATTAGATTTTCATTGATTTAAATACTGCACGTACGCACACGAGTCAAATTGAACGAAAACGATTGCAATATACTGTATTTACACAATTATTTGATAGCACCACGACGACGACGACGGTTGAAGCGAAATAAATAGTTTTTTTTCACCCCATGCTGTAAGGCAAGTGAATTGTCTACTCGTTTTCCAAGCAGTCTGCACTATGCAGGAATCATTGCAACAAAATTTCGATCAGTTTTTTTGTATTTTAGTAAGTTTTAAGTAGAATTTTGATTCATAACCTAAGTCATTTACATATTTATTATTTGTACTTATATAAAATATTAAAATATATATACTTAAACATATTTTGAAAATTAATAATATAACAAAATATATTTAATTGATATTTAAACCTAAAATGTATAACCAACAAAATATATAGTTCTATAATAATAGCCAATTTTGTTGTAGAGCTTGTATACACAAAAAAAATTACGTTTGAACAATATTTACTTGAAAAAAAAAACCAGTCATAAAAACATTGAATTCGTTAAGCGATTTCGTTGAAAACTTTATGTTATTTATTATTTACCTACATAAGACATCAGATCGCGCGTGTGCGTCGTATTGTAAAAATTTGTTCAAAATATATTTATTCACTGGGATGTGGAAACAACATTTCTGTTTGTGGTGAAAGTATTTGAAATTGAATTTTGACTATTTCCAAATCCCGTATTCGATTAAGTTTTTGGGGATAATCCTAAAAACTTGTAGAAGGAAAAGAGTCAAGCCCTCCATATAGCAACAGCGCCGTGTGCAGTCATCACGTATTGACATCAAAGTGGTTCTGACCTATATGCTATACGACTTAAGTGCATTCATATATATATATATATATAATATATGTGTGTGTGTGTATGTGTAAACTATATTCTTGATGTGAGATCATAAAAGAAAAGAGCACGTCTTATCCGTTTGCTACTTCGACAACGCGAATATCGCATATACACACATTTTATGTATATACTCACGGTTTTGATTTTAAAAGCAGCTTTATAAGCCGGTTGTTGATGAAAAACATGTTTATTTGTATATTTTTGGAAAACTATAATATTCGTTAGTGGTACTAGTAGTCATAGTAAATCTTTGTCGTAATGAGAATTAGTGCATAAATGCGTAATTAATTAGATAGGTATATAGACATTATAAACACGCGGACGTGTTCCTATATAAAATGTGTATACAATAATGGTGTGTACGTGGAATGTGGATACATTAATATAATTTTTTTCATTCCAACGCTAGTATTATCTAACACGATAAATAATTTAAAGATACAAAACGACCACTACCTATTTAATTTATCTGTGATATCTTGATTTCTAAAGAACATTTGATATATTATTTAATTAATTTTCAATTTCTCAGTTACTTTGTACAAAATTATACCGTAGACAAGTTTAGTATTGTTACTAAATTTTTGTTTGGCTCTACTAGAAAAATCAAAAATAGTACGTAAATAGAGGATGGGGGGGGGCTAAGCATAGATTTTTATTTAGATAAAAATGTAAGTAGTACCTACGTCGAAAGCATGCAGGTTTTTCTTTGGTTATATTGTGCCTTGTATAGATTCTGATTAAAACTCGATTTAACAGTTTTCAAAATGATTGTTGATTACGAATATATTTTTTACCACTTTTTCACTGCATATTTTTATGTAAGTATTTGAAAACTAAAGAAACACATTAGATACCTATATAGGTACCGCTTTAGTCTTTAATAGCAATTTTCAATCTAAAAATGTATTACAGAAGTACCAACAAACACGTTTTAAGCGTTTACCACAGTTATATTACTAGTTAGTAGGTAGTGGATACCTATCTATTCATCAAATTTCAAAATGAGAAAAAATAAAATTTACTGTAGTTCACAGGTAGAATAAGTAGGTACTTTCTAAATAAATTAAATACAATATACCTACTACTACATTGTGTAACTTAAAGGTAGGTGGCTTAGTAGTTAATACGTTGTATATACATCAAATACATTTGTTCGTAATCATGTATTATTGTAAGTACAAGACACAAGTGTATAATCGTAGGTATTAAAAATTATTACATATTATTTACAACTAACATAGATAGGTATTACCTGGTGATTATTTGAAAGACTCATTATTCGTTGGTAACATTCATGTGGCTTGGTGGTCTAGGGGTATGATTTTCGCTTAGGGTGCGAGAGGTCCCGGGTTCAAATCCCGGCCAAGCCCGAATAAATTTTTTTCAATTTTTTACTTATTTTTCCTTTTTCTAACATTTTATAAGTCGGATCAAATTTATTTTTTTTTTTTTTAATTCTAACATTAATTTACAAATAACGAAAATCATAAATTCATTAACTGTTAATATATTTTTTATTCATATTTACAAAAATAAATATATAGGTACTTATATTTATATTTTGTATTTAATAAAAATAATTAACTAAAAGAAATAGATTACAATAAAAAAAAAATTGTATGACAACTGGAAACAATTTTATTCTCTATTATCAGTACTATCGTAATAATACAATTTAAAATAATATAATTTAGGTACTGCTTCCATTAGAGTTGAATAAAAAGAAAGTAAGCGACCGCATCCTTGGCAATGTGTATAAATTGTGTACATATACATATAATCATAATTCATATATAATAAAATTATAATACGCTAATGTTGAATGTTAAATGTGCTTTTATAATTTTTAGTTTTGATAAAATAAAAATATAAATACAAATATATTTACTGTATTTTTAAACACAAAAAAATCAAAAACATATATTATAGGTTTTGTACTTCATTTTAAATATAATTATACACAAATTCAATTTTATTTTATCAAACTGCAGAGTATAATATTATGCACCATTATTGTATGTTAGCATTATTAATCTTAAGGTTTAAGTGTTTAACGAATTCACGAACAACCAAATAATTATTTGATATACCTATTATAGTTACTTTGTTACTTCAGAGTTTCAGACGTCATTATATTGTGTACTTGTGTGTTGTGTGTATTATCATTTTTACGTGACCTGGATCAAGATTCAATAACAATCGTAATCTTTATACGACATTTTCAGTTAATGGTTAAACTGTTAAAGCAATTTAATATAATGTCTTTAACGGTATGAATTTTTACCGTGAGCTATCACTAGTTTAAAAACAATTTAATAAAGCCTTTATTTTTTTTTCTATTCTAAAACATTTGGTATGCAGAACAAATTTAGAGGAATTTGTCCTCGCTGTAAAAAAAAATATAGTCTCGGGCGTTTGATACTCGATTAAATAAACACAGAGTAGGTAAAAATCTATCGTTTTATCAAAAATATTTTTTAAGTTTATACTTATCTCAGGAATTATAAAATAATAGACAAAATGTAATTACCATTGACCGTATACAATAAATTATTATTATAATTATTAATTAAGAATATAAGTAATATTTTAAACATTCATTATTATTCATTGTTCTATATATTATTGTTTATAATTTATAAAATGACAAGGTTTTCGATTTTACATTTATTTGATTATTTATTTTTCGATATAATACGATGGAAATATTCCACTAAAACGTTCTCTGATCTCTCCAAAGGAACTGAATTAAATAATAATAATAAGCAACGCTTCGACATTGTAATATATAATAATATTATGGAAGCAGAATTTTCCGATTTAAACCATGTACACTACTTCGTTGTTTTTTACGCAGTTCATAAACTAATGAACTACTAAAACTACAATTCATTTCAATTATTATTGAAATATGTATCAAAATATTAGAAATATAATAAGGATTACAATTTTAACAATGAAAACTGAAGTGGGGCTATGAAGCAAAATGTGTCAAGTTTTTTAAGTTTTAAATATGAATAATTTCCTACTACTGCTTCTAGTGTTTCTAGTGTTTCTACTATTCTCTTAAACGTGTATTGTGTAATCGAAAATTCTGTACATTCCGTATATTCTTACTATAATATGGTACATCCACAACATCTCCCACCACAGTTCGCATAGCCGCATGGGTGGGGATGCGAGTGCAAACGATGTCGGCTGACTCGGTTAGTTAGTCTGTTGTGCACTCGTGAGTCGTGCTGTTACACGTAATCACTTTATTGTTTATACTTTTATAGATGCCTATATAAATGTAACAGTAAACATCAACTTGTTTTTTTAATACGGTGTGTATTGGAAAATAGAAATTAAATTAAAAATAAACGATATCACATTATCACAACAAAAACTCTCCTCGTTGTTCTGTGTAAAAGAAGACTAAGAAACCAAAATATTTTAGTATTATAAATTTGTGATAATATACAGATGATTCAACAAGCCTGATCACCTCATTTTTTCTAAAATAACGCAGTTATTCAAAATCTTATTTTTAAATTTTTAAATATAAAAAGACCATATTTTAAATTCTTGAGATTTCTCGTACTATACTTAGGCCTCGAGGAGTGTCCAGTGAAACTTCTATTTTTAAATAACAATCACCTTATTAAATAGTAACTATTTATTAAATCATTTTTTCTGAAAATTGTTTAAAATTCTTACGTGTCAAAATCAAAATTCGAATAAGTATAATAGGTATTTTTTAAGCTATTTAATTTTGTGTACCTAATTAGAATTAATAATAGATCCATGATAATGACGATAATGTGTTTGGAATATTTAGATTATATGAGAGCTATATAGTATCTTGAAAATATTATTAATTTATATTAATTTTTTTAGTAACTTATAACTACTAGCTATATTTAAAATGTTGAAAAATCATAATCTGACATGTTTAAATGAAAAAATGAAGGTGAGCATGTTTAGTGGATCGCCGTATATTTTATTTTACTATACATAAACCAAAAATATTATTTAAAATATTATTTACTTGAATATAGAACTTTTTCGCTCTACAATTTAAAAATGTTTAATAGTATGTTATAGGTGACTTTATAGGTGTTAAAACTTCACAATTAAATAAGTCTGTAAAAATGTTCTTGCTTAGTATATAATTATAGTATTGAATACTTAATATTAAATTCGGTTTACTTAGTGCAACACAATATATTACAATCGTATTATTGAATTATTCGTATTAGTTATAATGTTAAAATATTATTTATACACAAAACCATGCATGGATTGCTTTTTGTGTATCTTTTATCGTTTTACAGGCTGCAAATTGCAATACCTACTGCATGTCATATAGTTAAAATACTGAGAGTTTACCAACTTTAACTGTCTCTGTCTCTCTGTCTCTCTCTGTCTATCTCTGTCTATATATATCAGTGGTTTTCAAACTGGGTGCCGCGGTACACTGGCGTGCCGCGAGTATCCACTAAGTGTGCCGCGATTTTTCCATAAATTACCGATTGCATTGAATTTTGATATAAAAGATGCGGGTATGTGTCAACTATTCGTCCAAGCATTAAAAATATTTGTTAGCCCATCAATCATACGTTTCTTATTAAATGTATATATAATTATAATTAATTCAAAACAATTTTGTTCATCTAAAAAAAAAGGTCAGTGTGCCGTGTATAATAAAAGTTTGAAAACCACTGATATATATATATATATATCATATATATATGGATGCTGATAATATAATTAAAAACATGCATATCATATTTTATGTACATTTTACGGCGGTATATGACAGTAACTGTTTACTGTGCATAACCACTACGTCATTTAGTCTAAATAAGGAGCAAAATAAGATATTTTATGATAAATTTAATTTAATTATCAGATGCTATAGATAATCGAATAATAGAATAGTGATTAAAAATACTAAATAGATTGATTCTATATTAAATTATATTATGAAAAATATTTTATATTATATATATTTAAATTTGTATAATATTAATTCTTATAAATTATTTTTTTAACGTGTGGCCAAATAACATAAAAAAAAAAAATGTATAAAAATGATATTCACCAACCTTAATTCCTTTTACCTATTTTATATTTTTCTTTGATAATTCTCTTCTATACTTATTAGTTATTGATTCTAGGAAATATACTATACTTAAATGTACATTGTACTATTTGTACTATACTATAGTCTATAATATGCTATATAATTTAGTCGTATTGATAATAATATAGTATTGGAATACGGAATACGTAATAATACGTTGACATTTATATTGAAATTTATCAGAATACTTTTGAAAAACAGATCGTACCAACGTATAACGATCCAGAAATAATGATTTGAACGACACGCAAACACCTTAAACGCATATTTCTTCAAACCGTTAAAAGTTTTTATTGCGTTCGTAATACCGACGTGTATTATATTTTATAACGTAATATATGTATATAATATATAATACGATACGATACGTAGGTGTATTGATTGAAAGCTTTTTCTACGGACGGAACATTTTACGGAAACATAAAACGTGTTCTATATACATATATATTATATATATATATATGTGTGTGTGTGTGTGTGTGTGTGTGCGTGTGTGTATTTTTATTATTTTTATTATATGTTCATAGATATTGTAAACCGACCAAAAAAAATAATAATAGATGCTTAAAGTAGTCCATCTTGTTTAAAAAAAAACTGACGCAATTATGTGTTCAAACGAATAAAATAGTAAAACAATTGCAATAATAATGAAAAAATATAATACGTATAATCACAGTAAAAACATAATTATTAAATTGCATTATTTTTAAAATAAAATATAAAATGTTTGTTTTGTTATGAAAAAAAGCAAAAAATGAGATGGGCTTGTCCGGGATTTGAACCCGGGACCTCTCGCACCCTAAGCGAAAATCATACCCCTAGACCAACAAGCCACGTGATGATTTGACTCATATTTTTAACTATAAGAATAACTAAAATAACTATAATTAATAAATTTAAAAACACAAAACATTAAAAACATATCGTATGAAATACGATGACTTGTTCAAAGATATCATTTCTATTGAAGTTAAATTGATTCATCAATCAAAAAAAAGTAGTAAAAAGTTAAAAAAAATTTTTCGGGCTTGGCCGGGATTTGAACCCGGGACCTCTCGCACCCTAAGCGAAAATCATACCCCTAGACCACCAAGCCGCACGTGATGATCCAACTGAAAGACGTCTTCTAAAACCATTGAATGAACAACAAGTTATCAGTAGGTAGTTTGACAAGGAGCAGAGAACATTATAAATTCGAAAAAACCGTCAAACTGTCAGATATGTTGATTCGTTCATAGTTTTTATGACAAAAATATTATTATTAGAGATTATTATAATTTACAATCCATCAGTAAGTTTCGTATTCGCTGACGATTTATTTTATTTTCTCTGTTTCACTGACTCACTTTTATTTTGTCCAATACCGTTACTATCTGCACTTGTAAATCGTAACTCGTCACTTCGTCAGTTGTCATCATTCCTTTTTTTCTTAGTAATTTAGTTTTACAAAAGTCAAAAGTGTGTAATAACAAAATAGTTGTTGTAGGACGTAGGTACTGCACCTTTAGAATATTTATAGTACTTTCCTAAATAAATTATTACGGATGGGTACCTACGACCTATTATACCTATTAGGTACTTAATTATATTATATAGGTAATTCAGTTTTTATCATAAAAACGTGACTATAATATTATGGTTTAAACTATTAAAATTAATAATTATTGTATCAGCATAATGCATAATGACTTCAAATAACGATGTTCGGATATATTTTTTAATTTTTAATCATTATATCTAATATTAGATTCATCGCTACGGTGCCACGATGGATGTATTTTGATTTTACAATGATGTGTGTTATTTTAGGACTGCTTTAACTGTAAGTAGTCTGTAGTTGATAAACTTCTTCAATTTTAAATTTGAGCGATTTTTTGAATTTTTGATTA
This sequence comes from Rhopalosiphum padi, assembly GCF_020882245.1. Classification (NCBI taxonomy): domain Eukaryota; kingdom Metazoa; phylum Arthropoda; class Insecta; order Hemiptera; family Aphididae; genus Rhopalosiphum; species Rhopalosiphum padi. The sequence goes on from NC_083598.1 coordinate 55,817,733, forward strand.
ACAAATTGTATCTATAGTTTGTACTTTAAAATGATCAAAATTAAAAATTCCTAGTTTTTTTTATAATTGGTATAAACAAACAAAATATGAAGGGAAAACGGGCATTTTTATACGCAAATCCAATATTATTATAATAAATGTTTTGTAGGTACCATGCTTATCAAAATGTAGACAGTCTTCGCTCAGAATTGTACTATATACAATGGGACATGGTTTATCATTAAATTCAAATTTAACAAAATGCATTATAGCATTGATTATAGTGATTTACTCTATATAATAGATTCCGTCTAATTTATAGCATAGCAGTACCCATTTACCTACTTTTTTTAGTGTATTTATATCATTTTTTTTTTATAAGAATGTGAATTTAGGCATACCTACTTACATATTGAAGTTATTAGCTTTTGTCTAATATTATGTTTAGACGTATCTAAATACGTAATACGTAATTGTAACTTAATTTTATATATTTTGTATGTTGAAATGGACCTTTTAAAGATAATATTATATTATTGTTATAAACTATTTTTTATTCTTATATTTATAATTTATTATTACCTCAACTCTGAGATAAATCAAGTATATCGAAAACACTTATTAACATCTATGGACTTTATTGAGTCGATAATAATATTATAGTATTATGTTTAAGTTTAATAGTAATACGTATACGTTTTTTTTATAATTATTAAAGTAGTTTAATATATTAATATATATATATATATATATATATAATTCTATACAACGAATTTACGTATTTTTCATGAACTCATGAACTACATATTTATAAGTTATAAATAGTTTATATTTACATATAATACATAAGTAAGTAGTTCTTAGGTGCTACTACCTACATTGATAATAATCGATATTGCCCGTATCCCTATAATCTTAATATTTTGCTAGATTGTACCCATCATATTATTATAACTTAAAACTTTTTTCTCATAACTACTCTTAAAATGTTTAGATAAAAAATATCGATAATATAATATAAAATGTAATAATGTATATATTTTTATGTTTTGTAATAACTAATAAGACACATAAAAAAATTAATTTATTATTTTACTTATTTAATGAATATAACAATTTAGTGAGATCCTTGACCTTGTTTCGAATTACCTACCTGCCTACCTAGTTTTTTAAAATCATATTACAATGATGTAAGATATAATCTGAAATCCGGAGGTATGCATTCAGTTAATTTTTCTTTATTTATTTTTAATACAGATGATGATTGCACGAAGAAAACACTTTCTCGACCAGTTTCATACTAGTGATCGGAAAAAGAACTTAATTGCCTTGTCAGAGAGTCACTTATATTCGTTTCTAATATCTATGATCTATCTTAAAATTATTAAGTTATTTTCTTTTAAACTCACTTTTTAAAGTTGTGTCTTATGAAAGTTCTGCTATCAAGTTTTCTTTTTTCTACAGATGATATAAATATGTAACTTTTTGAAAACTACCATATTTATATCATTACACATAGATTCTTTTCCATTTCTATAAGATAAATTATTGATGGTTAAATTTTCATTTTTAATAACATATATTGCATAGGTATTTCTGATAAAAAAAATTCAACATTTTTCCGCCATTACCCAATTTTTTTTCGCATACCTTAGGTCGAGAATAACTGCTGGTATAATAGTTAATCATGGTTCGGATGACGTGGTACCAAAAATATTATATAATATAGGTATATTAGGTAAGGTGTATAGTTATAGTTTGGTATATGTATCATTAATATCATTATTATACATGTAGGACTAGGGAGGACTTATATCTACCTACAGAAAACGTTGATTTAACATATTATAATATATTCCAAACATTAAACAGTTTTGTAAAACATACAGCTGACGAAAGCACAAAGCACTATGCTGCTACATTACAATATATATTATGCATTTCACAATTTTAAATAAAACTCTCGTCGTTGAAAAAAAATCACGTTTCCTCTATTTGAGAAACACGCAGTCAAAGATAAAACGGGTTTTGCTTAGTGCGCAAAATGCAAATATAAACATCACCGCTGAAATACGGAATACATCGAATATTATAATTAGATCAATGTCTGAATATCAGTATAACTGGTAAGATGAACCTATACCTAATTGGTTTCTTTTGCCAATACATAGTTTTATTATGACATCTCAAGTTTCATTCATGTTTTTTAGTTTCTAACAATTATTACTTTTATGCCCGTATAAAAAGTATTTTTTATATTTACCTAAATTTCGGTTGAGGGCTAATGTGCCATGTATGTGTTTACTGATTTCACAATTATACTATTTACACTTGAGAGCAGTTATATTTAAAATATAAAGTATACGAAGTTGAAAATAAATAAACATTTTCCTTTTTCAATATTTATTTTTCCGATCGACATACTATGGCACAACTGTTTTTTTTTAAAATTAAGTACCTACCTATTTTTCCTGTCAAACTTTTTTTTAGTATACACGTATTTTTCATGAACTCATGATCGACGTACTTATGAGTTATAAATAGTTTTTATTGGACAGTACAATTGTTATAATTTTTTAGTTCTCTGTTTATTAAAAGAAGTCGTAAACTTGTATCCACTGTTTACAAAAATTGTTATTATATTTTCTGACGGAAACTATAATTGAATAATACAACCACATAATATATTTAATAATTGTTGATACAGGTTGATAACTTATGAAATCATTTAATTTATGTTTAACACACTTACTATACTACAGTATAATTATGTATTGATTACTTCAATATAATGAGCATACTATAAGAATAATGAATGAGTTAATACTTAATATAAATGTGTATACTATGTAAAAAATGCATATAGGTAAATAATAATTTTGTTTCTTGTAGAGTGCTTTTATTTTATTTCTAATGGACGTATTTAATTTCCGAAATTGCATTATATCTACTTTCCGTGGAAGTAATCCTAATAACTATATTTTTAGTTTTTAACTGATTGGCTTGCATCTACCTATAATTTTGTTTTAAACTATCTATAATCATATTATAGTATCGGTTGTTGATATTAGAAAAGTTTACTATTGAATCAATATAAAATGTTCATTCATAAATCATAATACTTATTTAAATATGGTGAATCGTGAATGGTTTTTCTATGATATGGTTATTAACTAACGATATATAAAACATCTTATATAATAGTTTATTCATACAATGTAATAAATTGCAGGTATATTATTATTATATATTTCACATCTATAAAATTATAAACATTTTATTATAATTATATTATTATACCAAACTGTTTTTCTTGTATTTTAAACACTCAGTGGAAGAATATCAAGTATTTTTATTTTTTGTATACCACCAGTCAACGCTTTTTATCCGGGCGTATTAATATATATATATATGTATGTATAACTGGTATTCTTTGAATGGAAAAAAATAAATCCTCAGTATTTAATTATTTTATTCTTTGGTAGGTGTTTCAGTACGAGAAATTTGCACCAGTATCTATAGTGATTCATTAAAGTTAAAAATAAAATGCACGAGAAACTAAAAAATTATAATTAAACTGATATAATATAATAATATATTTTAGAGAATCGTTCGTGTTGATATTTTTGTTTCTCCAATTTATTTCACGTTGTATTTAATCCCACGAAAAACCCACACAAAATCTACACGCGCCATTAATATGTAGGTAATACTCCTGGAACAGTGTTGTCGCCGCTCATATAATACGACGCGACAACGCAACATCGCGAAAAAAAATAGATAAATAGATGGGTACTTGGTACTTCCTCCGCCGATGTTTCCGGTCCGAACACAATTGATATGTCCACTCCTTGTTTATTGGCCCGTCGATGATGCTGTATAGTTGGTTGGGTGTGTCGACAAACACGATTTGTATTGTGTATAGAGTTAACCCGTGGAAAGCAAACAACAGGTTTTCCTCAAGGATGCGTATATAAAAGCAAAACGGGGATAACGGTGCTCATATAATAAATAGGTATAAACGTTCGTATCTAAACATTTTAGCTAATCGTAAACGTGCGTGATGTTTTACCGTTTATGCCGTCGTATAGATTATGGGACGCGTGAGTACCTATCAAAACTAACCTACAAGACATTGTATACATTACATATATTATAATATTATATTGTATAATTATATAATATAAGGCATACGGATAAAATTATAATATATGCACGTTAGTACACTAAAATTATAAATCTACCACGAGTTAGATATCTCTAGTATTATATATTATAATATTGTACAAATAAATATGTATATGTACTTGAATTTAATGCATAATATAATATATTAAATTGTATAACTTTTGGTAGTATAGTTCCGGTTGAATAACAATACAACAAAACTAACAGATTTAAAAAAATTGTTTGCATTTAAATTGAATTTCTGAACCATATTATTATTGGGTACCTATATATATTATCGATAATATCATATTATAGTGCTGTGTTCGAAGCAACAGAATTTCTATGAATTATTGCATTATATTATGTAAAATATCGATATAATTTTGTTTGTGAAATTAATTTTGATTTTAGGTCGTTTAATTCAATTATCATTTCTATGAAAAAATCCAAAAAAAAGGGTTGTTATATTTATTATAAAACTTCCAGTACTAGAATAAGAAAATCACTCTTAGAAAATTGTTGGCATTTTAGCTGTAAAGTAAAAAGTATGGGTATTAATTTTAAAGAAATATTATTATACTATGTCCCATAATTGGTCGGAAGAAATTCACTCAATGTGAATTTGTATATGCTTTAGTATAAAATTGTCTAAGACAACTGTTTTTATGTTTTTATTATTTTCTTTTTAAAGTAAAAACCGATATCTGTTTTGTTTATTTTTCTGTGCATATTGCAAACCAATTATATAGATTAGGTACATTAAATGATTGAATTACTTTGTAACCAAATTGAAGATGATTAATTTATGTGTGTAAAACATACACATATATGGCTATATATAATAAAAACATTTTTGTAAATTACTTTTATTAGTGTTTTTATAGATTTGTCATAAATCAAGAGATTTATATATGTTTCAGTATAGTATAAAAGATTATTTTTAGATAATCCATGCTTAAATACATGTGTTACTGTGATGACGTAGACAAATCAGTTATCGTTGATGAAGATGATCAAATCGATGATAATGATAGAAATATGTCTATGCAGTCCTTAAGTTGAGAAAAGCTTTCAGTATTTGCATTATTTTTTTTTCAATCGAATTATATTATATATTATGAATACATAACGGTTTATTCAGCATACTCTTTAAAAAATTTCGACTTTTGTTGAATACTGTATGTATAAAATATTAATAAATTATTTTATCGATTTGTATATATACATATATATAGTATAAAACAAGAGTAAGTATATTAATTTAAATATAAATTATATATTTTTTTTCATAAAGTAATGACACAAATTTATTATACAGAGATACAAATGCTGTACCAAAATATTATGACATTTTATTTCCACAAATGTAGGTACTTATTCAGTAGCCCAGCAGTGAATTATAATTTTTTTAAAAATGAAACATATTAATATATTATCACGGATGAAATAACAAACAATTCTCAAAATGTAATCTAATGTCATTTTTAAAAATTAATTTTATTCATAGCATAATTTTATACTTGGGATATGGAGACTTTTAGTTTATGTAATTTTTTATGCGCCATTGCTTACTATTTACTAAAGTGGATGTACGAAATCAAAAAAATTATGTACACGTCTTGACACAGAGCGAAATGTAAAAACCGGAATCATAAGTATATGAAGGAACAAGCGACGGCTGGAACATCGTTTGAAATCGATGTTTATAGTTAGAAACGATCACATATTGCATACTGTTTCACATAGGTATTATTTATTGTTTATTTTACTAAATGGCGACGATCACTCAAAGCAAATTTGACGCATCTTTGGAAATTGTTGGTAGACATTACCTATATATTATAGTAATATACAATGATTGATCCAAGTCTCAGATGGCCGGGGTGTAATATTATTAATACTGGAGTGCCTTTTAAAAAATAATTGCAATTTATGAGTAAATATACGATGCATTAATACAATTTCTTTTTAGTATTTAATAAAAGTGAAGATCAATTATTTAAAAAAGGCAAACATATTGCTGCACTAAATATAAGATTCACACGTATGGATATAGTTGATTCCATAATAGTCCATGATAAACAGGTGCTATAATTTCTTAATTTACTTGCTTACCATTATTCAATATTTTTAATAATTTATCACTGTAAAAAGTTAGAAAATCCTTGAGGCCTCGGTGCATTACGCCCCCTTCACCACTGCTAAATCTGGCACTGTTAATATAATAAAGAAATTCCATATGAGGCTCCACCTCAACAACCTCATCAGTTATTATGAACTACGTCGTAGCAGACACCCCACTATTAATATTTTGCTTGCTTTTAATTAGCTTTCTTGCGAGCTTGTAGTTGTAATATTTACCATTGACTGGTATTAAATAAAAACGGCGATGGAAACCAAAAGCTTTTTTCTACATTCGTATTTATAATTAAAAATAATCATACAATAATCTAAATTAAAAAAAAAAAAATGTTTTAAAAATGTAATAAGAATAAAAATCATTGCATATTTAGTTTATTAAATCTGTCAGTACTTTCTATTACACTTTGTGTACAATTTGAAGTTTACTGACAAATGAAAATTAAAGCTTTTTATTTTTTTCAATTCGCTATACAAGCTTTTTTGTTTTATAAAATGTTGGGATTTTTCCAATTTTGACAAACTTGTAACTGCAATTTGTGTCCAATTTATGATTAACTGAGTATTCTCAATAACTCAATAGCACACTGCAATCACGCAATAAAGTGTTTTCCGAGAATAATACCCAGATAATTTCATAAAGCTGACTCCACTCGTAATTATATTTAATATGTTTTATCGTGTCAATAACACTGCACTTTTTCGTCTCTAAACTCACGTCGAACCGATACAATAAATATTTTGGTGAAAAAATACTACTAAAACCATTTGCGAGAATTAACACAATATTGCGCGTATATGTACATGTGTACATCGTACATACTATTATACGCATACCGTGGAGGTCTGTGCTGATATATACATCGTTGTCGGAACAAATAAAATTTCTCTTGACCTTGTGCCAAACTTCCAAGAGTTATAAGTTTCACATAAAAGTTTACACTTGAGCGTGTGCGTGTGTACTGGTTAGCGGTACGTTATTTAAAGGATGTCGACCTAGATGATACAATTGGGGGGGGGGGGGTGCAAACCATTCTTAGAACGCCGTAAGTAGAAAGCCATATAATATGAAGTACACACACAAAAGATAGATGGTCTGTAAAACAGGGGTCGGTGACGATCCGAACTTCTTCGTCCACCACCAAACATACCAAACAACGGCATGCGTGTGTGCGTTTGTGTGCGAGTGTGTTCCTGTTATTTGACGAAGATCCCCTCGACCTCCTCCTTGTCACTAACTTCCCCCGAGGCTGAATTTGTGCGTACAAGTTTTTTTTTTGTTCCTGTTCAACAAACTTTAGTCTTTGACTATACAATATACGCCGAATATATAACGTATATTATATATATTATTAATATGCACGGTTGTCATGGTGCATGGAGACCGGTCAGAATAAACGAATATTTGTCAAAGTGTAAATGGAATTAAATTAATCGATTACCGACCCAACTGCGGCTCCATTTCATTTTTATGCTCATTATTAATTTTTTTTTTTTATGAAAAGGTCAGTCATTAAACGCGTTATTTTCTAACTCTGGTAGGAAATTCCAATCCAAAATTACAATATTACTTCCAACGACTATCGTATCATATTATTTAAATTTCATGAACTTTTTCGTATAGTTCAGACAGAATATTATATTTTTTTACGATATTCATAAAAAAATAGTAATATTATAAATATTTTCAAACAAGCTAATTTTTTGTCTGGTTCTGCATACTTTTTTTTAAATAAGTTAAACGTAAGAAAAATTTGCTTACAACTATTATAGGTACTATTAAAATAATTTAATATTACGAAATCAATTATTATTATGGTAAGAGTTAACTGCAAAGCGAACGGCGCTCATAAGATCGTCCGGGCGTATAATTTACATATATTTATTTTTCATACAGTATACTTAAAATTTTGTTACATGTCTCATGATAATATGGTGCACTAGGTTAATTTTATTTTGTTTTGAAAAATATACATTCTAAGTATCACTAAAATGCTTATAAACAATGTTTAATTAAAAATTAAGTGAAGAAGAATTTTCCAAAAGTATTAACATTTTTATGTGTAGTTTCCATAAAGTTTCAAGTTACCGTGTCTATTAAATGGCAAATAGTTTTGTATTTTTCGATTTTTCCAGTATTTTAGCTAAGTATGTAAATAAGTTTACAATTACAAAAAAAAGGTAGAAAGTAGGTAATCAAATCTACTGTATATTAGATATCTGAGTACCTAGCAACTCTGTAACACACTGTAATAATATTGTATGTATAAAATTTGAATTCAATGATAAATCATTGCGTGCGAAAAATGATTCTGAGTGAAGACGGCCATGATATTGCTATTACAGTGATTTATTTTATTATTATAGTATTACGATAGATTGATTGATGTTTTGTGAAAAGCATCGCACCTATTATAATAATGTACTATTATTATACTTTAATAGTATATATTATTTATAAAATGTATTATTGTTACTAGTTTTTGAGTCAATACCTTATGATGTAGAACTGTGTGAACGGGTTCGTGATAAAAATAGGCAATAGCTCAAAATAATCAAAAATGTTTGTAAATATTATTGTTAAATAATACATATTTTATGATATAATTATATAATTAGAGTATTAAATTTACTCCACGAATAATATTTTTTAATTACAACTAAATAACTTGTGTAAATTTAATTTTTAAATGTTTTTACGAAAAATTTGTTCATAATATTTATATTTTTTGGTTTTAGAATAAACTACATATTATGACATATTCTATATGCAAATAAAGTTTCAAGAATTTACGTGAATCGTTTAATTATAATTAGTTATAATTTTACCCGGTAATACATTACATAACCATACAACTGGATCGCTTATTTATTTATTTACCTATTTTTAGCTGTTCTACGAATTTATTTGAAAGAGAGCCTGTCCACTCATATAGAATAATTGAAATTTTACAAATAAGCGGTAAACCTACGTAAATGAATACACACAATGTAAATTGTATATTTTACACGAAATCTAGCATAATAAAAAGTAATGTTCTAATCTCCCTGTCGGTTTTATTTTCAAGCTGGGACGTTTACGATTGGCATTACGATGCGCAGCTTCCGACTTTACAATATACTTATTTCATTATTATCACCATGTTAAATAAAAAATAATTTTAGAAATAATGTTTTTTCTTTTATTAATACATTTTAGAGCAAAGGTAAAGTTGGACCAGTGTTTTACTTTTAGAACACTCGCTATCAAAATGAATCAAACTCATAACTCTTTAAGCAAACCAAAGCGAGGTATAACATTAAATCATCAAAGGATTTGTGCACTTTGAAGGAAAAAGTCTCGACAAATGTTTAATTTAAATTTAAATTTATTTAATTATAATATATTTTATTTATGAACAAACACTCGATGAGATTTCGTAGCATTGTTGCTACTAGACTTTTGAAAAACATATTTTGTTTCTGCAGAATTATACAAAACTCTGATTGTAAAATCAATATTACTGTAGCTAAAATAATAAATGTTTACTTATATAAATTTAGTTAAATATTATCAAAGGTTTAGTGTTTATCTTCTCATAATTTTGTCAATAAACCTGAAATGTGTCGTTTGATTTTTAACTTTTAGTTAGACGATTTTTTGATTGATATCTCTATATATATTATAAACGTAAACATTTCAAAATATTAATAATAAAAATAAACATAACATTTTATATTGCTAATGCAAAATTAACGACGAGGGATATATTTCTGAATACCTAGCTAATATATTTTACTAAACAAATATTTGAACAATTGATTTTAATAATAAAACATAATGAATTTTGAAAAAGATAAGTTGCAGTAAAATGTTATTTGGTAACTTTTTTTTTTAATAGATAGATATAATATAGATATGATTAAAATATAAATTATTATTAAATAAATATTATGTCATTATGATATATTTATCTACACTCCATGAATTATTTATATCCGATTAAATGAATGAAACTAGGTAGTAGGTAGTACATAAGGAGAAAAATCAGAAGTAACCAATCTCATAAATTGTAAAAATATTTTCTACAATAATTTAATATGTTACACAAAATATATTGAAAAAATAGAATCAATGTAATACGTATCTTAATTATGTTATTTGCAGAATTTAACAAATATAAAAATTATTTTAGATAAACGTTCTACATTAAATTTAAACTAAATTTAATTAAATTATAAATGATTTATCATATAAATATAAATAGATTAAAAAAAAAAGATATAATTCAAAATTGTACACAATAAAAAGCAGTAAATCTAATTTTAAGTAAAGCTACTTCTTTTCGTTTATAGTTCTATAGAATGTTTTTCTATATACGAGTCTATACGACAAGTATAACCGATTTTAAGCCTAATCCTAGTTATTTATTTATTTATTTTTTTTAAGAAGAATTGAAATCCGATTACTTTAACTACTTACTCTTAATGTTATCAACCGTTTAGATCGAAATAGAATTTTTGTCGGTAAATATTAAAAGGTCTACCTAAAGGATGTCCCGGGGAATCAATGTATATATATATATATATTATATTTACGCATCCGCACGTGAGGGACTAGGATTTTTCGGACATTTATCGGCGGGATGCCGCTCCGGGACGATTGATTCAAATAAGCGACCACCATACCGTACAAAAAGGTGTGGGTGTTTGGGGATTCCTATATTATGCCCCATATGTTTAATAATAATAATAATAATAATAATAAAATAATTTATTATACAACGGTGTGTTGTGATGTTGACCACACGTTAACGAATAAATCAACCGTGCGGTGGTGTGAAAAAAGTGTGTTTTTGCACATTACCGAGACCACTATGAGTTTACTTACGAGGAAAAAACTACACAGATAATTTTTTAGGGGAAAAATAAATTATACATCCTTTTTTTTTTTGTAATGCGCATTTATATACGTCGTATATTATTACGACGCAGACGTGGGTGCGCTTAACGCGCGACCGTATTACACGTATACAATAATGTATATTTTGCAGTTTTTTCCCGTTATTATTACTATTATTATAATATTATTGTTATCATTCGTTACATGTATTATGCCGATTGCTTCGTGTAATAGAATAATGCGATTTTAAAACAAAAATATCTTTCAACTGCATGAAAAATGGTTTGATTTTATTCATTAATACAAAATATTTATTTCTATGTTTTATTATTTTTATTTTTTTCATATTATATTTTTTTAATCGTTTCCGATAGGGGTCGAGACATCGATTCAGCAGCGGCGGCGTTATGTGCCGCGAGCGTGACGGGCGTAATAAATTCGAAAACAATAATTCGCGAAACGATTCTGATACGGCGGTGTACACTGTACAGTAATCAGCAATAGGCGAGTGGTGGCCGGGGAAGCAGTGTTGAATTTACGGAAAACCTAGGGGTTTGTAGCGGGAGTAGGGTAAAAAAAATAAAAAGCTCAAAATTGATTTATCGTTGGAGGTATACATATACACACATTATTATTATTATTATTATTATTATATTATACCGATAGAACAAACAGCCGGAACGCCGTTATACAGCAACGAACGGTTTTAACAAAGTACAATAAACAGCGGCAAACCACTCGTATCATCTGTCGGATCGCCGGCCGTAGTGCGTACCTTTGGATGTGTATAAATATTAAAATAATAAAATCGCATCCCCCTCCCCCCACTCGCCAAACACGACTGCAGTATCCCCTTTGCACTATTATACCTTTTTGTTTTTCTAACGGATCGTATTATGGTGTATATATAGGATATTTGTGCGTGCGTGCGTAAGTGTGTTGTGTTGTGTATGTGTGGCGCGTACTTTGTTTTCGATTTAATTTACGAGCGCTGTAATATACACACAAACATAAAATATACCAAGTATACTACAATCGCCGGCCATATTTGCTTATTTGCCCCGTCATAATAATATACGGTTCACAGTTCTTTAATAATAATTATAATTTAATATTATTTGTATAGCTGAAGTTAACGGTGATGCAAATTGCATAAGACAGTTGTCAAGTATAATGGAATATAAACATTTCAAAGCCACGCATATCACATATGTTGTTATAATGTTTTAAAACTTAATTTACCATCTGAGAATTTGACGATTAATACCTAATTTTTTTTATATTCCGAGTGCAGCACATTTTTCGTTGGATTAGTTTTTCATTTATGTGTAATTTATTTTTAATCATTTTACCCGTATTTCAGCAAAATATTTATCGAGACAGAAAAAAAAATAGCTCAAAAAGTTCCGCTCGGAGAATCCTTTTAAGTTGATAATCAAACTCTGTGGCGACTTTAAAAAATAATATATTGTATCGATTAACATTCACAGATGTCAACTTGTGCAAAATTCAAATCAAAATGTATGATATTAAGAATATAATAAATATATAAGTGAAACATATTTATCTGTGTTAATTTAAATTTAAAACTTAAACTTTTTTTTTTAGGTATGTACATAGATATAGTTAATCTGTCTGTTTTTCTCGTATGAAATACGAGTATAAGTCCAGAAATGTCCACTGTTTTGTAATTTCATACAAGAATACAACCCTCTAAATATTGCGTAAATACATGACCAAAATGTGTACGAGTAAGGTTATTTTACCTTACCTGTAAATAAGTTATATCTTATAATATTTTACTTTGTGAAAATATTATAGCACGCATGATGTGCCTATACTATATATTACGTATAATAGTTTAAGTATAGTTAAATATTCTTTGATTAATCAACTAGAAACTTATTAATACTTTAAATTGGGCTTATACGATGTTTTGAAATACATCGTTATAATAGTATAATATATTGATATTTAATAACGAGTAAAATAAGCGATTTATTATAAACCTAATCAAAACTGTAACTTTGTTCGAGCATTGTATAACCACTATCACGTTAATTGATAATATATCCTATATATAATAGGTACTCGTATACGAGTATGTCATAGTAAATTGGACGAAATACTTAAGTACTTTACTGGAAATATATATAAATATTATATTATATAAGTATGTAAAACCAAATTAATATAGACCTTATTGAAGTTCGTGAATTTAAATTAGGGAAAACAATTTTATTTTTTTCTGGTAATTCTAAAAATTCATTTGAACGGAGCGATGTGATGTGACTTATAGTATTTGTCATTCGAATAAATCGACTTTTAAATCTTCTCCCATATCAAAAATTTAGTTCTTTACTAAAATACGTTATGTTTATTTTTTGTATTAAAATCCATTATAGTTAAAATATGACTACAATAGATGATACAAAAACATAATTATTATAAATGTTAAAAATACAACTGTAAGCTGATATTATAGTATGAAATTATAATATGTCTCTAACGCACTTTACAATATAGGCCATAGTTACAAATTACAATACATTTAAAAACAGAATAATATATATTATATGCTATTTGTATCTATAAAAATGTTATTTCTCTATAAAAATAAAACTTTGAGTTTAAATCAATGAAATTTAATTGTGTTAACCTAACCTAACTTCGAGAATAATAACACTATAAAATAAAACAAAAACAAGTAGATTTATTAGTACATTAAAATGTTTAAACGCTTTTTTAAAATAACTGTTATTTCTGTGGTTTATTATATATGTATATATATATTTTAAATTAAGTATGAGTCCTATGCTGCAAAACGCAATATACCTTTTTACGTAGCTAAATATGTATTACTTAAATAATTATCTGTTGACCGTTCGGTAAAAATAGTAAGTACATAAAAAACTTTTATAATAATATGAGTGGTACCATTTCGTGGACGTGTTGTATGGTCTAAAGTTTTTGAGTGCACACGAGAGATAATTCTTTAGTCGAGGCTCGTAATAATTTACTTCACAGTGTCACTTTTAGTTTTTCTGACATTTCCAAAGGGGTAACAGTCAAACGGTGACTATATACTGTAGTTTTAAACAAACAATAAGAGTATTCGGCTTCTTTACCGAAATCGTTTTCAATTAAAACTTTGAATTATCACTTATGTCATTTTATACGTAAATAGGTATTATAGATAACTATAGGTACTTTATTAGGTAACTATATTATTGTTTACGCTACAAATGATTCTGTGAATATATGAATGAACACTGTAAAATAATAATAAACACCATATAGCTAAGTACTATGTAGTTTATTTATATTTCTCTTATAATTATTACTCCTAAGAGAAATAATATTGTTTGTCTTTATTAATAACGTACACACAACGACTTAAACATATTTTAATTGTATTCGCTGGTAGTTAGGCACGTATAGGTTATCTTAAATCTTATAAGAGTTTCGAACATTTGTGTTTATGTGTAAAAAGCAAATACAGTTCTGCAAATATTTAAATTTACATAAATTATATTATTGTACGAGTATGGTAGATTGTATCGTATAATATTCTGCACTTTTGTAAGAAAGCAAAATATCGCTAAGTACAATAGTATATATTATAACGTGTTAAACAGTTAAATAGACTGCAGAGTATCACACAGTTAATTTTTAACATTTACTTAGAAAAAACGAATAGATAAACCAATTTTATTTTTATAAATTGTAATGTCAAAATAATTTTAGACGATCGGTTAAAATTTGTTCGAATAAAATAAATTTAAAATATATGATCAAACGCGCTTATTATAATAGATCCATTAGATCCTATAATATTTTTTAATATTTTTGCAATGATATTATACCTAGAAAAGTTCAAATTCGTATTTATCACGAATTTCAATATTTGCAGGATTTGTTATTATTTATTTAATGTTATTGTTATACAGTGTTATATTAATTATTATTAATGATTTTTTTCAGTCGTTATATATGATAAGTAATTTATAATAGGTAAATATAATGTACAAATAAATGCGTATACAAATACAATTCTTTATTTGATCGTTAATCAACGCCAAACGTTCGTTTTAAATAATATTAAACGGTACCTATTTGTTAATACAGTGATATGTATATGCTCAAATTAATTTTAATTCTCACGAATCTGTTGTAAAAAAGTTGCGATTGTATAATATCATACATTTCGATGATTAATACATAAAAATAGTAGTTAATAATAATAAATAAAATAATAATATGATGTTATTTTTAAGTTTTATCAACGTATCCCATATTATAAGAAAATATTATTCAGTGTATAAAAAAATAAACCATTACAATGATACTCGTATATCCATTCTTAAATAAAATAATATATGATATATTGTATTATTATTTTCATAATTATGGACATAGGGGTCATTAGGAATTTTGTGACGTCACTGTTCGAACTTTGGCTAACGACTAACATACGTGTGAGAAGGGGGGAATTAATTAAAAGTTCCCATAAATGAATAAATTATTAAGTTGGATATCAATTGTACAGTGTAGAAAATAAAACAAGAAAAAAAACAAATTGGAATGAAAATTGGTAAAATAATAATGCGTATAGCGCATCGGGCCGATTTGCTCGGTTGCAACAAATGCGTTATTCGTTTTAATTAAAAATACACAGAATATAATTGCTCTGCTCTCACGACTTAACAAAAAAAAAAAAAAAATAATAAATAAATAAAAATACGCATTGGTTGTTGCACGCAGTACTTTGTGTCAATATTACGCGAAGCCTCGGCACGTGCTTTTCAGAGTGTTTTGTCTATTAAACCGATATTGGAATCGAATCCCTTTCATATATTTAAGTACAGTATTCTGTTTATTGTTTCTACTTATCTTTTTTTATTTATTTTTATTTTAGTTGTTATTGATCTGACGTACTGTATATAGTTAAAAATTAAAAAAAAAAAATCATCAAAAATGTATAAGTATAAGAATATTTTTTCAGTGTTTGCCCATTATGCACCAGTATTCAATGGTATATCATCATTGTGTAGGTATAATGTATATAGTAAACTTTGTGTTTATGAAAAAAATGTAATTATAAAATTAGGGTATCGTTTCTGCGATCTGTGTAAACTTCCGACTTTGTATATTATATTATTTATACATATACTACAGACTTGTACGCTATACACTTTAAACGTATTATGGTTCTTGGTAGTTGTATAATTTGTTGGAAATTAATTTAAATTTTTATTCGTAAAACGATTTTAATTAACTTTACTTTTAAGTCCCGGTGACCCATATTTCAAAGATGTATGTGAAAAAAAAAATGTGTTTGCAAATTGAGATTTCCTCTTATCAATCAATGAGCTGTAAACAACGCAGAACGCAAGAACGTTATTATTGCGTGTATATTATTATTATTATTATTATAAAAAGAGTATAAAGAAAAAATGTGGTTTCTAATTTAAATGAAAGGTAGGTAGGTACCTATTACGATTTTAGTAGCACGTGGTACATACAATATATATATATTTGACCCAAAATGGTATAAAGCTCGCATAAACAAATATTGTTATAGTTTTATTTTATCTACCTATATTATTCTCTATTCTGTGTTATGTATCTAGTATATTATTATAATACTATAGTAATGTACTAATGTTATATTATATGCAAAAAGTTTGAATGAGTTGTGCATAATAATATGTACGATAATTTAAAGTTCTATTATTTGCAATATAATCGAAATATTTACTTAATTCTTATCTTACAACAAATAAATATAAGGGTTAATTCTCTCTTTGAATAAAACTAAAAGTATATAAAATAATCTGTAGTGACGGGGTTCACGTTTCAAAGTTTTATGATGAAAATTAAATTAATGTTTATTGTTTAAAATTCTGAGTGGATGAGCAATGAAGATTGGTTTTTCGATGACGTGTTTTTTTATGTATGCGACCCAATGTTTAGTGTTGAAAGAATACTTTAAAAGTCTAATTTTTTACTTCGTTTATTACATTAAAAATTTGCCAATAAAATATTTTTATTATTCACGCTTTTAAACTAAGAATTGTCATTTTCGAAAAAAAATAAGCTGAAAGTTCACTTATGACATGGTTAACTAAATATTGCTCAATAAACAATATTATTTTAAATAACTTAACTATAACTAATATTGTACTAAACATTTAGATGTTAGGTTAGACTAGATGGTTATTGTTGCAGAAATCGGAAAAACCAATTCAGATGGACCTATATTTATTTTATCATTGATTCAAAATTCAACATGATACTTCACTATTCTTTTGCGCAAATATGAAAAGTTTACGACAAAGTCTGAATTCAATTTTATATATTTTTCTTTATTGATTTTGAATTACTGAAATATTAAATGATTTAAAGGTAGTACAAATAAACATCAAACAATTACAGAAAAAAGCACCTAACTTTAAAACCAACATTATCTTATAAAATACTAAAGATATTTTAAGTAGTACCCAAATCTTCTTATGCTATTGTTGTAATTTTGTTTATAAACATATATTTTTAAAGTTCCATTAAAAAACGACAACAACAATAAATATTATTATAAATAACACAATACAAATGAATACGGTTTCATTGTGCATGACATTGTACCTGTAAAAAGTTAAGTATAATCAACCTTATTGTTGTAAATGGTTTAATTCTCATTATTCTGCTATTATGTAAATTATATTCTGTTTTTTTTTTTATGCACAAATCAGCTTAATTTGCTTTTATTTGTTTAGTATACAAAAAAAAACATGGTATAGTATTGAAATCGTAGATTATAATATACTATAGTGGTATAATCATCAATCTTTCTGAATGATAGAATATTATGTCGACATGTGAATGACAATTATTTTTAATTATGCTCATACATAGCATTTACGTGTATCTATTGGTTAACTACATCTTACATAATTTATTAATATAATGCATTACGTAATAAGTGTGTTAAATCTGAATTCATCGCACTAGTGTATGCCAACGTTTTAATATTGAATAGTTAAAAATATACATAATACATATTATATTACATCGGATTTGTGAAAACATCGATAGATAGTTAGTTTTAGGAGATTAAACGATATTAATTGTTCGTAAGAGATTATTAGATTACATGTATAGTTCACCGTATCCGTCGTAATCGATTAATGTCATTACGCACTAAACCTCCTCCAATAGTCGAATCCAACGTACGAATAGTAAATTTGAATAATATTATAATGGATAAAGGAATACACGTTATATTGTATGTCACATGACCGAAGTGACTGAACGGACAATATCATATATTTATATTGTGTGCAGAGTGTGTATAATTTCACAACAGTACAAACATTAAGTACATACGTCATATATTATTTTGATGAGAGCTTTTAAACAATATTTCAATTAATAGGTACTACAATACGTTATTGTTATAATAAAATATATAAATATAATATAAAAAAATAAAATAAAATGTCGATAAAAATTTGAACATCCACTGCGTCCGGCATACCTATATATACGTATATATCGGGGTTACGCTCATACGGAACGATATAAAAAAAACACTATGTACGTAGATGTTAGGTTGACGACTGTGATAATACGATGCGTGACAAGTGACATACTTTCTGGCGTGCGAAAACAATGATAATATTTACGTAAAATTATAATTATTATTATTCAAATAGAACATTGCAAACGTGTGTGGGTACAGAGTGGCTGATGGCAAAACACTCGTTTCGTTGGGTCAGCTCTATCGAGGAAAGCACTACAGCCCATCCGTGAATAATAGTATATAATATATTGTACATATATTATTATAATACATGTTATTTACGTTCATGTGTGCTACAACAGCTATGCCGCACGAGGGTTCTTTGTTTATGCAATATTATATAAGCAAATTAGAATCTAATAACAATTATGGGCCGCCGTCCGATCCAATTGAAATTCACCCTTTAATTGTTTGTGTAAAGTTATTTTTTTTTATGTAAATGAGAGAATTTCGGAACGATTGGCAGCGGTGCTGTGGTGCGGGATGGTAGTAGAGTATTCGAGTGGGGCTGACGATGGCGAGGAGTTTAAATTATGTAGTTTTGAAGTGCACGCAGGTAAATAATAATTGATATTAAGTTAGCAACGGGACTAAGGTCGATATGCGGGGCGGGTGGTAAAGTTACTTTTGTACGAGGGAATGGCTGTGTGTGTATTTTTGCACGCGCATGCAGGTGAATATAATATAATATTATTCGGTGTACCTGTGATTTTGTTTGACAGGGAATAGTGTGGCTAAAGAGTTATGCGCAGGAGGTGGCGTTTATTTTATAAAAGCGTGTATATGTTACCAGTTGATACTTGAATAATATTCTTCTATCAAATTTGTGTCAACCTTCCACTTAGATACATTTATATTGTATGAGTGTGTTGGTATAATAAAAGTAATTGCAAACGCACGGTGGAGGCGAACATTTTCAATCAAACATTTTTCGTTTTCACATTTCAAATGAGAATATCACAATTAAAATTATTACATTTATCTTATGTGGCTTTGGCATAATACTAATGAAAGGCTGTAATTCTATGAATCTTTTTCACGTACCGAAATATGGTTTCTTTTTTATTCTTTAAATATCAAAAATTATATAAACATACAACCATTTAATATTTACATTATCTATCATTCACTTCAATTATAATAAAATGTATTAAATTATTTAAATAAAAAAAGATAATTTATTGAATATTATTAGTTTAAAAACATTAAAATGTTTAGGGTATATTGTAAAACTATAGATATCATGTTGTAAAAGAATAATGTTTATTATAAATTATAATAGGTATGATCAATGTACATAATGCAATATTATACATTTTTATTGTAGTAACTAAAACATACAAATCACAAAGTGATTTAAGTATTCATCTAACTTCATCTAAAAATGTATATTTATTTAAAACATGATACAAGAGGTGAGGTAAAGTAAAAATTATATATATATATAACTATTTATTTAGTGATGCAAGTGTTAATCACGACGATATTCACCGTTGGATCACATCTATATGGTACTTGAAATATGATATTTTTTAATTTGCCCGTCTCAACTTTAACTGATGGATGTTCATGATGCCATATTTATCAGTAATGAGAACAAAAAAAAAAACTTAATGAAAGTAAACTTGATTATCATACCTTTATTAAAGTTAAATATAGGTTGTTTATTTGAAATGTACAGGTTGTTGAGCTATATAATATAGCTATATAGTTAATAATATATATAAATATAAATATATTTTAATCATTCTGTATAATTTATACAACAGTTACATATCACAATATTTTATACATTTTATTAAAATTAATTTTGTACCAGTAGTTTTACGAAATAGTAATAAATACCACCATTTACCACTATTCATAACTTTTACGTATGGAATATTCACAATAATTGAATCATGTTCGGTATATAATAGATGTAAAAACGCTGAACGTAAAAAATATATATTAATATTTGAAAAGGAATAAATCAGATAAATATTAACAGTTTTCAACTATGACTATAAAATAATAAATAATAATATTAACATAACGTCGTAGTAGTCTCTAATTTCTATAAATATTATATATTTAAATAAAACATTTGGTATATTACTAGAAAAGTTATGTTTCATAACTTACAAATTAGTCAAAATCAAAATATGATGGTACCTAAACAAATAATGAAATTAGTTTACTTTGCACTGTATCAATCTAATTTTCAATATTATGGTTTATTGGTATGACCTTTAGATAGCATATTAAATGCACTTATAGTTAATTAAAATAATACTGTTAAAATTTGTTTAAATACATTTACTCTACAGGGATCTACGAATGAAAATCATTATGAATTTGGTTTATTTCCAATAAGATATTTACATAAAAACTTGTTATTATTTTCTTAGTTAAACAATTTTAAATTAAATAGTTATCATAAGGAGTTAAGAAATAAAAGAAAATTGAAAAAATGTGATTTAACGGTTAAATATGCCACTAAATATTTTAGTTAGTCTTTTGTGGATTATTTGGGACTAATCTTTTATAATTCTATGCCTTTTGAATTAAAAAAAAAGATACTTAGAGGGAAAAGGTATATTTATTTTTGGAATTGGATAATGACGTTCGTTAATATTAAAATTGTTTTGTAGTTGAACCTATATCAATTTATTTATTTATCGTTAACATTGTTATATATATAAAATATTATTTTTAAAAATAACTATTTATTTGTTATCTTTAAATTAAATTTTTATTAATAGTATGTTTATATTTTATTATTATTTAGTAGTAATTATTATAACTCGCCATTTTCAATATAAGTTGCGTATGCTTACATGAAGTAGGTTAATTAAATTTGTAATTAAGTTTAATATATTATAACCTATTATAAATGTTTGATTTTATAAAAAAAAATATCAACAAGATTAATTATATACACAAGATAGGTGAACTTATGTTATATTAAACAATACACCGAGTGTCAACGTGCTTATAAGTAAAGTTTATTATATAATTTGAATATTCTCTGTATATTCTGATATGG
This sequence comes from Rhopalosiphum padi, assembly GCF_020882245.1. Classification (NCBI taxonomy): domain Eukaryota; kingdom Metazoa; phylum Arthropoda; class Insecta; order Hemiptera; family Aphididae; genus Rhopalosiphum; species Rhopalosiphum padi. The sequence goes on from NC_083598.1 coordinate 55,839,513, forward strand.
TGATTATCAAATTTCATAGGTATATAACATATCGAACCGCAACTAAACATATATAAGTATTCTATATAATTTATACCATACAACCCGTATTGTAGTTCTGTATGTTCGAATCCCTCGTCTCGTGTAATGCATGCCGCCGACCTTACCTAATGATCGGTAACTGAATGGGTGGGCTGCTCAGAAGCGTTTGCTTTTGGAGTGCACTTTTGCCGAACTACTCACCCGCACCTGTAGACTGTAAAAGACGGCCACTTAATTAAGTCACGCCGATTAATCCCGTCGAAAAGCTTATCACAAACCTCCTCCTACTTCTCCTCCTATCGCCAGCACCCCACGCAACGGCGGGTTTTATTTTTATTCTCACCCGCGCTGCGAAACCCATCGTAAAATATATCGGCCCGCACTGCAATATAAAATTATATATATAAATACACTATACAGGTATATATTGCGTGCACGCGATAGTTTTCCAAAAGTTTTATACCACCGGTGTATATATATTTACACACATATTATATGCATTGTATACGTAAGACCTGCACCGTTCCTCGCCATAGCGTTGCGTATTATTGTAGGTATATATATTATGTACTTACGGACGAGACTCGTTGCCGTGCTTTGCACGTAAAATTCGGTATTAACGATTCGTACAATACTTGTATATAATATTATTATATGGTGTTGCAATACAGAGCGTTCGTAATAATTTCACTTCACGAATATCGTATATACCCGGTTTGCATTATACGCCGTGCTCATAATCGGCGCACGATTTCTGTTATGTGCGATTAACATATCCCTAAATGCACGGTTAAGTGTAGTTGGGAGGCGATTCCACTGCGAGATTCAGTATTTTACGAGAAATAAAAACGAGTTTCATCGTCAAAACATGCATGGAATTCTTTAGATCGCTTTTTTGAATTTTTTCATCGCGTTATTTCTAAAATATAAAGTATATTCTTGTAATTCTTCAAAAGGTTAAAATAAAAAAATAATAATAAAAATATTACATTATTATTATTATTATAATTATTATGTTTAAAATTATTTTAATAACAACACTGTCGGGATAAAATATTATAGTATACTGTTTATCGCACACCTGCACGGCGAGCATTACGAACGTATAAAATATATTGTAATATGCATGCGCGTGTGTTTGTATACATGAGTGTGCAATGTACACATTAGCTGATGTGTAAAACGAGTAGGTAGCATGTGCTCCCGATGACCAATTACCAAATATTACATTATTAAATAATTTAGATAATATTTATTATGATTTATGCGAAATGTCGTTGTATTGACACTGATGAATACTGGTACGTCTATAAACTGTCGTATACTACATGTATCAATAAAACACTATAATTATAATTTTGCACGGTTCATACTATCAAGTTGCCATTGTCTTGCACACTTGCACAAATGGAAATTCAATGTAGAACAGTAACATATATTTATATTACTACGTAGGTACATTTGTATATTTCTATAAGCTTATGACACTAACGCTTTGTATATAAATATAATACTATAATATCCGTCGTATGTATATTATACGTATTAGGTACGTATATATCATATACTTCAGTATACTTGTGATGTCCAAGTGCCGTATAATGTCTTCATGGCGCTAATACATAGTCAAGTGTTTAAAAGTTGAGTGTCGTAAAATTGAGTCATATAAAATGTGGTTCTTTAATAATCATTCGTTATAATTTTTTTTTTTTTAATTGTCAGAAAAATTATACATTATAAAAGTGTTTTTTTACCTATTATAGCGTCGCAGTCGAAAATGATAACATAAGTCATAATAAAATGATATTAATAGATACAAAAATATAATATACGTTACGGATTATACCTACTAACCAATAATATTTACGATAATTCTAATACGTGAAAAATGTTTTAGTTAAATTTGTGTTATAATCAATGAAACATAATATAAAATATTTTTATAATAAATTAAACCGATTTTTAGAAATTACAGATTGATCTTTGAAGTAGTCTGCAATATCGCACTTTATTTCAGTCCACTATAATTATCGTAGTAAGTCCCATTCCATGTCGATTAACATTGTTAAAGTTCATATGTAATGTCAGCATAACGGCCTATTATTATATAGCTTCTTAGTTTTAATTCATGTTTATCGTCGTCGTCATATTATATCATTTCTAACTTATAAACTTATAATATATAACTTACATAAAAAAGTATTTACTTTACGTACATACAAACCTATATAATAAATATTTATTACTTTTGTGTACCGTAGTCGTAGTGTTCTTGGACAAGACTGTTCATCAGAAAAAAATAATAGCAAAACATATTGTAGCGAATACTAAACGTTTCCGCACAAAATAATTTTTGGTATATGATGACTTTAACATTGAATTCAAATTTAACCCATCCAGTGACTTACTTAATGTCAGAGTATACTTAAAACCTACTAGTACTTAATTGTCTATTTTTTTAAAAAAAAAAAACCATTTTGTGACGTTATATTTTTATGTTTTTTTTATTTATTTATTTTTTATGTATATATTAATAATTAAATATAATTTTACGAAGCAGAATATTTTATTTAGACTTTGGTCTCTAAAAATTGAATTTCAAATGCGTTGTTAATTTGTTATAGTTATTAATGCTTTTTAGTTAAATAGTTATGATGGATCTGAGAATCACTCTCTTTTTTATTATATACGAGTGTATGGCATACATATTATATTATATTTTATAAAAAAAAATTGTTGCAATAACGCATGCCGACCGGTGATTGACAATATTATTCAATTTTGATATTTGCAGTGAATTTGAAATAATATCAGATAATATAAATTTTGAAAACAACTCTGTGTGTATGTAAGAACTAAATTTGTACTATGCATATTATGTTTAAGTAATGCATGCATGTATGTATGTACATATGCACCTATATATGTTTGTATTTTATATATATGAATATTGTATATATTATTATGTGGGTATACTATATTCTTTAGTGGTGTTATGTGATGTATACACTATATAGGAACATTACGTTTAATGAGAAAACTTGGTTTCTGCCGTTGAGTGATAATTTGAATGTACTTTATGTGGCCGCCGCAAACCATATTGGAAATGATGAAAAGTACGAGCCCGTGAAATTATGTTTTATACTTGAAAATTGAATATTGTTGAGACATATAGTGGGGAATTAATTATTATTCTACAGGGACCTTCTCATAATTTCAATGGCTATGGAGAGGGAAGTTGCGTACATTTCAATAACAATAGCCGTGTTCTACAATTAGTACTCAATATTTCATCTCACACGTGAAAACTTCGATTAATTTCAGACCATATTACATAATATACATAGTATGATACGTGCCAAATGTTAGCCACTAAAAATGTTTATAACTGCAAAACTTCTAAATTACAATAATAATATTATTAATTTTTACACGCAAATTATTACGCTAATGGTACTTAATGTATCTATCTTCTTCTTTTAGGATTTATGACTCTACTAGAGTCTACGCCGCAATTTCCACAGCTTTTCATCTTCCGCTATCCTGAATAATCAATGTCTTTCCAATTCCTCCACGTCCAGTATTATTAAGTCTCAACTTACCTCGTCAAACCATTGCCTCCTCAATCCACTGGTCTATTTCTTAATATTTTTCCACTTAGTTGATATTCTATGGTTGCTCTAATAGCCATTGTTTCATATTTTCTTGTAGCGTGACTGCTATAACTATATAAAATGCATAATGGTATGTTCTCCGATATTATACTCCTCTATCATGGGTCAATCGTTTCAATGATCTGCTTAATACTATAAAACGCCTATAATATATCTTGTATTCTTTATTTATCAGGGCAGTTACTATGTACTGACTTAATAAACGTATAGTGTAATATTAAAATTTCTTTATAAAATGGAGATTTGATTTATGTAAAAGTTGAAGGAATGAATACGTATTAACCATAATACATGATCAATGATCATAATATAAGTTTATAATTTATTAATGTAAATTAGGGTTTAAAAAAACTTGTTGTATGTAAAAAATTACAAATAAAAGCGTTAGGTTAGAAATATTTGGAATTTTAATATTATGATACCTAAACATTATTATATTATGTACTTACGCTGTTTTTTACGACAATGATTTTTCCGCAGTTCTAGTTTAAACAAACGACTTGCCAACAGGTCGTTGTAAGACTCGGCGCATACTAAATCCAAAATTAAAATAATTTGTATCGTTTGTTTTATTTAATAAAACTACACATATGCATATTTAATGTTTCCTTTTTCTATTTACAGGTTTTGCAAGCGAACAGGGACACGAATACAATAGTAGACCGATCTTTGGTGCCAGCAATCATAGCATCGAAAATCCGTTTAGTGCCTTACAGCGGACAGCCACGTATGGTTTGCCTTCGAGCTGAGATTATCGGTTGTTATCATTACGGTAAGAACATACTGATGAATAATATATAAAACTATTTCGCTATATAGATTTAAAGGATCGATTTATTTTCCAAAAGGATCATTGATATTTTTTGTTATTGTAAATTACTATTAAAATTGATTCAGCCATTCGCGATCGGTCTGCACCAAGTATCTGCATGTACGTAACAATATCTCTATCATGCATATGCATATTTCATATTAATAATTTAAATATCTTTAGCTATTATATAATACATGGTATATAAATATTATCATTTCCATTCATAGAAATAGCAAAACTTGGAACTCCGTGAAAATTAAAAAAATAAACCCCACACAAAGCATTACATGATATTATATTTATATAATTATTATATCTTATGGATGTATTTAGTGTATGTTCTGAATGATAATATTATACACAAGACCGTTTAAATATCTATGTATGATATTATTGTGCACACGCGATACTTACATCAAAAACTGTGAATTTATGCGTATTATTATTTTCAGAGTTTTTATATAGTTCATATTTGTATTTTACTTTTTAAATATGTTACAAGACCAAAATTACATGTTTACCCATGTTATTTGGTTAGTTTTTTTTAGGGAGATAGGTTATTTTATGTCATTAGAGACCACATAATGTATTAAAACACAATTTAAAATGAAAATTGCATATTTTTTAGATATCGTCTCCAACAAAAATTAAAAATATTCTTTATCAGGCACATGGGTAGTACACTATATCACCACTAATGTCTTTACTAAATAATACCTAAAATACAACTATAAAAAATTTAATTTAATTTTTAATTTTTATTTCACTTATATTTATTGTATTTTTTTAATATTAATATATCTTAATTTATAATAAAATACACATATATGCGAATTTAAAAGTATAATTAAATCTATATTGAGAAAAAAACTAAAACAACTTTTACTAAATATATTAATAATATAATATTAAAATAATACAAATCTGTTTTCAATGAATAAAATATTTAAAAGTGATAAGTGATGACTTAGTATATGTCATTGAGTTTTATATAATATAAATAAATCCAATATGTTAATCTATCTATTATTTATTCCAATAATATTCCTAATATTTATTTACTATTGGAAAAGTAAACATTTACCAACTAAAAAAGTCAACAATTTTATTTACAAAAACAAAAAAAACAATACAACAACAACAACAAGGTTCTTATTACTAAAATAAATTGTAATATCTGCCTGCAATTATCGTGTAAAATGTAGGAATTATCCAGTTTGCCGGTATTGAAGCGTAAATAACTATCATTTAACATGAACTTATTACTGTTGCATGACTAGGTAGGTATAGAGTTCAAAATATTTTTAAACTATTTTATTCAACACTTATTATTTTGTCTTCAAAGCAAATAACTTGAACAATTTATTTACAAGCTCGTTCAACTATTTATAAAATATTTAAATACAGTTAGAAACTTTTGACTGATAAATCATTGATACTCATGGAGTATACATAATTTATAAAATCCGTTTAACTTTAAACCCTATATAATCTTTTTTTTTTTGAACAAATTTAAATTTAATTTTATATAATATTTGTCAATGCTTAGGTATATCATATTATACTGCTGCAATGGACCTATATAGTCATTATAGTAATTACTGAAAGTTTTTTTTGTTTAATTTAATGAAAACAAAATTAAATTAATAAGTATATTAAATATTTTATTGTAGAGATTTTAATTTTGAAATTATGACAGAAATGCAATTGTATGTAATTAAATAATGCAATTCACTATATCGCATTTAAGTCAGACTAGAGTGTCATATTTTTAATAACAAGAATTCAAATTTAAATTTCACATTCATAACAGGTTTTTGTATTTTAGGAATTTATACTATTTAGTAACTCTAAACATTTATAATGAACACCTTAAGGACGACGAGAATAAACTGCACTACAGTTAACGACGTAGTAGAATATACAATTTTATTTCCAGAAAAATATTAGGTACTCACTGTAAGTAATTTGTTATTTAATTCTATGTTGACCTAGTTATACATGATGTAGTATAACATGAGATAAAAAAAAAATTGCTTGGGATATCAACTTCTCGTTAGGTTTCACCACGACAACAATAAGAATTGACATGTGTTTTACAAAATACCATAAACAGACTGCATGCACAATAATAAAAATGCACATATATATATCACATATGGTTACAAACGAATTTATTCGATAAATTAACATAATGAATATTTGTGTTGTTATTTCACAGAAGGTGTAATCAGCTATTCGGTAATACAGGGTGATGTAAAAGACACGGGTTACGACGGTCGTGAGGAAGGAGGTATATTGGTCGGCGGTATAGGACAACTCTGCGACGGTCGATACGGAATTGATGAACCATTCGTGAAAAGTAAGTCGGTGAAAATAACAATATTCGAATATAATATATTATGTATGTATTTTATACTATGTTTATTCGTTACCGGTGAACGGTTTCAATGCTGTTTTCAGCGTTCTTATTTCCCCACCATTTAACAAAATCGTTTTCCACAGAATACAACGAATGGGTAGGATGGAAAAACGATACTATGGGCTATGGGTCATCAGTAGAAATGACTTTCGAGTTTGACATCGTCAGGAACTTCACCGCCTTGTACATGCACTCCAACAATGACTTTCGTCAAGGCGTACAAGTAAGTTTATTTTCACTTAAATCTGTTAACGTTGATGAGCAAAATGTAAAGTAGAAATCGATTTTAATTTTTTTTTCTATGAATAAGATACAAAATTATGTTTCATGTATAATATAATGTGTTTTTAATGTTAAATTTATGAGATCACGTTCAACTATTATTTTAGACTCTTTTATAATTGTAATACATCTATTATCAATGGCATAAGTTACTTTTAATAATTTTTTTTTTTTTTTGTGTGTACTAATAGGCATTTATTATTTTTGTAATTTAATAAAAAATGTATAATCCCTTAACTAAAGTATTAGAATTTATAATCATTTTTTTTTTATAAACTAAAAGTATCTATATTGTATTTTTTAATTGTTGTATATTAGCCTGTATATGCATAATATCATATACGCATATGAAACTTTAATCAATTACAATTATAAATAGTTACGTTTTTGATCATACAATATAATAATTATAGCGTATTATGTATGTGAAAAAAAATGTTTTAAATAAGATTCGAAATTAAATTTATTAGTTTAGATTATTTAATAACAGAACATTTTATTTTATTCCGAATTTAACGTCACTTATCAACTTGAAATTTCAAATTTGGGATCAAAAGTGACAATATCGCTTTCATGACTTTCGACAATTAATATTGTTTTTATTAGTTTTTAAAGTGTATAAGTTTGTAAAAGTTTTATAATTTATTTTCAATACATCAAATTTTACCTTTTTGAAATAATATTATATAATACACCAACAATTTTCTTTTACATGTTTTTTTTATCGACATTGTGGCTAAAATAGACAATCAAAATAAAAAATATGATATTGGATTTGGCCACTAAAAATACGTTTTGTTCAAAATTACGTAATTATGGGAATGTGATAATACATTCTCATATAGTACCTTTATTTTCGAAAGAAAACTAAGTTATAAATAAACAATTAATAAACATTTAAGACCTCTAATAAAATTAATAAATGTTGTTTATTTAAAGATATATTTATGTGTAAGGATATAGAAAAATATGAAATCCATTCGCAGAGTAATTTTCCAATTACGAACGCCTGCACCATTTGTAGTTTTTGAAATTCTGTCTTTTACCTATACAGGATAATATTGTGTACCTATAGATAGATGACATTGTTATCGCTTAATTAGCTGTGTATTTGTATCGATAGTACAATATTGTTAACATCATTTTTAGTTTTATAAGGGCCAATTATATTTATACATTCATTATTATTGTATGTTATTTTCCATGACTGATGATGTTGATAGATTTCATTACATAACTTTAGGTCAATAGGATTACATAGGTAATTTATTTCAAAACAAATAAGATTCACTAGGCGATTGTTATTTTAAACTTGTTTATAGTATAACTCTAAAACTAAAATTTGTAAATTAACATATTAAAAATTAAATTAAATTAAGCCTAATGGTTAATTGGACAAATATTAAATTTTAAATTGGTCCTTACTGTAATAATGTTTAATTTCCAATTAATAAAATTAAACCTTTTAAAAACAAAATTATTATATTTTCAACATTTAAATATCATTGGGCAATCATTAAAAATTTAATATTTAATTTTAAAACAGTAAAAATATGAATAATTTGTTTTTTAACATCGTTGGATTATTGTTATATTTTAAATATTATAATTTACCATTCATTAGAAATTTAATATTTTAATTCCCTTGAAAATCGATGTTAATATTTACGCAATATTGGTTATAGAGTATTTTATTTGCAATAAATAATTGATCCCATAATTTATTATAATCCAACATTAATTAAAAATCAATATGAAGGAATATAATATACTAGTAAAACATTTAATGTTCAATTTTAAATTGAATTAATGATACAATATCCATTCAACCTTAGATTGGATATATCTGTTTTTAATTGCCAATGGGCATCTAATATCCATTAAATAATGACAATTACGAAGTATTGCAGTCTGTGGGACAAAGGAATAACTAGTCCTCTAAGTTAAGTTGGGGGGGAGGTCCTAAAAATATTTTATGACATTTTTTTTAAATTATATATATAGGTATTTATTGTTTCTATTTATGTTTATAACTAACTCTTGAATTATTATTCGTTACATGAAATATTATATATTTTTACATTATAGATAAAAATATAATTAGCACTAATATGTTAATAGGTACGTATACGAGTATTTACCCAAAAATTCTAGGGGGTCTGAAGTCCACCCAAGCACCCCTCTAGTTACGCTCTAGTTAGCAGGGTAATCTATATACGTTAAACATACGTATTATATATACTTTTGACCATGAAATACGTTATGATGTTGTGAGTCACAAGAAATCCAGATAGGATAACAGACGCGAATTCAGAATATATTTACGTGGGGAGGGAGTGTTGACCATGTGCGTATCGTATTTTATCGGCTGCCGAAAACAGATATCCTAGAATTCATCAGTGTAGAAGAGTCTACAGGGAGGCTATCACCGCTTGCCCACTGCCCCCTCTTGGATTCACACCTGCAGGGTAGGTAGAAACCAAGTATTTTTTAAACTTGTCTTGATTAATTAATGACTTATGTAAAATACAGTGGGTTTATTTTTATTATACGTTTAAAAACTAAGTATTTAAAATTATTATATCATTCTCTAAAATAATTTTTGACAGAGTTTAGCATTTACGTATATTAAATTATTTATATTATATCAATTGAATTTGATGTAACGTTCACGTCATTCTTAATCAAAACATCGGTTTTGTCTCTACCCTTGTAGATTATATTTCCTAACATTACCTAACAAATTGGATTTTGTTAAATATGAGTATGCTAAAATATTTAGCAACAATTATGTTTCAATCTATCAGTTTATAAGCATTTAAAAAAAAATTAATACATTTAAATCAAAACTTGGTTGTGTTTTAAAAATTAAATAAATGTTCATTGACTGACATCGTCAATAATATAATGTTGTACTTACCACCTTCAATCTTACAGCCAGAGCCGTGCCGTAAGGGGGCCAAGCGGACCTGTGCCTCGTGCGAAAATTTTAAGAGGGAGTCAAAATGTTAGATTGATTAATGGAGGGGGGCAAATATTTTTAATTTTGCTCCGGGCGTCAAATTATGACGGTACGGCTCTGCCCACGCAAAACCTATAACATACCTGATACCTATACAATATTAATAAATAATATATTTATTATTATTTATTTTTAATTTGATGGATAGTTAGGGAGGGTGTTGAGAATCCACTCCCAAGTAGAATATTCGTTAATACGGCTTTGATGCCTATCAAAGTACTTGTTCAATGGTTTGGTAAAGGCGTTTGTCGTTCGGAAGTAAAGTACTTGTAGTCTACCTGCTAATATGTATAGTATATTATCATATACCTAGGTATAATGTCAGTCGTTAACAGAAGGTGATTGAAGTCGAAATTCCAAAAAGATAGCCGATTGCCCCGGGCAGTGACGCGCACAAAGGGACAGACAGACAGACGGTCGTAGTATTTAATATCGAACTAGTCTGTGGAGGAGGATGTCCCACTCTTACACCGTTTGTAAATGGATTCTATTCTATTTTGTGTAAAACATATTATTATTGAAATTGACTACAACGAATCGAATAAGAAACGAGACGGCCGTGTGATACGTGCACTGTTTTAAATGTGTGTGTACGTGTGTGAGTCGACGACCTAATATGTATGCAAAGTTTTAGTTTTACGTATACAGTGTATAATACAACACGTTATTCGAATCTGTGTATGAAAAGTTTATTTATTTCAAAGGTATTTCTCGAAAATTTAAGGAAAACGAGGGTTATATTTTACACACACATACACACAGAGATAATATGTGTATTTACATATTATATTTACACTTTATATACATCGTTCAAATAGTAACACTAATACATCACTCAAAAACAATTATAATATAGGTATATATTATACTAATACTTTCCGTTGAAACACGACTTTTCCTTTGGTTTTTGGAGGAACACAAACACTAAATGTCAATATTTCGAGTTTGACGACGAGTTTAATATAATATACCTACACACGAATAAAATAATTAAAAGCTAATACGTTAATCCGATTCACTGTCACGCAAGAACAGTTATAACTGCAGGAGTGTACACTTTCGTTAATAATATAAGACAATAAAATTCGAAAACACGCTTTTATATTGTATAGGTATTCACATACGTAAACCAATTAGTATATTATACTATACCTATAAGTATATTACTACGTATGTATATATGTAGGGTTCGGATTTGAAAGCAAAAGCCTTTTTTTTTTAATAATAATAATAATAGGAAAATATTTTTATATAAAAATGTGTGTTATTTAATGTTTAAGACGATAAATGTATTTTTTTTCAATTTTTTTAGGCTTTTTAACTCATAAACGCATTTTTGATTTATAAATACCTTTTTTGTGTTTAATTTTCAATTGATTTGATAGTTTTATACACGATGACATGCGTCTTAACAGTATAAAATGATAAGATCTTCTGAAAACGGTGCATTGTCGTTTGTCAATTATTTTTAATGGACTTTATTATCTGCGACATTTATCGACATCGCTAAATGCATTATCAAGTATTTGGTATGGCGAGTTCATTTTTTAATGTATATAAAAGTGTCCATACTACCTATCTATAGATTAAAATATGTTCATAACGCGTTGATACTAGATTCAAAATTGTTCGTTAGTCCGCATTCGTTTTTTAATACAAACTATTTAATTTTTTAATAAATTTCGTAAATGCTTTTTTTTTGCCTTTTTTGACATTTTAAATGGTTTTTTTTATTAATTATATTGCTTTTAAATCCGAATCCTATATGGCTATATATATTCAATATTATGTAACACATTTGTATTGTTTTTTTCAGGTTTTTTCGCATGCCAAAGCCTATTTCAGTGTCGGAGGCGAACACTTCTTTCCTGAACCCGTGTCGTACACTTACCCAGCGGACACCATCATGCCCGAGGCCAGAAACGTCACGGTGAAACTTCACCACCGGACCGGCAGGTTCCTCAAATTACAACTGTTTTTCGCCAACAAATGGATGATGATCAGCGAGATATCGTTCGAATCGGGTAAGCAATGTCCTCGCATATAACACGCATTATATACAGCCTATTTTAATACTCGTGATTTACAACGATATAATTGTGCCGACCACCGCTTGCGTTTTGGAAAGTGCTGAATGTTTCATTGTAGAACGATTTTTCTTATTTTTTTCAAAACATTTCGTTCGCCAGAAGCTCAAATCATTTGTCGTCGGTGGATTTTTTAGTCCTTTTATTACTATTTTTTTTTTTTGTTCTGCTAACACAATTAATGTAAAGCGCTACTATTCTAACTTTCGTTCGTACCTACAAAACTATATAATACCTAATTGAAATTATAATAATACACCCCGTATACTTGTGCCTGTATAATTATGCCAAGAACTTTATCCCCTACAGCTCGTACACGTTTGCACTACGCGTATATGCCATTATCATAATAATATTATATAGTATGAATCTATATGGGCGTTTGACCGCGACCGTCCGTTGAATACTTGAATAATTTCCAACGCGGCGGCCCGACCGGTCGCGATTATAAATCCGGACCCAGATATTCGGGCGAATTGTTATTAAACTGCGATCGCACCTCAGGTTCACGTCCCCGGCACCTCTGCGGTTTTCCGTGTGACATTGCTGCGTATCGTGCCGCAAACACTCGACAAATCAACCCGGCCTGTCGTCGCCGTCACCTTGTCCGACCGCCAACCCGATCAGATTTCCTTCTGTATATTATTATGGCCGCGCGGCTACATCGTAATAATATGACATATTGACATCGTATTATAATATCTGTGCAAACTTTAGTGATAGGTTCGTGGAATGCATAAAGTATATTATATTATAGTGTAGCGCTGTGATATTGTAATATATTATATATTGTTATGCGGAAGTATGCCGAAAAACCGAACGCGCGATATCGATTTTCCGTCGTCATTACTCCGGAATTAACGTTGTTTGGTATTTTGCGTGCCCGAGATTTCGAGCGACTAAATTAGTAGGTAATAGGTATACTATTCGACGCTTTACCGTGACCGTGGCAGTGTGTATAATAATATATCGTCTCTGCGTATTTTAATACATTCACGCCGGAATCGGTATTTACATAATTAAAGACGATATTTGGTGCGTATATCGTTTGTCAATCGCGAATACTTCCGTCCGATTTCCTCGTGTTGATATTATATTTATTTTTTATTTTTTGTAATGAGTACAAATTATATAATTATAATAACCTACAAAGTGAAGAGATGTAAAAAGTGTAAACGATTGTATAACGACCACGACTAATTTAAAAATACCTTTTATCTATACATTTTTTATTATTTACACTCAACAAAGGAGCATTTTAGTTATTTTTTGTTGATTGAGCGCTCTATATCATATAGTAAATAAAACAAGAATCTTCTATTGATTAACTATACTAAAGACTTAAATATAAATTGTGCTACCACTGTTCGATACTCGATCAGAATAAACAAATCGAAACACTTTATTAACAACACCCATTCATAGGCGCAAATTTCGCTTGTTAGAGGGGAAGACTAAAATTATAAAAATAGAACAGGCCCGCGGAGGGCTTTGCCCCGTACCCCCACATAAACATATTATAAATTTATATAAGATGTATATAAAAACTTTTTACTATTTATATACAATTATTTATTTAACGGTGTATACATAATCTGTTATCGCTGTCGTTATAAATTATAGCTCAATCATTCTAATTTTATTATAAATGTACAATACAAAATTCATACACAAACCTTAATTGTTCACATAACACATACCTATCGGATATCCAGTTTTATGAATTACGAAGTATATTTTATAATTTTCTCTAATGGATAACCTGAAATTTGTTGAAAAACTTAAAAAAAACTTAGGGGGCTAAGCCGAACGTAACACTTATCCTATAATATACAAATGTACAATATACATAAATATACACAATTATTGTGTTTACATGATTTAAAATCTCAAGGAATATTTCAAACAAAATATAACTTCCTGAATAATAACGTTTGTTTAACTTAAAATGTGATCTTTCTAAACCGCTTTTATTTTTTTATTTATTTAATCGTGCTTTCAAAGTTTTGGTATTTTAAAAACATTGATGTAATACCGACAAAAATAATCAGTAATTTAAAATCAAAAAGTACAACGCATGTAGTAACAACGATATCAACTGTTCAGATGCGCCTATAACTGGATGAATATTGATCGGACCACCCAGGAACAGATGGCCCGTATTAAAAGTTAAAAACTTGATTAACATGCGAATGTGTTCATTTCGTTTAGTAATAAGAATATTTAAATATTCGAATACATTGTAAGAACGTACACTGTTCGTATTATATATCTTATATACATAATACAATATAATTATTTATGTACGTTTTATTTTATGAAATTTTTACGAAACAAAAATTGTAGTAAAATAAAATATTCTTCACAAAAAAAAAACAATTTAAGATATGTCGGAGTTCATAAATGGTTACTACTTTGGATAAAATCTAATTATCATATATTATATGGTCATTAGGCGTGTTCACTTCTGCACCAATGAGAAAATCCATTGAAACTTAAAACTAATAAAAAAAAATAATAATAATAACAACTAAATATGGTCTATTTAGATTTTAAATTTGCATGAAATAAAAAAATATTAAAAACATAAAATGACCAAATATGAAAAAATTATGTTTTTTTTTTATTTGTCTGTTTTTTTCATTATACTCATTTTTTTGGGTAATATAATATTTTTAAGAGACCTACAATTGCCTTAATGGGGCCAATTCAAAATGTTTTCTCATTTTGTTATCAAGTTATTCCTCTCGCAATTAAATTTCTGTAAAAAGTTATTGCCACGTTATAGTGTGCTTTACGTTATAAACTTGTTTCATGTTTTGTTTCGTATTTTTTTTCACGTTTTCTTTTCTTCTGTTTTGGTCGTAAAAATCTTTATGTGAACTTTGGTGTAATAATTGAAATAGCCTTTGTACTCGACCTCTGGTTATGCCAACTTTGTCTCGTCTTTTAAACATAATTTAACAGGGTAAATAGCTTATGAGACACCAGTTGACATTTCATGATTACCTCCTTGTTATTTCTCATTGTTAGTACAATTTTTTAAGTAGTATAAACACATAATGCTTTATAACGCATATACAGTTACACCATAAACTACTCAGCTTTTATAATAAAACTTTCTAAAAAAAACACGACATAGAAAAATCTCATTAAATATTTAATTTTGTTTTCTTCAATATCATAATATTGCTTCATATAATGTTCGTCAAGTGGCGTAGTTAACCGGTCATAGCCATTACTGGCATTGATTATAATTTACTTAATATTGATTTATAAGTATATGTAAATTTTTATCGCATACATAGCGAGAGGCAGCCAAACGTCGATTTAAAATACTTGATTTTTTTTCATAATGGTTTAAGATTAGTATGGTTACTAAATATTATTAATTTAAAAACAATATACTGTTTAAACATGCACAACGTGCTTTTGCGGCATAATAGTTTTACAAAAAATAATTATGTGGCTACTCAAAATGCATTCCACCATTCAGTGGTTTCACTAGAAGAGTACTTAAAAAACGGCGATCATTATTATGAGGTAATAATTTAAAAAATAAATGATTATGTTATGTTAGGTTAGGCACTCAATTCTAATATATTATTAATAATACATTTTTATTATATAATTAAACTTTAAAAATCAACCATTTTACTATTTTCGTACTTCATACTGTGTTTTACATCATTATTATATAATGTTATAGCAGTTTACGTCATGAATCATGATATATAGCTTTTATTTATTAGTTTATATACCTACCTATGGTTTAAAGAAAATTATTATCGTTTAGAATATTTTTTATTTAATTTTAAACTTTACACGCATTTATTGATAACTGTGAACAGATAGTTTTAACATATTATTGTCAGGATACGAGGTTGAAATATGATACTGTATATTAACATTACTACTATATTTCGTTGAAATTGAATACAGCACTCTGTGCACCACCAAACTCATGTTGGCTCGGATAACAATGAAAACTTCGAACAAAGTTTACTCCGTAAATTATAAGTGATTGTCAATTTTCAACCAAATTCATAAACGTATTTAAACTGAATATTAACTAGACATTAAAATCTCCAAGCGAAAATCATGAAAACTTGGTAGACCGTCTATATGCAATAGTGGAGTATTCGATGGGAAATTATTTGCCAATGACAATAATAAAACATTTCAATATTATTAACACTACTTTTAACGAAAAGTCATCTTTTAGGCTATAACTGCGGCCACCATACTAGGATTTTAATATTATTTGTAAACATTCTAATAAACTCTTTATAATATATAATCTCAACAGAATGTTAAATTTTAAAAATTTTTCGTCTATGTTCTTGTTTCTATTGCGTAGTTTAAATACTGAACATTTTTTGAGAGGGGTAGTGAATACATCGTGCATCATAATATTGTACAAATATTGTATTTTTGGGAATTTTTTGATTTCGAAAACAAAATGATAAGAAACTAGTGTTATATTGTAACGAGTTGTATAAAAATATATTAAATCATATATATATTTTTTTATTATTTTAAAAGTATTGCTGTTCAGTCTGGTCATTAGCGTAAGACATGTTTGATGTTATACTAAATAGTACATATCATATTGTTTACTTTTAACATCTTGTATAATAAGTTAAATTATAAAATAAATCCTAATATAATGTAAGTAATTGTCAATATCCTTACGTCGTTTTTGGTGTTAGTTATTCCAATAATCAAAAAAATATATACTTAATATATTGTAATGTATGCAACAGAAAGATTGTTAATATTATATTAAATACCATACATCAATACTTGGGTCACCATATGGGAAGCCTTATGGTCGTGAACTATAAAACATTAATACTCTTGCTTTGTTTCTTTAAAGTATAATGTAACTTCATATTAATCTTAAGGATTTTTACAATAATTTATCCGTAACACTCAATCACCGAACTATCATAATGGCAGCTACCTACAAGAATCAAAAAATCAAATCATGGTGGAACAGTTTAATTCCTATCTCAGAATTGAATAAAATATCATACGGGTAGATTAAAGTGTCACTAATTAACGATATTTTGCTCAATATTAAATTCAGAAATAAACGTCCAAAACAAAAAAAAATACGTTTACAGCACATTTTTTTTAAATCACATATTACCATTCATAATAATGAAAAAAAAAGTATGTAGGCACTTGAAAATGTCCAGCATTATTATAGAAATAAAATTTGTATATTTTGTCAATAATTGAATCACAGAGTGAACTTACTTGATATATAACTATTAAAGACTTAAGTATAATAGCAAACTTGAACAAAAAATTATACAGATTATACAAAATAATATATATTATTAGTTTTTATTTTTTTTTAGAGGATTGCGCAATGCGTATTATATTATTTTATGATATTCTATCTTAATACAACACAATACCGTACTTACAATAATTCTCAGTAGTCCATAACCATATATTTATATATATACATTTTGATATATGAAATTCTACGTTAAAGAAACTTTATTTTTTATGTCTATAAATATTTATTAACTATTATATATTTTATATATTGTTATATTATATAAATTGGTATAATTTTATTTATCTACTATTAAAAATACTTTATTGAATCTATCTAAATAATATAGTAACATTATTCGAACATTTAAATGTCAGCGTTCACCAAAATTCTATTTCATACATCTACAAAAAAGTTAAGGATCGCATAGTTATATATTTTTATACTATTTAAACCAATTTAGTAAACAATTCATACACTCGCTTTATATAAATAATAACAAAAGAAGTAAACAATGCTTGTAGATAAAATAGTATTTATAAACAATTGTATGTAAATCAGCTATATTATTTTATATATAGGAGTGTAGTATAGTAAATAATTCGTATGTGTCAAGTTCTCGCTAATGAATAAATAGAAATTATAAAGGTTCACTATTATAATTTTAAAATCATATTTATGTTTATAGAGAAATTCTCTCATGACACTTCTTTTTCAACACTCTCATCGATCTTCCCTGCGGTTTTAATATTTGACTGGATTGGTGTATATTATTCAAAGAAACGCAATAAGGAGAATTAACTATTGAAAATGGAAAGCCGATCAATCTAACGTAATCTTTATGACATTTAAAAATGCGAATCTACGATCTCTGAATACTATAATATTGTTATACCATCAATTCTACCCAATCGACATAAAATTAAACCTTTTTTTCTATAATATTAAATAACTGTAAAAAAATAACGTTATTCTCTTTTTTTTAATACCTACAGTTAAGGAAATCTCAAATATTTAACAACTTTAATATTTTTTATCATTCAAATTTTTATTTTAGATAATTGATTTATTAAATACAAATGTTATGTCCAAGTATTATAAGTATATTTATTAAATATTAAAAAACAACATTATTTTACGTTTAATTACATGTAAATTTCACCTATATATTTGTCGAATATCAATTAGTAATGCACATTTTTTCGTTGCTAATAGTTTATTATATGTATGGAAAAAAATGATATAATTTGTATACGTTGAATATAAAATAATATAACAAAAGCTATTGATTATATAAAATAACAATGAATATTCTTAGTTACAATCAATCATATAAACAAAGGTCGCTTTTTACGAGGTTTTTATTTTCATCAATGTAACTATACAACTTTAATAAAAGTCTGTTGACTTTTTCACCTGGTTATGATGGGTATAGTTAACTATGTGATTATTAATTATTACCTATTCTCTCTCTGTCTCTCTTTTTCTCCCTATCTTTATTGTTTTTTTTTCAATTAGCTTAATAGGTTTATTATTAGCTTATTACCAATAGCAAAGTAATATATATTTTATCCTTTATGACCTATTACGCTATAATACGTTTTAAAATTTAACTTTAACTTCTATTATAATTGTGTTAAAATCATTAACTTAAGTGTTCCAAAAGAATTGAAGACCTTTTCCAACAACTATTCTTTGTCAAACTATCAGAGAACATACGTTGTAAAAAATTAAATGCAATAATATACCTATTATTTGTTTTATGTGATTATTAATGCTTAATAATATGCAATTTTGTGAATTTTAATTAGATACTTAGGCTGCACCACACGTTTCAACATCACAACTGTAATGAAATATAAAAATTAGCGTATATTTTAATAGTATAATCTATCGACCATAATATTTAGTTCGCGTCAACCACAAAAATGTAGTTTTTCGTTTCTATTTTTATATCTCCGTACGTTTTTATTTGCCTTTGATAAAGTTAGGCACAACGCACTTATCGTTGTATTCAACATCAAATGATTTAATACGATATTCACCCACGTGCCAGTCCTCTACTCGTCTATCGGATTTACTTTAATATACAATTAAACCTCAGGTCACCGGGAAACGAATACCTAAGACATACGTATTATATTCGCGCACGTTGTCTTGAATATGATGTTTGAATTAAAGACAAGAGTAGTTCCGGTGCAAACAAAATACTGCACACTACTCTGCTACATAGAATTTCATTAAATCCCATATTCCGTGAAATGTTAATACTCTATTAAAGCAGAGCTTATATACCACAGTCCCAATTAGGGTGGTTATTTTACTCTGTACCTATACCGGAGATATAGTCTACGCGCGTATAACAATTTGACCCCACAACGATGTATATGCACGTGTTATTTTATACCTATACATGGGTAATGTATATACACATGCACGTATTTATAGACAGTAGTATATATACGCATATGCCACTGGCGCAGTGTATATAATTTACCGAGGCAAATCATCAAGGATATTAGCTCGGAATACGTTGGATCAGAAATCATTCGGAAAAGCTGCTGCCGCTGCGTTCAGGTCGATTACATCGGCAAAGCCCAATTAATATCACCCAAAACGACATTTTCCAGAGGATTTGAAAATAACGACGGCTTTGCCCGGGGAAATGGGATTTGATCGGCGTGGCTCGACGACGCAATTTCTAGCGAATTTGGTCGCTCCAGTTATATGTGTAATTGGTGTGCGATAGTATAACACGACACTATCGTTTACCGTAAATTCGAATTTTTACCGGGTGTCACTAAGTTAATATTAATTTATTTTGATTATGTATAAATGTATATCTATACCACATGGGGTACGAGTATTTCAATATTATGTTATTATAAAATTTTATTTGAAAAGATAAATTAAATCTAGATACAGGCGATTTAATATTTAAATTAATACAATATGCTGGTTTGTAAAATAACTAAGGTTGAAATTACTTAGTTTATAAGTTGATAAATATATATATTCTTTTAAACTTTTTAACTAAACTAGTTAGTTAATTTACTTATCACACTATTAAGAATTAGTTAGATTGACTGTTGAAATAGTTTTTTTCAGTTTATTTAACATCCATTAGGAAATGAAACAAAATTTTTGCTTTTATTTATTAATTTATTACTGTGTAACATACTATGTAAATACATTTAGATACAAATAATCAAATATTATGGTCTAAATGATTAATATAGTCTAATAAAAATAGTTTTATTAGTTATGTTATATTTTCTTGATAAAATAATTTTATATAGATAGTCACAAAATGTTCTTTATCTATGACCCACATACTTATTAAAAAAATTAATTAACTTTTTTTAAACTGAGTTAATTTGATATTTTTTTCATAATATCTTAAACTTAGAAAGTGAAATTCACTGTTTGTTAACTAGCCATTAACTTTTAATTTAACGATTTTTAGTTCACTTAACTTAAATTAAAATAAGTTAATTACCTATTTTTATTAACTTGGCCTACCTATAACTTTGCAAAATTAAAAGCACAAATATAAAATCGCGTTGCAAATACTGATACATAAAAAATATTAAATATTATTATTTACAAGGTCCGTAGATAATTTCAAATTCATTCATCGTAAAAGCATCAATAACGAAACCGTATATTACACGTACGCTCATATTATATCGTTTCGTAGGGTTTCGATGGAATAAACGTAATTGCATCGTCTGTAAAATATAATAAACTATAATCTAGTGTCATATATTTAATATATTATACAAGATACGAAAGTGTATGATATGTATGTGAATAAAGTTATAAAGTAAAAGTATTGTGTCATTCATATTTTATGTGTACAGGTATACACTTTGTACTAAGTGATTTTATTTTTTTAGACGTAATATACTTGTCAATTTTTATGATTTATAATAATATGGTTTCTTATATGAACCTATATTTACAACACTCCAATACAATATTTTAGTTCAAAAATATCTAAAATTCTCAATTAATTTACATGTTTTTTTTGTGTCTAATTTTAAATATTATAAATCTACTTTAAAAAAATAAGAAACCAATAGCCAATAGGTATATATTTCTTATTAAAAATATGATTTTTACATTTTTTAAATAATATTCTAAAATATGTAATGCATAATATATTATTTCTATTTCATTTTCTCAAGAAATATATTTTTTTTGAAAATGTTGATGAATTGAATTTCAAAGAAATAACTTATTATTTATAACTTGAAAAGCTTTAAAAGTTTAAACGAGTAGTAAAGAAAAAATATCTATTCTGCATCCTCCACATTTAATCTGCATGCATAAATAAACTAAAACAATAATAATCAAACAAACTATATCAATTCAGCTATGTTTTTCTTGGAAAATTGTTTAAAATATTGAACAAAAAAAAATTTAATTTAAACAAATAGTTACTATTTAAAAAAAAAAAAAACGCATTTCAAAAACTATTATAAACATTCGATTATTTTTTATTTTTGCATAATATTTATATAGGTATTAAAATAAATAATAATAATTACTACGAACTAATATAAAATGTATTAATTTTGTGACAGATGTAATCAAATAAATAGTGTTCACGTTTTTCATCAGTTATCAGAAAACTCTACCTCGAATAATAAATTATGTATTCAAAGTATATAATACACACACACACACACACACACACACACAAAATATGTAGAAGGACCTTGTACATGGTCATTCATGCCATTTTGTCGGCCTAATTTTGCAGTCTGCGTCTGTCACGGGTGGTGCACAGCTATTATACCTACACGAAGTCGGTGGTGGCGCGTTTGTCGTCGACTCGCACACGCGCTGAGGAAACCGTACTTGGTTATATTATACAATGGGCATTGATTGAACTGTATAGGGTGAATTCTAATCATTAATAACAATGGATACGCGCGCCGACGGTTTCGAGTGGACGGTTGGGGGTGGTTTAGCCACCTGAATGGATATTTGTGCTTTTCATTTTGGTCGATTTCCCAACGGAAAACGGTAGTAACGTATCTAGGTTATTACTATAAGTATGTATGTATGTATGTATGGGTAGAATAGATGTGTGTTTGTAAAGTTGACATATACACACATACATGTTCGCATTACTGATGCTATGGAAGCGACACAGTTTTATACAAAATACCATCGTTGTCGTCTTGGTGGCGGTGGTGGTTTAGATACAATTATGTAAATTACTCCGATATAAGCCAGTGTGTGTTTGTTTTCACGTAATCGGCGAAGAAAAACACGTATACTTCCCGGAGAGGGGGTCATTGGTGTTTCGAGTTAGAGCATGAAATACGTTACATAACCGCAAAACGCTTTGCCACCCTCGTGAAGATCGTCGATTACGTTACGTGACGTCTTAAACTATTTTAAACTCAAAACCCTCTTGAACAGCGAACCTATAATTGGTTTGAAGAAGACGAGTTTTTCACAGCCACATAATTTTTGAGTCCAACGAAATACCCTACTACAGGTTATGTTTATTTATGAATTAAATATTGTCCATAGCATTGACCACTAATTCGTATTTTGGACGACCTGATTTAACTCAACTATTCGCTTTTGGTACTTTAAACAATGTTTAATGATTGCAAATAAACTGAAAATCATTTTGTTTTAGAATCAAAATAATATAATCAATTAACTATAGCCGTTTTCATAAATTTAAAAACGTTTGTGTATAGTTGAAAAATAGCAAAATAATATGATTTTAAAACGGATTGATGAATACAGAATAAAGGATATAATATACAAGAAACATTTAAACCGTAGCTCAGCTAAGATTCATTAAAGGAGAACCGTATTTATGGATTTGTTTTTTTACTTTTAATACACATCTAAGTTTTAATTGTGTACTGTGACTTTTAATAGTATATATATATATATTATTTCGTCACTCAAAATGTAGAAAACTGTAATATAATTTAGTATTTGAAACAAAAGTAATAAACATAATTGCATAATACACAAAGTAAAGTGAATAATAATAAACACAATTTAAAATGCTATTTAAAACTATAGTGTTTATAGTTCATAAAATTCTACGGCATTTCAAATAACAGTAATTGATTCCCATAGAAACTATCTAAAAACATGACTATATAAAGTTTTGGCTTCAGCGTTTCAGTTGGATATCATGTTATCGATTGAATAAGTGGTTATAATACAATCATACGATCATACAATGCATAGAGATTCTTTTTTTTACAAAAAAAACATATTATATGACATATTAAGTTGACGGTATTATTTTTTACAATTTTTAAGTACTTATAAAATATATTTGCACGTCAAAAAATCAAATAAACCAGTAAATATATTAGACGACATTATAATGTGGTAGGTATATAGATAAATAGAATAATTATAATATATTAATATTTAAATTGCGTACTTTTTAATTAATATCTACAATCTACATAGTTTCTTATTATGTACAAATACACTGATTCATGTAGTCCTGTAATGTTTTAAAGAATTCACGAAAAACAGAAAACGGCTAAAATGTTAAGTAAATTCTTATGCGAAATTTGTCGTGTTTTAGAATAGCAGAAATTCTTACGAAATTACAAAGTATTTTACAAACATCTTGACTACATTGTATCTATTGAGTTAAAGTAGATCAAAGGGATGAGCATATAATATACAATGCACGAAATGTCCTGTGTAGTTGTATACAATTCTGTCACATTAAGTTATAATATTTTTTATTTTAAATTTATTATAATTAATATATTATTTTTCCATTACGTTCTGTTCAGATATAAAATGAGAACATTTAAATGAAAAGTTTATAATATCATATATATATATATATACCATAATATAGTATTTCATACATTTCAATAAATTTAAAAATTAAATAATAACAAATAAATATGTTTCTTTGAAATAGTTTATGTTTTGTTTGAGTTGCAATGTGGGTAGTTATGGTCAAAGTATTTCAAATACAAAAACCACACACATTGTTTCATATCAATAATAATTATTAATTGATTATTCTATCCAAATAATTCATTGGAAACTTTGCATAGATATAAATCAAAGAATGGCTTTAAACTACATGTTAAAATAAATCTATATTTACTAAAAGATTTAAAAAATTAAATGTTGAAAAAAAATAAACAAATATGCAATAGTAAGTTAAGATTTTAATTTGAACAAATTATTCAATTATCATCATACAATGATAAATATTTGTAAAAATACTTTATAAATTCCAATGCACTCACACAATTAAAACGAATTAAAAGTGATAAAAACATATTTACAGTTTCAAATAAATCTTTTAATATAGCTTCTTCGATCTGTTTAAAATATAAAGTAATACATTGTTTTCATTTTGTGAGAGGGTTTTAAGAGAATATTATCAAGTTTTCTGTAAAATATTAAAATCATCTATACATGTATACAATATTTTTTACACATTTAAAGAGATAATAAAGATATGACCTCTATACTGCAGATGAATAAATCTAATTTTGTGTTAAAAACTTTATAAGCTTTATGTTATATACATAAAAAACATTAATTATGATTTTAAAAGTTTCCCGAGCGCAAAATATAACTTGAATAACCTCTGATGAATATTTTTTCAATTTTTTTTCCTTTATTTTACCAAGAAAAAATTAAAAGCTTTTATTAGATCCAATATGATTGGATTTAATAAAATAAAAAATAAATATATTTTTTTATTTTAGAATTCCAAGATAAATTTTTAATTAAAACAAGAAAAATCTATTCATATTTGATTTTAAATAATGCAAAAAAGATATAAATAGTATATTAAAAATATCACTGTACGAAAATTATAATTCATATTAAAATACCATGACGTATTGAAATTGAAATAATCAATATTATGTATGCACATAATAATATGTGAAATATCACCTAAGCCACACTTACTCGGTATATACTTAAAATAAGTTAAATATCAAAAAAGTAAGACATTGAGTTCTCTCCCACGATAAAGCCCTTTAGAGTTATTATTAGTTATTATACACAGAAAATACCAATATAATAAAATGGAATGTAATTATTAATTTAAATCTTGATTAAAATAGTGTATATAACTATATAAGTAACGAATCGAACAATAAACATATTCTATATTGATATACTATAGATTGTTATAATTTATAACAATGTACGATACAATATTTACTGTGATCATAAAATAATTGATATTGTTCGCAACAAGTTATAATCGTGATCCAATCATTCATACATTAAACCATATCGTTGTTATGATATTAATCAATGATAAATCTCTAAATCGAATAAAATCTCTGTATAAATATTTCCATAATGTCATAGCATGTATTGTTAGTACTTACGTGTAAACGATAATGTATGGTAAAAAAAAAAGTTTAAAACAGATTAAAAGGAGACGTTTTAAAATATGTATTCTCTTTAAAACTGAAAACAAATATAAAAGGCCAATCAATTATTCAGTGGCTCCGGTATGTTTGTTTGTCGGCGGTACGAGACATTACAATTGCAACATTAAATCGTTAGACATTTTATTTATTAACATTCGTAAGATAAAGTCGAAAAGCTCCTGTTGACTGGTTTACGATATTACCTAAATAAAATTATTATAAATCGACATAAATAGTATGAACCTGATGTGGACGAGACTTCGTCGTTGTTGTTGTTTATACGGACAAGTAAGAGGAGAAAAGACGACGGAAATTCAATTTTGTCTTGCCGAGCAGAGTGTGTTTGCTCAATTCAATATTGAACTTTCCACACGGGGACGAAGGGGCCCCACCGGTAATGCTCTCAGGTAAATATGTAAACCAATAAATGACGGGGAAATAATAACACATACACGTGCATGTCCCGAGCGCACAAATCTCAAGCCGTTTTGACTTTTCGAAAATGATTAATGTCGCTCGACCAGATTTTTCTACGGTGTATTGAATTTTGGTGAAACAAAATAAATAATAGTATACCACATACACACATATTATATCTATATATTATGTTTATATTCCAACGAAAATATTAATATTTCATCCAGCCGAATGTTTTATCGTGACCCATGGGCCGCCGCGCGTGCTAACCCTAAAACATAAGCCATACGAAAAAAACGCGTCCTTTTTTTCGAGTTTTTAAAATAATACATTATTCTGTTTATTTCTGTATATACCATCATACTCTTTCCGCGCTCACTAACATAATTTCAGTAAATCACAATGATATACAAACATACGCATGCCTACACCGTTTTCTTCTCGTAATTTAATATCAATTATCTTGTGTACACTGAACCTTAGTGCCGTAGACAAGAATTTACATGGTGACCTAACAATTATATTTAGATAATTAAAAAAAAAACACACATGCAACACATTGTATTATTGTTCATAATTGTATTTTTAATTGATTTTAGTATCTTATAATATATACATAGATATTAGTTATTATATTTGATAAAACCGAACACATTGCGAAACATTTTTGTGTTGAACTACATAAAGACTAAAAAAAATAATTATTTGTCATTTAAAAGTTAACTTGCACGACATGTATTTATAATTGTTCAAAAGTACTTTAGTGTCGAGTTCAAAAAAAGAGAAGGCATAAGGATATTTCGTTCTGTAAAATAAGAGACATTTCTTTTTAATCAAAAATATATTACAATAATTGCGCATTTACTTATGTCTGTTTTCCAAAAACACTAATAATGAGGATAGCATATTGATGACCTTATAAACAGGAAACAATTCAAAAATACACGGACAATTTTATATTATAATATAATTATTAAAATAATTCAGTAATTATATTATATTATATATGTAATGTTACACGTCCAATAGCTACAAATGCCACGGACAGTTTGCCTTATCATAGTAAAAAATATATAATTATTACTACCGAGTTATTTAATCGTTGTTTTGAGATAAAATTAAAATATGAAATTGATGTACAAATGGACAAGGCAAATATTCAAATCATTATTTTTTTTAGTTTTGACGCACAACATTGATTTTGCATAGTTTATTTGTAATTTTAAACGTACAAAATGTAGGTACGTAAAAAATTAATAAATATTCTACATTTGTAAACAAATTCATAAAATGCCTATAAATACTAAAAAATATAAACTCTGAATAATTAAACTTGGTCAGAAATGCATATCAATTACAGAAAAAATGTCAAAAATCTTTAAAATCTCACGCCTAGTTATTAACTACGTTTTCACTTTTTTAATTTAACTCAATATGATAATAATACGTATAATATGTATTAATTATAATATTATATCAATACCTATTATTTTATTATAAACTTATATTGAAATATTGCGATTGTTTCGTTTTGTTTTGAATACGTAAATATTATTATTATGATAATATTTCGTTGAATGTAATTGTTTTTTTTTTTGTATCATCAACTTTCAAACCAGCTATTAAAAAGGTCCCTTGATAATAATAATAATACGCCGTGACTAGAGAATGTATATGCAATGGAGTACACTATATTATAATATACGTTGTAGTCGTAGTACCTAATTATTTAAGTTTATTAAATGGTTGAACACATAAATTATTTTTAATTTAAAAGGCATTGCAGATGCACCTATATCTATGTTTAGGTGTAAATATTTATGTTTAAAGTTTTAATTAATAACTTTTAACACTATAATTTGCATTCAAAATATCATTAATTAATATAATTTCAATATCACAGTGGACCAAACTGGACGTTAAAAATCTTCGTCGTAACTATTTATCATTGCAACTTTTTCCCTAGTGAGAATGTTTTTTAAAATAAATGTTAAGTACTGAGTAGTGCTTTATTATTAATCCAGTGCTCTTTCAATACAAATAAGACTATTGTTAACTGGGAAGTGCAATTTAAGTAAAGCCATACAAAACCATAAAATCAAGATTCAAATGAATTTCAAAAGGATGCTACGTATTATATATTATATATTATATATTATGTACAATGTACATTTAAAGTTTTGATGATGAACCAAATGTTACTATCAATGTTAAATATTCCGGAAATATAGGTGATTACTAGATGATGATAGTAATATGGTGGAGGACACCAGTCATTGTTTATAATCACAAACTTGTATATATTCCCATTCTTGATTCATAAGTTTAATCATTATAATATATCGGGTTTTACTAAGATAATTAATGAAAATCGATTTACAGATTAAGAAATTGGATATTTATTTTTTAGTTTTATTACTACTTTGTTGAATGAGAGAAGCTAGTAAAAATTACAAGAATAGTTTTTGTAAATGAACAAATAAGGATAATAACTCAAAATACCGTTTTACTAATTGATACAGATTAAAATGTGTTTTGGATTTTTTAAATCGGAAATTTACATTATAGAATATATTTTTATTGCACATACATATTATTATAATATTTTTATGTATTATACTCTTATGTCTCTGTTCTAATTAAAATTAAAACTATATTTATTATCATTGTCGGATATATGAGGGGGGAAATTGAGGATTCATCCTCAAGTGTAATATTTTTTTGCGTATCTTACATAATTTATACATTAGTAACAAATAGAAAATCTGTGGTTATGAGTAGAAAAGTAAATTCAACATTTTTGTCGTAGAAAAAAAGATAGATTAATTGCAAAAACAAGTTTTACATACAGATATTAATTAATTAATACTCGATCAAAACAAAATTGTAAAAAAAAGTTAAACCTTTATTATGATCAATAGTATGTAACTATGTAATACAACTTGTATTAAATTGTCAGATTTTTATTAGCAACTACTTACTTAATTTACTAAAGTATCCTAAAACTCAACAAATTATCAAAATCTAACATAAATTAGCCAAACAATAAAAATCAATTTTTTTTATAAGATAATTTTTAAAATTAAAAAGGCTTTGTTTTGTTATATTTATTAAACATTTTATTTTGTACACTTAATTATTTGAATATTATTTAATAACAATCCTTTTAATGATAATCATATAATATTTTTTAAATATATTATAAATTTAAATTAAATAAATATTAATAAAAATTATTATTACAAAAACTATCACATAAATATTAAGTTTGTATTCGTGTGAAGAATTTATTGTTATTAGAAATATTTTAAATATTACCAGCATACGTAGTCCTGATTATTATGTAATAATACAATTTGTATACTAGCTACTGCAATGCACCCAAACTTATATATATTATTATAATAGTAAATAATAATGTATTAAAGTATAAATAGATTACGGTCGTATGATATAACTTAGACTCCTATTAAAAACTAATGAAATATATGTGTACTCTAAATATGACGTATTTTTTTAGATAAAATCACTATTATTTAATTATGTATGTAAAGTATATTAATATAATATTAATATAAATTGTTATGTGTTTTATTCTTGGAATGAGAAATTAGAATATTCAGTTATTAATTAACGATTTGGTATTTAGTAAATATGCATATCACAGTCCGAGAAGACTAGAGTGATCAAGATACTAAACTTAATTGCAATCCAACAAGATAGATAAATGAGATGAATTTCGATATTTTAATTTCAATTTTTATGTAATTACACAAACGTGTTGGATTTATAAAAACATTTACACTCAAGAAATCATCAACTATGGTTTTTTTTTTCATAGCCAATAAAACAAAATATTTTAAATTATGAAGAATATACTAAATATTCTCTAAAATTTAAAATATGCTCAAATAAACAAATATAATTGTTTCTACCAATTCTGTAATCAACATTTGTCCACAAAGTTCACGCCTGTTGATCTACATAAACCCAATAAATATAATAATGTAAAATCCACTTTATATAATTCATATTCATAGATATTATAAATGTATTAAATAAAAATTACATATTCGGTAACATTAATCTAAAACATGATAGTGTACTAGTGTTTGACATATTATTATAAACTGACCGTAGCCGAATCATTATAATTTATTAGTTGGCGCAGTTATTGTCGTCGTCTTCATTGCATCGTCCTCCTGAGTTATTGTCACTTTTGAACTCGCTCTGTAGTATTCATATTTAATACTGTTTCCTTCACGAAACCCTTCTCGACACCGTAGTCGCAGTCTTATCATTACCTGCATCATGGCGTGCATTCGCCAAACTTCCGTTTCCATTCTGTTGCTCAACACTTCGATCCATTCAAATAACGTCAGGGCTGCTACATTTATCTCCTTAACGTCAAAATATGTACTCTGCCATCGCTGTACGTACCCTCTTATCGGCCACATAGCAATTTCTGCCACTATTATTCTACGTGCGATGACGTACGACGTTTGCCATTTCCCAGTGTATATATTTTATATTTATATACATATTATACGCATATACGTATATTACACATACGTATACAGGGCATTATATAAATATGGACAATATACGTCAAGATAGAAGAATATTAGCTCATATACTCATAGTTTATTGAGTTTCAAAAATAATAACTGTATAAATAGTTCTTCTCGCTGAGTCACCTGTTTATAATTATGGTAGCTTATAGTTGTGATTTTTAAATTTTCTGACTTGACTATTATATAGATATACGATTTGAATTTGATATTTTATTATGTTTATAAATTATTCTGATTTTATTGATCCTATTTTGAAATATTTAAAAAATAATATATAAATATTGAATGACTGTATATAATATACCATATAACAGGCGTCAGGCGCCATTTCTATTACTTATACAATTAATAAGTTATTATACCAAATTATTAAGTTTTTAATGTTTTATATTAAAATATATTTTGGATGATGAATCACCAAGTCTGACATCCACGCCAGACCAAGCAAAAAAAAAAAAGAAATATAATTATATATTACTAAAAAAAATAGCTTATGAAAAATAACAAAACATAAATTATTTTTTCTTTTACATTATATATAATAATATACAGATAACCTTATTAATTTGCCTATACTAATCTAATAATCTAGAAGATATAATAATAATTATTAAAAATTATGTATTTTTTTTTATTAAAATAGTTTTTGATTTAAATAAATTTGAATCAAATAGTATCGTATCATTTTTAAAATAACCT
This sequence comes from Rhopalosiphum padi, assembly GCF_020882245.1. Classification (NCBI taxonomy): domain Eukaryota; kingdom Metazoa; phylum Arthropoda; class Insecta; order Hemiptera; family Aphididae; genus Rhopalosiphum; species Rhopalosiphum padi. Next base: position 55,871,244 of record NC_083598.1, read on the forward strand.
TCGTTGTAACTCAAGTAAATAACTAGAAATAGACTAACTTAATATAGAATATAGTTGTACAATGATCAACTAATGGTGGAAATTAAAATAAGAGTAACTTATTTAAATCACATAAACCGGTAGCTTTTCCAACTTTTATATTGTGGATAAATAGTAGATTAATACTATTCTACAGCTGACTACATTATTGACACGAATAATTCGCCAAGAAACGAAGTTTTGAGATCTACCTATACTTATATCCGAAATATGCCAGATTTTCTCCAAAGAATTAGTTAAATTTTAAGTATGCGTAATATTAGTATATAATACTACATTGAATGGAAAGGTTTTAGAGTTTATTAGCACAACGCGTTTGTCGAGTTATTTTTATTCTTAGGTTTTTGCTGCTCCCGTTTTGTCGCAAATAAATTACGTTCAAGAATTTCATTTCCCGTCCACATTGTCCCTCAGGACCCGATTTTCCCTTACCCCAGACTGTACGTCACCAGCTCCAAGTCGTTTTAACACGGCGTATATACGTTCTAACACACACACACACACGTATATATATTTATAGAATGTACCTTCCAGCGTGCGTGATGTTATAAAGTTTTTTTTATATATATATATATTTTTCCAATAGAAAACTCATTCATGAGGAAGACACTTTAGATTTAATCGAATCTGACCTGATCGTTTATCCTATACAATAATAATAATAATAATAATAACGGTAGCTCGTCGAATTCTAATTATCGATAAGTATCAGCTCGTCTGATGGTGTGCTCTAGCCCTCAAGCAACGTTTATTATATACATCGCAAACGGGGTCGAAAACCGAACGCGTTTGATGTTAACTAATAATGACGTACCCCAATTTTCGTCGTCATACGTACTATATATTATAATATAAGGTTAATGTTATTGTGTCATACTGTCATGGCGTCAAGTTTATTTATTATAAACCAATCGCTTTTGTATTATCGCGGAGAACTGCGTGCATAATAATGTAATGTTTATAAATAAAATATAGAGGTGTTCGATATATCCTCATTCACGTGAAAAATAATAATTATCGTTCGCAACACGAAAACAAAATAACAAAACAAAATCCCAGAGGAGAGATTAAAAATGTCATCGTAATTATTTTGACTTTTACGCCTATACTTGTACAGTTATACTCGGTTAATTTGATTTGTTAAAACAAAGAGAAAGAATAATTGTAATTAATTCCAAAAAGATTAATTTGAATTTCAGACGTTCAAAAGTCGACTCGGTCGTGTAATTGTTTAAGTACTCTTAAGTAGCTGGTAACGGAATTATCATATATCCAACTCGAAAATCGAATTACTATGCACCAGCTCCTTCTAATACGATTATGTACAATGTTTGTGTAGGAATAATGGTACGATATTATATTATAACCCATACCTACTATGCTTAAGTCGTTATCGATAATAAAATAAAATGTAACGCGTAATGTTAAATATAGTGATGTGATTTTCAATAGACAACCGCCAATATTTTCATTCAAACCAAAATAAAATACAATCACACAATGCTTACTGTATAAACAATGTTATAATAATATTGTATTATAAAGAAAATATAACCACGTTGTTCTTGTATGTCACAAGGTTAGGTTTAGTACGTAATACCTATTATATTAATATTTAATGTATAGTTATATCATCGTCACTTGTCTATAGTCACGATATTAAATCGCGAATATTAATATATTGCTTTCTTCTCGGGGCCATGACGTGGGTTTTATTACATTTGATTTCCAGGAAGTGGAAATAATAATTCTCAGCGACGAAATCCGTATCAAAGGATAGAGGACCCTTCCCGTAGAGGGTGCTTTTATTGGCCGGAAAGATGTAATCATAAAGTCAAATTCTTGTTAAAGGGCAAAAAAAACATCCCTTCGTCCTTTACCCCGGATTCGCAGTAACAGTGTGTATGTGTGTGTGTGTGTGTGTGTGTGTGTGTGTGTGTGTGTGTGCGTATGTATCATCATATACACCGCGGGCGCATATTATTATTACTATCTCACCGTTACTCGTCAACGTGATACGCGACGCGCGGAGAAATCGAATTCCGCGCGCGCATTAAAACGGAACCGGAAAGAACTTAATTTAATAATGAACTCTATGTGCACAGCCACGGCGGCCACCGGAGAAAAGAAGCTTAAAGAAATTGCTTTTTGGAACATTTTTTCCCGCCAATTCTTACTTTTACCACTAGGGCGTGAGGCGAATGCGAATTTTTTTCCCAAAGCCAATATTCCCGTCACGTATTCATCAGTGATCCGATTTTTTCTCTCCACTATCCCACGCCCAGAAATTGACACTGCAGTCGCCCCCGCCGACGACGAAGACCTTTTGTCATTAAAACCTTGCGCGTGCCCATTTGCATACTTCTAGAATAATATAATATATACATACATGATATAGATATATAAAAGTCGCTGGTTATTCGATGCTTTGGGCATTTCTATAGGTTTCGGTTAAGATTTAATAAATTTATTATTACACTCCACTCATCATTTTCCGGCCAGTAATCCACTATCATGCCAACAACGATAAAAAAAAAAAAAACAATACCATCACGATAGGTTGTACTTGGCTAAATCAAATTACCAACTGCTGCGTAGTAACAAAATTAGTTTATATTTATCTGCTAGTATTCTATTGCAGTAAAACAAAATGTCGTAATAATAATTTAATATACTTCTCTATGATTCAATATTTAAAGTCCATATGTATTGATATGTTACAGAACTAAACTTTGCTTTACAATATTTATTTAAGGTAAAAAAAAAAATACGTAGGTTTACTGTTTAAAAATAAAAACCTAAATATTAGGTTGTGATCTGTTGTACATCAGTCGTCGAGTGAATGAGTGTAATTAATCTGCTAAATTTGAATTCAATAAAATATGTAAATCATTATGTACGAAATACGATTGTGAGTTGAGGTCTGTCAGCCTATAACGCTAAGTGTATTTAATGATATGTTTTTGGATATTGCTTTTAAAATAATTTATGTGACTATAATGATAATAAATAGCTTAAAACTAAATGAAACATTTTTAAAATAAAATTATGTATAGTGAAATGTATAATATTTGATATTACTTATGTTATTATTAATATTTCAAGTCTCCGCAGATATAACTTTTAAATTAAATTAATATCGAATTTCTTGTTTAAATATGTGCTGGGGATTCTACTTAACTTCGATTTGCCCACGAAAAACCAAACGGTCGAATCGTGTAGAAGTGATCTAAAAATCGCTGCAAATTGATTTTTACTTAATAAAGTTGACCTTTAAAGTAGACCATATTACTGAATTTATTGATATAGACTCTCACTTGACTTATTGTTATCAAATAAAAAAAGATGAATTTTCTAAATACAGTTATTATGCGGTTCTTTAATTTTAATACATTGTTTATTTTATATAGCGTGTAATAGTGTCATATTATTCTAACAGAGAAATACAAGGAGATTTTCAATACACGTAAACCATTAGGTGATTCGCATAAAAAGTCGCTATTAAAACAATTTAAAAAGGAATTTTTGCAGGTATCCACATTGCTATAATTATCCCTTAATATTATTATTTGTATCACAGTTGTAGAATTCTTGAATTGAATCCCAACCGATGAGTACCACAAATCTTGTAAAAATGAACGTAATATTATTTAAAATGTTTATTATGCTAAACTAGCAATGTAATGAAAAACACGAAATGTTCATAAAAAACGCTGAACAATAATGCCATAATATAATTTAAGGGTAACGAAAATTGTTGTAAGCAAATTGTCACCAATCTAGATTAATATCTCTTTAATAAATAAATAAAAAAAACAAAATGAATGAATTACGCTTGAAAAATAACAATCCTGTATAGTGAGTAAACTATATACTAACTTTGCGTCACCAAGTAATTTATATTATTTAAGGGCACTATTCATGGGCACATTTGAATAACTATAAAAAATAATATTATTATTGCTATTACCATGCGCAGTGTATCAGAATCGGGCGACATCTCCCGATCGATATAATAATACTATGTACACATAAGAAGAGTATGTGTTATAAAGAGTTTTTAAGAAGATGTATTATAGACATAATATAATGTCTATATATCCATACTTAGTACACATTTTCTTTTGTTTATAATTTATATTTTATACTTAATATTATATATTTAATATGTATTTACATATTATATATGTGATATTCAAAAGTATTTTGATAAAGTTCCTATATCTACTTACTCAAATTGTTTTACAAAAAAAACAAAAAATATACATATACCTATTATTTTTAAATTTATTTTTTACATAATATTATCATGATAATCTATAAAAAAAAACAATTACATACATATAATTCTAATAAATAGAAAAAATAAACAGTTACTCCATGATACATAAAGTACTTAGTAGGAATAGCGGTGAAAAAAATTTCCTATTAATACAAATTCAAGTTTGCAAAAAACCACACTATAATAAAATATCATTATTTTTGGTGAACTTTGACAATATCAATAGATATATTATATAACCTAAAGATATTTATTATTTTATTGTATATTATTATTATATTATATAAAACTGAACCTGATTCAAAACTATTAGAGAAAATATAGGCATTTTAAACAAATTCGTTTGTCATAGTAATAAAACCACGAAGTATGATACTATCTGGATTTTAACACAAATTTCGTGTAAATATAAATCGATCAAAATCATGTAAGCACATTAAAATTAGTAAATAACAAATCACTGAACCTTATGAAAAACTGTTCGATATTATAATAGCTTGAATACATAATATCACAATATTGTTTCCCCCGAAGAGTACAATACATATAGGTTATATATGAAATAATTTTATAATTCGATTTATTTTCCAAACTTAATATCAATACAATAATAATAATAATAATAATAATAAAAAAAATGTAACTTAAAAACTAATACAATAGGTAGCCAAATACCAATATTTTTCTATAAAAAGTAATACGTCATCATATTTATTTGATTTTGTTCCGTATTCTTCATACTTCAGTAACGTTTGAGTACTTTTCAATTGTACTTTTCTGGTTAACGTTGTTTACACTCGAGTATTCCGTTTTATTGTACATTACATTACGAGCGTTCTATAATAATTCTTTGCGTTTGTTTATCCATGCTTATCAACTTTACCGATAGGATATTACTTGTGTTCTGGTATCGTTCGGATGTTGCACGAGAATTCACTATATTCACTTGTATACCAGGTCAACATTCATACGAAAGCCTCGACTAATGCCATTGTCACAAATAATATATAATCCCAAACCCGATATTGTGTCATGAAATAATGAAAATTTGAGTAGCGCCGAATATTAATTTGTTTTTCAATTTACGAATGTATAATAATATTTGACAGAATGAAACACAATAATACTTTTATGTAATAACAGATTTTATGACATATATTTTTGTAGCACTAGGTTATATACGTATATATAATATACTCTCGTTCGAGCGACACTATAACTATATTATGGTTGGTAGCCAGGCACCAGCTGACATTAAATCACCGCTCGCGTAGAAGTTTATGTGCGAAATATAATATTTTTAATTTAAACAGCGTAATATTTTAAGATTGTATTTGTTTCAGTTGTAATGCCCGGAATTTGGCCTCCCGAAGAAGCGGAGGAGCCGATTTTCTTCCCGAATGACAATAGCGTCAAGTCAAACAACGGAGGCAACGAATTACAAAGGGACGAAGTTAAATCGGCCGACCATAAAGAAGAGAGAAACACACCTGTTGGAGGTATTTCTGCTTTATTTTAATTTGAATGAAAATTCTAAAATTGTACCAAAAAACTTTAGCTCGCTTTAATCTTGAGGTACAACACCATATAGACAAGATTAGACGTATGATTAATATAGGTAAATTATTACCTACATTTTGGGACAACATAGTTCTGTAGTTTATTTCACACTAAGCACATAGTATAGTCCATTTTCTATTTCATTATATTATGTATAATACAACTATCTAGAATATAACGTATTACGGTGTTGAGTATAACAACGCATATTACTGTGACAGAAATCGAGCGCATTTTTATATATTATAGTGTGTGTTAATCGCACGGGACGAGAGGAGAGCGTATTACCGAGAATATAATATAATAATATATATTAATATGGCCGAAGAATGAACGAAGTCACTCGTACTAGTGTGCTCCTGTGCGTTTATATAAATGTACAGGAGTCGCCATTAATTGAATTGAATTATTCAGAACATTAAGTATATAATATGCCATGGTGGCGGACCGGGAAACTGCACATTCGAAACAGACAATGGTCATCGGATTAATGATTCGGTCTGTAGACAGGGTATATATATATATATATAAGCGCTATGAGCACGCGGGTAATCACACTACTATACATGTGTGTATATATAGTACGCACGGGTAAATGGCTTTCAATGAGCCGAAACAAGCCGACTAATGAAGTCGCATTTTTATTTTGTCCGAAACATTGTGTATGGTGCAATATAATGTATATTATAGTATTATGGCCGAGCGCTCAAGACGGATTAGTACGCACGCAAATTATCTCCTCGGATTTTGACAAATTTATTTATAATACAATCGGTGACAATTTTCCGAACGATTTTCGTCAAACAAACACTAATTTATATATTATCATGATACATAAACATAATAATATATAATATGAATTTATTAATTTTATTATCTCACTATGTTTGTCTAAGTTATTATATACCCGCACTTAGTATCACAATTAATATAATATTATAATAGTTTTATAATATATTCCAACACCAGTTATCTATAATCCTGATTTAAAAACATTTATATTTTTATAAATTTTAAAACGGAAATTAATTATTTAAATTTTTAACAAATACGAAAACAATAATTTTCACTTTTTATTTTTTGTTTGTGTATTCAGTATAGTGTTATAAACTGCAGTTCTCTTATACAGAACCATTTTTCAAAATTATATTACAAAAATATTAATTAAGTAAAAAACTATATTATTGACTGAAAAATACAATATTATGGCACATTCTTTAAAAATATAAAATAATAGTGTAAAATTAAAGATGAGAGTTGCAAGTTTTCCACTATTATAACTTAAATAAAACAAAAAAATATGAATACAATATATGAATAGTTATATAAATAATTTGCTCTGTAAATACATTAAAATACTTATACACGTGCTCATTTTCCTATTTAATGTAATTGTATAATAAGTAATTGCTATTTGTGTTCTACAAAAAACACTGATTCAAATTACGCATTCTTAATTACTCAACGGCTAACATTAGGTATATTCACAATACAGAGTAATTCACTAGGAATGATTACCTGTTTTTCCCTTCAATTTTGCAGTAATTTAACAATGATTTTTTTGAATTTTTAAATATACTTTTAATGTTATATTTTCAAATTCTCGAGGTTTTTTATACTATTTAAAGAGTGTTTTGTGTAAGTAAAAACTTTTGTTTAACAAATAAAAATCACCTTTTTTAGTTTTTACATTAAATTATTTCATGGATAATTCTTTTAAAAAATGGTTAAGTATCAAGACTAAAATTAGAAAAAAGAAAGGCCCTCTTTTTAAAAGTAGACATTTGTATCACCACATGACAGTCCTTAAGTACTTAATACAAAAGATGTTAAAAATTTAAAAATATGGTCTTAAATATAATTAAACATTGCAAAAATCAAATTCAAATAAATGAAAAAATGGGAGTATGCATGTTTGGTGAATCACTTTGTATAATGTTTACATATGTATTTATATTATTTTATAATGTACATTAAATATGTTATGGCTTCAAACGCACAAATTACCTTGCTCGCAACTTTCATAAATTGCAAATTGTTTTTTAACCTTGTTAAATGTTAAGAATTAACTTAATGTCAAAATAACATCTACGTAGCGAGAACTGTTTAAATTTAAATTAAATAACAAACTCAGAATTTTTTTTATGAATATAATTGCTGATTCATTGCAAAAAAAAAATATATGATATAACCGCGATTATATAATTAATTTTGTTAAAATTAATTTTATTGGATTTAGGTACATTATTGTAGTTTTTAATTAGGCTGGATTAAATAAGTTTAATTGGCAAAAAAAAAAAAACAATAATTGAAAGTTGTTAAACTAGATTACGGGGACGGGGTTTATAAATGACTTAATGAACTCACAGACGCAAAGCATTGCCGGTTGCAATGTAAATAATATATATATATATATTTGCAAATTATAAACTAATAACAATGACTTCACTATCTCGCGCAGTACACGGAATACGGTCAACAGTCAAGAATTACGATAAACTTTTTTTTACAAGTATAGTGTTAACGAAATCAAAGCAATACTATACTCGTCTATATACCTACACAACGCTATAACTACATATTATTATTATACCGTTGTGCAAATAGTGTAATACACTTATCATAGCCAAGTCGAAATAGCGTATGTGCGCAGAATATTTATTAACGACGGACACAGCAATACTATTACCGGCATTAAGTATTAACATATAAAATACACATCATACGCGCGTAGGTAGGTGGGTAGGTATACGCGGCAGCCAACATATAATATTATATCGTGTAGGTACGAAATAACGCGCGCACAGTGTGTAATACGTTTGGATTATACTTTCGGTAGAGACGTGTAGGAATAATACACGGCGCCGCCGGTGCCGGTGCCGGTGCTGTTGCTATTTGATTTGCCTTGAATTTTACACGGAAACAAAGTCGGGCCGAGACAAATGTGTAATACTGCTGAGCTGCAAAGCCGAGGCAGTGTCCGTAATTTAAATTTCAGGGTTTACTGAATTGTTATTTCACGGGTACGCGTTACTATAATATAACGGAACAACTCCTTTGGGTACTCCTCCTCGGGATCGGAGTGTAATGCGTTTTTGAAACGCTATAGTAAAATAGACGAGTTTAAGGTGGACCGTTGTGAGGGCATTATTACCGAGTCGTGTTTATATATATATTATATACGTATGATTCGAAAAACCAATTACGGCGACTCTCGCGCGATAAATCGTATTACGAAAAAAAAAAAAAATACGCATAGGTACGCTTACAAACGAATTATTGTGTAAATTGTTTTCATACTTACGACTTGTATTAATTGTTAATGGAATAATTTAGATTATCGTCGTCGTCGTCATCGTCGGCCCATTGCGTTATATTATTATTTATAAATATATAATGCGCGTAATGCCGCAGAAGTGTGTACTATAGTGTAGTAGTTGTTGTTGGTTTTCCGGCGGGCCGGTCGGATAGTACGCCATTTATAGCGTCGATATACATTTGTTATCTTTATGAGCTTTTCGCATTCTTTTAATCAATAAATATATGAAAACGTTATACACCCCCCCCCATATTCGATATATTTAATGTTTATAGCTTTTAATACTTTTAAAACTTTTATCGGTCGTAATTTTTGCATATTATACTACTTCGTGTCGGTGAATATACGCGTTTTCGTGACCCCAATAACGGATATAATAATATTATAATCCCACGCCATATATACTATATATATAAACATTATCCGTGATAATATAAATAAATATATATATATATATATATATGTGTGTGTGTGTGTGCGTGTGTGTAATAATATGTGTATTGTGAATATATAGCATATATAGGTAGTATAAGGTACGGATGAAAACTATCGAACCATCTTTTCGCTATATAACCTCTCGGCCACTGCCACTGTGCATTTTAAATAATATTTTATTTAACGTATATTATAGTGTTTTGTTTACATAAACGTGTTTTATAATTTAAACCGTTCACTTAAACTCATTTTGCTTTACCGGATTTAAACGAATTTAAATTATTTTGGATGATTTAAATAAAATGTATACATACACACGTCGTACAGCCGTACAGATATACCACATAAACTGTTAAAATGATTAATTCGTTTTTCTCAGCTCCCGCCAACCGATATTAACACAAACAAATTCAAAACGAACTAATCTGTACAATACGCAATTTGTAATAGTATTAATAATACGCGTGAAATCTATTTTAAAAACTGTAATACAATTTATATTTAATAAACAATAATATTAACCATCGGAAAATTAATTATATCATTGAAATTATTTATATCTATACCTATACATTTGTTGGTTTAAGCGAAAAAATTATCCATGCAAAATGAGAAAGGAAAAAACTTAATGTACGGGAATATTATTCAAGGAGAGAAATTCCCTGATATTTTATGCTCAAGAAAACCATATAAAATATTTATAACGTGTACCAGGGCACATCTAAACATTATGCAACTAAACGAAAGATAGTATTCGCTGTGTTTCCATCTTCCGGTTTCGTCCTAAACAAGCAGGCTATAAAAATGTTAATGAAGACTTATACGGCACCAATTCATAGTAAATGAAGATATATTGTGTTGTACCTATGCAATATACACACACGTTTTATTCATAGAAACATAAGTATATTTTATTTTCACCTACGTAAGTATATCGCATATAACGTATTATAATATTATATGCACCACATTGTATTATTGTATTCAACATAATATATCACAGTTTTATTGTATATACCAACAACTTTGTAATTTTATTGGTACATGTAAAATGATCATGTAATAATGGTAAAAACTATATGGCTCTAGATGGCATTTTTATTTTATTTTTACCTTTGTTGTTGTTTTTGTACAATAATGACAGTAAATCGATACGATCGTCCTTCATATTTGTTAAGTTCAAAATATGCTGTCTTGAATTCTAAAATAATTAATAAGTTTCAACAATGCAGAAATTTCACATTTAATTTATGTTTTGCGCGAACTAACGTTTATATGCTCACCATATTATATACATAATATACACAACTTAAATTTCAAGTTTTATCATGCTGTTATATTTTTTTTTGTGATTTAAATTAACATAATTCGCAAAAAAAAATTATTTTTTTTTTTGTGAGCCGCTCGATTTTTTCTATAAACTCTAACGATGCAAAAATAATAATAATAAACAAACTGAATAATAATCAGCGTTTGAAACTTACGTCCCTGTTAGAGAATCAAAAAATGGCGTTCTACGTTAGCACACGATATTCGCATGCCAACCAAAAGCGCTGATTTTATTTTTTTACAGAATCTCCGGATCATTTATTTAAAGGATCTGCAATAATTTAGCAGATTCATGTGCCGGAAGCTTATCCTTTAGGGTCGCTAGAGATGCTAAACCAACCCCCCTATGCCCAGTGTACCCCCTTTTACACTCTTATAGGACAGTTCACCTGGTTGACATTTCGAAACGTTATAGCTGTATTTACGGTTTAAAACGACTTTTATTTTAAACGTTTATCTCTATCTCTTCTTTTATATTATAATATATTTCACTTCTCTATATTCTCCTCTATTGCCAAACAGACACACATAAACATATATATTGTTTCCTCTCACATACTGTTTATAGTCAAACGTCACCATGCCGCTCTCAGAATATTCTCGTATAATATATTAATATATACATGCGTCTCGCATATTATTACGTATGCACACGCAAATAGTACAAATTCCCAATCATAACTAAATAGAATTTTCAATCTGTTGCAAAATTACTACGTGACATATTATTATGTATCTCTTATGAAAAAAAGTTTATTTTTTATTTTTATATCAATTTGTTATTTTGAATTCAGGTAGTTATGTTTTGTTTTAAAACTTTAAGAAAGTATACTCTATTGCGTTATATTTAAACATAAAATTATATAAATAAGTTGAATTCAATTGATTAAAATTCTACGTAAAAAATAATTCACCGAATCAGTGTGCTAACTACGGCACCGTCGGTATAATATTTACGGCAGAAATACAATTTTGGTGCGTGACGATAAATATAATACTTCATTAAAATTATAATAATCATATTCTCAAATAAATATTAAACATCGTCAAAATAGTTAAATATGATAAATATAATACTTCATTAAAAGCATAATATAATTAAATTCTCAAGTAAATATTTAAAATCGTATTTTTTTGTTGTTGTTGCTATGGTAACGTATAATTATATATTAATATTTAATATTATTCATCAGTTACTAAGGGAAACCTATATCTATTATAAAATTAAATTGGTTGGGTTACAAAATTATATTATACATCAGTTGCTAAGCGCAATCAAGGTAGGTATCTATAATGCTAAATTAAACTTTATAACATTAATTCTATATTTGGTATTGTTTGGTTACCAATGCAAATGTAATAATAAAAAAAAATTCAATTGAATTTTCGCAAAGAACTGTTGTATATGACTCAAAAACAATTATATGTTAATATTTAATTCTAAAATAAATATTAAACGCTGTAAAATTAGTTTTACACTATTAGTTATACTACGTATAACTTTTTTAAACCAAATTTAAATTTGAAACTGAAAATTAACAACTATATCCATCGTGAATAATCTTGAATATATATTTATTAAAAATTTTACAGCCAAATGACCAATACAGGAAATAAATAAACATGAAATAATAATAAATACCTATATGTTTATATTATAGTATTTACAAACGTGTTTATACTATAAAATGCAATAGAAATAAAAAATATATGGTTAATTTAAAGCAAAGAAATTTTATCAAAATGTATGAATTTCCATTAGAAACCCTTAACAATCGGTTAAAAAGATAATTATAAATACAGTGGAAGATATATCTACAGAAAATAAAAAGAAGCCGTGATTATAGTTGATTGCGTAGGGACTCTGATGATATAACTTCAGAAAGTAGTCTAGGGGAATCAATAAAATTAGATAACAGTTTTGAAAGGAATTGACTGTAAATAATTACAACGTGGCAATCCACGAGACTACAAAAACTCAGCATTTGGCTTACTGGTGTGCAGTCATGACGTGAGCTTGAAATGCTCAGAATGAAAGAAGTATTACATAAAAAACCATTCTCTGTATACACTTATTCATATGATGGTCAAAGAGGTATAATATGCAGATCCAAAAAACTACAGAACTATACTCCCGAATAGGTCTGACGAGCGAACAGTAGAGGGTTTTAAAATAGGTAGTTAGCTTAAATTATTTTATGAGGCCAAAATGTTTAAGTTAAATTTAATTCGAATCACGGAATCTTTATATTTTATTTTATTTTATGTAATACTATTCCAAAAAGTAACTGTTCAACTTTAGATAGGTTTATATAGGTATTACTTTCTTTTTTCAACGCGTTCATAAACATCTAATTAGATGGATGAGCTGAATTTAATAATGCATTGAAGCAATTGTGCCAGCAACCCACTGCATTATTTGTGTGTAATATATTTTTCAACTAAAAAATAACAACTCCATTTTATAACAGGAAATCGTGGGAGTGTCTTCCGTCCTCTTCTTTTAACATGACTAGTAGCTATATACATCTGGATTGAATTAACTTTTTTCAAAAACAATACATTTATTTTTAATTATTAAAGTAGCATATATTTATATCATATCATATTATTGTTATTAACTTTTGAATAAATACCGACTTATATTTAGTTATTATTCAAAATTACTAAATATGTATGAATTGCCAGTAAATTATAGTTATCTATACTTACTAATTACTACTAAAAACCAAATTCAACTTGTCTTGGACGTAATTGCTTAAATAAATATTTAAATAGTTACCTTAAGTCTTTTGCTCTCAAAAAGAAACGCCTACATTACTTTCCATTATATACATTTTGAAAGAGTATTGATATTTTAGATTATTATTAAAAGAAAACTGTTTAGACGTATCATACAGTCACTTCGATTAACTGGAGGGTAAAATGTATTGTATATTATATCGTAAAACGCAATAGTTACCCGAACCTTATTCCGGGAACTTAGGTAAATCAGTTTAGAACGTATTAAATAAATCTTAGATCCTAGGTAGTGTATTTTATAATATGTCCAAGAATTGATTTCAAAAGTTTTTATTATTACGATATAACTACGTTCCGAGTAAAGTACATATTAAGTACCTCTATAAGAGATATTGATTATATCTAAATATTTAGATTTTTAAATGAAATAGATTTGTTTTTACTCAAATAATACTTTTTATACATTCTATTTTATTATACATTTTTATTCCGCTTCTCGACCTACGGGTCACGGGACTACTATACAGTGGTTATGTATTATTTATAAATATCCTATACCTACGCAATACTATGTAGGTATATATTATATTATTATTATTATTATTATTATTACATATTTATATTTGTATACTTGCAGCTTATCGTCTCTGCACGGAAAACAGTATTACAACTCGATAATTCATTGTGCTTTAAAATCGCTTATTTATTATCGAGATTACACATAAATAATATAAAGTTATGTTATAACGTCATATATAATTGTCTGTACGTTCGGCGTACTTAGGTTTTATAATATTTAAATTAATTTTTTCTTATTTCCCGCTAAATTATTATTGTTTTGTCTAGGTTTACCTCAGCACACCAAAAACCGGAACGATGGCGTGACTGGCAGTGGCGGCCACCGTCTGATAAGTCTACTAGTGGGTGCACTATCCGCGGCCACCGTACTGGCCGGTGCGTCAGTGGCGTTCGTGATGGTCCGCCGACGTCGGTTAATCCAGCAAGTATCCCGCCAGAGTAGAAGCTCGTCGTTCCAAGACTGCGCGGATGACAAACCACATCTGCCACCGGCCATACACCTGACGGTAAGTGCCAAACGTCACATCGTGACGTTCAACAGACGATTAATTAAAAAAAAAAAAAATATACTGCTGACCCAGTAAAGTCTACCATCGTAAGAGTTATCTGGTTTTAAAACTCGAGAGAGTTTACTACTGCTTCTCTACCACCACTAAAGAATATGAATATTATGTTAGATTATTCTCAGATGTCTCCGGTGAAATTTAAAGGTCTGAACGCCCGAAAACGTCACGATGGTGTTTTTCGACTCGTGCACGAGAACGTAAACGGACACGCTCAAACGATAAATTATAAACCTATTGAAAAAAAAAACAAATAAATAAGTAGGTTAGGTACTTGTCGAAATAAATTATTTCAAACACTTTGGAGCTCGCGACACGTACTGCTTTTCTATATCATTGTAGCAAGGGCGTATGCACGTGAAACCGTTTTACGCGCAAATAATGTTGAAATAATCCGTGTTTGTGGTTACACAGCTGAGTTTTACGTACCCCGAAATAGATAAAGGGTAATTGTTATAATTAAATTATTTTTAACGCGATAAAATATAATAAAATAAAACCTTTTATTGTGCGGATTGACATATAATTATTAGTAGGGACGTATATAATAAAATGGCGTATAGATAATAATATTTTTATAGCATGTAATGATGGTCGACTGGACGAACTCTTTGTCCGAATATATGAAATAATAAATCGGCAACCATAAAACCTATTTGATTCGATTGTTAATGTTTAAAACTAATAAATATATTCAAACAATAAAATTAAACAAAATAATATTCTAGGGCAAATGAAAACAGTTGAGTAAACCGTGTTAACGCTAATTTCTAATGGAACTTACTTACGATTTCTAAATTTTAGAAATTCTTCGTGCCAAAGTCCTGAGATTCTGTACATGACATTTCTAAGTATTTACCTATTTGCACAATACCTATATATAAGTGACCATAATAACAGAGGTATTGATAATCGTGGATAAGAACACGATTGCGCGGGTACAAAGCGAATACTGATAAAACGTGATAAAATTATACAGCGTTTGCAATAACTCTCGTCGACGAAAATTGAACGGTTGACGCGTATAAAAAAGTGTGCAGTACGTATACCAACACAAATATCTCCGGATAAAGACTTGGAAAAAGGTAAAATAATATAATACTTTACGTGCGGACCGCAATACATCCGCCGTATTGCAATGCACGTAAACGATACGTCCGTGCTTATCCGAGGCGATATTTCGTCGCAGTGTTATCAACCGGCTTATATCCTACCTTATGTCCGAGACGTTCTAGTAAACGGTCGAGCCCAGCTGGCCCAGTCCCAACGATCTAATAACAAATACTCTTCCGCAGGCCGACCGGGGCGGGCACGTGACTCGCGCACAGCAGTCGGCACACCTTATGTAAGGCCCTGTACACGACAGCGGTGGCGGTGGTGGACGAACGCAGTGGCGTAAAGTAATTAGGGTAGGTACCTGGCCGTCGACGTTTTCCCGGGGGTATCGTCGTGGCGCATATAGCAGACCCACCACCGCCTTCCGGTGTCAGTGGCGGCGGCGTCGGGCTCCGGCTTTGGTTACTCGTTACCTCGCCTACGTATCGAATGGCCCGATCTCATTATATATACGCGGAGTGCCCGCCACTGAGAACCGGCCGAAAGTCCCTGCAGGGATATCGCAGGGTGAAATATCGCCGTGGCGTTTTCCTATAAATTATGCGCTGGCGGTCGTAGCACCAACGAGCGCCAAAAGTCCGCGATGTCGCGTATCCTTATTACGCGCGTAGGTACAGGTGACTTTGTCGTTGTTCTACGTCGGCGCCTTTCGAAGCGCTTCGTGCCGTTATATCGTATAGTACGACTACAATCCATTTGACACGTACAATATAATAGTATTATAGTCTTACGGTGAAATATTTAAAAATACCAAACGTCCAACATAAACAAAACCGCAAAATACGATATGAAAATAATAATATGACGTATAATGTTTTTATTGTTTTTTTTATCGGGTTTGTTTTGTACATACATAAAGTTTATAATTTTATTAAATTACAACCGTTCTATAAACGTAAATTACATTAGTATTGTAGGTATTATGTTATTACTTTTTTTAATATGTACCATAATATTGTTGTAATTTTTGCCTGTTATTGTATTCATAAAAACTAAATAATGCATAACAGTGTTTGTGCTCATATATTATTTATAACAATAGTATTATAGAAAGTGATATTGTATTAATGTAGATTATATAATATAAAGAGTAGTCTATATTAAGAAAGAGTGTCCGCCAACATCATTTCGTATCCAGTGGCTCTACTAAATATTAGATTAATGTAATAACGCGCTGGTCCGTCCTGTACATCATAATAAATTATATTCGTCCATTCACGTTAAGTGGTTGAATTACGCGCATGGGCTAGGTTTAATTAATTATATGACAAGCGCATAGATAGTTGACTCGGCGAGAATGACAGACGGATATAGCAATCCAATGAAAGCTGGTCACCGTCGAGGTCCATGGTGAACGGAGTTACCTAGATATATAGTATATTTACAATATTATGTACTTAGGCATTGTCAGGTACAAAATATGTCTGTTTTCTTGACCAAGCCTAAATAATATAAACAAACACAAATATTGATTTGTATCCATGAAATAATATTTACTAGCCGTTTTCCGTTTGTTTTATGCAAACTTCTAATCGCTCTATTAAATATTTCGTAGTGTGCCAATATCTAAATTATGCATAGCAAAAACGGCGCGCAGTAATAATTATAACGAATAGAATAAATTATAAATACAGGTGGCCTCGTGCGTATTATTGGATCTGTGTAAAATACAATAATACGAATTATATTTTGACTACTTTTAATTATTTTGTTTGTTATTAATAGGTATTTATCGTAATAATAATCTTATGAATTTTAATATTTTTTAAGTAATTAAAAAAGTTTATATAGGTATATATTATTTATATCCATATAATTGCAAGTTTTCAAAAATCTGTTTTACTAACTGCAAACACTATAATATTTTAGTTGAAAATTATTATAATTTTGAAAATTCTAATCTATAGAAAAAAATAGCTATACCTATTTACAATTTTTTGTCATTCATTTAAATAATTTATAAAAAGATAAAATATATATGTATTTAATGTGTACATAATAAATCTGGCCATTCAATATAATAAAATTAGATACAAAAAAAAGTATAAGGAAAATGTAATTTATAAAAATTGTCTACTTTGGTGAAAATGAGCAAAAGCGGTTTCTAAGTCTAACTCAAGAAACTATGGTTTAAGCCGTTTAAGGTTTACCTTTTAAATAACATTACTATGTTGTCGTTCTTAACATTTTTTTAATAATAATAAACTAACCTATTATTAATACATTTTAAAATTGTATATCTATTGGACGGCGTCTTGTGTAGGCAATTTCGATACATCGGTTCACGAGTTTCTTGGTAAACAATTTATTATTATTGTAACATGAGAATATTATGTATTTATACATAATAATATGTATAAGTAAACACGAAGTATAGGCAACTAATAACTATATACGACGATAAATTCATAAATTTTAAATAGTGTGAAACGCGTTGCAAATGTTTATACCACAATGATTAAAATATCATAATTATATTATCCAATTAGATGCTATTTTTTCTTAAAAACGCTATTGCTAGATTAAAATAATTATAATAATTAATAATAATAAAAATATAAGTCTTCACAATGAACTTTCTATGTTAGTAGTAATATATTGTGGCAAAAAAGTGGGAACATTTTTATTTAATCTTTAATGAAAGGTTATTATTTTTTTTATGTATATATTTGAGGAAAAGGGGATGATAAATGTGTCGCTACACCAAAAACAAAAACCACACTACAAGTTGTCAAGGACCTGTATAATATATTTTATATTTAACTGACAAGCATAAAGGCCAATATAATATAGTAAAGTACTTAAGTAATAAGCGAAAAATATTTAATAAACATTAATAACTAATTCAGCAATAAGATTAAGGTAAATGGAGCTATGGAAGTATAAATTAAAAAAAAAAATAAATAGAGAAAATAAAAATATATACCAGTTCGTAGACAAACAGGCACATAATTCTGTCGATAGGGTTGTTTCATACGTAATTTGTTGTATGAATTGGTAATGAAAGGATTTTTCAAGGATCGCGTGCATTAGGAGCAAACTTTAAAATTTAATTTGTTGATATATCCGTTTATCAGCCTACGCAGGAATTTTAAATTAGACTCATTTTACTCTCATATCCACGAAAAGGACCACTCAGTACCTGTGTTCAACTATATAATATGTAATACTATACTATATCGATGAAGTACACGAGATGTGGATAAAAATATAATTCACTTACAATGCTTATTGACAAATAACATTTGTGCCACTAAACTAGCTATTGAATACAATGGTATAGCATACGAAATGGGTAGTATAATATATTATTATCCGGCATTATATACGTTAACAATTAATTCTACCGTATTTTAAATTATTTGTATTATTGTATTATGTACATTAATAAAATAATATACCTTTATTATAAAATATTATACTATGTAAAGTACGTATCGTAATAAGTAATGAAACAAAATATAAGTAGACATATTGTTTTTTTACCAAATTTTTATTTATTTTTGAACTAATATAATATTTAGATATGGCACATAACTATGTTAATTATCCCCCAAAGTGGAAAGTCAATAATGTATTATTTATGAACTATAAAATATGTCAAATTATTATATGATTGCTAACATTTCGTTCACAAAACTCTAAAACTATACTACATAAATGTCTAAAAGTTATAAACATCATAAACAATTTAAAACAGCTGATGACCTGAATACACATAATGGGTCATTGTTTTAACATGACATTAACTCTAAGTCTTGAAATCAAACGCATTATTCATGACACGAAATTAATGAAATCCATTATCAACATAGAATTATTCAAATGCGAATAATAAATAATATGCTTTGGTATACTTTGTATTCAGTCAGCCCAATCGTTGATACATTAAACATTTTATGAACAACTTTTAAAACTTCCATATCACGATAAAATGTAGTTTATCACTATTTGTCAATAAAGTAGTAAAATACAATCATATAAAAATAACATCTTTTTTATAAGACACACAAATCAGTAAATCACCGTTGCACAAACACTTATTTTTATCAATAAGTATATTTCTTTAAATAAATATATATACAATATATAACAGACAAACATAAGTATATATAAATATATTATAATTAAAATCATTAAATATGTGTTATTCGTTAATTTAAGTTATATCAAAAAACTATATAGCCGACTACATGATATCAAGATAAGTGGTTATATTCCAACACGGGAGGGGAATATTTTACAGAATATAATAATTGATAATAGTTTTATAGTACTTAAAGACATTATTTATATAAAACATATACCTAGTCAATAATTATTTAAAGGAACATGGTAATAATATTTGCTTAATAATAATATATGATATGCAAAATTATGATAAAAAAAATAGTTATGGAAAATTATATTAGTATATTTATATTATAATCAATTTATTATTAAATATACATTTTTAATCTACTTTATTCATCATAATAATATTATATACTAATAGAAAGTAAAAAAAAAAAAATCATTTAATACTTTTATTGACGAAGTGTCATCAGTGGGTGGCTTCTTCACTCAAGATTTTCCTCCTGTAATATTATAGCCTATATTCTTATTGTGCCTTGTGTACAGATTGTATATATATTAATAAAGGAAAAAAAAAAAAAAAAAAAATACTTTTATTAGCAGGAAAATTTTCGACGAATAATTTAATGAAAAAAAAGTCTGTGTCTGTAACTGAATTATTACTCTTTTCTAAAAATCCATTAATACATCGTAGATAACGACAACCTTTATCAACAATGAACTTTTATGGAGGAATATAGGCGTATTTAATTTACACTGACCAAACTAATGTAAACACCTATAACTTACATACAATTATACGATTATTTATATAGGTATCTATAATGTAGATTATTTTATACGACTACTGTTGTGTACTTAGTGGCTAAGATAGATATTATTACAGTACAATGTGAAGCTTATACAAATGGTTTTAGTACACTAAGTAGTAAATGGACAAAATGATTGGGTTATTAATTTGCACAGCAGGTATCTGGTTAATTCAAAATTTTATTATAACATAGCTGCTATTAAAATATCATAAACTGCAATTGATATGTATAATTAGAAATAATGGACCATTTTATAATTGCAATATCGTAGTCAAGAACTGCTTCTTTATTATTATCTTATTTGTACCAATATTTTGTGAAATATAATTATTTTAAACGTTGTTCAATTTAAAAACTTGATCAATTATCTAAATTAGTTTATATAATAATAGAATATAATCGAAGTTAGTCAAATTCAAGTTAAGACTTCGACATATCGAACGACTATTTTACATAATATGAACCTTCCGAAAAATGCAACGTAAATATTAAGGTTATGTAATTAATAATAATATCATAAATTTGATTAAATACGGGTTGATTTATCAGGTATGCTCACTCGCACTTCTTCCTCTTTAATGAAAAATGTATTTAAATTCCGATTTTTGTATTTTTTATACATATATTATATTATATAATATTTAAAGACCATATCTTTTAATACATATTATATATTTTATGCTATTTAAGGAGTGTCTTTTTAAGATGCAAACTTCTTATTTATTAAAATACATGAACCTTTTTTTTTGCTTAAATTATTTTAACACTGTTTTTTTTTTTAATGCCGATGAATATAATTCAAGATTTGAAACTTTTTTAATACATATTTTATTAAATGTATTCATGGCAGCTACGGCCATTATAGAGAAAAAATACCGTATTAGGTTAAAATATTAAGATATATAAATGTATAAATTACATTAAAATTTTATAATTGATTCTTTTATGGTATAATTTGGAGAGTTTGAGATATTTTAAAAGATTAATTGTAGCAGTTCGGTCTTGACATAATATAACTTGGGAGTGAATAGAAAAAATATTGTCTTCTTGATCTTTCTAGAAATTACGACATTCAATTAAATTTCATGTATTATTAAGGAGTAAAAATAATAATAATCCACGATAATAGGTTTAAAGATTTGGTTGCTGTATAGTACAGTCAATATGAAAATTATAGTAGTAAATATATTATAATACTATACTATTATAGTATAAAATATAGTAGGTATATTTATTTTATACTGTTATTATTAATTATTTTATGTTATTTATGACCATATATTAGGGATTATTATTCTAAAATTAAGTTTATAGTTCCACAGAATACTTCTTAAAAATAGCATGAAAAAATCTGATTATTATTTAATCATAAGTGAGGGTGTCATACTTGGTAAAATACACCGTCCCATATTGTATACATACGTATATTGACTGAATAATTTTGAATTTTAAAACTTTACCTACATAATTAAATTATTATATAATTACGAAATTATTTATTACGTTTACTTTTAACCTTTGTGAAACATTATGAGAATTCAGAGTATTTAAGTTATTGTAAATAAAAATAACATCACATTAAACAGTTCAAATATGCCAAAAATTAGCCCGAAAAATGTAAATAATTCTAAATTGAAAATTAAAAATAAAAATGAGTAGAAAATTACTTGCACATTTTTTCGATCTTAGTATAAATATCTTATATGATTTAATAAATTTCTAAAGTTTATAAATGTTTTGTTATAGTTATTTATGAATCAACAATCATACATATATATACATATATAGCAGTTCTTGGAAACGGTAGTTCTAATAATTTATTATAATACATAAATATGCTTAGAACGGATATTAGTTTTTGATCAAGGTTTGTGATTGTCCATTTCTTATAGGTCATATTATATATTCGCCGACTTAAATTCACATGTATAAAACAGTACATATCATACGATAGCAACGATAGTACAGATTATGTCACTATAGATACGCAACGCCAATACAATCATATATCGCTCATTATTTTAATTTTAACTCGGCTCACTAGTAGTGCATTCAAGCAGGAGATGAATGGATACTTATTTCCCACCTCTTCCTACCACATTGCGCCACTACTGAGTGAAATCCAAATTAGAATTATAAGCGATAAATTATTGCATTGTCGTTGCCTACCTGAAGTATATTAAATCAATGTTAATATCTATTATGTATAAAATTCTTTATCCGAATAGTATCGAATATACCCAAAATCTAGGATTACCGCACATCCCTTCACATACGAATGATTAACTATTATGCGTAATATGTTGCCTTTGGTGGTCTTCTGTAATATAATTATAAATATATAGCCTTTAGCTTTGTGAAATATTGTGTTGTACCACCGTAACCACTATGTCGGAACCACAAACGATCTAAATTGTTGAAATGTCCTATTATAATATATTCTACTATTATAGTAGGTATCAGGTATATTATAAATTATAATTTAAATTAAATATAAGTATAAAACAATACAATGCAACAGTTCGAGAAGTGTCATAACTATTATATTTACGACTATGCAGACGTATACCTATGGAATGGTAAACTATCACATTACAGTATTATGAATGACAGGCCACTATAAAGTAATTATTTTATCGCAAAACAGTGATTTTAATGATACATTTTTGTGTTATATAATTAATAAGCATTTAAATTGAATATTAGTGGAGTGCAGTACGGTATGCAGCAATTCCAAAAAAATGTTGTTACTCTACATCGCTCATCCAAATTGTATACATTTGCATATAAACGTATGCTTATTGTTTATTACCAAGTTCTTTACTTGATTTTCATGCATTGAAATCATTAAAAAAATATTCTATTTTAGAATATGAAATCAAATATGTATGTCGCCATTTAAAAAAATGTAAACAATTAAAATTTATAATAATTGATAACAATAAACAAGTTAAAATTAAGTTTTTTATTGAAAATTGTATGTTTTAATGATCTTTATTTACGTAAAATAAATAAAAAGTTGACTTAAGACATAAAACTTTCTGAGAAATAAAAATACTACTGCTGTATCAATTGTGTATTCAAAAAACTTCGTGCATTTGCAACTGTAATTGACCAGCTATATTATACGTATAAAAAATAGTATAGACTATAGATATTACTTAATTTTTAGCATATTACAAATACAAAAAATATAAAAATTAACGTAACTTAAATGTCCATTGTATTTCATTTAAATTACTTTTATAATTCGCCAATCTAACTGCCGTACGTTTTATTTACGGGTCTTTTGCTTGCAAAATCTTGTGGTGCCTATCGTAATTACGTTTATCAAAAAACGCGGGTATTAGTTGCGTACATAATACATTTTTTTAACTATAAATTGCATATGGAACATAAAGAAAATTTTTTTTATATGATTGTGTCATAGCATTATAAATAATAGTAGGTATATTACATAATATTACAATAATTAGTTATAAATTAAAATAAACAATAAGATTTAAACGGATATTACCTATCAACTGTTTTGAAAATAATTAAATGATTCCGGGCAGTTCAATGTTTTGATTTAAATATGTGGTTTTAAAATTAATATAAATATTTTTTTTTATATGTATAATAAAAATAAAAATAATGTATACAATCGTTTTGAGATACACATTAATTTAGTGCTTTTTTTAATTTATGTAATCGAAAAAGTGGTTGTGCTTGATAATAGGATAATACATAATGTTTTATGAATTTAGCTACTATTAATAAGGAAATGGCTCTATCAGTGAATAATATTAATAGATTTTCAAAATTCAACACATAAAAATTTGATATTGTTTAATAAATTCAGATCTTTTTTTTTATTTTAATTAGCTTTCATTATCAATTGACTCTATATATGTGTTACGTACTTAATACATTTTAATAAAATAAAATATTGTTACATTATCGTAAATTATATATTATTTTAAAAACAAATATTTATTGTTCAATTATTTAATTTTCAAAATAAATCATACTTAATATATACATATAACATTTTACTATCGATACACCAATGGTGGCTGATGGATATACACTACGTATTACACTTATAATAATAATAATATATATAAATATATATATATATATATATTTTACTATCTATTTTAATAAAAAAACATAATATTTTATAACACAAATATATAAAATATAAAGGTATATGAATATTTTTACTAAATGAACTCCCATTGGCCATTGAGTTGTATTTGAACGCTATGTGGTGACGTGTCTTATTATTTATTGAGTATATTTGTTTTAAAAGCATATTTGTTGCCAATTATAATATTAGTTTTGAATAAAAAATATACTGGCATAAGCCGTTTTCAAAAACAAATAAAATATAACTTATCGGTCAGGATGCAGTTCAATAATTTCATTATCTATCAGATTGAATATATTTCAATCAACGTAGTAACGTACCTATTTAATATTAGCTGTATCAACCTGCACAATATGCTATTATATTATAGTTTTATTACAATGTAAATAAAAAGAATAATAAAAAATTTAATATTTTAAGCAGTGGTAATTAAAAACTGTTTTATTATTATATTATCTCTTCGTGTCATTCATATATATCATTATTCATATGCTTAATTTTCTAATCTATGGTACTTACTTTATTTTTT
Organism: Rhopalosiphum padi; assembly: GCF_020882245.1. Taxonomy (NCBI): domain Eukaryota; kingdom Metazoa; phylum Arthropoda; class Insecta; order Hemiptera; family Aphididae; genus Rhopalosiphum; species Rhopalosiphum padi. The sequence goes on from NC_083598.1 coordinate 55,896,758, forward strand.
ATATAAAACAGATTGCAAGTATAATTTAATAATTAAAAAATATTATATTGCTACATCTATTTTTTAATAATTTATAAATATTCATAACCCATCGATCTATATTCATATTTATTTTTGTAAATTCTTTATGTTTATTACTTTATTAGTTATTTAATCATAAGGTACATTTTTAGCAGAATTAATAAGTTTCTAAAAAAATATTAGGCTAACGATAACCAGTGATTTTGAACTAAAGTGAAAAAAATTCAAATGTTTTTTAGAATATGTTAAAAATCAATTAAAATATTGTTATGATTTTATTATTTTTGTTTTGACAAATAAACTGAAATCTTTTAAATTTAAAACTTAAAACAATATATAAAGGTTATATTTACTCATGCACTGTAAAATATGAATTGTACTGCTTAATTAATGGGTACTACATTAGTATAGCTTTTTTTTATATAATTATAAACAAATTTAATTAGTCAGTTAATTTATGTATTTTTTTTTTTTTTAATTTCTAGTTCAGTTATATTTTTAATAATTTGACCGAAATACTTAAATTTTAGTTAACAAATTATGTACTTTTAGATTTTGCGTGGTGAAAAAAGTATTGGTTTTACAATGGTATATAGCTTTTTACCTCGTATTTACGGGGAACCACATTTTCTGACAGTTTATTTATTAACCCTAACATGCGTATATGTATACAAAGTTTTAATTAACATTTAATTAACTTAGTTAAAAAGTTTGAATATAGTTTCGGTGAACTAAAAAAAATCGGCAACTTATCAAGTCTTGATGTATATTGTTATCATTTTATATTAATACATATAGGTACTAAATATTTACAAACTTTATTTTTAATACATTTTAGAAATTTAAAGATCCGTCGTAATGCTAATCAATTATGGGAATATCTTACAACATTATATTTTTTCAGTGGAGCAATCTTATTTATATTGATGTACAATCAATTAGTTCTTATATAAAAAATCATTGTTGTGTGTTTTTTCTAATAGAATAAATGTTTATAGCTCTTAAAATTGGGATATTTTCTGGTAAGATATTTATTTATATTTATTGAATGTAGTTGTTACTATGAAGTTCAACAAATTTCCAATATTTTCAAAATAATTGACATTATAACGGAGAAAAAAAAATAAAAAAATAATTTGTAAGATCACATATATTTTAAAATTATTTTGTATTTAAAAATGTATAAAATATAATAAATATTTTTTTTTTTTTTTGGTTATAGATAGACAATTGAATACAACTTTTTCTATAATTTGTTCATATTGTAACTAAAAAATTTAAACATTGTAAAACTACTATGTTTTTTTATAGGTGGTTTTAAATTAAAATTTGGACAAAATTAAATATTTAAACGAAAAATAAAGAATTTACTTAGTTTATTATAATTTAAAAATATTCATCGTGGGCTTTTGAAACTTTTAATAAATAATATTATATTTTATACACACAACATTTTCAAATTCAATATTATGGTTAAAAATGAATTCAACTAAATTTATACTTATATAGATATATAGATAATTTGTTTTAATGGCAATCTAAATAAATTATAAAATATAGGCTGACCCACGATATTTGGTCAGAACCATTTATCGTAGACAACAATGTATCATTGAACTCAAATTTAATAATTTAACATCTATTTAGTGATTTACTACTCAATGGTAATATGAACACCTACTATACCTTCAGCAGAGCAGTTATCTACTTTTCTTTCCCATCCATTGATCCAATGTATTGGTATTATAGTTTTTCACTACGTGGCTAAAAACTATATAGTCAGTTAACAGTAATTGTATGTTTTCAGTGTTTCCACCATAATTTATTTTAATATGTATATTAAAGTATGAATTATACGAAGGAAAATTACATAGAAGCTTCAGCTTTTACCATTAAACAAATATCGTAAGCCCAATGAATTGTTATGCATCAGAAATATTATTCATTAGCATTATCATAATATTATAATACACAGAAATATAATTTTTATTGAATTTAACAAAAGGTTTTTAAATTCACAAAATGTCGATTGAGAATTTAAATATTAAGTGATTTTATTATTTAAATTTATAATTAAGATAAATTAAATTAAATTGATGTCAATAAAAGACAATGATATCACAATAAGTCTTTAGGGGTAAATATATTGTAAATACTGTTATAATTGAATTCAATCAACAAGAATAATTGGAACCATAGTATCGGAAGTTAGGATGGACCCGAAGACAAATTCAACGTGCTGATAAACCTGTAATTACTCTTAAAATTAATTTTAAAATACAAAGATTAAAACTAACTTTAAACTAAGTTTAAATATTCATAATTAAAAATTACTACTATCCGTTTATCCATACGTTTATGCACTGTTAATAAATCTATGTCAAACAGAAAAACACATTTATAATATTTATACAATCATGATTTATGTTCGAGAAAATATTAATCGTGATATTATTCTCAATCGTGATATAATAATATACAGTTTAGTTTTAATATGTGACGGTGAGAGGGACATTTTGGCTAGTCCTAGGAACTGAAAACTATACAGAACCAGTATACAGAAAAATAACTTTAAGAGTTTTCTAGTGTTGTACGAATTTTTAATTTAAATACATACTTACACAAACAAAAACATAGTTAATTTAATTTTTTTTATATTATTTTACATTTTAGACGTTCGATTCCCTAACTTGCCTTACTTTGAGTTAATAAATTATCAAACAAGTAAAATACATATTTTGTTTCTGTGTACGGTAATACAAATAAAGCATTTAATATTACATCGGATATGACTGTATGAATTGATAAGAAAACTTATCAAATTACAAATGTATACATTCAAAATAAAAAAAAACCTTAATTGTTCAACTTTATTGCTTATATATAAAATTGTGTACTTCGAATAATATTATGTTATCGATGGTTATTTGAAACATAAAAAGAATCCGTGTAAAATATAATCAATAAATAGTATTATTCCAATGTCCCTGTTTGTAAAAGCGAAAAAAACGTGCACAGTATAATAATAATTAATAATGTGTGTACAACCTACACACATAATATTATTTTTATACAGTATACGTGTGTACGGTGCTGTTATAAATTTATAATGATATGATTTCTATACGTAAATTATTTTTGCAGGAACTACCAGTGCGAGTGAACGCCAACGGACACGTATACGGTCAAGTAGACTTGGACGACGACTCGGACAAGAGCAATAGCAATTACCAAAGGCCGTACGGTGTGACACGCCGACCATCGGTTCTCTTAAGTCCCGATTACACGGGTAAGTGCGTGAAAGGCATGATGGGATATGTTAAATTTATCCATAATAATGCACATTAGTCATATACGCGTATTCAACTGTCTGGCAGAAGTCGTGATAGAGGAATGCATCAGCAAGCTCTTAATGAATTTAAAACTTTGAACCAATAGCTCATAATATTTTTTATAAAGACTAAGTTAGTAAGTTAGTTGGATATTTAAATGGTAGGAACACATCGATTTTTTTTCTATAATAATGGATTTCAGAAATAATCCACTTAGGTACTTGCTTGACTAATTTGTATATTATATTCATACATTTTTAAAATTGACTTATGAAATGTACGCCTATTGCCTATATTGTATTATACAGGTCTACAGGTTAAAACGTTTATCGTGCGCTCTGAGTAGGTATATTAGTTTAGTATTTAAAGAAATATTATATGATTATGACCTATATACATTATGTACTGTACATAGTATATAATACGTATTTTAAAATATCACCCGAGACCGAAATAAAAATGTGTGAAACCGTTTTGGACCGTTTCCAGAGAAAGATCGCAAATACACCTCTTGCCTCAAATCAGCATTTTTATCCCTTGGGTGTGGGTTATTTTTTTTTCTTGTTTTGTGTCAAATAGATACGCTATATAGAGGATATATGTATACGATATAAAATATTACATAGCTGATGGTTAGGTCATGGCATATTCCTTTTTTCTATATAATACACATGTATATATAAACATTAAACACGGTACCTACACAATATTATACAAAAGACAATATTGCCGTCGGTAAAATGGACAATACGTACTCGCGCGACTTTAGTATAATAATAGTAGTAGTTGTTATTGATATTACTCGAGCTCCAGAACGCAGTAAAGACTGAATAGTTTATTTTTATTTTTATTTATTATTATTTTGTATTTTTTAACACCGCGCCTATACAGTTTGTATGGAAATGTGTCGTGATTAGGTGGATAAAGCTTGTAAGGGGGTATAAATAAATTTCATTAAAATTGTTGTGCACACATTTTTCATTCGGGAAAAAATATATATTATACATGCCGTTCTCGAAGTTACTACAGTTTCTCGGGCCGGCGATAGTCACCCGGCAACGTCGTGACGGCAAACTGACTCGGATTTTAATAAAAAATTTAACGTTCCTCAACTATATCGTATTGGACGGTATTTTTTTTTTTTTTGTATTTGTTCAGACTATGTATACACAGTATAATACGTGACTCGTACAGTCGTACAGTGCTTAACAACAGCACAGTATATCCCAAAGAATTTATAAAATAATATTGTTTTATAAAATAAATAACCACTCAGCCTACACGAATATCGTTAATAACAATTTGTTAAAAATATATACATATTATTAGAATTCTTTGATTTTAACATTTTTTACCAAAAAAATATCGAACTCGACATTTTTATCAACATTGTATGTATAGAAAGAGATTCTATTGGTAAATTTAATTAGTTTTACTACAACGATTCGTAGTAAGAGTAAATAGTTGCAACTTTTACATCAAAATTAAGATTTATTGCGAGCTTATGTACAATAAGTTATCATATAATTTAATACTCTTAAAAAATATTTTCTACAAACAATGTAAGCTTTATTGAAATTGATAATATAGTTTTTTCTCATCATAAGTAAATTGATTTTAAATTAAATACTTTTTAGACATTAGGCGTGCGCAGACATCATTGGCTGGGTAAACTATATAAAAAATTGAGCTCTTTCACTTCGCTGAAAAAAAATGCTTCAATAAAATCACAATTTATTCTCTTTAAAATATAAAATGTATTAAAAACTTTTAATAAAAAAATATTTATTGTCTTAAGTTCAAGTCATCTTTTTATCGGCAAAAAGGTATAAGCGTATAGGAAATAAGCGGAGATCCTTATAGCTACTATTTGATAACTGGCTATGTCGTTGCAATATATACGTTCAACTATTTCTGTAAAATAAAAAAAAAAAATCGACAAATTAATTTATTACCGTCCAAACACGAGTATATTTTTTCATAACAAACGAACAACGCGCGAAATAGTATTATTTGACAGCTTCTAAGCGTTCAAACGTCCTTAACATTATAGTTGAAAGATAATGTAATCAGTATGGAAATTGTCTTTCAGATGTTCGGGACATCGTCGCCCAAGAAGAATACGCCATACCACACGTACGGCGGTCGACGTCAAAAACGTTAACACTGCACAAAAGTCAGATGTCCGTACACGACGACACGTTGCCGCGCCATCACCAGACGCTGGAAAAGTATTACGCCGCATCGGATATTTGCCAAGTACATATTATTATTATATTATCATTACGTCGTACGTTGTAATTGTCATCGCTATTTTTTTTTTTTACATTGTAAACTGGTCGTTTCGTCAGTGACATTGTAATTTTCCGCGACAGTACCGATAACACCGACACAGGCCGTGATGATAATAATATTATCTCACCGGATCGACCGGTCATCCGCGTGAACGCAAAATAATAAACACCGGCGCGTGTATTATGCGGACGCGTTGACAAATAGCTCGTGTCCCCCGGGTCGGATTTAACAGAACGCATTAGTGCCCCGGGACCCCGAATAATGAGACCTCTGTTTAAAATATTATACATGTATTTCCCCTCCCGCCCGTCAGGCGCGACGCGACTAAAAACTATCGCCACGTTTATGCAAACCGTGTAAAAATACCGTGGTTTTCGGAATTCAATATTTTGACATTATTCGTGGTTCGCATAATATTCTCGTCTCTGCCTACAAAATAATCAGATCGCGTGATAGTATGAACCATTTAGTGGTACGGGCGATGGTCTTTAGATGAATTAACACGGGTTTGCTCGCGTATCTATAATAATATGTTATACGAAGCATTGGAGCGCAATGGTCCGTATAATTGACTTATATTGCGTGTGAACGATTTCCAGTTTCACGTGAAAAAAAAATATCGTATCGACTGGTTTATTAAAATATTGTATGGGTATGTATAGAGGGAGGAGTCCGTGAGACAGTACAATGAATACTATAGCATATATACACTATACGGACAATATACGTTGCGTTTATAGATGTCCCCGGAAAGGATTCCTCTCCAAGTCCGTCTATCGACCCAAATTTGACCGTTAGTGTCGCTGTACGCCGTGTAAGTGACGTATATGTATATATATGTGTGTGTGTGTGTGTGTGTGCAAACGCAATTTCGATGGATATCAATCACGATTCCGGTTAAGCCATCGTCACAGAGACAATATTTTCCTATTAACATTCGGCGGTGAGCACCGTTGTGTGCTGTATATATATATATATATATATATATATGTGTGTGCGTATGGCCGCGTGTCTGTGTGTGCGTGTATTTTTTACGTCCGTTGTAGGACATTAGGATGAAGGTTTAGTCATTTTCCGGGTCGTAAGCAGTATACTACGCCACGTAGTATTATACGGTTACGATTTCTCCTGCCCTATTCGAGTCCTAACGCTATATTCATGTCACACTCTGCCTCTCTGTTATTAAACAAGCGACTGCGCATGTCTACACTGACCGAAATATAGCGAGGGAATAGGGTCGGTCGGCACGAGCTAATGGCCTCGTGTAATCTAATATTGCCCGCGGCGCGTTGTCAATATTGTACCGGATAATTCGAATAATCGAAAATGAACGGTTAACGCAAACATTCACTGTTGCCTCCACCACCATCACCACCACTGTCAGATTTAGAATTTGACACTCCAAAACGTTTACCCTATCGTCTTCACTGAATGTAATTTACTGTTCAGTAATGTGCTTGGAAAAAATAGAGTAATAATCAGACAAGCAGCGAGAAAGGGAAGAAGACTAATGGATACATAATAAAGAAATAAAAATAATAAATACACACTTTAGGAATACTATGTACTTACTATAAAATATTGTGATTTGATTATTCTCAAACCCATCATTTGTATGTCAAGAAAAATTATGAAATGTGCAATAGTAATGAAAAATTACTGTTATAGTACAGTTTAAGTAAAATAACAAGTATAGATAGTAGATCTGACATCTGCTGCTTTTTAATTTTAGCTTGCTAAAAATCATGATAATAGTCGATCAAATATCCATGTGATGATAAGTGAAATTTGAATCTCAGTTAATATTATTATTATTCAATAAACAGGTACCGAGTGTGGCAAGTATTTGTTATGATAACTGATCGAGATTTTACATTTTACATTTTCAAAACCATGAAATAATAGAATAAAAATTTAAAATAATAAAATCGCGAATATACGGTAAACGCGGAAGAATCTGCTAATCGTATTCAAAAAACCATAGTTAATTAGATGCGAAACTAATTGCGCGCATGTTTTAAGAGTTTAGTCGCATAATTCATGTTATAAATGATTATTATGAATATAATTTGCGAGTGGCACGCGATAAGTGTATACCACTGCCCTCTTATTATAATACAGAATATTCGTATTCAATGCTCAAAGAACGTACACACAGTATTATATGACCCATTTGAGTGTTGAGTCTCTCCAACCCCTCTTACGCACCTTAATTGGTCGATCTCGATCACGAATAATAATAATAAAATAAAAAACGATTACAAGTGTTCTTGACGTTCTTGTTAGTAGGTACTGCGTAGTTTTATATAAATCGTATATATTGCTAGTTATTAGTTTCCGACCGGATGTGTGTGTTTTATTAGAAATTTGTTTCATTTCACTGATAACGACGAGACCGCCGGGACAATATTTTTAAATAATTATACGAAAGCAATTTTTTATTATCCTTATTTTATTTTTTTTATGTCTTCTATAACTCAATTTTTTTGTTGAATATTTGTTTGTTTTCCAAACTCAATGGTGCTGGAAACTTATTTGTATTTATACAGCATTTGCTCGACCGATCGTGATTCCGCAGTAAATAATTCAAGAAATACGATCGAATAAATCACAGACAATTCTCTTTTTTTCTTTGTATTCGATTTTTTAAAATTCGTTTTTAGATTTTTAAATGCTTTATAACCTAACTCTTCATTAATATTATATATAATGCATTTTTTCGTAATTTATTCACCAATCTGATTATGTATTTATTATAGTATTTATTTTCGGGGCAGGAATATTTTCGCCCAAAAATGACCTTTTGCTTTTTGCCCAAATATTTTAAAACCATTTTACCTTTTCGCCTAAGAATATTATAGCACTTTTTGACCGGCTTTTATTACTCTCCAAAAATATATTTTTTATTTGTACATTTGTAAGTATTTATCATATTATATTAGTTTATTATAATATAGTTTTAAGAATAAAAAATAATATAGATTTGTGTAAAAAATATTATAAATTCAAAAAAAATAAATTAATATAAAAATATAATATATAAAAGTATAATTTATAATAATTAAATGCCATTGATTTAATAAAATCATACCGACTAATCGTTCCTGTTTTATATTGTAGTTTTTGCTCATCGTACTTTATAAAAATGTGGTCAAAAAGTGGTATAATATTCTTGGGTGAAAAGCGTCTTGCCCTTATTTTGCAATATTTGTAATATCTTGCACATATATACAGGTAGTTCTTAAGTTCAGCGTGATGTGTTCTTTGACAATAGAATTTTTTAAGGGTTACCAACCCGTAATCGAGGTTAAAAAACCGGAACTTGCGGAATTTTTCATTTTAATAATAATAATAATATCAAAATTCCACAAGAAAGTAGGTATATAAAATTGAGTATATTGAATGTAAACAAATAATTTATGATTGAGAAAGCTCAGACCGGCGTTAAACTTGGCCAAAAAAAAAGAATTTAAAAATAAAAAATTACACAGAAGAACAATATTACCAACGACGAGACAAAAACTGCCTTGCGTCAGATGGATTAAAAATCAGAAACATAATAATATGTATATTGGTATCCATTAGTTTCTTTGGTGGCTCTAGCACAACGATAGCACATCCTTAGTACGCGTATCTGAAATAGTGGGGGGAAAATGTTGAAGGCATATTATTAAAAATAAAAATATTACATCATATTTTATTTTATAATTTTATGTTTATTTTTAACACATTAATACTATAATGTAAATACTTTTTAATTTTTCGTTTTACTAAGAAACGATGAAGAAGAAATTTAGCGTAATGGAGCAGTAGGCAGTTTGATTGAAAATACAGGGAATACTATTTTGAAAGTATAGAATGCTATTCCACAAACGTATTACACTTTAAAGAACATTGGTCATATATTTGGCACATATTTTGTCAATTTTTTCTTCAAATTATTCATACAAGTCGATATTTTCGGAAATAAATTGCATTAAAGCTGATCCAAGAAACCGACTAACGGATGAATGCAGTGCCACATGTACTTTACTAAAACCTAATACATTATATATATGAATTAGCAACAACGAATTAATAAATACTAAAGTATAATGTTAAATATCATATTTGTTTACTAACTATATGGATAAAAAAAAAAAATTATAAAAAAATAAAGGTAGGTATTACTACCTAAGGTACTACTAAGATATTACCTTAGTTTTATTACTCTAAGCCTTAGAGTCTAAGGTATTACTTAATAATATAATAATATACATCGTATTAAATCCTATCTATGTTATATTACAATATCTCACATATCACTTTAGGAAAAGTTTCTAGTTTAGATTTTAATTCAATTTCAACATCAATTGCTTTTCAGTTTTAATACGATAAAATTATTAAGATATGATTTTTTTTTAATAAAATAACGACGTTGTGTCGTTTTAATCAACTTTCAACTAAAAACACTTACAATTTCTATTCATTTTAGCTTTTAAAACATATATCTTTTCAAATAAGTAAAAATAATAATAATCTTTTGAAATACTAAAGTATTCATATAAACGTTTATGTTTTAATGATTATATGGGGCGTGCTATCATTTTAAATTTGATTGTAAATAATATATGATGGGAATCTATAAAATCGAAGAGTATAGTTTACTAATTTATTTATTCTCGGAAACTACTTATGAATTGTTTATTGCTAATAGAATTATATATTTTTAAAGAGTTTCGATTAAAAATGAATAACATTACGGATGAGAAGATCCGAGCAATATTACCCGATAATTGAATCCGTGTTTTACGATATAAAAACAAAAATAATACACACACACACAAACACGCACAAACACATATATATGTATATATGTTTATGTTTAAGCTGCAATACAGGAATGGTGATATTTCGTACATTGTACACGATGATACGTTTACACAACGCACGTTATACACACATTGACCGCTAGTTTAGATGGAAAGCGTTTCTAAAAGTTTATCGTTTTGTTTACTCGAATGTGTATGTGAAACACGTGAAACATATACGTTCGTAGTAAAAAAAAAAAAAAAAGTAATAACGAAACGAGATTTTTATTCCACGTTACAGTTATATTTACAAACTCTAAGGGTTTTTTCTGCGCACAGTGTCCAAATGAAATAATAATAAAATAAAAAACACCTCTTAACTGTACAAACAGAACGCCGAGGGTATACACGGTACCTACGTGTGTTTAATAACGGTCGTTGAAACTTAAACGTTACATGAAAGTACGGACGTTTGATATTATTGTGGAATATTATTCACCGGTCGATCGATGGTACTTAATTCGGCTTGCTCACATACAAATGCCATTATTATATACCGACACATCGTCAGTTTCTGTTTTGAATAACATATAGTTTGAACTGTTTGAAGTATATAATATTATATTTGGTCGTCAATAATAATATTTATACAGTATGCGTATGGCATACGCATTGTTAAGGGCTTTACTTTAATTTTTAACATAATTAATAAACATAATTTACATAAACATACTAATACTACAAGGTTATCTCGAAAACCATGTTTGGCCAACTGAATTCCTGGATAACCTTGTGCTTTAGTGGGTATATATATATACTCACGTAATATAAACATTGTTTAGCCCAGATAACAAAAAAGTATATCTCGTTATAAAAAAAACTTTAATACATAATTATCTAGATACCGATAAGAATATGAATTTTTATGTAGATAAAGATAAATGCGTTTTTATCTAAATAAATTATTTTTTGTTAGAAATGCATATAGCAATACATATATATATTTTATTAATTACTATCATTTTCATTAATTTTTTTTAAGCTATTATTTTATTAATATTATACTTATATAACAAATTAAAAAAAAAAACTATTGTATTGATCACCAAACAAGTTTATTACAACCAACCAAAATCGAATGATGGGCGATAGGTAATAATGCAGTAACGTGATGGCTGTTTTGACTATTGGTAATATTGTAATTACGTATTTTCATGTGAGATGTGTGAAAATTAAAAATGCGCATACAACCACATAGGTATCAAAAAAAGACTTTATTATTTTAACTAAAATAAGAAAAAAAAAATCTGAAAACCTGATAAAACCACGGATTCATGCTATATATTAAAGTAATTCAAATATATTTATAATGGATGTTTTTTATCATATTTTCTGATCCCCGGGAACATGGCATTATTTGTATTTGTATGTATGTGTATGCATCTCGTAATAAGACAAGTAATAATTGAACTGAATATACATTGCGAAATAAATTTTGTATTTGCTAAAAACACGAACGTAGTAATTTGTTCAACCGAATGACGAACAAAGAAAATAATCTAGCAGTTGAATATTTTGAAAAACACGATTTATTTTAGCTAATAGGGATTTTTTAATAATAGTAACTGGTATAAATTTAACTTGCTTTTCTTTGGTTATGAATATTTACTTTTAATAATTATTGTAACTATTATATATCAGGCAGATATAACACTCCGCGTATGATACACGAACGCTATATTGAACAAAAAGAGAAGCATTTTCAGCTGTATAATATACCATTAGTGACTAGAATATTATTCAACCTTCTTAATTATAAAATAAAAATTGTATATAATCTTTTAACTACTGTGTAATAGGTGTATAAATGTACAAATAATACAAATAATACCTATAATTTTACCAATTTAAATACCTATTCAAAACCGCGTGATCAGTTTCTGAGTTCCTAGTAGACACTGCAATGATAATATTATGATATTAGGTGGTAATACTCATGAGTCTCAAACAACCAATTAGTTTACCAACTAATAATAACTACCATGTCTTGTTATTGAGCATTGTTTAAAATAAAACAACAAAATATACGATTTCCAAAACAAAATGTTCTGTGTACAATTGTACAATAATAATTGGAAAGTATTTCTGTTTCCCTAATGCCAAGATTTTCCGTAGGTGAATATACCCCCGCCACCCCGTTCGCCGCCACCAACGTCGTCCAGATCGAGTAGCAGCCGGGGAGGAGGTGCCAGCAATGCGTCCACTTGTCCACTGACCAGGTCCGACGATACGCTTTGTCAGTTACCGCCAGAAATTCCCCGGGAATACCTGGGCGTCGTTCAAACACTGACCAAGACCCATTTTGGAGAGGCAAGTAGCAAAACACATATTACATATTATGATTATAATGTATCTAAGTAGAACATAGATAATATATAAGACAACCAATAAAAGGAAACAATTGCAGTTCAATAGTATTAATAGCGGTTTCATTAAAATAAACAACAAATTATGTTATTTGAATGGTTTTTCCTAAATAATAGTTATACTCATAAAAAACATTTTCATTTAAATATTTAAATATCTAAGCGTATAATTTAAATGCGAGTTACACAAGTATTTTCATAGTTTTTTTTTTTTTATTATTGCACACAAGAAATAAATAAACCACAGAACTGTTTAAAATTGCACTCTTTTGAAACAAGTGATTGTGTTATTAACTACTTACAAAATATTTAATAAGAATAGTTAACTGAATTAAATTATATGCAAGTACAATATTCACAAATTACTGCCGTATATTATCATGAAATTGTTAAAAATGTCACATAATGTTTGTAGCCGATTCACTATGACTACAAAAACCTCATTGTATTTTTTAATTTACATCGAGATGTCATCAAAAGCGATTGGTTTGCTTTTTTTAATTTACGTTGTTAATTATTTGTGGACAAAGTATCGACTTATAGCACAAAGTCATAATGGTTTTTCTATCGTGTATTATATATGTATATAGTAAAACTGATAATCGATACAAAATAATTGCAATGGTTGAAATGTCTTATTATGTTAAATTATTCTTCGTTACACTTTGGTGTTTGAAGGAACACAATAAAGTGATCCAAATACATTAATAATATAGTATCGTAACTCTCTATATATTTATATATCGATTGACAGGTCAAATCCATGTCAAACATTATTTTCAAAACAAAATTTGTGGTGACATTCAGAGATTAAAATTTATAAAAACTCAATTCATTTTCGGGATCGTTGTTTTAATATTAATCTTAACTACAGCCATATTACTTTACCCAAATTTCGGATTATTCGTACGAAAACATATTTTATATATATATATATATAAATAGGTAACCATAATCGCAGATTTGAATTATAACTACGTCATTTTAATTAAACTTTTTTTCTTATTTTATCTCTATTGTACAGATCGGTTAAACGAAACAATCAGGGGTATAATTCATTGTAAAAACTTTGTCCGACTCAAATCACTATAATAATGTATACATTATTTATTTAATTATGTGTTTTTCGTCAGTATAAGGAATAAAAAATTGTAATGTTTCAATTCGTCTTTTACGCGCAGGTCCATTTATGTGAAATGAAAACGCCACCTGACGAAATTCTACAGCCAGCAGCGACGTCGTCAGTCAATAAGACGTGCAAGTTGGTCACCGTTAAGTCACTGAGAAAAGGCGTGTCCGAATCGACCAAGTAAACAACGATTTTATTCGCCACAGTCGACTAATTGAACAAATCTTACGCGCGGCAAGGGGCTCGCAGTTTGTCCGCGAGGACAGTGCGGGTACCCATTTCGCGCAAAAACTTTATTACATTATAATATATCCATCACTCGGTCGCAAAAACCAATGTTGTGTAGAAAATCTGTCTTATGAGCAATCACGTTTGCGTAGTTTGAAAAAAAAAAACGATAGTGATCAATAATATTGTGTGCGTGATCGGAAAAAAATACTCATCTATACATTTCCACAAATGTCTACACGGTTTCTTTATAAAAATTAATTTTGTAATAACAGTATTACAATATTTTATGCGTACTTACTTATGTGTCAATTCTTGTACGTTTGTTATTGTTTTTGTTGGAACAATTTCATAAGTATATTATCTGGAATATTTAAATCATTTTCTAATCTTGCATACAAATTAGATTGTAGAGTAACTTTATAAAACTGTTTCCGATATCATCTATGTAAATATCCATGATACAATTACGTCATTGTTTTTTTACTGTGTTATTACTTATTATTCAAGAAGGTATAACATTTACACTATAATACATGCATGTATTATTTATTTTGTTTATTATAGACACGATTTTTACGACGAAGTAGAATCGCTGTGGAAAATCAGAGATCCGAATATCACTAGAGTACTGGGATGCTGTCTTACTGAGGAACCATTCTGTTTAATAACCGAATTTATGCAACACGGCGATCTGAATCAATTTCTTCAAGAACACATCGCCCTGACCGCTGCACCTATACCGCCATACGCGAAAACCTTAAGGTTGTACTATATATATTTCTTATTTGATTTGTAAAATATCGCTAATAATTGATTTTCATTCATTTTTCCAGTTATGGATGTCTAATACACATGGCCACCCAGATAGCTTCGGGAATGAAATATTTAGAGGTCATAAATTTTGTTCATCGCGATTTGGCTGCGAGGTAAGAACAACTAGTGAACGCGAAAACAGTTGATTAATTATTAATAATAAATTAAATATTAAATTAATAGTTAATCGTTTACTTTTGACAAAACACGGGTCTATTCAATTTTATATCGACGATTATATGAAAATGTTAATTTTTTTCAAATATACATGTTGATTAGCTAAGACTAAAGTAATAATTATAGTTTGAAATAAAATTCCAATTAATATAAGTAGCTACAAGCAATAAACGTTTGGCACAAAGAATGGTTTTACGTTTAATGTAATTATTTAAAGTTTAAACATAACTATTAAACCTACTTAAATGTGTTTCTCGTTACATTAATGCTTATAAATAAATGATAATAATAAAAAATGTAGTAAAACAATATTATCTACTTTAATAGTTTTAAATAATAGGATCTATAAATGATAATTACATTTTTTTTAATACATATAAAACTTTAATACAGTTACAACTTACAATCGACTATAACTAACAGCTACTGCAAGAGTATAAAATATAATGTGTATAAATAAATATACTACATAACTCATATGTTATTTATTTTTAACAGTCATAAACTAATTGTTCTCTTTATATCAATGAGCCAATACGCTAGTATTGTATGGATATAAACTTACCGTATTTTTATCTAAACACATTTTATTTTGTAAAAAATACACAAAATAAATAAACAACATGATATTATCATATTTTTATGGTATATTATTTTTTTAGAAAACAATTAATTATTTCATAAAAAATTTAAAATAATTAGTTAATTTAACCACCAATTATAATTAATTAACATCGTTTGATAGTTGATAAAATATAAAAAAATTTATTTTAGTAAATTATATTTTTTTTATAAATTTATGATATTATCCAGATAGGATTAAGCAGACTGTAGTGTTCTTTAATGTCTTCTCCTTTTAATCTACATGTATAACACATATATCTATGAAAACTATTTCATATTTGACGCTATTGTCTTTAAATGCTCAAATGTGTTTATTAAATGAAAAAAAAATCAGTAATTTAGTAAATTGAATTCATTAATGTCAATAGATTATATACGACGAACAAATGAGATGTATAAATTAAACTGCTCTGAAAAATTGGGTGGTTTATGTATAACGATTTCAAAACACATATATTTTTTTTTTTAATTAATTTCATGCATCAACTAAAAAATAAACATTTTTGAAATTCTTTAAACAGTTTAAAAACAATATTACAAGGATAAAAGTTTTTAAATTCTTCTTCTTCGTATATTTAGATTTATTATATAAAAAGAAAAAGATTTTATAAATGGAAACCTATAACAATTTACGATGATACATTTCGTTTAAAACTATTCCGATTAGTGCATTGCATAATCGTATAAGTAATTTACATTAAACGAATGGCTTTATTGATTAGATGTAAAATTAACTAAAATTGAATGATATATATATATATATATATATTATATATTTACCTATATATAGGCCAATAGTGAAATAGTAATGTAATGTATTATTCTATTATACCCTTACGAATAAATATTACGTTAATAATATATACAAACAACTTTCAACACACACAAATTACCTTTTTGAGATAATTTATAGAACTTGATTATACAATTTGTCAACTTTCTCAGAGTTTGTTCTCATTTCTTCGTTAAATCTAGAATTTACGTTAGCATTTTCTATTTCCCCTTTTTTCCATCTTTGAACACGTCATATTTAAATTACACCCATCTAGATAATATAATATATGTTGTAAGAATAAGGGGAACCGAGAATTATTCTTTTCTGCTTATCGATAACGACGACCATAATAATGTTTAAAGTCTAAATCAGATAGGTATACCATCAAACAGTAGAAAATAATTTACTTAATATGATTCACTGCTCGAAAATAATATTTCATTAAATATTACACGTACCTAAACAATAATATTATTTATGCAAAACATTTAAGATGGTACATTTATAATAGTAATTGTGTATTGCATTAAAATATTATAAGACGATACAGTTTTAAATGTTAAACTATTGTAATTGCTCATGGAAATTAAAAAAATATATAATATATTAATATGTTTATCATGGCAAAATAATCCGTTTAAAATAACATTTTATAAATATTTTTACATTTATTTCTCATTTACAGTATATACAGTATACAGTTGTTATTGAATGTAGCGAATATATTTTCAACGTTTACACTAAAATAAAACGTTTGTACCATGACTGATGAGTGATTCCAGATATTATATATATATATATAAAATACATCTTATTTCTATAACGAGCACCGTGAAAGTTTACTTAAAACTTTCGACTCGCCTTTATGTTATATTTTATTAAAAAACACCATCTTGTACATATAAAATACAGCGTGAAGTCAAATAACGACGATGTACTGTAAATCAAATTTAATTTAAAACACGCTCTAATGATGAATTCAAAACAAAATTTTATTATAATTTTTGTTATAATCTTATTAGAGCTTAGAAATTATAGCACTGTAAAAAATAATTTAGCACTTTAATTTGCACTTGAAAGTACCAATTTATATGTTATAGATAGCGCTAAAATCTAGATAATATTATAAAAACTAAACCTAAAAAGACAAAATCATTTTACCATACGGGTGATTACGTTTTATACATTTATAATAAATTCAATTATAATTTTAAATATTCATGATAAAAAAATATAAAATAAATCGGGAAAAATTATTTTATTACATTCATATAATATGAATATGTGACCAGAACTACTACAACTGTTTAGAACATTTTTACGATCATATTATAGGTATTAAAGGTGTGAGGAAATTTTAGATCTAAAAACTATTATCAACATGACATTTAGAGAGAAAAAATAATATATATACAGATGCAAGCTCACGCCGCACTTATATTCTTAATGTTTTAATATAAAAATGTTAAAGATAATACACCTCAAACTTATTTTAATGGCATTTATAATACATTAAGGCTTTTTGCTACTACCACAAGTTCTTTTCAAACTCCTCGATCATTGACATCTTCAATTCTTGTAGTTCCTAGGTTTTCTAAATCTTTGTTTACTCTATCAAACCAACGTTGGCGGGGTCTGCCTCTTGGTCTTTTACTGTTGGGGTTTTCGATTAAGACTTTATTTATTAGTTTGTCCTTTGCCCGCCGTACATGGCCTGCCCACTCTAACCTTTTAGTTTTCAAACATTTTTGTATATTTGATCTGTTGAAAATTCTATCGATCTCTACTATTGTAATTTCCTGATTCCGAGTTTAGTGTGGAGCCATTTATTTTCTTTAACATTTTTCTTTTGGTTATTAAGAATTGTTGTTCATTTCTTTTTGATGATTCCCATGTCTCGCAAGCATACACCTCTATATTAGAATAATAAAAATAAAAAATTATCTGGGAAAATGGATAAAATAAATAAAACCTTTGTACAATTAATAGAAGCTACAATTAATTATAATTTTTAAATTAATTTAAAATATTCGAGTGTACCTAATATATAGATTTATAATTTTGTGAACGTAATATAAATATATCCTGGTTAAACTCACATAAAGGTAAATCGAACATTTTTGTCGAACAAAAAATGTATAATTTTTTTCTATCAGTTCCAATAAAATATCAAAATAAATAATGACTATAATATTGCGGATCAAAGTATTCAGAAAAATATTCTTACTGTAAAAAAAAAACAACAAACAATAATGTAAAGCCCGTTTAAATAGATATATAATAAAATATGATTCCAATCAATATTGAAAAAAAATGAATGAAAATTGACATAGAATAAAAACTAGCAGATCATGAAAAAAAATTATCCCGTAGCTACGCTATTATTATCATACGATAATATGATATTTTATATAAAAAAAAGCACATACAATATTATGGACCGTATATGAAACTACGACTAATGCATCTATCGTTTTTTTCTTCTTCATAGAAACTGTTTGGTCGGCCCCAATTACACGGTAAAAGTATCCAATATGAGTCTGAGCAAAAGTGTATATTCAGCGGACTATTTTGACTTTGAGGGGAGGCCTTCGCTGCCGATCCGCTGGATGTCATGGGAGAGCATACTATTGGTAAGAAAAAAAAACACCAATTGGTCGTAATAATAATAATATAATGCAACTTGTTGACATTTATACTTACTAAAAATACTATTTTTACATTGTCACTCGTCTGTTTTCGTACACAGAACAAATACACACCGAGAAGTGACGTTTGGTCGTTTGCCGTCACGTTGTGGGAAATACTGACGTTCGCCCGAGAACAACCGTATGAAGAGCTTAGCGACCAGCATGTCATCGACAATGTCACCAGATTGTACCAGAACGACGGCAATTTTGTGAGTTTGATTATATGTTATTTATAACACTTTATCGTAATAATAAAAATAAAATAACATCGATCGGTTAAATATAAATACATTTTTAACTTACCACAATTTATAATTCTACCGTATTGTTTTATGTGTAAAATATGACAATAAAATTATTGTATTAATATTGGATTATTGCCTTACTGTTGTCTTTATAATATATTTGCGTACCAAACACGGTTATAATAAACAAAATATTCCAAGTATTAGTCACACATTTTAACTTACAAGATACATATATTCAAGTCCGGATAATAGTTTTTGAGGCCCCAAAGCCAAAACAATCGTCTTTGTTTATAATAATTGCAGTATTTTTATCATAAAATGAATATAAAAATGTGTTTAATTTAAAAATTTATTTTAGTTTTTGCTGTAGCAAATTTTTATACGTGTCGTATACATGCCTCGTTATACTAATATTAATATTAAATCCGAAGAGTTAAATCAAGAAGTATCAAGTGTTTTATTTTAAAAATCTAAATTTATTTTTTTTATTAAATAATTTTATTTGTATTTAGGATTGGACGTATAAAGTATTTTCTTCCACACCAATTTTTTATATCATATTTAATAAGTAATATCTACAATATTATGAAATGTATGATGTACAATTAGGGACCCCAAAAAAACTTAAGTATTGTAACTCGGGTACCATAATGGCTCTCCTAAATCCAAGTTTGCACAAATTATCATTTGGTTTAACACATTATTAGTAACTATTAACTGAGATTTCTAAACAATTTCTCGTCCTTTTCTAATGTGTTTCTGTGTTTCTAATGTGATCTGCCGCCAAGTATTTCGAATAACATTGATTGAAAAAAGTTATATTTATTTAAAGTCAACAGTTCTATAGAATCTCGAATTAAACAAAACTTTTATACATCGTGTGACTTCTGCAATTAAAACTTTGCGCCGAGAGAGTAAGAGACATTGTTTTTTTCAGAATTACATTTTTACTGTATAAAATTGTTCGAAATATTATGTCAATGTACACGTACATTTAAGGATTGATTTTTACTCCTTTTTTAATGTCTGAAAACAGTGCTTTTTCTATACTATCTATGAAATATCTTCATATATATATTTTCACTAGTATCTATACTCCGTAGTTAGGTAATATAGTCTTTGCAGGACAAGTCGATTTAATAATAATTATAATATTATTACGCTTTTCTGGTTTCAAATTTCGATTGATCTATTACGTAACGTCCTCATATACATATTATTATTATTTTGTGCGACCGAACTACTTTTACGTGCGCCATTGTTAATTTGTTATTAGAAAACTTTTGGCCTGCGTTCGCGCGAAAAGTTTGAACGAGTTTCCGCCGCACCGTTTACACATCATTTCGGGCGCACAGAAATAATAATAATATGCATATCGTTGCATGTTGAACTCGTAGATATACAACGAGAAAGGCAAGTAGACACAATAATATAATAGTTAGCACCAATATCTTAATAAACAACAATGGGCGCTTCGTATAGGAAATTCTAGTGCGTTTACAATGGTAGACGGCTACTTGAAAATAATAATAATATTTTTACATGATTATTATTGTGCATTAATTTCGTTATTTTGTTTTGCAAAACATATAACATAATACGATACATTTAAATTATAATGTTAGTGCTTAGTACTTTCGTTTTAAATCAATTATTATTTTTTATTGAATTTCAAATAATGAAACGAAGTATACAAATAATAATGCATTTTACTCAAAAGATAAATGATAATTAGATTTTAAACGAATCAATTTTTTTTTAATACATTATTATAATACATATATATTATTATATGTTATTGATAATTTGTAATTTACTATCACAAATTAAGAAGTGTGCAACAAATCAAATTGGAAAATTATCTAAAATGCTAATTTTTTTTTAATATCTATGTTACAAATTTTATAAATATACGAATATAATTTAAGTTTTTTATAAATTATAAAATGCAAAATCTCATGTAAATACTAAAAATCTATGACTAAGTCTAAAATAAATCAATATCCTTCACGTATATAGTTAATAGTTATATAGATTGTATAATAAGATATATGTGTTAACTGTATATATATATAGTGTTATATAGTTTGATTCAACAAGCATATGCTTAGTGCTTACCCTCCTCTTCTCCTTATTTTTACCATTAATAAAAATGTATTCGAATTCTAATTTTTGAAAATTTTTAATGTAATTATTAATTAAAGACTGAGCGATAAACACTTCTGTTTTTCAAATGAGAATCCCCCCCCCCCTATTGTCAGTATACTATTTATTATAGTGGATAATTTTTGAAAATTTTTATGTTCCTTATTTAAAACACGAATGAGTAGTTTACCAGTTATCTAAATTGCTTATACTGAGGATAATATATAATTATCCTTAAAAATGACTTAACGAAAACATAAAATATATTTAATATTGGTTTTAGACTTCTAGTATTATTTTATTATTCTACTTGTAATATTATTAAAAATTAAAAGTTATTGATAAATTCATATCAATTAGTAATTACTAAAAAAATTCTAAATCACCATAATCTCCATATATTCCAAAACCAATATATTATGAACTTTTTATTATACAATTTTGAATAACTCAAAAACTAATGGCTCAAAATTTGACTTTGATATTAAACAATTTTCAAAAAAATAGCCGCAAAGTAGTTTATGATAGAAATGGTAAATCAGTCTGTATAATATATTTATATGTACAATACATATAGTTACTGTGTATAGTTCTTTAGATTATCTAGGTTTCAATGTCATTATGTGCAATATATAAGACACTATTTAGTCTTTTATCTATGTAGACTAGTATTGAGTATCAGATATTTTTTGGTTGAAAATATATTTTCATACCCTAATTTTAGACGTTTTTAGTTTTTTACCAACTTTTTCCTATGCAATAAACATATAAAATCAACTTTTTCGCCTGGAACGTGAAAAACGTGTCTCCGAAATTCGTTAAGTTACTTTACTTCACTTTCGGAGGGGAAAAAAAGGTATATACGGTTTCTCATTTTCATATTTTACACTGCCATAAATGTTACCCGCCAATATTATACTATAACTATACTGCAGCATACTATTGTACTACTGTGTCAACTAAAAAAAAACTTCTACCTTAACGTCGTTTCACGTGCCCTCCCATTACAATAAAACGACAATTCGGTGCCGTATTTCTTATTATTTAGTTCTGAAGTAAATATTGTATACTACAATAATACGCACCCAGTGTTCATTTCACAATAAAATCATATTTTTTCATTTACGAAAAATATAAATATTTAAAAATAATGTGTGGACGTTCTACTTTGTTCCTCTATTGTCTACGAATATCGAATAAACAGATTGTTATGTATATGTATTTAATAAAATATTCATATAAAAACAACCAAACATATACTTGTGCTCTTAAAGAGCTATAAATTATCATATTATATTAAAAACTCGAAAGAATATATTTTAATATTTTATTTTTATTTTTTGAAAGAATGATAACATTAATTTTTAAATACACGTCCTTCGTCAGTTTTTTAATGAAATTAAAAAAAAAAAAACTTAAAACTAAAATAATGTCTGTATTAACATAGATAAATTTAAAAATGTTTACTTCAAAAAATTGAAAAATATTTTTAAAAATAGTTCACAAACAAATATAAATATTTATTTATTTAACTTGAAAAGCTTAATCAATAAATATTAATACTTCAAATGCGTTTTCAATTAAATGTTTGAACAAAGAGTTCAAAGGTATTCAAAGGTAATATTCTTGTTGATAATAAATGTATATTAAATACTGGAAAACAGTAGGTAAACTACTTGAAAACGGTATTGAATACTACTATTAGCTTCTACGTAGTTATATATTATAGTTATTAAATGTTAGTTATGCGGATATGAAATTGGTATTAATTAATCGGTTGACCTACATACATGGAATATTTTTTTATGAAAACATTTTTATAGTATAAACAGTTTCATAACTATTAAAATCAATTTTTTTGATTTGTATAATACTTTTCAAAATATTAATAAATCCTTTAATTACTGTTGATTACTATTAGAAAACAAAATCGGTTTCAGGGTTTTGTCAAGTATCACAAATATAATTGTTATTTATAATATTGTGTATTAATTGTGTTATTTAATTCGTTTCAGATCCTATTACCTCAGCCCATCAATTGCCCGAAAGACATTTACGATCTCATGTGCGAGTGTTGGCAGAGGGACGATAAAAGTCGTCCAAATTTCCGAGAAATACAATTATTCTTACAGCGGAAAAATTTGGGATACAAGCCCGAATGTGACCCTTAAAATATAAGCCTATAGAATCATAACAATGTGTTTGTTTAAAGCTTTACTATACCTACTATACATATTTTATATACATGTACTTACATATATTTTGAATTCCGGGCTCGTATTTCGTTACCTAACCTATGTATTTTTTTACGCGTATATTATAAACGATTGTATATGTAATATTTTGTTATAAAATGTAAATATCATTTTTACCGAGTTTTTGAATAATTTAAGTTTTACGTATAATTTTTAGCATTATCATACGAAATATCGCTTCCAGGCATATTGACTAGGCATTATAGTGAGACTAAGAACGGTGATCGCCGGACCTATTGTATTTTTGTATACAGTTGGCGATCACCGTAAAATATTATAATTAACGTGTGTAACATATTTAGTGGTAAAATACATTTTTCATAAGTGTTAATTAGAATCGATCGATCGTGTAGTTGTCGTCATAGGTATATAGTGTATAACAGTAATTTATAGTTTTGAACCAATTATAATACACAATAGTTGTATCCATATATAACATAATAACGTTCACGAACATGTATAGGCTCTCGTCACTATATTTTAGTATTTTGCAAAGTATACAGCGCTGTATACATTACATTATACTGTATTAATATATAAAATCAAAATATAGATTAACGTCCTTCATTGAAATAATTTATCGATGAACTTAGTTGTTACAATATAATATACTTTGGTACCCCGTTAAAACACTCCGATACACTATTCTTCGTAGTTGCCGGATACATCGTAACTAGAATAAGAACAATTATTCTTAAATTAGCATAAAAAAAGTAATTATTCCCTTAAAAATATAAAGAAAAAACGTATAATAAAAATTGTCAATTTTTTTTTTAGAATAAATCAAAAGACTATATGTTATTCAAAATGATAATATTTACTTTTGAGTTTTTGACGTATATATATATATATGTGTGTGTGTGTGTGTGTGTGTGTGTTTGAATTGTATGAGTACATCGTACGCTTAATAATATTTTGATAACTGTATAAAAAAATGCTCGTGTCATTTTAATATGTGTATACTGTACATTATACGTTATTATAAACGGGTTGGAAAATATACCAACGATTATCAATATAATATAATACATAACATTAAGGGAAGACGATATCACAATGGTATTAACGTACTAGTTATATCAAATTACGATATCATGTTTTCAATTGTTAACATTAAGACGTTTCTTCATATCTTTTTTGAGACGGTGGTTTTCGATGTGAACACTGTGTGCCGTGATAATATATATATATTTATATTTTTTTTTCTTACAATTTGCTCTAAATGTTTTATTTTAACGTCTATTACGTTAAAACGTATCGTATTAATCGTATGTAAATTATTACGTTTATCAGTTATTTGTATTTTAACGCATAACTATAATATTAAATTATAGAATATATAATTAATGATATTATTATGTTTAATGTATAAATCGTATTTATGGTGCTAAAATCGATATATCACACGTACGCGCATTTGACGTACGTAAACATAAAAATAGCTTGGCAAATATAAATTGGATATTTTTATTCGCCCAGATGGATTTACTATTTTTTTTTCTTTCGTTCCGGTACTCTATTTGTCATTTTTATAATATTTTACACGAATCATAATTTTTAAATGTTAACTATTAAGGACAACAATTGATTAAAAACTATACCATACTCATACTATCAATAATACTACTATTACATTACTAACACCACGAATATAACTTTAACTACTTACCACTACTATTACTACAACTAATTAACAATTACTATACAAATACGTACGTTACTATTATAGTTATTATATCATATTATGTAATGCAGTTAGGTATCTACATAGGTATGTCGTTGTTCGATTTTCGTGTAATCCAATTATTATTATAACGAATATAGTATCTAGTCATTTAACGTTATCATTAGTCCTATATAATATATTTGATTGATATTATTTTCATAAACGTATATTATATTATATATTAATTATTGTATAAGGGAAATTAAAAATAAGTTTTATAATAAAAGTGTGACTCATATAATATTATAATCATAAAAAAAATGATCTATATATATATATATGTATAATATTATTAAAATGTATAGAAGCTCAGGGTCACTGAAATATGGTAGTTATAGAGATAGACTATAGTAAGTAACATGTCAAAATCACACTATTAACATATTTATAATAGTATTACTCGTCCATAAAGGAAAAACATTCATGAGAAAATAAGAGGTTGTTAATATTATATAACATGTTCTGCATATGTATTGTTTCATTGTCTCATTTTGGAAAATGAATTTATAAATATTACTGAATTTACTGTGTTTTTTTTTTTTTTTTATCAAAAGCTATCATTGAACTATTGATGTAAACTGCTTTTAATGTTAATGCTACTATTTGTGAATTAAAAAAAAATATATATGTAATTTTTAAGTTTATATTATACATAATATTATATATTCTATTCTATACACAGTGAAAGTATATAGGTACCTATAGTTTGCAGTACATATTATAATAGTCGGTCTTATTAAAAATGCTTTATGTAATAAAATAAGAAACTATTATTTGTTTGTGATTAGAAGATATACGAGATATGCTCACGTAGTGAATTTAATATTTTAACAATTTAAATAATGTAAATGATACAAAAGTCCGTATTGTAATGAAAATATGTTCAACGTTGTAAAACCATAAGAAAAAGAAAGTATCCTATCACTGTTTTCGATTAATTTTTTTTGTTATTTTAAGCATTTAATTAATTTGTCTTACTCGTGTACGGTTTTTATTCTCAGATTGTCGTGGTAATCATTGACTCGCGTCCGAAAAATAAATGATATTGATATTACTTTCGTTCTATTAATTTTAAATCGTTGATATTTCATAACGTTATGAATACGCGTTATATAACTACATATTTCCAAATCAAAACGGTTTTCTATTTTTTGGATATTATATAATGATTTTTGTTTGGTGTAATAATTTGCTCAAAACGGACGACACGAAAAAAATATACACCCCAATCTTCGTCAAGATAATAATATCATTATATTATGCAGATTAGGTATCTCTGTTCTATTAACATTGGAGATTGTCTGGAATAAAAAAGGGCCATCGTATTTACTATAATTATGTATCGTGTATAGATTAATTTTTTTTGTAAAAGACCACGAAATATTATAATATTACATTATTACCCATAAAGTATGCGCAGAAAATATAAATTTTCAACGGTACCTACTCGAATGATGATAACATAACAAGTATAACGATATAATGATTGTATGATTTAATATGAAAAGCCGAAATCGATAATAATAATTTTATATAATATGCACTCCGTTTCGAGTTCTTTATTACACGATGTCAGTGAACCAGGCATGAACGGATTATTATGATAAAAATAATAATAGTAATATCAATATTTTAAAATTATATTGTAAGAATACTGCGTTTCAATGTCATGGCCAACCATATTGTTTTGAGTAAGGATCAATGATTGAAAATCTACGATACCTACGGTACCTACTCACACTGATACGTCAAACTCACATAATCGCTAATTTTAGATTGATTTTATAAACACCGATATTAACATATTTTTATTTGAAAAAAAAACCTTTTGCCACATTACTACTGGTAATATACCACGGTTAAATCGTATTCATATGACTCGTCGTCGTAGTTACCGTTTAATGTTCATAGAACTACCGTATTTCAATTTTAATATTACATCACATATACGCACGCATAAAAACTTTAGCCTCAAGGAAATAGGTGTAATATATAATATTATATTGACCTGCGAAATCGATCGCGAGTTGGCCGACTAAGAATCACCCCGAGAACGTAGTACCCCCATAATAATATTATAATACCGTAGAAAGTACACAAATAAATACGATTTGTTTTTAATTATTTGTACGCTTTCTCCGCTAAAAATAGTAGATAATCTCACTATCAGTTTATCGCCTCCATTCGGTAAGTCTCAGGATATCTCATATTTGTATACAATTGTCTTATTATTATAATTATCTATTAGCAGCTTATGTTATTTTTTCTATACAAAAATCAATACAGCCACTTATGAAAAAATATATCTGAAGCTTTGTATAATAATATACTCATACTGTTTGAATTTGCTTCACGATAACCTACTCCCGTTCGTGTCAAAATCCTAAAGAAGTA
This sequence comes from Rhopalosiphum padi, assembly GCF_020882245.1. Classification (NCBI taxonomy): domain Eukaryota; kingdom Metazoa; phylum Arthropoda; class Insecta; order Hemiptera; family Aphididae; genus Rhopalosiphum; species Rhopalosiphum padi. The sequence goes on from NC_083598.1 coordinate 55,924,829, forward strand.
GTATCATCACAAAACCCATTATAAGTAGGTAAATAGTTTAATGTATTTTTTTTTTTTTTTTAGTTCTTAAAATAACTTATCCATTAACCATCCCACTGCTGTGAGTTGTGACCACTGACGTAATTCCACGATCTTATATAGTTACGTTTGAACACGTACGGAAATGAAACAAGTCTTTATTATTTCGTAACTATACTTTCGTGTTTATTAAGTCTCGTGCATCACTATAAACAATCGACTGTTTGTTCCGACACGATTTCGGCATTTTGTAAAACATATTATATTATAACATTTTTTTTTTTTAATAATAAACATAAATCGTACGTGGTCCATATACTTACACCATTCGTGGTTTGGTACCAAAATATTACCTATATACTACTATTACACTTATTTATAATTCAATATTATTATTATATGTAAAATAATGCGTGTGACTGAATGTATAATTTGTTGACAATATCTTCTGTATAAATACCATTTAATAATATTACTATGTTCGTCAAGAAAACTGTTGATGATTATTTATGTAACAATTCAAACTATACAGAATAAGGAATAATAATTATTATTATATTGTATTGTGTAACTATTAACTGTAATATTATAGTACTAAATACTATAAGAAAGTTTTTTTACGTTGTTTTTGTATTATCTCTGTGATTTATTTCTTTTTCTTTTTTTTAAAGAAACATATTTTATTATTTGTAATGTACAGGTCATGTCTATTGTCTTTACAATAAGTTGTCAAATATATAAAATGCTTTCATATACATTTGATGTGTTAATGATTTAAAAAACAAAGATTTTTTTCAACCAATTATATGAACCTTTCATGTATACCTACTATTTACTGTTTAGTAAAATAAAAAACAAAAATACAGTTAGTATACAAGTAACCTTAGATATTAAAAAAAATTACCTCATTAAAGCGGTATTAATGTGGTACGTGTATAAAAAAGGTATAAGTAATATAACTAAATTAAAACCATTTATAGCTATGTTTGTAAGTATACGATATACAATAATACTTGTGTATAATAAATTACAATCAATACAACAAATATATATTACGTCATTTCAGAATTAAAAGGTTCTAAAACAAATATTTTGAAAAACCATTTTCTTGAATAAAATTAGTTAATGTCTATTAATTGTTGTGTAATTTAAGCTAAAATTTGTATCGATCCGTTAATTGTTTAATTGGATATAAAATATGTAAAGGTTCTAAATCATTACTCATAAAATATGAATATCCGTTAGGTACAATCATGTTATTTTAATCAATAATAATCAAGAATGAAATAGTGCTAAATGGTCTTAGGATTTTGGGTATACTATCATAGAATAAAAAGTTACTGTAATAATTTGGTTAAAGAAATTATTATTTTGCTATAGAAAAATATTATTTTTGTATGCGCTACCTACTTATTGTGTTATAACACTCAAGTAATAAAACTTAATATTTTATATGACGTAGTGTGGAAATTGAAGATCTAATAATATATTATGTAATTCACACTTTGCAATTTATATCCACTATATAGAAAACACGATTTAAACCAGATTCAAAGTTTTCTAGCTAAATTAATAATATATCTTTTTAGGATAAAAATGTTCTAACTAAATAAATATCTTATATTTTCAGAATTAAAAAATTCTACACATATAACCTTTTAATTCTTAAAAATAATATTTTATTTATTTTTATTATTTACTCGATCAATAATTGCGATAAAAACTAATTTCAGGTAAATTTATATAACATGGAACTTACTTGATACTTTATCAAGTTTTCGTAATTTTAGAACTTATGGTAAAAAAATGTATTGAATTTCGTTAAATAACACAAACTCCAGAAACAATATGAAAATATAATACGTATGTTATATCTACTTCTACTACACGACTACACCTATAGGCTATAATTTGACACATGTACCTGCTCCAGTTAGTCGCCCACACAGAAGAACTTATGACATAACTACCCGCTGTAATGCTGATAAGCAAAAGTGTTGCGTAATATTGTTAATTAAATAAAAAAAAATTCTTAAATGTTTTGTAAAATCACAGTACTTTTTAAACTATAGTTTAGATAATCTAAACATTAACTAACTAAAGTAAAATGCAATAAAATTGTGAATACTGTTAAAGTTGTTATATTTTAAAATTAATAAATAATTATGTGGCATTTGAGCAAAGGCCTCTTATATTTTTTAGAAACTTTAAAAATTGTTTTAGTCTGAATATTTATGTTTAAAATTATCCTACAGTCTATGACTTGTCCCAGTGTCACCAACGATTTTTATGCATATTATGGTATATAAGTTACATGAGAGTAAAAATCACCTGTTACACTGGAATACCAAAACTTAAATATTTTTTTTCTCAATAATTTTAATAAGAATAAATTACATTTTTTTCTTATTCTCCTTTTATCGAAAATGACAGTATTATAAGATAAGCAGAATGTAAACACTAGGGGGCGTTGCAGTAATATAGTGACATGAGAAATCAGCCAATTTTAAATTTATAAAATATTTTTTTATAATACCATGGTATATATTCTTTACTTTGAATTCAATATTTAAATTGACAGTCAAATTTGATTCATCATATAATATAATATAGTACATATACTATACAATAAGAGTTTGAGCTTTATTTAGAATTTGAATGCATCTTAGTGCATATCACAGTGATATATCCATAATATGGTCTTCTCAAGTTGGAATAAACCAACGAGCAGAATTTGTGCTGCCATCTAGTCTATATAATAAATGCATGTATGTTACGAACAATTTAATATCGCCAATAGATGGTTATCATTGACGCTCAAAACAAATAATAATTATATGACTATTTATATATACAAAACATAAGTGTTGCATTACTTGTAAAAAAAAAATATTATTATGATATAATTTTGTTGTACCAATTGTCTAATCTATTAGTTCACTAAAATTGAATATTTCAATAATAGGCCACCGAATATTTTTTATAAAGGACCACTATAGATTCATTTAACTTTTAGTGATTGTTTAATGTTTGTGCAACTCCAGCATAAGATTTTCAATTAGTTTCGCTTTACATCATTATGACATATAATTTTATAAATTGATTTACAGTTTATAAATTTATATGAATATTAAAATATTTGAATGTAATAGTTATAAAACGTTGTTATTTATTTAAAAAACATACTTATACAAATTATATTAGTGAGTTTAATCCGTAATAAAAATAACATTCAAAAACTAGTAAAAGTTATTAATAAAAGTCGTTGGTAGTTGAATGATAGTCACTATTGTTACGTATTTGAACTTGTCGACCAAATTTTACATTTTTGTCATCCGTTTATTATAAAATATTAATTTATTATGAACGACCTTATTATGCTTATCTATTTTGATAATTATATTACGTATGTTGTGGGGATAAGCTGATATGGATGATAATCATAATAATATTATGATCATGTGTGTATAAGGTACTAAAATAAGCGTATTCAAACCTAAATATCAAGTGACGCCTATAACAGCGTTTTGCGCCCCTTTGTTTATTTAGGCCTTCTAAGTCGAGCAAATTATAATGATAATTTTGATTTTTTTACTTTTATAATATACTTTAGTAATACTATCTGATCTTGAATGACATTGCCCGTGGATTAACCCTGATTTAAGCTCTAATAAATGTATAATATTAGGCTTCACAAATTGTTAACACAGTCATTGGGTGGTTTTGACAAAATAAAAAATACAAGTCTAAAATTAAATCCAATTACAATGACTATTTTATTATATGTAAACAGCCGTTACCCAATATAAATAAAAGTTTTTTTTTCATGAGCCGAAAAATCTCCATGTGAGCCCGTCTTTACAATGTAAAATTATAAAATTAGGTTTTAGATAGTTACAAGCGCGTAGCCAGAGTTCTGGATGTTAACCCTCCCCCCCCTCTCGTCGGTAATATAAATATATTATCCAAAAATAATTATATGCTAAAAATGGTCCAGATTAGGCCAAGAAGGATTATATTTTTCGTGTATTTTGTTTAAAGAAATATTCAAAAGTTAAACGTATTTTATAATACATTAATGTGACCGAATGACTTCATGAAATATTTAGTTAAAATACCTTCCTTTAAAAAATCTTGGCTACGCGTACCTATGCATCCTTAGGAATAGGATTGTACCAAATTCCACTTACGTTTTAAATTAAATTGCCTTTTATTAATATAGATATAACAACTATAACAATAATAATAAGTAATAACTTATTTTAGAAAATAATACGGGCTGGAGGGATCAAATTTTTGGGTTTTAATCGTTGCAAAATATCAGAAGGTGCTTAGCGACACCTAGCCGACAATGGGTACTACTTGTAATACAAACATGTTTTTACATCATCCCCAACTCATATATAAAACCTATTAATATTATAAAAAGTAATTGTTACCAAGCGGAATTGATATGATTTATAATATTGTAGTTAGGTGTATTGCGTATATTAATTATATTGTTTATGGAGAACAAATAATCAATCAATGGAAAATCAAAATACCAAGAAACCCTGCTATGTATTACAGCAAAAACCAGCCTGCAACACCACGTAACTCTGGACACCAACTTACTATCGAATTGACTTTTTGTAATGCATTTCTTAATAAGGAATGTATTAAAGTTATATTATTAAATGTATGAATTAGCCTTTTGGTTAATATTAACGTATCATATTTATGTAATTTATAATGCATGTCCTGCTGAGGAATGACATATTATATTAAAATTATTCGTGCGTTGGTATATTTCGATATTTAGTAATAATTGTAGTCTGTTACTTTGATATACACTACAAATATTAAACATAAAAATAAAGATGTACAGCAATCTGTAATCTAAAGTGTTCCTCATTATCATAAAATACAGATATATGACGTAAATGTTTTATGCGCGTAATTACTTTAGATACATTTAAAATGTAATATTTTGTTTCTTTAAAATAATAAAATAAAATTTATTTGGTAAGTATGTTATAGTAAAAAATAATCCACTCATCAAAGAGCTTTTGAAATTAGTGATTTATTTTTATTTTTATTTTTAATGCTACTTGAAATACAGTGAGTTCCGCTTAATTTGATCACTGGTTTACAGAATCAACCGTTTATTAAAATCAAAATTGAAAATCCTAAACCAGATCTTATGTTACTAATGAATCAACCTTTTATTAGAATCACTAAGTACCGGATAATTGAATCATTTTTAAGAATATTATATCGTTTTAATGGTATTTCAAACTTTCACTAAAAAGAAACAAGAATTGTTTTGTAAAAGTTAAAAGGAGCTATTCAAAAATATGGTGATAACGATACTTTTCAGTTGTTTCAAAATGAACAGGAGCAATTCACATACATGGTACATATTTGGTACATTACTATTTATTTAATTTTAAATAATTTAAAATCATGTATATATTAATATATTATATTAATTGAATATGGATTTTAATTTCAGGCTAATATGAAAATGAAATTAATAGATTCTCAAGTACAATAAAAAATAGATAGTTTCTATACTTTAATGTATTTTGTAATTTTAAACATAATAAATTATATAAACTCATCAATAAAGAAAAATGATTTATGGAATCAACCGGTTAATATAATCAAAAGGATTGGAACCAATGTGATCACTTTAGACGGAACTCACTGTAGTTCAATAATATATTATATTTGTTAAATATGCAGTTTGCATATGCATATATTTTGTGCATACATTACATGATAGTCTATACGATACAAGTTTGTGGTTTTTGACATTTTCAAAGAGAAGTTTTGTTTTTTACTAAAATCAACTCTTCAACATAAAATATTGTAAAAGTAATATTCAGGACGGCAATAATATAATAAAATACAAATAAGTCACTGAAAAGTTAATAGATTAGGTTAGGTTATTAAACTAAGTTAGAGTGTTTACCCTTTGCAGAAGAAATTACTTTCCGAATCCAAACTTTGTGTTTCTAAGTTTATTTATTTATTTTATTTATTTATGCTTCTGTAAATACATCTACACTGGTAATTGAATTCACTAGTTATCTCTTTACTTTTTGCATAATTAATAAGATATGTTCGTCACAGCACATTCTGATTTTAAAGTTAAATTTTGTGATTTTACTCTTGAGTTCAGTATTATTTACCTTTTTTGAAATAAGATGACAGATTCCCTTTTTACTAAGTGTATATATATATTATTATACACTATATCGTGTATCGTACCCATTCTACGTTCTGGTCCATTTTCGTGTTAGGTAAATTTTTTTAAAAATCACATAACTACATGATATGGATAAAATTTCAAGAAAACACCGGAATTTCATCCACATTTTTTAGATATGTCAAGTAAAAAAATTGCGCGAGTAGTCAGTATAGAGTATCACTCTGATGTAGGTACATACAGTGCAGCTATCGAGTGTACTCCATCACTGTAATGTTTGTGTTAAATTTGAATTTAATGATTAACCAATAACTATGTATATTTTATAGTTTATAGTATTTCTATAAAAAAAATATTTTGAGCAGAGACCGTCTAACTTCTTGGTTATTACGGCTATGTATTAAATAATTTTATTGTTTTAATAATGATAATAAAACAAAAAAAAAATAATAAAAAAAGTTCGTTTTTTCTTCTCAATTATTATAATTATATATGTATGTTAAAAAATACTAAATTTCTATTATTAACCAACTAAAGTAAAAACTATAGATTTATTAAAACAAATGTTATAACATATTTTTTTTAAATAAACATAGTTTCAATTAACTGCGCATTATCTCAAAAACATCTGAATACAAATACACATCTTTTAGAATGAATACTCATGGTTTTAATTATTATATGTATGTTAAAATTATACATATTGTATTAAAATCTCACTATAAATTGACTATTTAAACCCTCATTATGTATTATGATGAAAAGTACTAAACTACTAAAGCAATAAGTATAATGTTTAAAATTAAAAATTATGAAGAACAAATCAACGAATAGCCTGTTATTATAGCTCTATATAGCCTATTTTTATACTGTAAACAGTGTAACAGTGTAAACTAAATCATTTTTTTTTTTTGGAATTCTGAGTTTATTTAAAAATCAAATTTATATAAATAATTCAATATGGTATTAAAATAATTGTGCAAGATGAAGGAAATATAGTTATTACGTGGTTAATAACATTATTATGATAATGAATGATTAATAAAATAATCGATATTGTATAGTAACTATCGATAGCTAATAACGCCTGCATTTAAACCTAAAATGATCAAATAAATATAGATAGATATATATAATAATAATACATTGTGTGTATCGCATTACTCGGGATGTCGGGCGCATTGAACAGACAATTTGACTAAATTTATGCGCAGAGCAGCACATTGATCAAATAACACACAATGGTAATAATATATTATAACGTCTAATCGAATTGTCAGCATGTCTACCATCTGCAGCTGATTTAACTCGACACTCGGTGTACGTACATCATTAGCTGAGAACGTAATAATGTACGTATAGCTAGCTGAAGGGTATTTCTAGTTGAAAGTGTTGTTGAAGAAAAATGTATAATATAATAATGTGTTGCTTGAAGATTTAAATAGTTTAAAAGTTTTATAAGTAGTATTGAAAGACTAATTATTATTGTATCACGAGTATACCATATTTTAGGAAATTACAGAGCCTATTTCAACTTCCGTTATTGCAGGCAGCAGCCTGGATGGTATGATAATATAATATAATAAATAAATAAACAATGATGATGTATAATACTCGTATAATATAATAATAATAAATAATATTATAATAATATAATCTATAATATACTTATATAGATAATTGTATAAAATGTAACAGATGTATGTTGTAATTGTTGTATAATATTTGTTTGTATATTTATACACTATATCGATTATTATATAAATCAGTTAGTTTTGATTGAGTGCAGAAAAGGGTATTGCTACACTCAAAACTATATATCGTTTTGGTGCATAAAATATTTTATAACCACCCGGTGATTCGCCAATTCACCATTCGTATTGGTGTGTAATTCGCATTGCCATCACCTCTATAATATGTATACCAGTCGTGTCGTGCGACGAGCTCGTGTTTTTATCGGTGACGCATCGGTTCGTTGTCACTTGTCAATACGACGGTCAGTTTTATGCACTTTCACCGAACAACGCATCACGGCAAAATCGCGTGTACTCGCCAGTGCAAACGCAGACCGGTCACCTTGCAATTGTTCCGTATAAGATACTGCCGTTATGCATATTGTTATATGTGTGAATGTGCTGACCATAACGTAATATCATATCATATATCTATATTAATAATGACAATCAGTGGCCGGTATATTAATATTGTTGTAATTCGTCTTCGTTATCGGCGCAGGCAGTCGTAATTCAACGGGTATTTGGTTGCGAACTACACGGCCTTTGATTCGATTTTATGCTACTGAGCATGGGCAGATTCGGTCGTTGTAAGCCGAGTAAGCCGTGATAGTGTTCACGATGCACGAAATGAGTGAGCCGTCTCACGCAGACGATGGAATAAAAAATCTTCACGCTATATTCCGATATAAGTACGCAATTGCACATGTATATAATATAATGTGTTCAAAAGCAATTGTATCGAAATAAGATAAAAAGTGACAGTAACTGAATATAGTCGTATTTGCATTTAACCTAAAAAACTAAAAATGCGTATTTTTAAGACGGACGCGTACACGCGATGACTCTAAAAACGTGGTAGCCGTTACGAGGGACCTTCGGACCTTCCGCCCAAATCAAAAAATTTCAGAAAATCCAAATTTAAACTGCCTAAGTACGGTAAAAACCGTTTTTTTGAAAAAAACTCGTTTGCACGTTTTCGGGATGAAGGATTTATTTTTCGACTCTGAAACTTTACACGCATCGTCAGTGGGGTCGCCAAAACGGTTTCCGCGCAAAAAAACATTAAAAAATCAAAATTTTTATTTTAGTCTACGGCCGCCCACGGCCCCTGTGTATTATTTGACGTTTTTCACCTAAAAAACTAAAAATGCGTATTTTAAGGACGGACGCGTACACGCGATGACTCTAAAAACGTGGTAGCCGTTACGAGGGACCTTCGGACCTTCCGCCCATATCAAAAAATTTCAGAAAATCCAAATTTAAACCGCCTAAGTACGGTAAAAACCGTTTATTGGAAAAAACTCGTTTGCAAGTTTTCGGGGTGAAGGATTTATTTTTCGACTCTGAAACTTTACACGCATCGTCAGTGGGGTCGCCAAAACGGTTTCCGCGCAAAAAAACACTAAATAATCAAAATTTTTATTTTATTCTACGGCCGCCCACGGCCCCTGTGTATTTTTTGACGTTTTTCACCTAAAAAACTAAAACTGCGTATTTTTAAGACAGACGCGTACACGCGATGACTCTAAAAACATGGTAGCCGTTATGAGGGACCTTCGGACCTTCCGCCCATATCAAAAAATTTCAGAAAATCCAAATTTAAACCGCCTAAGTACGGTAAAAACCGTTTTTTTGAAAAAAACTCGTTTGCAAGTTTTCGGGGTGAAGGATTTATTTTTCGACTCTGAAACTTTACACGCATCGTCAGTGGGGTCGCAAAAACGGTTTCCGCGCAAAAAAACATTAAAAAATCAAAATTTTTATTTTATTCTACGGCCGCCCACGGCCCCTGTGTATTTTTTGACGTTTTTCACCTAAAAAACTAAAAATGCCTATTTTTAAGACGGACGCGTACACGCGATGACTCCAAAAACGTAGTAGCCGTTACGAGGGACCTTCGGACCTTCCGCCCATATCAAAAAATTTCAGAAAATCCAAATTTAAACCGCCTAAGTACGGTAAAAACCGTTTATTGGAAAAAACTCGTTTGCAAGTTTTCGGGGTGAAGGATTTATTTTTCGACTCTGAAACTTTACACGCATCGTCAGTGGGGTCGCCAAAACGGTTTCCGCGCAAAAAAACACTAAATAATCAAAATTTTTATTTTATTCTACGGCCGCCCACGGCCCCTGTGTATTTTTTGACGTTTTTCACCTAAAAAACTAAAACTGCGTATTTTTAAGACAGACGCGTACACGCGATGACTCTAAAAACATGGTAGCCGTTATGAGGGACCTTCGGACCTTCCGCCCATATCAAAAAATTTCAGAAAATCCAAATTTAAACCGCCTAAGTACGGTAAAAACCGTTTTTTTGAAAAAAACTCGTTTGCAAGTTTTCGGGGTGAAGGATTTATTTTTCGACTCTGAAACTTTACACGCATCGTCAGTGGGGTCGCAAAAACGGTTTCCGCGCCAAAAAACATTAAAAAATCAAAATTTTTATTTTATTCTACGGCCGCCCACGGCCCCTGTGTATTTTTTGACGTTTTTCACCTAAAAAAACTAAAAATGCCTATTTTTAAGACGGACGCGTACACGCGATGACTCCAAAAACGTGGTAGCCGTTACGAGGGACCTTCGGACCTTCCGCCCATATCAAAAAATTTCAGAAAATCCAAATTTAAACCGCCTAAGTACGGTAAAAACCGTTTTTTTGAAAAAAACTCGTTTGCCAGTTTTCGGGGTGAAGGATTTATTTTTCGACTCTGAAACTTTACACGCATCGTCAGTGGGGTCGCCAAAACGGTTTCCGCGCAAAAAAACTTTAAAAAATCAAAATTTTTATTTTATTCTACGGCCGCCCACGGCCCCTGTGTATTTTTTGACGTTTTTCACCTAAAAAACTAAAAATGCTTATTTTTAAGACGGACGCGTACACGCGATGACTCTAAAAACGTGGTAGCCGTTACGAGGGACCTTCGGACCTTCCGCCCATATCAAAAAATTTCAGAAAATCCAAATTTAAACCGCCTAAGTATAGTAAAAACCGTTTTTTTGAAAAAAACTCGTTTGCAAGTTTTCGGGGTGAAGGATTTATTTTTCGACTCTGAAACTTTACACGCACCGTCAGTGGGGTCGCCAAAACGGTTTCCGCGCAAAAAAACACTAAATAATCAAAATTTTTATTTTATTCTACGGCCGCCCACGGCCCCTGTGTATTTTTTGACGTTTTTCACCTAAAAAACTAAAAATGCGTATTTTTAAGACGGACGCGTACACGCGATGACTCTAAAAACGTGGTAGCCGTTACGAGGGACCTTCGGACCTTCCGCCCATATCAAAAAATTTCAGAAAATCCAAATTTAAACCGCCTAAGTACGGTAAAAAACCGTTTTTTTGAAAAAAACTCGTTTGCAAGTTTTCGGGGTGAAGGATTTATTTTTCGACTCTGAAACTTTACACGCATCGTCAGTGGGGTCGTCAAAACGGTTTCCGCGCAAAAAAACACTAAATAATCAAAATTTTTATTTTATTCTACGGCCGCCCACGGCCCCTGTGTATTTTTTGACGTTTTTCACCTAAAAAACTAAAAATGCGTATTTTTAAGACGGACGCGTACACGCGATGACTCCAAAAACGTGGTAGCCGTTACGAGGGACCTTCGGACCTTCCGCCCATATCAAAAAATTTCAGAAAATCCAAATTTAAACCGCCTAAGTACGGTAAAAACCGTTTTTTTGAAAAAAACTCGTTTGCCAGTTTTCGGGGTGAAGGATTTATTTTTCGACTCTGAAACTTTACACGCATCGTCAGTGGGGTCGCCCAAACGGTTTCCGCGCAAAAAAACATTAAAAAATCAAAATTTTTATTTTATTCTACGGCCGCCCACGGCCCCTGTGTATTTTTTGACGTTTTTCACCTAAAAAACTAAAAATGCGTATTTTTAAGACGGACGCGTACACGCGATGACTCTAAAAACGTGGTAGCCGTTACGAGGGACCTTCGGACCTTCCGCCCATATCAAAAAATTTCAGAAAATCCAAATTTAAACCGCCTAAGTACGGTAAAAAACCGTTTTTTTGAAAAAAACTCGTTTGCAAGTTTTCGGGGTGAAGGATTTATTTTTCGACTCTGAAACTTTACACGCATCGTCAGTGGGGTCGCCAAAACGGTTTCCGCGCAAAAAAACATTAAAAAATCAAAATTTTTATTTTATTCTACGGCCGCCCACGGCCCCTGTGTATTTTTTGACGTTTTTCACCTAAAAAACTAAAAATGCGTATTTTTAAGACGGACGCGTACACGCGATGACTCTAAAAACGTGGGTAGCCGTTACGAGGGACCTTCGGACCTTCCGCCCATATCAAAAAATTTCAGAAAATCCAAATTTAAACCGCCTAAGTACGGTAAAAACCGTTTTTTTGAAAAAAACTCGTTTGCAAGTTTTCGGGGTGAAGGATTTATTTTTCGACTCTGAAACTTTACACGCATCGTCAGTGGGGTCGTCAAAACGGTTTCCGCGCAAAAAAACACTAAATAATCAAAATTTTTATTTTATTCTACGGCCGCCCACGGCCCCTGTGTATTTTTTGACGTTTTTCACCTAAAAAACTAAAAATGCGTATTTTTAAGACGGACGCGTACACGCGATGACTCTAAAAACGTGGTAGCCGTTACGAGGGACCTTCGGACCTTCCGCCCATATCAAAAAATATCAGAAAATCCAAATTTAAACCGCCTAAGTACGGTAAAAACCGTTTTTTTGGAAAAAAACTCGTTTGCAAGTTTTCGGGGTGAAGGATTTATTTTTCGACTCTGAAACTTTACACGCATCGTCAGTGGGGTCGTCAAAACGGTTTCCGCTTAAAAAAACACTAAATAATCAAAATTTTTATTTTATTCTACGGCCGCCCACGGCCCCTGTGTATTTTTTGACGTTTTTCACCTAAAAAACTAAAAATGCGTATTTTTAAGACGGACGCGTACACGCGATGACTCTAAAAACGTGGTAGCCGTTACGAGGGACCTTCGGACCTTCCGCCCATATCAAAAAATATCAGAAAATCCAAATTTAAACCGCCTAAGTACGGTAAAAACCGTTTTTTTGAAAAAAACTCGTTTGCAAGTTTTCGGGGTGAAGGATTTATTTTTCGACTCTGAAACTTTACACGCATCGTCAGTGGGGTCGCCAAAATGGTTTCCGCGCAAAAAAACACTAAATAATCAAAATTTTTATTTTATTCTACGGCCGCCCACGGCCCCTGTGTATTTTTTGACGTTTTTCACCTAAAAAACTAAAAATGCGTATTTTTAAGACGATAGCGTACACGCAATACCTCTAAAAACGTGGTAGCCGTTACGAGGGACCTTCGGACCTTCCGCCCATATCAAAAAATTTCAGAAAATCCAAATTTAAACCGCCTAAGTACGGTAAAAACCGTTTTTTTGAAAAAAACTCGTTTGCAAGTTTTCGGGGTGAAGGATTTATTTTTCGACTCTGAAACTTTACACGCATCGTCAGTGGGGTCGCCCAAACGGTTTCCGCGCAAAAAAACATTAAAAAATCAAAATTTTTATTTTATTCTACGGCCGCCCACGGCCCCTGTGTATTTTTTGACGTTTTTCACCTAAAAAACTAAAAATGCGTATTTTTAAGACGGACGCGTACACGCGATGACTCTAAAAACGTGGTAGCCGTTACGAGGGACCTTCGGACCTTCCGCCCATATCAAAAAATTTCAGAAAATCCAAATTTAAACCGCCTAAGTACGGTAAAAACCGTTTTTTTGAAAAAAACTCGTTTGCAAGTTTTCGGGGTGAAGGATTTATTTTTCGACTCTGAAACTTTACACGCATCGTCAGTGGGGTCGCCAAAACGGTTTCCGCGCAAAAAAACATTAAAAAATCAAAATTTTTATTTTATTCTACGGCCGCCCACGGCCCCTGTGTATTTTTTGACGTTTTTCACCTAAAAAACTAAAAATGCGTATTTTTAAGACGGACGCGTACACGCGATGACTCTAAAAACGTGGTAGCCGTTACGAGGGACCTTCGGACCTTCCGCCCATATCAAAAAATTTCAGAAAATCCAAATTTAAACCGCCTAAGTACGGTAAAAAACCGTTTTTTTGAAAAAAACTCGTTTGCAAGTTTTCGGGGTGAAGGATTTATTTTTCGACTCTGAAACTTTACACGCATCGTCAGTGGGGTCGTCAAAACGGTTTCCGCGCAAAAAAACACTAAATAATCAAAATTTTTATTTTATTCTACGGCCGCCCACGGCCCCTGTGTATTTTTTGACGTTTTTCACCTAAAAAACTAAAAATGCGTATTTTTAAGACGGACGCGTACACGCGATGACTCTAAAAACGTGGTAGCCGTTACGAGGGACCTTCGGACCTTCCGCCCATATCAAAAAATATCAGAAAATCCAAATTTAAACCGCCTAAGTACGGTAAAAACCGTTTTTTGGAAAAAAACTCGTTTGCAAGTTTTCGGGGTGAAGGATTTATTTTTCGACTCTGAAACTTTACACGCATCGTCAGTGGGGTCGTCAAAACGGTTTCCGCTTAAAAAAACACTAAATAATCAAAATTTTTATTTTATTCTACGGCCGCCCACGGCCCCTGTGTATTTTTTGACGTTTTTCACCTAAAAAACTAAAAATGCGTATTTTTAAGACGGACGCGTACACGCGATGACTCTAAAAACGTGGTAGCCGTTACGAGGGACCTTCGGACCTTCCGCCCATATCAAAAAATATCAGAAAATCCAAATTTAAACCGCCTAAGTACGGTAAAAACCGTTTTTTTGAAAAAAACTCGTTTGCAAGTTTTCGGGGTGAAGGATTTATTTTTCGACTCTGAAACTTTACACGCATCGTCAGTGGGGTCGCCAAAATGGTTTCCGCGCAAAAAAACACTAAATAATCAAAATTTTTATTTTATTCTATGGCCGCCCACGGCCCCTGTGTATTTTTTGACGTTTTTCACCTAAAAAACTAAAAATGCGTATTTTTAAGACGATAGCGTACACGCAATACCTCTAAAAACGTGGTAGCCGTTACGAGGGACCTTCGGACCTTCCGCCCATATCAAAAAATTTCAGAAAATCCAAATTTAAACCGCCTAAGTACGGTAAAAAACCGTTTTTTTGAAAAAAACTCGTTTGCAAGTTTTCGGGGTGAAGGATTTATTTTTCGACTCTGAAACTTTACACGCATCGTCAGTGGGGTCGCCAAAACGGTTTCCGCGCAAAAAAACTTTAAAAAATCAAAATTTTTATTTTATTCTACGGCCGCCCACGGCCCCTGTGTATTTTTTGACGTTTTTCACCTAAAAAACTAAAAATGCGTATTTTTAAGACGGACGCGTACACGCGATGACTCTAAAAACGTGGTAGCCGTTACGAGGGACCTTCGGACCTTCCGTCCATATCAAAAAATATCAGAAAATCCAAATTTAAACCGCCTAAGTACGGTAAAAACCGTTTTTTGGAAAAAAACTCGTTTGCAAGTTTTCGGGGTGAAGGATTTATTTTTCGACTCTGAAACTTTACACGCATCGTCAGTGGGGTCGTCAAAACGGTTTCCGCGCAAAAAAACACTAAATAATCAAAATTTTTATTTTATTCTACGGCCGCCCACGGCCCCTGTGTATTTTTTGACGTTTTTCACCTAAAAAACTAAAAATGCGTATTTTTAAGACGGACGCGTACACGCGATGACTCTAAAAACGTGGTAGCCGTTACGAGGGACCTTCGGACCTTCCGCCCATATCAAAAAATTTCAGAAAATCCAAATTTAAACCGCCTAAGTACGGTAAAAACCGTTTTTTTGAAAAAAACTCGTTTGCAAGTTTTCGGGGTGAAGGATTTATTTTTCGACTCTGAAACTTTACACGCATCGTCAGTGGGGTCGCCCAAACGGTTTCCGCGCAAAAAAACATTAAAAAATCAAAATTTTTATTTTATTCTACGGCCGCCCACGGCCCCTGTGTATTTTTTGACGTTTTTCACCTAAAAAACTAAAAATGCGTTTTTTTAAGACGGACGCGTACACGCGATGACTCTAAAAACGTGGGTAGCCGTTACGAGGGACCTTCGGACCTTCCGCCCATATCAAAAAATTTCAGAAAATCCAAATTTAAACCGCCTAAGTACGGTAAAAAACCGTTTTTTTGAAAAAAACTCGTTTGCAAGTTTTCGGGGTGAAGGATTTATTTTTCGACTCTGAAACTTTACACGCATCGTCAGTGGGGTCGCCAAAACGGTTTCCGCGCAAATAAACTTTAAAAAATCAAAATTTTTATTTTATTCTACGGCCGCCCACGGCCCCTGTGTATTTTTTGACGTTTTTCACCTAAAAAACTAAAAATGCGTATTTTTAAGACGGACGCGTACACGCGATGACTCTAAAAACGTGGTAGCCGTTACGAGGGACCTTCGATACTTCCGCCCATATCAAAAAATTTCAGAAAATCCAAATTTAAACCGCCTAAGTACGGTATAAACCGTTTTTTTGAAAAAAACTCGTTTGCAAGTTTTCGGGGTGAAGGATTTATTTTTCGACTCTGAAACTTTACACGCATCGTCAGTGGGGTCGCCAAAACGGTTTCCGTGCAAAAAAACTTTAAAAAATCAAAATTTTTATTTTATTCTACGGCCGCCCACGGCCCCTGTGTATTTTTTGACGTTTTTCACCTAAAAAACTAAAAATGCGTATTTTTAAGACGGACGCGTACACGCGATGACTCTAAAAACGTGGTAGCCGTTACGAGGGACCTTCGATACTTCCGCCCATATCAAAAAATTTCAGAAAATCCAAATTTAAACCGCCTAAGTACGGTAAAAACCGTTTTTTTGAAAAAAACTCGTTTGCAAGTTTTCGGGGTGAAGGATTTATTTTTCGACTCTGAAACTTTACACGCATCGTCAGTGGGGTCGCCAAAACGGTTTCCGCGCAAAAAAACATTAAAAAATCAAAATTTTTATTTTATTCTACGGCCGCCCACGGCCCCTGTGTATTTTTTGACGTTTTTCACCTAAAAAACTAAAAATGCGTATTTTTAAGACGGACGCGTACACGCGATGACTCTAAAAACGTGGTAGCCGTTACGAGGGACCTTCGGACCTTCCGCCCATATCAAAAAATTTCAGAAAATCCAAATTTAAACCGCCTAAGTACGGTAAAAACCGTTTTTTTGAAAAAAACTCGTTTGCAAGTTTTCGGGGTGAAGGATTTATTTTTCGACTCTGAAACTTTACACGCATCGTCAGTGGGGTCGCCCAAACGGTTTCCGCGCAAAAAAACATTAAAAAATCAAAATTTTTATTTTGTTCTACGGCCGCCCACGGCCCCTGTGTATTTTTTGACGTTTTTCACCTAAAAAACTAAAAATGCGTATTTTTAAGACGGACGCGTACACGCGATGACTCTAAAAACGTGGTAGCCGTTACGAGGGACCTTCGGACCTTCCGCCCATATCAAAAAATTTCAGAAAATCCAAATTTAAACCGCCTAAGTACGGTAAAAAACCGTTTTTTTGAAAAAAACTCGTTTGCAAGTTTTCGGGGTGAAGGATTTATTTTTCGACTCTGAAACTTTACACGCATCGTCAGTGGGGTCGCCCAAACGGTTTCCGCGCAAAAAAACATTAAAAAATCAAAATTTTTATTTTGTTCTACGGCCGCCCACGGCCCCTGTGTATTTTTTGACGTTTTTCACCTAAAAAACTAAAAATGCGTATTTTTAAGACGGACGCGTACACGCGATGACTCTAAAAACGTGGTAGCCGTTACGAGGGACCTTCGGACCTTCCGCCCATATCAAAAAATTTCAGAAAATCCAAATTTAAACCGCCTAAGTACGGTAAAAACCGTTTTTTTGAAAAAAACTCGTTTGCAAGTTTTCGGGGTGAAGGATTTATTTTTCGACTCTGAAACTTTACACGCATCGTCAGTGGGGTCGCCAAAACGGTTTCCGCGCAAAAAAAACTTTAAAAAATCAAAATTTTTATTTTATTCTACGGCCGCCCACGGCCCCTGTGTATTTTTTGACGTTTTTCACCTAAAAAACTAAAAATGCGTATTTTTAAGACGGACGCGTACACGCGATGACTCTAAAAACGTGGTAGCCGTTACGAGGGACCTTCGGACCTTCCGTCCATATCAAAAAATATCAGAAAATCCAAATTTAAACCGCCTAAGTACGGTAAAAACCGTTTTTTGGAAAAAAAACTCGTTTGCAAGTTTTCGGGGTGAAGGATTTATTTTTCGACTCTGAAACTTTACACGCATCGTCAGTGGGGTCGTCAAAACGGTTTCCGCGCAAAAAAACACTAAATAATCAAAATTTTTATTTTATTCTACGGCCGCCCACGGCCCCTGTGTATTTTTTGACGTTTTTCACCTAAAAAAACTAAAAATGCGTATTTTTAAGACGGACGCGTACACGCGATGACTCTAAAAACGTGGTAGCCGTTACGAGGGACCTTCGGACCTTCCGCCCATATCAAAAAATATCAGAAAATCCAAATTTAAACCGCCTAAGTACGGTAAAAACCGTTTTTTTGAAAAAAACTCGTTTGCAAGTTTTCGGGGTGAAGGATTTATTTTTCGACTCTGAAACTTTACACGCATCGTCAGTGGGGTCGCCAAAATGGTTTCCGCGCAAAAAAACACTAAATAATCAAAATTTTTATTTTATTCTACGGCCGCCCACGGCCCCTGTGTATTTTTTGACGTTTTTCACCTAAAAAACTAAAAATGCGTATTTTTAAGACGATAGCGTACACGCAATACCTCTAAAAACGTGGTAGCCGTTACGAGGGACCTTCGGACCTTCCGCCCATATCAAAAAATTTCAGAAAATCCAAATTTAAACCGCCTAAGTACGGTAAAAACCGTTTTTTTGAAAAAAACTCGTTTGCAAGTTTTCGGGGTGAAGGATTTATTTTTCGACTCTGAAACTTTACACGCATCGTCAGTGGGGTCGCAAAAACGGTTTCCGCGCAAAAAAACATTAAAAAATCAAAATTTTTATTTTATTCTACGGCCGCCCACGGCCCCTGTGTATTTTTTGACGTTTTTCACCTAAAAAACTAAAAATGCGTATTTTTAAGACGGACGCGTACACGCGATGACTCCAAAAACGTGGTAGCCGTTACGAGGGACCTTCGGACCTTCCGCCCATATCAAAAAATTTCAGAAAATCCAAATTTAAACCGCCTAAGTACGGTAAAAACCGTTTTTTTGAAAAAAACTCGTTTGCCAGTTTTCGGGGTGAAGGATTTATTTTTCGACTCTGAAACTTTACACGCATCGTCAGTGGGGTCGCCCAAACGGTTTCCGCGCAAAAAAACATTAAAAAATCAAAATTTTTATTTTGTTCTACGGCCGCCTACGGCCCCTGTGTATTTTTTGACGTTTTTCACCTAAAAAACTAAAAATGCGTATTTTTAAGACGGACGCGTACACGCGATGACTCTAAAAACGTGGTAGCCGTTACGAGGGACCTTCGGACCTTCCGCCCATATCAAAAAATTTCAGAAAATCCAAATTTAAACCGCCTAAGTACGGTAAAAACCGTTTTTTTGAAAAAAACTCGTTTGCAAGTTTTCGGGGTGAAGGATTTATTTTTCGACTCTGAAACTTTACACGCATCGTCAGTGGGGTCGCCAAAACGGTTTCCGCGCAAAAAAACTTTAAAAAATCAAAATTTTTATTTTATTCTACGGCCGCCCACGGCCCCTGTGTATTTTTTGACGTTTTTCACCTAAAAAACTAAAAATGCGTATTTTTAAGACGGACGCGTACACGCGATGACTCTAAAAACGTGGTAGCCGTTACGAGGGACCTTCGGACCTTCCGTCCATATCAAAAAATATCAGAAAATCCAAATTTAAACCGCCTAAGTACGGTAAAAACCGTTTTTTGGAAAAAAACTCGTTTGCAAGTTTTCGGGGTGAAGGATTTATTTTTCGACTCTGAAACTTTACACGCATCGTCAGTGGGGTCGTCAAAACGGTTTCCGCGCAAAAAAACACTAAATAATCAAAATTTTTATTTTATTCTACGGCCGCCCACGGCCCCTGTGTATTTTTTGACGTTTTTCACCTAAAAAACTAAAAATGCGTATTTTTAAGACGGACGCGTACACGCGATGACTCTAAAAACGTGGTAGCCGTTACGAGGGACCTTCGGACCTTCCGCCCATATCAAAAAATTTCAGAAAATCCAAATTTAAACCGCCTAAGTACGGTAAAAACCGTTTTTTTGAAAAAAACTCGTTTGCAAGTTTTCGGGGTGAAGGATTTATTTTTCGACTCTGAAACTTTACACGCATCGTCAGTGGGGTCGCCCAAACGGTTTCCGCGCAAAAAAACATTAAAAAATCAAAATTTTTATTTTATTCTACGGCCGCCCACGGCCCCTGTGTATTTTTTGACGTTTTTCACCTAAAAAACTAAAAATGCGTTTTTTTAAGACGGACGCGTACACGCGATGACTCTAAAAACGTGGGTAGCCGTTACGAGGGACCTTCGGACCTTCCGCCCATATCAAAAAATTTCAGAAAATCCAAATTTAAACCGCCTAAGTACGGTAAAAACCGTTTTTTTGAAAAAAACTCGTTTGCAAGTTTTCGGGGTGAAGGATTTATTTTTCGACTCTGAAACTTTACACGCATCGTCAGTGGGGTCG
This sequence comes from Rhopalosiphum padi, assembly GCF_020882245.1. Lineage (NCBI taxonomy): Eukaryota > Metazoa > Arthropoda > Insecta > Hemiptera > Aphididae > Rhopalosiphum > Rhopalosiphum padi. Next base: position 55,945,417 of record NC_083598.1, read on the forward strand.
CCAAAACGGTTTCCGCGCAAATAAACTTTAAAAAATCAAAATTTTTATTTTATTCTACGGCCGCCCACGGCCCCTGTGTATTTTTTGACGTTTTTCACCTAAAAAACTAAAAATGCGTATTTTTAAGACGGACGCGTACACGCGATGACTCTAAAAACGTGGTAGCCGTTACGAGGGACCTTCGATACTTCCGCCCATATCAAAAAATTTCAGAAAATCCAAATTTAAACCGCCTAAGTACGGTATAAACCGTTTTTTTGAAAAAAACTCGTTTGCAAGTTTTCGGGGTGAAGGATTTATTTTTCGACTCTGAAACTTTACACGCATCGTCAGTGGGGTCGCCAAAACGGTTTCCGTGCAAAAAAACTTTAAAAAATCAAAATTTTTATTTTATTCTACGGCCGCCCACGGCCCCTGTGTATTTTTTGACGTTTTTCACCTAAAAAACTAAAAATGCGTATTTTTAAGACGGACGCGTACACGCGATGACTCTAAAAACGTGGTAGCCGTTACGAGGGACCTTCGATACTTCCGCCCATATCAAAAAATTTCAGAAAATCCAAATTTAAACCGCCTAAGTACGGTAAAAACCGTTTTTTTGAAAAAAACTCGTTTGCAAGTTTTCGGGGTGAAGGATTTATTTTTCGACTCTGAAACTTTACACGCATCGTCAGTGGGGTCGCCAAAACGGTTTCCGCGCAAAAAAACATTAAAAAATCAAAATTTTTATTTTATTCTACGGCCGCCCACGGCCCCTGTGTATTTTTTGACGTTTTTCACCTAAAAAACTAAAAATGCGTATTTTTAAGACGGACGCGTACACGCGATGACTCTAAAAACGTGGTAGCCGTTACGAGGGACCTTCGGACCTTCCGCCCATATCAAAAAATTTCAGAAAATCCAAATTTAAACCGCCTAAGTACGGTAAAAACCGTTTTTTTGAAAAAAACTCGTTTGCAAGTTTTCGGGGTGAAGGATTTATTTTTCGACTCTGAAACTTTACACGCATCGTCAGTGGGGTCGCCCAAACGGTTTCCGCGCAAAAAAACATTAAAAAATCAAAATTTTTATTTTGTTCTACGGCCGCCCACGGCCCCTGTGTATTTTTTGACGTTTTTCACCTAAAAAACTAAAAATGCGTATTTTTAAGACGGACGCGTACACGCGATGACTCTAAAAACGTGGTAGCCGTTACGAGGGACCTTCGGACCTTCCGCCCATATCAAAAAATTTCAGAAAATCCAAATTTAAACCGCCTAAGTACGGTAAAAACCGTTTTTTTGAAAAAAACTCGTTTGCAAGTTTTCGGGGTGAAGGATTTATTTTTCGACTCTGAAACTTTACACGCATCGTCAGTGGGGTCGCCCAAACGGTTTCCGCGCAAAAAAACATTAAAAAATCAAAATTTTTATTTTGTTCTACGGCCGCCCACGGCCCCTGTGTATTTTTTGACGTTTTTCACCTAAAAAACTAAAAATGCGTATTTTTAAGACGGACGCGTACACGCGATGACTCTAAAAACGTGGTAGCCGTTACGAGGGACCTTCGGACCTTCCGCCCATATCAAAAAATTTCAGAAAATCCAAATTTAAACCGCCTAAGTACGGTAAAAACCGTTTTTTTTGAAAAAAACTCGTTTGCAAGTTTCCGGGGTGAAGGATTTATTTTTCGACTCTGAAACTTTACACGCATCGTCAGTGGGGTCGCCAAAACGGTTTCCGCGCAAAAAAACATTAAAAAATCAAAATTTTTATTTTATTCTACGGCCGCCCACGGCCCCTGTGTATTTTTTGACGTTTTTCACCTAAAAAACTAAAAATGCGTATTTTTAAGACGGACGCGTACACGCGATGACTCTAAAAACGTGGTAGCCGTTACGAGGGACCTTCGGACCTTCCGCCCATATCAAAAAATTTCAGAAAATCCAAATTTAACCGCCTAAGTACGGTAAAAACCGTTTTTTTGAAAAAAACTCGTTTGCAAGTTTTCGGGGTGAAGGATTTATTTTTCGACTCTGAAACTTTACACGCATCGTCAGTGGGGTCGCCCAAACGGTTTCCGCGCAAAAAAACATTAAAAAATCAAAATTTTTATTTTGTTCTACGGCCGCCCATGGCCCCTGTGTATTTTTTGACGTTTTTCACCTAAAAAACTAAAAATGCGTATTTTTAAGACGGACGCGTACACGCGATGACTCTAAAAACGTGGTAGCCGTTACGAGGGACCTTCGGACCTTCCGCCCATATCAAAAAATTTCAGAAAATCCAAATTTAAACCGCCTAAGTACGGTAAAAACCGTTTTTTTGAAAAAAACTCGTTTGCAAGTTTTCGGGGTGAAGGATTTATTTTTCGACTCTGAAACTTTACACGCATCGTCAGTGGGGTCGCCAAAACGGTTTCCGCGCAAAAAAACATTAAAAAATCAAAATTTTTATTTTATTCTACGGCCGCCCACGGCCCCTGTGTATTTTTTGACGTTTTTCACCTAAAAAACTAAAAATGCGTATTTTTAAGACGGACGCGTACACGCGATGACTCTAAAAACGTGGTAGCCGTTACGAGGGACCTTCGGACCTTCCGCCCATATCAAAAAATTTCAGAAAATCCAAATTTAAACCGCCTAAGTACGGTAAAAAACCGTTTTTTTGAAAAAAACTCGTTTGCAAGTTTCCGGGGTGAAGGATTTATTTTTCGACTCTGAAACTTTACACGCATCGTCAGTGGGGTCGCCAAAACGGTTTCCGCGCAAAAAAACATTAAAAAATCAAAATTTTTATTTTATTCTACGGCCGCCCACGGCCCCTGTGTATTTTTTGACGTTTTTCACCTAAAAAACTAAAAATGCGTATTTTTAAGACGGACGCGTACACGCGATGACTCTAAAAACGTGGTAGCCGTTACGAGGGACCTTCGGACCTTCCGCCCATATCAAAAAATTTCAGAAAATCCAAATTTAAACCGCCTAAGTACGGTAAAAACCGTTTTTTTGAAAAAAACTCGTTTGCAAGTTTTCGGGGTGAAGGATTTATTTTTCGACTCTGAAACTTTACACGCATCGTCAGTGGGGTCGCCCAAACGGTTTCCGCGCAAAAAAACATTAAAAAATCAAAATTTTTATTTTATTCTACGGCCGCCCACGGCCCCTGTGTATTTTTTGACGTTTTTCACCTAAAAAACTAAAAATGCGTATTTTTAAGACGGACGCGTACACGCGATGACTCTAAAAACGTGGTAGCCGTTACGAGGGACCTTCGGACCTTCCGCCCATATCAAAAAATTTCAGAAAATCCAAATTTAAACCGCCTAAGTACGGTAAAAACCGTTTTTTTGAAAAAAACTCGTTTGCAAGTTTTCGGGGTGAAGGATTTATTTTTCGACTCTGAAACTTTACACGCATCGTCAGTGGGGTCGCCCAAACGGTTTCCGCGCAAAAAAACATTAAAAAATCAAAATTTTTATTTTATTCTACGGCCGCCCACGGCCCCTGTGTATTTTTTGACGTTTTTCACCTAAAAAACTAAAAATGCGTATTTTTAAGACGGACGCGTACACGCGATGACTCTAAAAACGTGGTAGCCGTTACGAGGGACCTTCGGACCTTCCGCCCATATCAAAAAATTTCAGAAAATCCAAATTTAAACCGCCTAAGTACGGTAAAAAACCGTTTTTTTGAAAAAAACTCGTTTGCAAGTTTTCGGGGTGAAGAATTTATTTTTCGACTCTGAAACTTTACACGCATCGTCAGTGGGGTCGCCAAAACGGTTTCCGCGCAAAAAAACATTAAAAAATCAAAATTTTTATTTTATTCTACGGCCGCCCACGGCCCCTGTGTATTTTTTGACGTTTTTCACCTAAAAAACTAAAAATGCGTATTTTTAAGACGAACGCGTACACGCGATGACTCCAAAAACGTGGTAGTCGTTACGAGGGACCTTCGGACCTTCCGCCCATATCAAAAAATTTCAGAAAATCCAAATTTAAACCGCCTAAGTACGGTAAAAACCGTTTTTTTGAAAAAAACTCGTTTGCAAGTTTTCGGGGTGAAGGATTTATTTTTCGACTCTGAAACTTTACACGCATCGTCAGTGAAGTCGCCCAAACGGTTTCCGCGCAAAAAAACATTAAAAAATCAAAATTTTTATTTTATTCTACGGCCGCCCACGGCCCCTGTGTATTTTTTGACGTTTTTCACCTAAAAAACTAAAAATGCGTATTTTTAAGACGGACGCGTACACGCGATGACTCTAAAAACGTGGTAGCCGTTACGAGGGACCTTCGGACCTTCCGCCCATATCAAAAAATTTCAGAAAATCCAAATTTAAACCGCCTAAGTACGGTAAAAACCGTTTTTTTGAAAAAAACTCGTTTGCAAGTTTTCGGGGTGAAGGATTTATTTTTCGACTCTGAAACTTTACACGCATCGTCAGTGGGGTCGCCCAAACGGTTTCCGCGCAAAAAAACATTAAAAAATCAAAATTTTTATTTTATTCTACGGCCGCCCACGGCCCCTGTGTATTTTTTGACGTTTTTCACCTAAAAAACTAAAAATGCGTATTTTTAAGACGGACGCGTACACGCGATGACTCTAAAAACGTGGTAGCCGTTACGAGGGACCTTCGGACCTTCCGCCCATATCAAAAAATTTCAGAAAATCCAAATTTAAACCGCCTAAGTACGGTAAAAACCGTTTTTTTGAAAAAAACTCGTTTGCAAGTTTTCGGGGTGAAGGATTTATTTTTCGACTCTGAAACTTTACACGCATCGTCAGTGGGGTCGCCCAAACGGTTTCCGCGCAAAAAAACATTAAAAAATCAAAATTTTTATTTTATTCTACGGCCGCCCACGGCCCCTGTGTATTTTTTGACGTTTTTCACCTAAAAAACTAAAAATGCGTATTTTTAAGACGGACGCGTACACGCGATGACTCTAAAAACGTGGTAGCCGTTACGAGGGACCTTCGGACCTTCCGCCCATATCAAAAAATTTCAGAAAATCCAAATTTAAACCGCCTAAGTACGGTAAAAACCGTTTTTTTGAAAAAAACTCGTTTGCAAGTTTTCGGGGTGAAGGATTTATTTTTCGACTCTGAAACTTTACACGCATCGTCAGTGGGGTCGCCCAAACGGTTTCCGCGCAAAAAAACATTAAAAAATCAAAATTTTTATTTTATTCTACGGCCGCCCACGGCCCCTGTGTATTTTTTGACGTTTTTCACCTAAAAAACTAAAAATGCGTATTTTTAAGACGGACGCGTACACGCGATGACTCTAAAAACGTGGTAGCCGTTACGAGGGACCTTCGGACCTTCCGCCCATATCAAAAAATTTCAGAAAATCCAAATTTAAACCGCCTAAGTACGGTAAAAACCGTTTTTTTGAAAAAAACTCGTTTGCAAGTTTTCGGGGTGAAGAATTTATTTTTCGACTCTGAAACTTTACACGCATCGTCAGTGGGGTCGCCAAAACGGTTTCCGCGCAAAAAAACATTAAAAAATCAAAATTTTTATTTTATTCTACGGCCGCCCACGGCCCCTGTGTATTTTTTGACGTTTTTCACCTAAAAAACTAAAAATGCGTATTTTTAAGACGAACGCGTACACGCGATGACTCCAAAAACGTGGTAGTCGTTACGAGGGACCTTCGGACCTTCCGCCCATATCAAAAAATTTCAGAAAATCCAAATTTAAACCGCCTAAGTACGGTAAAAACCGTTTTTTTGAAAAAAACTCGTTTGCAAGTTTTCGGGGTGAAGGATTTATTTTTCGACTCTGAAACTTTACACGCATCGTCAGTGAAGTCGCCCAAACGGTTTCCGCGCAAAAAAACATTAAAAAATCAAAATTTTTATTTTATTCTACGGCCGCCCACGGCCCCTGTGTATTTTTTGACGTTTTTCACCTAAAAAACTAAAAATGCGTATTTTTAAGACGGACGCGTACACGCGATGACTCTAAAAACGTGGTAGCCGTTACGAGGGACCTTCGGACCTTCCGCCCATATCAAAAAATTTCAGAAAATCCAAATTTAAACCGCCTAAGTACGGTAAAAACCGTTTTTTTGAAAAAAACTCGTTTGCAAGTTTTCGGGGTGAAGGATTTATTTTTCGACTCTGAAACTTTACACGCATCGTCAGTGGGGTCGCCCAAACGGTTTCCGCGCAAAAAAACATTAAAAAATCAAAATTTTTATTTTATTCTACGGCCGCCCACGGCCCCTGTGTATTTTTTGACGTTTTTCACCTAAAAAACTAAAAATGCGTATTTTTAAGACGGACGCGTACACGCGATGACTCTAAAAACGTGGTAGCCGTTACGAGGGACCTTCGGACCTTCCGCCCATATCAAAAAATTTCAGAAAATCCAAATTTAAACCGCCTAAGTACGGTAAAAACCGTTTTTTTGAAAAAAACTCGTTTGCAAGTTTTCGGGGTGAAGAATTTATTTTTCGACTCTGAAACTTTACACGCATCGTCAGTGGGGTCGCCAAAACGGTTTCCGCGCAAAAAAACATTAAAAAATCAAAATTTTTATTTTATTCTACGGCCGCCCACGGCCCCTGTGTATTTTTTGACGTTTTTCACCTAAAAAACTAAAAATGCGTATTTTTAAGACGAACGCGTACACGCGATGACTCCAAAAACGTGGTAGTCGTTACGAGGGACCTTCGGACCTTCCGCCCATATCAAAAAATTTCAGAAAATCCAAATTTAAACCGCCTAAGTACGGTAAAAACCGTTTTTTTGAAAAAAACTCGTTTGCAAGTTTTCGGGGTGAAGGATTTATTTTTCGACTCTGAAACTTTACACGCATCGTCAGTGAAGTCGCCCAAACGGTTTCCGCGCAAAAAAACATTAAAAAATCAAAATTTTTATTTTATTCTACGGCCGCCCACGGCCCCTGTGTATTTTTTGACGTTTTTCACCTAAAAAACTAAAAATGCGTATTTTTAAGACGGACGCGTACACGCGATGACTCTAAAAACGTGGTAGCCGTTACGAGGGACCTTCGGACCTTCCGCCCATATCAAAAAATTTCAGAAAATCCAAATTTAAACCGCCTAAGTACGGTAAAAACCGTTTTTTTGAAAAAAACTCGTTTGCAAGTTTTCGGGGTGAAGGATTTATTTTTCGACTCTGAAACTTTACACGCATCGTCAGTGGGGTCGCCAAAACGGTTTCCGCGCAAAAAAACATTAAAAAATCAAAATTTTTATTTTATTCTACGGCCGCCCACGGCCCCTGTGTATTTTTTGACGTTTTTCACCTAAAAAACTAAAAATACGTATTTTTAAGACGGACGCGTACACGCGATGACTCTAAAAACGTGGTAGCCGTTACGAGGGACCTTCGGACCTTCCGCCCATATCAAAAAATTTCAGAAAATCCAAATTTAAACCGCCTAAGTACGGTAAAAACCGTTTTTTTGAAAAAAACTCGTTTGCAAGTTTTCGGGGTGAAGGATTTATTTTTCGACTCTGAAACTTTACACGCATCGTCAGTGGGGTCGCCCAAACGGTTTCCGCGCAAAAAAACATTAAAAAATCAAAATTTTTATTTTGTTCTACGGCCGCCCACGGCCCCTGTGTATTTTTTGACGTTTTTCACCTAAAAAACTAAAAATGCGTATTTTTAAGACGGACGCGTACACGCGATGACTCTAAAAACGTGGTAGCCGTTACGAGGGACCTTCGAACCTTCCGCCCATATCAAAAAATTTCAGAAAATCCAAATTTAAACCGCCTAAGTACGGTAAAAACCGTTTTTTTGAAAAAAACTCGTTTACAAGTTTTCGGGGTGAAGGATTTATTTTTCGACTCTGAAACTTTACACGCATCGTCAGTGGGGTCGCCAAAACGGTTTCCGCGCAAAAAAACTTTAAAAAATCAAAATTTTTATTTTATTCTACGGCCGCCCACGGCCCCTGTGTATTTTTTGACGTTTTTCACCTAAAAAACTAAAAATGCGTATTTTTAAGACGGACGCGTACACGCGATGACTCTAAAAACGTGGTAGCCGTTACGAGGGACCTTCGGACCTTCCGCCCATATCAAAAAATTTCAGAAAATCCAAATTTAAACCGCCTAAGTACGGTAAAAACCGTTTTTTTGAAAAAAACTCGTTTGCAAGTTTTCGGGGTGAAGGATTTATTTTTCGACTCTGAAACTTTACACGCATCGTCAGTGGGGTCGCCAAAACGGTTTCCGCGCAAAAAAACTTTAAAAAATCAAAATTTTTATTTTATTCTACGGCCGCCCACGGCCCCTGTGTATTTTTTGACGTTTTTCACCTAAAAAACTAAAAATGCGTATTTTTAAGACGGACGCGTACACGCGATGACTCTAAAAACGTGGTAGCCGTTACGAGGGACCTTCGAACCTTCCGCCCATATCAAAAAATTTCAGAAAATCCAAATTTAAACCGCCTAAGTACGGTAAAAAACCGTTTTTTTGAAAAAAACTCGTTTACAAGTTTTCGGGGTGAAGGATTTATTTTTCGACTCTGAAACTTTACACGCATCGTCAGTGGGGTCGCCAAAACGGTTTCCGCGCAAAAAAACTTTAAAAAATCAAAATTTTTATTTTATTCTACGGCCGCCCACGGCCCCTGTGTATTTTTTGACGTTTTTCACCTAAAAAACTAAAAATGCGTATTTTTAAGACGGACGCGTACACGCGATGACTCTAAAAACGTGGTAGCCGTTACGAGGGACCTTCGGACCTTCCGCCCATATCAAAAAATTTCAGAAAATCCAAATTTAAACCGCCTAAGTACGGTAAAAACCGTTTTTTTGAAAAAAACTCGTTTGCAAGTTTTCGGGGTGAAGGATTTATTTTTCGACTCTGAAACTTTACACGCATCGTCAGTGGGGTCGCCAAAACGGTTTCCGCGCAAAAAAAACTTTAAAAAATCAAAATTTTTATTTTATTCTACGGCCGCCCACGGCCCCTGTGTATTTTTTGACGTTTTTCACCTAAAAAACTAAAAATGCGTATTTTTAAGACGGACGCGTACACGCGATGACTCTAAAAACGTGGTAGCCGTTACGAGGGACCTTCGGACCTTCCGCCCATATCAAAAAATTTCAGAAAATCCAAATTTAAACCGCCTAAGTACGGTAAAAACCGTTTTTTTGAAAAAAACTCGTTTGCAAGTTTTCGGGGTGAAGGATTTATTTTTCGACTCTGAAACATTACACGCATCGTCAGTGGGGTCGCCCAAACGGTTTCCAGGCAAAAAAACATTAAAAAATCAAAATTTTTATTTTATTCTACGGCCGCCCACGGCCCCTGTGTATTTTTTGACGTTTTACACCTAAAAAACTAAAAATGCGTATTTTTAAGACGGACGCGTACACGTGATTACTCTAAAAACGTGGTAGTCGTTACGAGGGACCTTCGGACCTTCCGCCCATATCAAAAAATTTCAGAAAATCCAAATTTAAACCGCCTAAGTACGGTAAAAACCGTTTTTTTGAAAAAAACTCGTTTGCAAGTTTTCGGGGTGAAGGATTTATTTTTCGACTCTGAAACTTTACACGCATCGTCAGTGGGGTCGCCCAAACGGTTTCCGCGCAAAAAAACATTAAAAAATCAAAATTTTTATTTTATTCTACGGCCGCCCACGGCCCCTGTGTATTTTTTGACGTTTTTCACCTAAAAAACTAAAAATGCGTATTTTTAAGACGGACGCGTACACGCGATGATTCTAAAAACGTGGTAGCCGTTACGAGGGACCTTCGGACCTTCCGCCCATATCAAAAAATTTCAGAAAATCCAAATTTAAACCGCCTAAGTACGGTAAAAACCGTTTTTTTGAAAAAAACACGTTTGCAAGTTTTCGGGGTGAAGGATTTATTTTTCGACTCTGAAACTTTACACGCATCGTCAGTGGGGTCGCCCAAACGGTTTCCGCGCAAAAAAACATTAAAAAATCAAAATTTTTATTTTATTCTACGGCCGCCCACGGCCCCTGTGTATTTTTTGACGTTTTACACCTAAAAAACTAAAAATGCGTATTTTTAAGACGGACGCGTACACGCGATTACTCTAAAAACGTGGTAGTCGTTACGAGGGACCTTCGGACCTTCCGCCCATATCAAAAAATTTCAGAAAATCCAAATTTAAACCGCCTAAGTACGGTAAAAACCGTTTTTTTGAAAAAAACTCGTTTGCAAGTTTTCGGGGTGAAGGATTTATTTTTCGACTCTGAAACTTTACACGCATCGTCAGTGGGGTCGCCCAAACGGTTTCCGCGCAAAAAAACATTAAAAAATCAAAATTTTTATTTTGTTCTACGGCCGCCCACGGCCCCTGTGTATTTTTTGACGTTTTTCACCTAAAAAACTAAAAATGCGTATTTTTAAGACGGACGCGTACACGCGATGACTCTAAAAACGTGGTAGCCGTTACGAGGGACCTTCGGACCTTCCGCCCATATCAAAAAATTTCAGAAAATCCAAATTTAAACCGCCTAAGTACGGTAAAAAACCGTTTTTTTGAAAAAAACTCGTTTGCAAGTTTTCGGGGTGAAGGATTTATTTTTCGACTCTGAAACTTTACACGCATCGTCAGTGGGGTCGCCCAAACGGTTTCCGCGCAAAAAAACATTAAAAAATCAAAATTTTTATTTTATTCTACGGCCGCCCACGGCCCCTGTGTATTTTTTGACGTTTTACACCTAAAAAACTAAAAATGCGTATTTTTAAGACGGACGCGTACACGCGATTACTCTAAAAACGTGGTAGTCGTTACGAGGGACCTTCGGACCTTCCGCCCATATCAAAAAATTTCAGAAAATCCAAATTTAAACCGCCTAAGTACGGTAAAAACCGTTTTTTTGAAAAAAACTCGTTTGCAAGTTTTCGGGGTGAAGGATTTATTTTTCGACTCTGAAACTTTACACGCATCGTCAGTGGGGTCGCCCAAACGGTTTCCGCGCAAAAAAACATTAAAAAATCAAAATTTTTATTTTATTCTACGGCCGCCCACGGCCCCTGTGTATTTTTTGACGTTTTTCACCTAAAAAACTAAAAATGCGTATTTTTAAGACGGACGCGTACACGCGATGATTCTAAAAACGT